>NC_035107.1:213198311-213874739 GCF_002204515.2 Aedes aegypti | reverse complement strand
GGCAACGAATACACTGGCTGTACGCAGTGGAAGAGGACCTGGTGACCCTAAGTGGAGATGTATCGCACAAGACCGACGAAAATAGAATACGAAAGGCAATGGCGTGACGCTACGCTGTAGCCATCAAACTACAAGGTAGGTAGATGAGTATTTTCGTATTTTTTTGCATTTGTTTTCTACTAAATGAAAATTGTTTAGTATTACAAAACTGATCATATGCGCAACGAAATCACTTTTTGTTTTCTACAACAAAATGGTTTCGTAGACTCATTTCGTAGAACAACATGTGCTCTATTCCGGCCTATCGTATATTTCGTAAAATGTACGAACCCATTTCGTTTAATGCACTAAACCTCTAAAACTTCGTAGGGTAGGTGTACCAATAGTGGAGGTACTAAGCACTATTGAACTTCATTTAACCGCCTACATTCAAGAAGCGCAATTAATGTACATGTTAATATTGAATCGGGAAGTAACGACCATTGACTTAATGAGAAAAAAATATTTCATCGCAGTAATCCACGTCATGTCAGTGAAAAATAATACCTCCACTATTGGTACACTGTTCCTTTAGTTGCGGTATATTTTTAATGTGTGTTCCTATAGTTGCGGTATCCGTTGTTTTCTTATGGGATCCTCCACTATAGGAACAACAGTGAAAACGGCACTACCGCAAATATAGGAACATCCACAACTAAGGGAACACTTACCCTACTTATTTTACGACTAAATCGTTGTTTCAATGTTCGTTCTAATTACAAAATAAAGGTATTCAGATTACAAAATGCTTCGTACAATTCAATAAATTGAAATCTCAACCATGACACTTTTGAGCGTGTTTGATGTCTACCTAGTCGACACAAATGCCACAGGAGTTTGACTTTCTAACACTGGGGTTATTCTTATCTGACATTTCGGAACGGACACGGAAAACAAAATTCACCCAAAATTTGAGTTTAAACCAAGAAGTGTGGCAAAATCTCAAAACCCGAAAAAATGTTTTTGTACTTACCCCAATGAGAAATTTGAAAAAAAAATGAGCAAACATATCTTTCTGGCAGAGGCGTCGCGTGGCTCTTTCAGTCACATGTGCACCAACCACTCGAAGGTGCAGTTTTAAAAAAAATAACAAGTAAAAAACACAATTTTGATACAGATTTTTTTCCAAGAAATCTAATAACGACTTAATTGATTTATTTTACTCTACAGTTCGTATACATTCCACGTTAGGGTACTTATCTAGACTTATTTATACATTAGAGCAATTCTCCTGTCACTTCTTTTAGCAAATTTCTCAATAATCTCATCGTAAAGGCCTGCTCGTTTTTGCATATCTTGCAATAGCTTTTGCTCAAGGCACATTATCATTAGCCATTTTAGCTTTTCAACAATCGACACCAATGGGAAGGTCAAGAAGAAGAAGAAGAAATCGTAGTTCAAACGAACGGGCGAATTCCATCCAGAATGAGTCGAAAAAAATAAAAATCGTGCTCGATAGTCTTCGATTTTTGCAGTGATTGAATTTTGCACATGTTTTGGTATGGTAGAATAAGTGTTTTCCATAGAAAAAATGATCATTTTGACTCTAGTGTAACTTTTGAAAATGGCCTATAAATTTTTGCATGCAACTTTTTTGAAAAATTCTAACTCAGAAACTGTTGATTTTAGAGAGAAATTTTCTATGAAGAAGTTGTAGGGAATCGTTTGAACGAGAATGGTCGAGTTCTGTGACTGACCGATTTGACATGGAATTCGTCTAAA
Source organism: Aedes aegypti (assembly GCF_002204515.2). Taxonomy (NCBI): domain Eukaryota; kingdom Metazoa; phylum Arthropoda; class Insecta; order Diptera; family Culicidae; genus Aedes; species Aedes aegypti. Next base: position 213,872,978 of record NC_035107.1, on the reverse strand, counting down.
GCAAAACGAAATATTTCAAAAATCCTTCCATTTCCGGGTCTTACATATTTTTTCTACAGACATGCAGCTTAGCTTTAGAAATTAACTGGTGTGCCCATATTTTATGAAGATTTTTTCTGATAACAACGGTCTGTGAAGCACCGTTCAGAGGCCTGACTGAAATGAAAACAGATATCATTCTTGAACATGGAAATCTAAGTGGTGCACTTAGCACGCCAGATGAGGTCGCCGCCTTTGCGATACCTAAACGAGAATCAATCTCAAACGGGGGGAGGCTGACTTGCCGAGATTAACAACAACGATTACGAACGATTGTGAATGGCGCGCGGTGGAGTTCCAAGAGCGAATGTAAGATTATGATTTAATCAGTCTGACTGTGTGTGTGCATGTCTATGCGCTGCAGCAGTTGCATATGCTAATAAAGTACACGCGGAGAGAACGATTAATTCGAGGCAACAGTCGGCAAGCTGCCGCAACTTGGTGTTGATTTACAACAAGAGCAACTAAACCAGTGGTGCTCATCCTGCGGCCCGCGGGCCGCATGTGGCCCTCTGAGCCCAAGAATGCGGCCCGCGGAACACTTTTGGAGAAATGAAGTGCATAACATTTAGTAAGGATTTTCAATACTTCCAAAGAAATGGGGAAAAACTCGTACTGGTCATTATTACTTTTGTGGTTCTTGTTTAAATGTTTTGGGATCTCTTGTTAAATACGTCATTGGGAAAAATGATATTATCATATGTAACAGACAAATAACTGATTTAAAGCTTAAAAAAATGAATATTTTCATAATAATTTAAAAAATCTGGATTTGATCTTGATTCTGAATCTGTTTCTTTCACAATTAATTATTTTCAATGTTTGTATTCACAGGCAGAATCTTTCATAAAAATCAAAACAATTAATCTGCAAATCATTCTGATTCTTTTCTTAGAAACAAAACCAATAAATTTTTTCAACCTTTTTTCACAGTTTTGGTCGACATTTTATCTGTCAATATGGCGTTTTTAAAATAAGTTCTTGAGCAAAAGTTGTTGCAAAGAAGCTAAACTGTTCAAAATATATATATATTTTTTTTAACGAAATCAATTGTTTGTTTATTATTTATCGATGAATGCTACCATGAGAAAAAAAGGTTAATAGGCCTTTTCATGTGACAGACCCGTCTATGCATTTGTTTACATCGGTGACCGGTGCTAACACGGGCCTGTCATTTTCATAGAAGAACTGTCAAAGTGCTTCCCGATCAGCTGATTTGAGTTAGGCCTATGCGCAGAAGAAATTAACAGTGATAAGGAGAGTTTTGTTAATACATTTAAAAATAGCTGGTAAAGTCAATCAGTCCTTTTATTTTGTTTTATATGAAAAACATTTTTTTTTCATTATTTAAATCTCATTTGCATATTCTGAGTTTTGGGAATTTTGAATCATTAAATCAAGTGTGTGCATGAATGAGGCCAAATGTAACATAATCGATTTCTTTGCATCGGTCTTCTCTTCTGCGAATAAAAGTGACAAGTTTCTTTGCCCTTTTCCACGCTAGTCAGCGAAGTAATCTTACGTCCTGAGATGGAAACATGCCGAAAAATTTGAATCTTCTCTCTTTTATTCACAGAAGAGAAAATCTATAAAAAGAAATCTATCATGTGACACAAAAACTATAAACTGTTGGAAAAACGTTTACTTGGTATTATTGATGCGTAAGTTTTTCAGAACTTTTGTGAAATATATTTTTATCTAACATACGGTCAGAAACTATCTAATTCAGCTGATTTATTGAGCATATTGCCTGCATCAAACTGCAAAAGCTTTGTGTGTAGTATTTTAAGTGTGCATCTTGAAAATGGTTTCCTGCGAGACGAGCAAATAAACAACGGTTAGCACTGGTAGAAAAAAATATGTTCAAATTGAATGACCAAAATGTTGGAGACCGCACCTTTCAGATTCAAATATCCCAATGCAGCCCGCTGCGCTGATGAAAAATCATGATTTGGCCCGCAACGTGCTCCAGCTTGAGCACCACTGAACTAAACAGTGCCCAGTGCATGCACTTAGCTCGAGAACATGATATTTAAGTTTTTTTTTTCATTCTTACCAGAGGTGCCTGCTTGAAGGGATGCTATACAAGCACCATTGCAGGGTGAGGGAAATAAAGATAATAATTCATTTTTGTAATTATAGATGGCGGCGTACTCTGGTACCGAACCGGATGTTGTTAGTTGAGTGAATGCTGTGATTTACATTGCGTTACTACAGTCAACCCTGATTTATGAGGTACTGAGAGCTAGAATTCCGATCAGGCTTCCTGAAATTTTGATTACGTTTTAAAAAATCTAAGACTCCAGAAGCACTTCCCGCCCATTCATTAAAACTCCTGTCCCGGAATCTGCTTGAAATCCGCCTTCACATAAGTTTCGTGCAAGAACGTCGGATTCTCTTGCAGCGCGATCAAGATTTTGACACACTGCTCCTCTTACTTGAAAGTCATTTAGAAAACTGGAGAGTTAAGGATGAATACTCATCATAGCAACCATTGCATATACACTTAACTTTCAAACTTTCAAACTTTCAGGTCTTTATTTTACAGGATACTGCGATTTATTGTACATGTGAAGCTTTTGACTTATGAACTTTAATTTGCCACAGAATTCAAACTTTATGTGTATAATGTACAATACTTATCAGCAATATTCATAATACTTTCGATGCTCAAAAGTTATTTTTTGGTGTTTTAGAAAAGTATTGTATCTTGCAATATAAGAGAAACGAAGGATTTTGTATGGATACTGCAAGCATGTTGAAAAAATCGATTCAATCTAAATTTTATCGTGCAATCTTAGTTAAATTATATCTGAAATGAAAGTTGAAGTTATATTTTGCTTGTTTGCTGGATTAAATCACAAGAAAGTTGGAGAAATCATACTTTAAATTTCATGTGAACATCAAGAAAACCAATGTTTTATTCAACTTTGGCGACCTGTAGCTATAAATTGTGACGTGCAGGGACGTTTCTGAGAACGACATCAGATTCAGCGACCCCGAATCTACTAGAGACACATAATTTAATCCTCGAGACACGCAAAAATGCCATTTTTGTTACGGTATGATATCAATGCAGTAGTGTGTATAAAGGAATACACTAGCATCTTACCAAAATGAATGTAAAACGACGTCATCAAATACCCGTAACAGTAGTAGGCTGTTGGTGTCGCGCCTCCACTTAGCCGATTAAATAGTAATGAAATGTGTGCACATGACTTGGGGAGACTGGATAGCGTTTCCAGAGGTTTACGATCGTACACGTGGCTAGAATATTTGAGGAGCGGTTGCTTGAGTGAATGTTGGACGCCAAATGATGATCGATAATGGTCAATAAAAAAAAGTATAGGCAGGAAATCAATAAACATTCTTCGTGACTATTGTGGGTTACAGACGCAGTGTGTGAGTACGTGGTTGAGAAGATTGCCTTTTGATAAATGGGTCTAAATTGGAATGATCCCTTAAAAACCCATAGCAATTTTTCTTTCGAGTTAATCCAACAGTTGATCATAGTTTTCTCTCAAATTTCAATATTTATAGATTACGGTTCTTTTTCCTGTTAAAGCAAACAGAGTGGTCCCGAGAAAACCGAGAATACCTAATGCTGACTGGATGTCTTTGATCGCGCTCCACAAACTCAAAGTTCAATGATCTTGATGGCGCGCAGTTGGTTCTTCAGAACAAACGAACGAAGTGACAGTCAACAAGGGGAATAAATCTTTGACAAAAAAAAGTGCTCCATCGTTTGCGCCAAGTGGTCTCCAATGCGTGTTGATAGTGTTCAGTGCAGCCAAGTCCACCATAAGAAAAAGTTCTTCCGCTTTGGCTTCGTTATGATCGTTTTGTGTAGAATGCATATCATCTGTAGATCACTGTGCAAACTCAAAAGTGTGGAAAACAATCACTCGCATTCAGTGGTTCATCGTTGGTCTTGTTATGAATGAGAAAAGTACACCGACAGATGCACTAATTGGAAACATGGGAAAGCAATCTTGTGTGAATCGTAAACATTTATTTTTCATACAAGAGTAATGCTTGATAGCAAACTAATCCAAAATGTTCTAATAGAGTAGAATGCTTACATAATCCGTATGGAGAGTAACTTAAAAGCTACTGTGGAAAATGAAGACTGGATCACAGACAATATACATCAAGAGTAAACAGCGATCACCTGTATAGGGAGATCCTTCAGTATCGGTATAGCTAGGATTTTTTTCCGGTACGAGGCCTAGATGAAGCCCATTGTGTTCTGGTTTTAGTGATGCATGTAATTTCCAATGCATTTCAATTATTATTTTTCGATTTGTTTCTAATTTGCATGATTTTGTAATATGTAATGCTGGGAGAACTACAGAAAATTATAGTTTTGTTACAATTTCGACGAAAAGTGTGGTGTAAACATTACATTGATAATAATTATTTCTTTGATAATTTCTCCAAAGATTTGATCAAAAATACGCATAAGACATTTACCAAGAACTTCTCTTGGGATACATCCAAGAAATTCGGAGGAAATTCCTGGGTTTCTGAATTCGTGAGTTCTTCCTGAATTATTACAAAAAAAAAACCGTTCATCGAGTCGCACAGTGGGAGATTTCGTCATCTAAACGCTCTTCTTAATTATGCTTCCAAGCGTTTTGAAGTCTTTAAGAAAAAATTTCAGTGAGTAAATGCGCTACTTTTTATGTATTCAGCATTTTGATCTATCCCCCTAAAAGTGCGATAGAAAATTAAATTTTTGATCTTCTCAACAACGGTCTCCTTCTTTCTGGCATTACGTCCCCACTGGGACAGAGCCTGCTTCTCAGCTATTAACTGAGAGCTTACTGTGCCAATGACCATTTTGCATGCGTATATCGTGTTATATCGTGTGGCAGGTACGAAGATACTCTATGCCCAGGGAAGTCGAGAAAATTTCCAACCCGAAAAGATCCTCGACCGGTGGGATTCGAACCCACGACCCTCAGCTTGGTCTTGCTGAATAGCTGCGCGTTTACCGCTACGGCCATCTAGGCCCCTAGGCCTTCTCAACAAAGGTACAAGGTTGATGTCTTCACAAAAGTGATAGGAAATGCTGTTCCGAACAACTTTGTCCAAGACACCAAATTCATAACTCGTGTAATGAAGTTTTTTTTTAATAATTTCAAAATGATTACTACATACTAAGATAATCAAATTGAAATTGATCAGATACGTTTTTCATAAGAGCCGCCAGCCATATTAGATATGTTTTCTCTCTAAATCTCTCTAAAAGAGATGAATCCAAATATTCTTTTCGTGTTTGAAATTATCTACTTCTATTCCGTCATAAAGCTCGACAAACGGCGTTCGGTAGGACATCCCAACACATTTGGCTCGGTATTACAAATATTTGACATCAGAAATGGGTCAAATTTATTGATTAGTAATATAATAGGTCAACATACATCATGTAGCATAGAAGCAGACATGCCTTCAATGTTTGTACGGATAATATGTGGACACCCTGTAGATTTTACAGATTGAGAATGTTTTAGGATCATATAGATATCAACAACTTTGCGGAATACGGCATCACGCTAAGTTTTGAAACAAACAAGCTATGGCAGTTTATGTAGTATTTCTGAGTGTATTTCACATGGGTAGTGCTTCAGCCAGTCCGTTTCGCATTATGCGAGTGCGAAGAGATATACGTGATCAGTCGAGGATGGATTACCAACTGGTGAGTTCGTTTCATGCTTATTATAACACATTTATTCGTGACAGCGTTACTTTTATGTTATTTTAAAACAAACTATGAATGGTTCGTTACTACAAGTGTCGGCATTAGTCATGTTTTATATAATTTCAATTGATTCTTTTTTCAACATTACTAAAACATCTTTTGAATAGTTGGACACTATTTTTTCAATCTCTACCAATAACTTTTCATCTCAAAACAAAAATGCAGAACTAGTTTTGAGTAAGAGTTGTATTTTTCCTCCTCACCCATGGATCGCATCACGTATCCAGATATTTTCCTTTCCCAAAAATAAACACCCTTGTCGTGGTGATTGTGGAGATGCAGAGATATTTTTGGTCTCTTGAATCAACAATCACTACATACTAACAATCCTTTCCCATTCCATGACTATTAAGATTTGGCCAGCACCGTTATATATGAGATCTGCTAAAATGTGCACTTCGAAAATGGGTGGTAGGTCCCATCCTATTTTTTGTTCTTTATTAGTATCATTCCAAACATAACATTCATTTTTTATATCTATGTGTTCTGTGTAATTAGACAATAATATCATCCTAATTTGGTAGAACAAATTTAATATTTTATCAACATTTTGTTAACAACATATTACATTTCATTTGCCGTAGCAGTTCAGATTTTTTACAGGTGAGTTGATTTCACCTGCTTATAAAACAAAAAAAAACACGTTTTCAATTTACTTAACCTAACTTAACCTAAATATTTAACGCATTAATCGTGACAATAGAAGATTGTAACAATTTTTGCCTGAAATTATTAATAATTTTATTGAACATTTGTTCCAATGTTTCTACATTGGATATTCTATGTAACTCATTGGTACTATACCAAAGAGGAAGCTTCAGAATCATTTTCAAAATTTTATTTTGAATTCTCTGCAGCGCTTTCTTCCTGGTATTACAACAGGTAGACCATACTGATACAGCACACAAAATTTGTTTGAATATCGAAAGCTTGTTCTTAAGACAAAGTTTTGATTTTCTATTAATATGGGGATAGAGACATTTTATATATTTGTTACATTTGGCTTGAATGCTCTCTGACCAATTTATTAGAACCCCTCTCATCGTGACAACATGTCTTCTTAAAGGTTTTAAATAAAGAGCTTTTGGTTTATGTGGGAATATTATTAGTTGAGTTTTGGAAGCATAACGAGAAATCTTCCATTTTTGCAAGTATGAAGAAAAATATTCAAACATTTTTGCAATCGACTGCAGATGACACGCAGACTTCCTCCTTTGGCGAAGAGGCCTTTGTCATCCGCAAACAAGGAGGTGAGGTAACTCAGGTAATTCAGATGTGAAAATATTGTATAATATTGGTCCCAAAATGCTGCCATGAGGAACACCAGCTCTTACAGGAAGTCTTTCAGACCTGAAGTTCTGATAATTAGCCTGAAGTGTACAATTTGACAGATAACTTTAAATTATTCTAACAATGTATATTGGAAAAATGAAGTTTTTTAATTGTACGATCAAACCTTCATGCTAAAAACTGTCGAATGCTTTTTCTATGTCTAGAAGAGCAAAACCAGTAGAATAGCCTTCAGATTTGTTGGAACGGATCAAATTTGTTACACGTAAAAGTTGATGAGTGGTCGATTGTCTATGGCGGAATCCGAACTGATCATTGACAAAAATTTAATTTTCGTTGATGTGGATCATCATTCTGTTCAAAATGACCTTTTCAAAAGGTTTACTGATGGAGGAAAGCAAACTGATTGGACGATAGCTAGAAGCTTCTGCAGGATTTGTGTATGGTTTTAAAATAAGTCCCATCGCTTATTTACTTGGATCGAAGTGCAATTCTTATTAGTTCCGATCAAACACGGAGTAGCAACCATTGACATTTACAGTCAGTCTATGCTATGCTATTTTTGAGCGTTTTTCACAACTTTTTAACTAAACAAGAGGCAAACGGATGCAGAACAAATTATGCGCATATTAAGTTTCGTTAAAATAATCAATAGATCAATTAAAGTAGTTTTCTCCAAAGTTTTCCACTTTTTACTAAAAAAATCACCTTTGTTAGACCAGAACTTCATGAATACTCATCCGATTTATAATATGTTTACATACTTTTGAAGCTAAATAAGTTGTTTTTAAACTGTGTATACAAAAACTTAATTGAAAATAGATTTTGACTAGTAACTGCTTTATTGAAAAAAAAAAACAATATTTTTAGGAAAGGATCGTAGTAGGCCGCGCGAGAATGTGGACGTCAATTTTTTTCTGTCCTGTATTTTTTACTCCTGCTGTCTATCAGCGTTTTAGTGAATTTCGGCAGCTGATGGCCAATGATTTCAGTTATATTACCATTGGATTGTAATATGTAAGAACGCTCTCTGGCGATAGCCATATAGCAGTGTCGGGTTTTAGAAAGGGAAATCCTTTATTTAAGTGGTTGATTGAAAAAGTGTTAAATTCCTCTGTTGTGTTAGTCGCGTAGTAAAAAAATCGTCCTTAGGCATCGCTCTTGACATCACTAACATGTATTTCCGATTCCTTGAAATAGGTGAATCCCATTTCAACTGAACAATAAAGTTCAGAAGTTTTGGAATGTGACAAAAATTATAGAAAAGAGAATTGAAGCGCAACTGTGTGTGCCTCAGACTAGTGAAAAATATGCAGATATGAACCGCTTTGGCATAATCATGTTCCGTGTGTACGGCGGGCAACGAAGTGACAAGATTATATTCCGCAGATCAAGCGTTCCTAGGGAGACGCCCATGCAAATGTTGGAATATGCTAGATGAAGCTACAGAAGCGTAGTAAGAAGAAGGCATTTGGTGAGATTGTTCTAATTATTATTATTATTTTATTGTTTAGTATCTCTTTCTCTTTATATTTAGTTTTATTATTATCTTGCGAAATAATTTATGAAAGTGTACAGGAATGTAGATACATTAACAAATAAATGCGCAACTGGTTAATTTTCCTTGAAACGGCTGGTAAGATTGTCCCCGTTTCATTCCCTTCCTCAATTGATATCGTTCCAGAGTGCGCTTAATAATTGTGAGTAAACAAATTTGTATCGTGACAATCTTGCATTTATTTAATCGGTAAACAAACTATGGATGGTTCGTCACTGCGAGTGTCGGCATCAGCCCTAATTGCATTATTTTATAAAAAATAGATACACATACTTATGTTTTGTTTTTTATTTGTCGCAGTTACTAAAAAACCTTTGAAAATTTCGACAATACTAATGTCGACGCAGTAATAGATAACTTTTTAAATTGAGGCTCCATGATTCGCAACACTTACCAAGGTGAATCCTGATCATGTAGCTTTTGAACCCTCCCACTAATAAATCCTTCCTGCTTCCTGTGAAAGCCATGGAGATGCAGAGATGATCTCGGTCTCTAGTAGCAATGGACGTCACACTATCATTCCTTCCCATCCCTGGTGACCGTAAGGACGTGGCCGGCGCCTTTATTGACATTACTAGTTTGGAGTTCTCGGAATTGTACATTGAAGATGTTATGTTACTACCAAGCTGCATCTGTTGGTTCCCTGTACAATTTTGATTATTCCAGTCAATCACGGAGTAGCAACTACGAATTGTACGGTCATTAATGCTTATGCTTATGCTTATGCTTAAAAAAAACAATAGGGGTTCCACTTAAATTTGCGTAAGCTGAGTAATTACGGATGAAACGTTTCAAATGAAATATTCCTTTATTGGTTCAATACAACAATCTAGTTACCCCGTGAATTTTGTGCAGCTTGGTTGACAATTGCATTTTCTTCACGGTACCCAGAATCTTCCCCACTACATTTTGTATTTTGAATCAAAATTTAATTCTGGAGCTAAATGAGCTGCTAGACCTGCATGTTGGCGTTAATTGGAATTGTATGTGCGAGGTCTGTTTGTTGGCGGCCACCGAAAAATTTTCAGAATCAGTTGTTTTACACGTTTATTTTATGAATGGAAAAAATGCGATCGTGAATACTCAAATGGCCAAATGAGGGTTCCTTTCACTGACGAAACTAATTTCGATACCTTTCAATAAGTTTCAAAGTTTATTGCGCTCCATTTTATCATGGATTAATACACTTTTTTTGCTCATATATGTACAGATATTTGGACACATAATTCTGCCACCAAATGGTGTCTTTCTTTATTCACTGTGTCTGAACAAAACCATTAATATCCGGAATGTACAGTACATCTTGCCTGTAAGAAAATAAACTGGATGAGGATTTCAAACTTCTCGTTCCTGAAGAACTGTGTCCACTGTCATAATATTGAAAAAGTTACCATTCTGATGCCGCTTTCCACAACGCGCTTTCGAATCTGTGAAAATTCCTGCTTTCGTGATCGCTTTTAGGGTGTTTATCATGTCTGATAAGATCACAAAGTTGAAATCCTTGAAACAAGTTTTCGTTTTCTAAGTTGGAATAATGTTTGTTTATAATGTTTTTATAACAGTTGCTACAACGACCAAAGGAATCTTGGATTGGTCAACTGTCATATCTCAACAATTTGAAATCTTTCCTTCGCAGCTTACGCAATTTTATGAAATATTTTAAATAATCAGTTTACCGCGATATACACGATGAGTTACGCCGGTTAGTGAATACCCCTAATATTTTTAGATCGTTGATTTTTTGCCGGAAATCACATTTTTAATATTCAAGTTTGTAAAGCATATACATATTACATTTATTGGTATTACATTGATATTACAATAAAACCGCATCAACAATTCCACGCCATACAACTCGGTTCGCAGCTGCCTCCATCCATCCTCGGCAGCGGCCCACACTCGCCAGATCTTGCAGCACTTGGTCAGCCCACCGTGCCCACTGCGCTCCTCGCCTTCCGGATCGGAAGCGAACACCATTTTTGCAGGTTTGTTGTCCGACATTCTTACAACATGCCCCGCCCAACGCATTCTTCCAGCTTTTGCTACATTCAGCATGCTAGGTTTGCCGTAGAGTGCAGCGAGCTCGTGATTCAACCTTCGCCGCCACACACCGTGAAGTATCTTGTTGTAACTACGAGCAGTGCTGGGAATGGTAATAGTAGTAGGCTTGAATTTCGCGAATATCACGTGGCTTTCCCAGTACAGTAGTTCAAAAAAGTGAATCTCATCAAGTAGCCTCTGTTGGGTGCATGAATTTTCTAAATCGTTAGTGTCATTGAAGGCTTAAAATGCGGGAAATGCAGCGGGAAATGCAGCGGGAAATAGAACATTTTTCTACAGTAATTTTGGGTTGCCCTTAGCAACGGGTGTTTTGCGATTTTCAAGGCTCTTTGCCTACTGCAGCGATAGGCGTGAGTTTCACTGGCTTCGCTGACTGCGATTGACTTTGTTTGGCTACTGTAGAATGAATTTCAGATTTTTTCCCAACTCTGACTACGAGTTAAAAAATGAATATATTTTTTCAAAATTTAAGTAGTTATTTATGCAACAAGTTGCAAAATGATGATTTTTTTAGCACGAGTTATATATTTATTCAACGAGGCTCGCCGAGAACTGAACAGAACTGAAAAGTGTTACTCTTCAGCACGGACAAGAGTGCTGAAAAGTAGCGCTTCTCAGAACTTTATTTGTTGCTAGGAAAAGTAGGCTCTTATGTTGATAATTTGCTTGATATAAAGTAGGCTTATATGCAACGAAATGGCAAAAATATAGTTTTGTTATAAGATTTATGAAAACAATGCTTCTAAGATCTTTTTGATGGTTTGAAAAATTAGAAAAATCTGTTTTTGCTCAAGTATTCAAACGGTAATGTCAAAAATTAAAGAATATTGTCTTTTCCGTTGAAAACCATATTTTAGGGCAGTTTTGTAGAAAAAATAGTCGAAGCTTTTTTCGGTAAAATTTGTTGTCTACACAGTTTAAAAACAACTAAATTATCTTCAAAAGCATGTAAAAAAATTTGGAATCGGGGAAGTATTCAAGTTAAGGTTAAACAAAGGTGATTTTTTTTTAGTAAAAAGAGGAAAAAAATGGAGAAAACCATTTTTAACTAAGACTATTTTTGATTTCAGACAAATGTGATATTCTACAAACTTTTCTTTAATTGAATGTTGAAGAGAATGATGCTAAGAGCTACAAAATTGATTTGAAAATAACAAAAGTTATCAATACATCATTGAATGTCATATTTTTGGATTTGAAAACTTTCACTAATGTACATGCATGTATGTATGTAGATAGCCAGTATCCTAGCTGGAGTCTTGCTCAGCATGCGGTACCTCTGAATAGCAAGGTCAATTTTCATTATTATTTTGTATTCGTATTCATAGTACCGTTCTATGAAGGGCTAAAAGGGGGAGGCGAACCCGTAAGCAGAGACAGTTACGCGAAACCCGCGACAAAAAAAAACGAGAATTTCCTTCCAACGGTATAATCCAACAAATAGAATAATGAGGATCGTATTGTAGGGGAAGGGGTGGTAAAATGAACACCTTAAGGAAATCAGTTTGTTTCTGATAGAAAAACGAGGAATTTGTATAGTTCTATCTCACAACATCAAAAACAGGGATGTTATCTATAGCACTGACACGAATTCATACAAAAATAGCTAAATTTTCACCTATTTTTGTCGCTAGCAAAAAACGATTTATATGTTCATTTTAGCTGCACTATGTGGGTAAAATGAACAGCTGTTGGTGGTAAAATGAACATCATGCAAAAACGTGAGCAAAACAAATATTTCTGAAAATTTATATTGCCTTACCGAAAATGTATCCATTGATGATTGTAACCCATTTAAAAAGAATTCTAATGGTATCATATTTGACCTCATATCATAACGATATTCACCTCACTGAAAACCTTCAAGTCTTCCTAGCTAAAAAGTTACGTCAGGTCTAATTTTTAAACGTGGTAGAATTATGGTAGAAATGTCTGCAGGATTCTTATCACATGATTTTTAATGGATAAACATTTCCTTTGTTTTCACTTATAAAGCTCTATAAGTAATTCCATAGAAAATTTACCTTAAATTTTCGTAAGTGTAGTGTGTTTTTGTTTCTTCAACATATATTTTCATAAATCCTGTTGAAACTTATTTTAGATTACTCATATTTTTTCCAGCAATTCTTCTAGCGTTTGTTTATCAGATACGTTCACCGGATTTCAAGCGAAAAAATCATAGACTGTGCCAAGAATGCTCTGTTTTTAAATATGCTCCTTCTATAAGTTATTATTCAATAGCTACCAAACTTCCAGATCATAAAAAATCACATCTATCTTTTTTTTTCGAACTAGAGTTTAGTATTAGGACCATATTTTTATGAACAGATATCTTAAAAAAGTCACTTTAGTGAATATTGATTTTATATGGCCTATTGTGTAGATTTTTTTTTTTTTTTTATATACCATGTCTTTATTAGAGTACAACATTAAGTCTATCAAAATTTACAATTCAAATCTAAAATTATCTACATTAATGTTTGCTTCAGGTGTATTGCATATAAAACTAATGTACTTTGCAAAGATATGTTTAATTTCTAGCGCTTCTCTAGATGGTACACCTCGCATTTCAGGGAATAGGAAGTATTCTGGTTTCTTTCTGCGAAGCAGAGGTCGAATGGCTACCATTTTAGACAACGCGAACATCCATACAGGCTTAGATAGTTGACACTCGAAAAACTTATGCTCAGCTGTTTCAGTGATTCCTGGACATCTTAGGCAATTTGGAGAAGTTCGACGATTTTGGTTAAACAGCATTTCGTTGGTAATAATTCTCCCATGAACCGCTGTGTACCATATAGATCGATTTCCAGAAACAATCCGATGATCCAAAACGTTCTTGAATATTACTCTCCATGGACGATTTCTGACGAACACTGCAGGGTCCCTTATATCCTGAAGTAGTTCTTTGTAGATAGATGATGAACTGTGCTGTATAATGGTTTCTTGTGAAAGTGTGGCCACTTCCAAAGCAAAAACCTTAACTTGTGGATAAGCAGCCGGAATATGCAGGATATTTTCCGCATTCAGCCAGCTTCGTAGAAAAGGAAGGTTGTACAAGTTTTGAAGAATCCTGTTTACTATCAAAGACGTCGATTTTAATCCTGGGCTGTGAAGATTCAATCCACCACGAATCTTTGGCAGAAATAGAGTTTCTAAGGCAATATGATTTTTCCCACCGATCCAAAGGAAGTTCCGATACTCTTTTAGAATTTGAAGTTCGAATTTTTTTGGCAGCGGAAGCGTTGAAGCAGTGTACCACAATTTCGATGATATGAAGGTGTTCAACAGAATAACTTTTTGAATCAGGTTGAGTGACCGGACTTTGCTCATCCATAACCGCCATTTAATTACATTTGTCCAAGTATTGTCCATAGTCTCTTTGACCTTGTCGGAATAATATATTCCAAGAACTTTAAGGGAATTTGTGAAATTCAACCACTGGAGAGGGCCTGGTGATGGTACGTTCCCTATTTTCAATGCGAACGTTTTTTGCAGATTTAAAACTGCTCCTGAGACTTCTCGAAAATCATCAATGATGCGCACAACTTGTTGTAGCGTATGATAGTCAGGCACAAAGATACTTATGTCATCTGCATACACATTGAAAGCATCTCCGGCATATCCAGAATCAACGATCTTATCAATCAAGGGCTGCATGTATATAACGAACAGGAACATACTCAGAGGGTCTCCTTGTCTCACCGAACGACTGATCTGAATTTGACGTGACACCTTTCCGTTTATAAGTACCCTTGAGCAGGTATTGGACATGATACGACGAAGAAATGTTATGATTTGCTCATTGAAATTCATACGCTGCATGGTTTGAAACAGGAAACTGTGCTTAACCCTATCAAAAGCATGGTCAAGGTCGAAAGATACCAGCATAGAGGTCTGTCTTGAGTGTTTAAGGGAAGCAATGTTGTCTAATATTTTCCCTGTAGCCTGGAAAATGTTGCTCTGTGGTTTTGAGCATTTTTGATGCTTTGACAGGACCAAATCCATCAATGGTGTCATTCTACGTTTTAGAATTCTTGTGAGGATTTTGTAATCAAAGTTCAAAAGTGTTATTGGACGATACCCTTTGATTGTTTTGCTGTTCCCCTTTTTTTTCACCAAAACAACGATCCCGTTCATAAGCTTGGATTCGACGTTTGGATTTTGCATGAAATCGTTCAAAACTAGAGTAAATTCATTGTGAATTATGTTCCAACATTTCATATAGAACTCTTTGGGCAGTCCGTCTTCCCCTGGTGATTTGCGTGAGCAGCTGATTTTAATACATTGGTATATTTCGTCGGCTTCAATGAGGTCCATCAATTTTCCATTATGATCGTTGTTATTTGGAATACGAAGCGAAGGTACGAAGTTGTTGGTTGTCTGCGTGTGATTATTTTCTTGAAATAGGTTTTCAAAGTATGAGACAACATGCTGTTCAATTTGATTTCCATCATTGACAACATTACTGTTCTCTATCTCCAATTCGCGTATCAATGTTCTTGATCGTTTGTAGTTCTTCTCAGACAGATGATAAAGCGCAGTTGGTTCACCTTGTAAAAATGTTTCATTCATTTGCCGCCAATTACTGGTGGATTCGCGTTGCTTTAACAGCATGATACTTTTGATGCGATTGATTCGAGATAACTGCGAAGAATCGTTGACATACAACTGATATGTTCTTGCTAGTTCACCATACAATAAATTCATTGCATTACGATTATCCTGAAGTTGTAAGGATGTCCGCCATCGAAGAAAGGAGGAAATTTTGGGTTTTGCTAGATTCAACCACCAAGATGACCAAGACCGATAATTTGTTTGCTGCCTTACAAGGGAGCGCCACTTGAGCTGAAGAAGAGATAGAGTCTCCTCATCATCCAACACATGTGAGTTCAAACGCCAAAGACCTTTTCCAACCGGGGGACCTGTTATTGGTAGCACCACTCGCATGATAACTGCTTTGTGATCACTGAAACAATTAACTACATGGTTAATTGTACGCAGCCAACCAGTAGATGATCTGGATAGAAGGAATCTGTCGAGCCTTGAGCAAGAACCAGCACGCAAGAAGGTATAATCAATATCATTCGGCCGCAGGAATCGCCACACATCGATAACATTCAATGAAGTCATAAGCCTAGATGTCATATTACTCCGTGGAGTTGTTCCAGTAGCATCTCTTTGATTCACAACAGAGTTGAAGTCACCGCCCAAAATTATAGTTCCGTTGCAATTTCTCAGATAATAAGCACATGTCATGTTGAAAAAGTCTTCCCGACTACTCCCGCCTTGACTTCCAGTAGGAGCATAAATGTTGCACAAAGTGACACCATTCTTCAGTCGCAAAGTGATTAGTCTACCATCCAGAGAGCGTTCTACTGAGGTATACTCAATATTTGGTCTGAGCGCAAAAGCAACACCCCTTTTGCGAGAATCGATATTGAAGATGAGTGTATAACCAGTGAGTTGAATGGAGGAATTTTCAACTTCCTGGAGAAATGCGATATCTACGTCATTCAACCGTAGAAAGGAACTTAGAGCATCTAACTTTGTTTGATTAGTAATGTTGTTGATGTTAACACTCGCTAAATGATAACTTAAGAAATCCATTTTCGTTTTAATCATGGACTAGCATTAATATCGAAACCACTGATTTGCCTAGTCGAAACGGAGCTCATTCTCTCTAACGTTCTATGTATCTGATTTCTACTCTGGTTACCACGCTTGACAGTATTTGCCATACAGGCATGATTGTTTAACGATACGCTCACCTCATGTTTGTGTATCCTACCGTTATAAATATTGGGATTGCCAATAACAGACCGTTGAACCATTCGATACTGAAGAGTCGTCGATAACGTTGTTTCCTGCATCTTTTGGCGGCACTGGTTGATGATGGATTTGGACGTCGTTAGCAAAACCGATTTTGCTGTGGGTGTTGGAAAGATTTTATCAGGGGCGGCAGTACCTGACGACACTCCGGCAAGGCATATACTATGCTTTTTACCTTCAGAAGAATACTGTGCTCCAGAGATGACTTCAGAAGGCACGAGCGGCAATGCTGGTATCATATATCGTAGGTAGGATCGTATTTTCATATTTGGCTGGGAGGACACTGATGAAAAGGACATTTTTTTCAGGATGGCAGTATCGAGAGACGCTTCGACAAGACATATACTGAAGCTTTTACCTTTGGGAGAAAAACGGTGCTCCAACGATGTGGTATGGTTTCGTCGACTGAACGGGTTGCGTGGAACTGGCTGATGTGGTGCATTTGGGATGACTTTTTCTAATAAAGATGATATAATTCTTAGGACGGCAGTATCGTTTGTTGCTTCGGCAGGACATACACTGTCGTATATGCTTACCATTGAGAAAAAAAAGACGAACATCACTTGGAGTGTTGACGCTGAGACTTTGATCTGCGTAGAGTTCTTGGATTATCCTGTTCTGGAAGCTTTGGTGAAATCGGTCGCTTACGTCCTCCTAATTGATCGTGTTCCGAATCGTGCACTGCAACGGTCGGTTTGGAACTGGTGGCTCTGGATGCATTCGCTGATGCTGGCGTTGTTTTGGAATTGGTTTTATTCGATTCGTTCTCCAGAACGGTTTCAGGTTTTGGTGAGGGCTCCTGTACGTCCGATTCATCCGCTGATTCAGCTGAATCCATATTATCGACGGTAGCTTCATTTTCGCCTTCTGTGTTACGAGCATTGCTAACGATTTCAGCAAGAGTTTGACCCGGATTGCTCTGGTTTGAAGTTTCCTTCCTGGCAGCAGAGCACGACTTACCGATGTGAACCTTTTGTGTACAGTGCTTACAGGTTTTCACTTGATTTATGTGCAGAACATACGCCATTTCACCGGACACAGGAACGTAGGAAGGTATTGGCTTCTGAATCTCCATACGAAGGATCCTTACCCCATTTGGAATTCCTGGGAAGTATTCCTTCCAAACATCGTTCCTCACTGACAGGACTTTTCCATAGATCGAGAAGTGCGATGCTATGAGATGGTTCGGCATTTGGGGGGGCAAGTCGTACACCTTAACCTCAATGGCGCTATCAGCAGAGTGTACCGGGATTGGATACAGCTGTTGGTCATGCTCGAGCGAATGTTTCGAGTTATGCTGGGCTATGATGCTGTCTGCTGTAGCCACAGAGTCAACTTCAATTATGACTTGAGATTTGGTGATACTCGTCTGGAGGTTTTTGACAACACTCATGTCAAGAGACATCTTTGAGAAGATGAAATCCTGGACTATGTTCAGCTTGGGTCGAACTGGCATAACGCTGAAGTCGATGACGAACGAGTTTTTACGGTATCCAGACATTCTGGAGGGAATAATCTTGTCGCTTCCACGAAAAACTAACTAGGAAAGCCTTTCGGACCCTGTCCGATTAGCAGAAAAACAATAGGGATGTTTTCACTCGATCCGATACACGTCTGTTGTGTATGAAGCCTGAATGTCAACTGGTAGATAAAACTTTTTTTTTTTTTTTTTTTTTTTTTTTTTTTTTTTTTTTTTTTTTTTTCTTTATTTGGAGCAGGGAAAAGCCCCTGGGAGTGGAAATTCTTTGCGAGATCCTTCTCCCAGAGGCATAAAACCTCCTCTTCTTTTCGATCTTAATATACAACACATGGACACTTCCAGTGAGAAATGTTATTTTCTCTTTGAAGGAAAGTGCATCTTAAAATCATTTTACAACAATTTCTTTCTAAAATCTAACAACAATCGTTGATACAGGTTGATGATAGGCGATTTGTGATGAGTTGAGGCGGTGGGCGGTTGGCGGTGGGCGGTGGGTGATGGGTGGTGGGCTGTTGGCGGTGGTGGCGGGAGGCGGCTGGTGGAGAAGAAAAGAGCAGACACATGGCAAGTAAACGATTTGATAGTGACAATTTTTTGGAACATAGTGGCAGGTGACTCCTTATAAGATGTATTTTGACAAGTTTTCTTTCAAATGTTTCCTCAGATTGGCTTTCAAGCAGTCGAGGCTTCGAGACTGTTTACATACTGGGGGAAGATCATTGTACAGTTTACTTCCGGTGTAAAAGAACTTTTTACGGCCGAATTCTGTGTGCGGACGTCCTAGAACAAGACTACCGTGCTGCCTAGATTCTCGAATACGTGGGACTCTTCTTAGTTCTGTGTTGTGATGTGTTGAGCTCTGGGTTAGAATTTTCCAAACTTGAACAAGTGTTTGATACTCGTACATAGCTTTAATCGGAAGCATTGAATCAGATGATTCCTTATAGAGCATGATTGTTGGGTACAACCAGGGTCTACCGTATATGATTTTAAGGCACCTATTCTGGATAACCTGAAGTTCCTTCAACGTTGATTTATTTGCTGATCCCCAACATGCGACAAGATACTGAAGTCGACTATTGAATAGCGCATGGTATAATTTGATTAGCCAATTTCTCGGAACGAAGTAGCTAAGTTTTCTCATGACTCCGCAGATTGAACTCAATTTGCTTTTGAGATCGTTGATGTGTCCACTCCATTTCATCGTTGAATCCAATTTAAGGCCAAGAAACGAGTATTCCGTAACCTCTTCGATGATGCACCCCTGAATATCCAAAGCAGTTCGAGGAGGGACCCGTTTTCGAGGTGAGTGAAACACTATGTACTTCGTCTTATTAAGGTTAAGCGACAACAAATTTGTATCATAATAATTCTTCAGCAGTATAACATCTTCTTTTATTTGGTTTAGAAGTTCACCAACGTTGTTTGCTTCATAGACCAACGACGTATCATCCGCAAAGAGTCGCAGCTTCCCATTCAGCCGTAGCTTAGACACGTCGTTAATGAACAACAAAAATAATATCGGCCCCAAATTACTACCTTGTGGAACACCTGTCCTTACTGCACCAGGAAGACTCTTGTTATTTCCAATAGCTACAAATTGATAGCGATCCGTTAGGTAGCTCTCCAGTAACGACTTAGTAACTCCTCTGAATCCCAGAACATCTAACTTTTCTACCATCATTCTATGATCTATAGTATCGAAAGCCTTTTTGAGGTCGATGAAAAGCGCAGCAGCAATCTTTTTGCGGTCCAGTGAGTCATAAACATTATCGACAAGGTCGCAGCATGCCGTTAGCGAGCTTGATCCACTACGAAACCCGTACTGGTGTGCATATATCAAGTTAAAGCGCTGTGTAAACTCGATTATCCTCGAAGTCAACAATTTCTCAATAAGCTTGTCCAGCACGGATAAACAGGACACAGGGCGATAATTGGTGAGTTCTTTGTTGCTACCGGATTTGAAGATTGGAACAACACGAGCGAGCTTGAGGCATTCAGGGTACTGGCCGGTGTGAATTATTTCATTGAATACATCTGTTACTAATCGTGCGAAGAACCTATGATGGGTTTTAACGAAACTTGCCGGTATATTATCAGATCCAGATGATTTCTTGATATCCAGTTTATTTATAAGAATAAGGACTTCATTGGTGGAGGTTGGATAAAGATAAAGAGAATTTTGTTGTGGTACGAGAGTGCCAAACTTGTATATGTTGGAATCGCTGACTATGTTTGACGCAAGAGAAGGGCCAATTTCACAAAAGTATTTATTGAATGCACCGCAAATGCTGTTTGTATCGTTTAGTACTTGACCGTCAAGTTCGATTTTTGAAATTCTGCTATCTTTTTTATGCTTTCCCAAATTTTGATTTATAAATCTCCACGCGGTCTTGGTGTCAACTCTTTCTAGTTGCTTGTAATAATAATCCTTTTTGCACTGCGCTTTTTTTTGTTGAAGTAACTTCGATACACGTTCCAATAGTTCTTTTGCTGCTACATTTTCAGGATGACGGCGATGCTTACTTAGTGCGTTATCCTTAATGCGAATCAGTTTTAGAAGGTCGAAGGTCATCCATGGGCAGTGATCTTTTATTTTTGCCTCCAGATTCACTGTCTTAGTGCATTGTTCCAGTATTGACGTGTATGTCCTAATCACATGTACTAATTTGTCGTTTGCGCTGCCGGTGAGAGGAACTCGTACGCATTGCTCATTAAACAGCTCATTCAATCGGTCGTGATTTATTATCTTTTTCGTGAAAGTGTGCTTTGTCGCAGAATTGAGTACGTTCATGTGGGACACAATGAAACAATGGTCACTTAAGTCAGTCGTAATTGTCTCATTCGTGACATCACTCGCGATTCGACCTGAGCAAACAACATGATCTAAAATATTACCACTTGCTTCTCTTGTTGTGATCGTGTTCGTTGCGAACATACCGTAGGATTCCAAGAGCCTAATATACTCACACACAGCGTTGTTTGAAGTAAGATTCAACGGGACATTCATATCTCCAAGAAGGACGCAGTCTTCTCTACTTCCTTTAGCAGTAATCGTGTGTTCGATTTCCGACAAAAACCGCCTAAAGTCGAAGCTTGGAGGTCTGTACATGGCATGCAAGTGTAATGGTTTGCCCTTGTTTTGCAACGTAACATGGATGTGATGAAAACCATCAATACATCTATTCGTGCAAAGATTGAAATGTAAATCATTTCGAATGTACATCACTAGTCCTCCATGCGAATCGTCCCTGCATGAGAAGATACCAACATAGCCATTCAGCGAATATAACATTGTTATATCTCTCTTCAACCACGTTTCTCCCAAGACAACAATATCCACCCTTTTCCTGTATCTTTCCAACAGCTCTCCTATACAATCAAATTTTGATACATCGTTCATGCCCCTGATGTTCAATTGAATTATTCGAAGAGAAGTAATTTTATTAATCGAATCTTTATTTCTCAACCATGAATTTACACAATCAAAAGCCTTATTCGTATACATTGTAATCTATTATCCAGAACATCGATGTAACGTGTATTCAACGTCGCTTTGCTGCTGGTTCCTGAACTGGTGAAGACTGGATATCTGGTGAACTTGATTTATCAAGGTTCCTTTTTTCGCCAATTCGTTGTAACCCTTGAAGTTCGTATTGAGAACGAATGAATTCTGGCTTCGATGTATCTGTTCTCTTTGCCAGTATCACACCGTTCCGTCCAGGCCAGACGTATTTGTAGTTCAGACTCTCTTGAAGCTCTCGCACTTGCCGGTATAGTTCCATACCACGTGGGGTCATCTCATCTCTGAGCATCAGTTTTCTCGCAGGGCATGATAATGATGGATCAATTGACGTAGACAGCACAGGACCATGATTACGTTTTTTGAGAAAGAACTCTTCCTTGAACTGCTCACTCGTAAAAACAATTTTTATCGGGGCTGGCTCCATATTCCGCTGCTTCGCCTCATTCAGGGATAGACGTTTGGCACTAGCGATGGCACCATCTGGCAGTTCGTACCCGATGACGGTTGACAACTTTTCGACGATTTGCTTAACGCTCTCTTCCTTCTTCTTCGGCATTCCTAGAAGCATGGCGTTTTTTGAAAGCGACATCCTGTTCAAACGATCCACTTCAATTTCAAGATCACTCACGGTATTGCTCAGCTCCTGATGTTTTTTCTTCATTTCGAATGCTCCAGATTTGAGGGCAGCTTGTTCCACTTTCAGCGACTTCACCTCGACTAACAGAGAATCCAACTGGTTCGATAGGAAGTTTTGGAAACGTTCCATTTCGGTGATTGTGTTCTTCATATCGTGCACCTCCGAACGGGTTCCTTGAATTTCCGTTAGAACCTTACGTAGCTCAATCATAACTTGTGACTCGGGTGTTGAGCTACAGGTCGCTCGTTGGTAAAAATCCTGACATTCCATCGAGCAGAAATATGTCTTCTCCTTCAGTTTGCGGATCGCATTCCCGAGTACATTCCGACACTTAAAGTGTTCACATTTGTGGCACTGTGCACACTCAATTACTTTTTTGGCATCCTTTTCCTCCTTTTTGCAGGTGATACAGATGATGCTTTCTTCGGACATTGTTTACGGCACTTACTGGAACAACAACAACATGTATTTCTCGAACGCGCAACTCCGACAACAAGTATTCAACCGACGTACGAAATATTTCAAGTTGACATACATACAGTAATGACAATGATGACAAATAATATGGACACCATTGGATGACTTATGAGAAACTTAGACAATCTGATTCGTCTTATAAGTAAGCTATCGCTGTTGGGTTGGTTTGGATAACACGTCCATCGAAGATCTGCCTGATGATTTTCCGGTATTTCGATTGTGCAGCTTTTAATTATCCAAAGAACACCTCACTTTTTAGTAATTATTCAGAGCTTTTGTGAAGATTAATACAACCGTAACAGTGTTGCCAGACTTGTGATGAACTTTAAAAGCATCATTAGAGACATATGAGGGTGTTAGAAGCCATGAGAGAGGAGACACCTCACTGACAGCTGGCTTCTATGATTCCTTTTTCTCATATTTGGGTTGTGCACATTGGTTCGGAAAATATAATCTGGGTCAAATCCTTTTTCACATCTCATTCATCACGGTAAGCAATATAAATTAAAAAGGTTATTGTCGCTTTGAGTCCAATCAACAATGTTAAATTATTACATGGTATATATGGTCCTACTTACAGCAAAACAACCTAAATTTCAAATTATATTCGCTTCAAGTTTTGCCAATTTTTGCGCTTTGACCAACCAGTGTGCGGTTTTCAGTGACAGTTGGTGACAGGTTCAAGAAGATTTTTGGGAGCTCGCAATCAAAGCCAGCTGTCTCCTAAGGCAGCGTCCATTTTTAACTTTATGCTAAAATTGAAACACTATTGTTAATAACAGATATTGGTTTGAGTCGTAACGCTTTGGCCTACCCCTCCCTTTTCCTTCGTTCAAGATTACGTAATTTTCGGGCGGCGCCTAAATCGTAAGTGACAATAAAATGGTTTCGAGAAAAATGACTTCAGTTATTTCGAATTCCATACAAATTGTAGGGGAGAAAAAACATGGCAAAAAAAACAAGCAAATCTTTTACTAATTATGTTATTTTTACTGGTGCACGAAACAGTAGAAACAAGTTTTTAATATACTCAACCCAAAACCGATCAAAATGCCTCTCCCAGCGAACATTTTAGTGAAAAAAGAGTTGAAAAAACCGCACTAAAGCTTAAACAAACTTTTGTTCAGCTACTAATGTGACTTGGGTTTACCTCTTTCTAGGCTTTGGGCCCTTCATATAAGTATTAAAAACTATGGGTATGAACATTCAGAACATAGTTCTGCCATAAAAAAATCTGCTTCAAAGTAACCGTTCCGAAGTCTGATCGTCAAATGGTTATCTTTAAGGATAACGTAACAATATCCAATAAAATTCTACAGTCCTGTTCTAATTTCAGTACCAAACGACTAAGTTTAGGCCAGAAACACTTGTTAGCTCAATTTTCAAGTGTTTTCCGTTGGCTTAAATAAAAAAAGACATTTTTTCTGCTTTGTACTCAGTTATTTGAGCGGAAAATCTGCAAGAGCAGTACCAAGGACACTCTATGGTGTTATTTAATAAAACGAAGATATCAGAAGTAAAGTAGTAAAAGAAGAGATATATTTTGTGCACAATTCTACAGTCGACTCTCTATATCTCGATATGATGTCGATGATTTCTTCGGTCCCTCCATTCTACATACATTTTCACTCTCCTTCCGAACACGAAATGACGTCCGTTTGGGTATTATTGGTAACGGTGTAATTTCCAATCTACTAGAGTTTAAAAGACAAAAGACAATTTACACCGTCTTCAGCCATAGGCTGCACAGACTGAACATAACTAACATTAGACAACGGACATACGGAACGACCAGTGGACCAGTGAAAAAAATTTCGTTTGACGAAAAGTTTTCTACGACTGGGGCGGGAATTGAACTGACTGACGCCGCTAACTGCACGGCTACGAAGCCCACAGTTTCGTTCTACTTCGTCGTAAGCGCTAACATAGATTTATTTTCCAAGTGTAATTTTGTGAAAGCTGTTATGGTTCGTACCTGGGAGGGAGGCACCGATATTACACACGAAATATGACACAAAGTTATTTCGAACTGCAAGAAAACTCCAGCTTGCCAACGACAATCAAGGCAGACTCGATGAAAATCGCTAGTTTTCTTTTGTCGTGTTCCTTTGATCATTCTGGACAAACATGGAAAAAGGGCCAAAGTTTTCTATGCATTTCATTTTCGTTTTTATTGGAAAAAGTAAAATGATGCGTATTTGAACACTTTATATTCAATCAGAATAAAAGGTGTAATTGGGACATTACTTTTGAATAAGCATGAATAGCTTTTCAATCGATTTTTTGTCACATTTGATAAAATGCAAAAACATGTTTTTATCAATTACGCGCTTTTATCATGTTTGTCCATTGTTTTAGATCTGGGCTCACAGTGACAGTTCGTGACAGCAGTATCTCGGCTCACCTTGACGTACATAAATTTCGTATCGGTTTCTCCCTCCCAGGTTCGTACACTTGTACGCCAAAAATACAATAAAACTAATGTATTTCAATAAATAACTTCTGATCAATTATCCACTTGGCACTTTTTCATCGTGATCGCATGGACAAACACGATTTGATTTCATTCCAATCACACGCCGCAAAAGTTCTATAATTCTCGAAATTTTAAGAAAATTTCCTCAACGACCGCGTAAAATTGAGAATGTAAACAAAGTTCAATCCGTCGCACTGATAAAAAAAAGCTTGTGCGCATGAATGCATGAATGTGTGTGCGATACTCGGCGTAAAAAATGGTTCCTTTGATTGTGTTGTTTTCGCTGCATTGTGAGCAAATGTCATAATCGTTCGGTCAAAAGGAATTGTTTTTATATGTTTGAGCTGAATGTTAATGACGAACAATTCTAAAGGAAATTAATATATTCATCATGCTGAAGGAATGGAGGGAGATGATCGTAGATCTATATATTCTAGTAAAACATTTTATTATAGCGTTGATATGATGTATTTTGAATACTCACTAGATCACAGTGAGCTGTAGGTTGAGAGACGAATATCGAGATGTGGATAATTCCTATAGTTGGATATAACTATAGTTGACTGTATTGTATAAATTAAAACCATGGCCTACTTTCGCCTAACATAAGAACCACTTTTTTGGTAGATTATTTGTCCACTATGAGATATTTCGAAAGTTGCGCTCATACCGTTTCAATGTATAAGCAATAAAGCCCCGTTTGAACTAATCGGACGCCCAACAATCCCCACAATAAATTTGCGGCTAATAAATTCCAGCGAAAAATCAGGTCAAAATTTGTTGTGTTTATACCCAAATTCAAAGCCGATTTGCTCAGAAACCGAAACCAAAGACAAACCCCATTCGCAATCAGCTCACGTTCATCAGCCGGCTTCTGATGGTCCGGCGTGACCTATACCGGCACTCGATCGACGATTCGCCCGTATACCACAACCCGAGCGGGAACGAATAACTCGCACCTATCCATGCCTACCATATTTTGGTATTATACCATAATTAGATTTTTTTCAGTAGTCCTGGTATTGTTCACTCTATTATTATAATATTGAAAATTTTGTTTGAAACAACTTCAAATACCTCATTGAGTTATTTCAAAGCTATTGAAGACTTGAGGTATTGAGCTTCTCTTGAAAAATTTCACTTCTATTAATAAATTCATCGTGATTTTCTAAGGTATTGATACAGCTGATCCAATTATCATTTCAGTGTTTGTAGAATATGTATGAGGAATTATTTTAGTTTTTATGCAGGGCTTTTTTATACCTTATTCAGGTGGTAATAATTGAAAATTCTATGGTATGGAATACCTTATTTTGGTATTATACACCAATTTTCTCCTGCTCGGGAAGCCGTAAGCTTTCTTCTTGCACAAAGAACCATAAAACTGCCACCACAATAACCGATGGATGATAGCGGATAGATATCACCAGCCATAGGAGCAGCAAAAAAAAAACTCGATCGCGATTTTCCCACACTGACATAACCTCGAAACGTAACCTGAATGAGCAATAAATCGAAATTGGTGCGCATGGCTCCTGGTTGTGACTACTAAACCAACAAGGCATTTGCCGGAGGTGCTTCCTCTTTAACGGTATTATACGCCTAGCTCTATTCGATGAAATCATCTTCAATGCGTGGTTGATTTGCTTTCTATACCGAAATTCGGAAGCAAGATGTGTTACACAATTTATGCATGTAGGAGGTAATCCAATCGCATTACGATAAAACAAACGTGACCGAGACATGTCCTCTTTTTGTCTCTGTTTTGGTTTGTGAACAAACGTGATAATTCCTCCGAACTCTTAACTGACCGCGTGAATGACACTTGACCCATAAAGTAGTCGTGCTTGGTTCTCGGTTTCTTTCGTTATCTCACGACGTTTAGTTCAAATGACGATGACCTAATCACTTCGGCTACTGATCATATTTCAACGTCACCGTGTCACTCGTCTGATTATGAATATGAATACCAATAAGTATAAGTTACGTTTCCTAAACTAACATTGTTTTAAGAAAAATACATTCCATAAAATGTAAATAAATATAAAAAAATATTTGGCTCTGTTATGCCCTGTGGCGCTTGAGCCTAGCATAAAGATATTAGTAAAAACAATCGTAGGCGCTCAAATTACGTTGA
Organism: Aedes aegypti; assembly: GCF_002204515.2. Lineage (NCBI taxonomy): Eukaryota > Metazoa > Arthropoda > Insecta > Diptera > Culicidae > Aedes > Aedes aegypti. The sequence goes on along the minus strand of NC_035107.1, from coordinate 213,845,701 downwards.
CCTTACCCGAAAGTTGTCATGGAGAATATCAAAGGGCTACTCTGATTCAAATCTTAACAGACCTGTCATGTCGTGCCGGTTCATGACAGCTGACTCGCACCTTTACGCAATACTTTTGCTGGGGAAAAAAGTATAATCAATGCACAGACAGTTCATTTCCACGCTAAGCTGCACTCGAAAATCGCGTCAAGTAGGTAATCCGAAACTGAGCCGAGAAAACCACTTGGCAGCGTCACCACTCAACCACGGCCGGGACCTACTTGAACCGATGCACAGTGGGAAAAATTGAAGCCAAAATGGCATCGATGCCAAACTACTCTTTCCCTAGACGGCTTTCGCACTTTGCAATAAACTTTTGAAAAATCTTGATCGTTTATTGGAAATAATGTAATGAAATTATTACTTACCGTTGCCTACATTCGTTGTATCCATTTTTATATCGGTCGTAATCAGTTTTGATTCGTCTCACAACTAACAGTTCATTGAAATATAGTGAGTGGTCAAAATACACCACTTCAGCGTTTTAATGAAATGTTTTACCAGATTATCTAGATCTACGGGCATCTTTTAGCATGATGAAATATATGGGTTTCCCTAAAAAATCACTGGCTATCATAATGCAGCCCAAATATATCAGTGCTGTTACTTCAATACTTCTCTTCATCGATCCTCTTTTTCGCTAATAACTTCGCCTAATTAGATAATTTTGTAATATTTCTTCTTAATGAAGCAAGATATAGTGATTCTTCATCCTACATCACAAAAATATGTTACGAACAGAGAATCAGTTTCTACAATAATGCAAAGAGAGCAACGATGAAGAGAAATCGATGATTACAGATAGGCCCTTTTGAAAAAAAACAAAGCACAAATACTTTTGACCGAACAACCATGACAGCTGCTCACAATGCAGCGAAACCAATCCCGATCAAAGGAATCATTTGCTACACTGAACATCACACACACATTGACGCGTACAAGTTTTACTTAGTCTGGACGGATGAAAGCCTTTGTTTACGTTCTCAATTACATGCGTTCTCATTACAAAATTTCGTGAATTGTATAAGTTTTACGGCGTGTGATTGGAATGAAATACCCGGTGTCACACAGTCACACAGAGGGGCGGGAAGAAATATTAATCGTAATGTAGCGTGGCTCAGTCGATCGCTAATCAGATTTCGCTCGGTACGTCTTCGTCCTAAGATATTGGTGAAAAGGTGGAAAGAGGGTTAATTGAACTGAAGTTAGTTATCAAAATACAGCAGTTTTATTGCATTTTTGGTGTACAAGTGGACGATTTGTGAAAGCACTTACACTTAAAAATTATTCTAATTTGTAGGTAAGTTCGAAACATTTAAAGTTTGATACGACGAATAAAAGCGCTTGCGACGAAGTAGATCGAAACCCATTATTCCAGCTTTTTGAGGCTCCATTTTATAAAAATCTGGAAGATCCAGATGAACATTTATCGTGAATTAGTTAAGTTTTCCGTTTTTAGGCTAAATTTTTCCCACTGTGCAACGAAGGCGATAAGTGCACCACCGTAGCCATGACGAACAACAATATCACTAGCATTTCCCATATTTCACTTTTTACTGGATGTCGTGCCTCCGACGCGAAGCAACCAACCACGATTCAATCCGATCTCGTCTCGTAAGGAAATGGGATGGCGTAATGCAATTTAGAACGGAAATTGAGAAACGCGCGGTGCGTCGCCTGCTTTTTTTCCCAGTGCATAATTTTGAGTCGCGTTGGCAAACAACAAAGCATTTCTGCGGCGAGAAAGTTTTTGTTCATTTCGTACCTACTTTGGGGTTGGGAAGGCACTTTTAGGAAAAGAAACCCGTCATATTTCATCATCGAGAGGCAGGCAGTTTGACGTCGCAGTAGGCCACAGCGAGAGGGAGCACGGCGCTGTAACGGGCGATATGCGGTTTCAGTTTCACACCTACACAATCGCGCAGCGGTAATGGTCGTGATTGTGTGATTTAAGTAACCACGGTGCGATTAGTGGAGGAAGACGTTTAAGATTACGTTCGTATCCGGGTACGTAAGAAATGTCGGAAGGTTTCAACAATGGGCTATTTTCAGATTTTGCCTTAACAAGAAGGTGCGTTTGTTCAAACGGCATCCAAGATGTTCTGGAGTTCAGTTCTGAATAGCATCTCATCAAAAGCTTAGTAGCTTTTCCCCCAGAAGCTTAATAGCTTCTCATAAGAAGGTTAACAATTTCTCGACAGAAGCTAAAAAGCTATTCCTCAGATGCTGAAAGTTCTCATCAGAAGCAGGAAAGCTTCTCGTCAGAAGCTGGAAAGCTTCTCATCAGAAGCTGGAAAGCTTCTCATCGGAAGCTGGAAAGCTTCGCATCAGAAGCTGGAAAGCTTTTCATCGGAAGCTGGAAAGCTTTTCATCGGAAGCTGGAAAGCTTCTCAACAGAAGCTGGAAAGCTTCTCATCAGAAGCTGGAAAGCTTCTCATCAGAAGCTGGAAAGCTTCTCATCAGAAGCTGGAGAGCTTCGCATCAGAAGCAGGGAAGCATCTTATCAGAAATTGAGAATCTTCTCATCAGAAACAGAAGCTGGAAAGCTTCTCATCAGAAGCTAAAGAGCTTCTCATCAGAAAGCTTCTCATCAGAAGCTGGAAAGCTTCTCATCAGAAGCTGGAAAAACCTCGAATAAGACGTCACTTGAAAAGAAACTTATTTCAAAATTGTATCAAATTTAATTAGCAGATTATTTTCTACATCCTCAAATGATTCCAATGTTGTTAAATTGTTTAAGCTTTCATCGTCAAACGCCACAACATCACCACATCCAGTGTTTGCGATCTCACGTCTAATCTCTTACCCATTACCGGTTGAAAACGTGTTGACAACAGTACCTATAGTGTCGTTTGACGGCGCTAAGTCGTCCCCGCGGTTTTAGGGCGGCGCGTAGATCAACTCAGCGAGATAATGAACGCACTCCTTGCACCGGTCGTCAGATTAGCCGTTTCACGCTCGATTGCTTACCTGAAACGAAGAAAAAGAAAGTTGTAATTAGTAAACAAACAATGAACGCACAAGATAAACCGCTTGTCGTTGACAACGAGTCGAAGTGCCGTTGCACGTGGGTCTCGTAGAAGGCTGTGACTGGCGACAAGCATTGGCGTAGGAATAGGGGGATCAGCACCCCCTCAGTATCAAATTCAAGTAGAACTTGCTTGCCAATCAAACAGAGGAATACTATGTGATGTATTAAGTGCAGAAGAATTACAGTCATACATCCAGGAGTCGATGTTCCATTTCTCGATAACGACACATGGAATCATACTTAAAAACGTCGAGCCCCCTACCAGAAAAAAAATCATAGCTACGCAAATGAAAGCAGTTTGAACCTCTACGAAACGCCAACTTGGATCGATGCGGCCCAGTAGGCTCAAAACGACGACTTCAATCGGAAAAAGGAGGTAAAAAAGGTTAATTTTGAAAGTTTGTGGGTAGGAGTTTTGCGCGGTCCCCAATGTGTTCAATAATTAATCGGCTTTTTGAGTGGACGGTAAAACAAACGCACGCAGGCAGGGAAAAATGGAGCAATTATGGCCAACATGGAACCATCCGTGGCGGTGGTCCCACAAAGGCCCCAACTGAGCCGGGCAGGGTAATTATAAAACAATTCGAGAGAGCATAAGACAACGAGAGTGCGCCGTGCTGGCTGTCGTTGTTGGGCGACCCAAATATCGATCGAGCGATGGAGCTGGCAAGCCGAAACTGCGATGTGAAATTGCTGCATATAAAGGTAATTTTATAGGGTTCTGTAATATTTCCATTAAGATTAGAATTAGAATTAGAATCCCAGAATCGGTACTCTTCTGATAATGATATTACGTCTCAAACGATACCCTAAAAGTTTCTCGAAATTTCTCAAATGCAATAATCTTAAACGAAGAATACCTACTAAGCCACTCTAGCATCATACTCTTACTACAAAAATTTATTTAAATCGAGATTTTTTTTGGTTTTCGTTATTTTGCACCTATGTTTTACAAGTTCTCAAAAACCTATATAGCTAAAGTATCCTCAATATTAGGTAGAAAAAAGTTGACTAATATAAAAACCAGTTGCTTGGCAAATTGTCCACATGATCCCCCGATGTGGAAGTTCCAACCACACGTCCTGCAAGTTCAACCCAAACAGTGTTGAACTTCCGACCGTATCATTGATCTTGCTCCGAGCAGACCTTCTCGCGGTAACCGTACAGGAGTAATTATATTTATATTCGCTGCGTTGAAGATCACCAACTCCCGTTTTCCGCCTGATGTTTTTCATCTTTCAGCACCACGCACTGTGGGCCAGAAAATGGAATTTCGCGGCAAAAATCAAAAAAATGATTTATATGAGATTATATAACATGTGCTATGTTTAGGCATTGCAGAATCCGTTCTTATTTGATTTTGAAGAACGATTAAAGGGAGCGAAGAAAAATATCTATCCAGCTTTTTACGCTAGCTATAAAACAACGATGGGTGAATTGGTTTGAAATTTCGTGCCTACGTTTTTATAGTTCAATCATAGCAGTCAGTGAATTGCGTTCGTTCATTCATTTGTCAAAAATGTTCACCTCATGTGTTATAAATATCTTAGCACAGTCTGTGATCTTAGTATCCACATTCTCTTACATGTATCATAATTATCCTAATAACTACATTTGTTTTCATCATTTAAGGCGATCGTCTAATGGGTTTGAGCGATTTGAAATTTGTATGGGAGCGAAGGCGTTATGCTGACTTTAGACCATTGGGCTGCTTAAACCTGGCCGAATTGGGTCATATAAAACCTTTCACGCTACGAGGGATCATGTTTCCTTCAAATCGTGGAAAAAACTTTTCGAGAATTTTCCCTCGTTTTTCCAGCTTACTTCGGTAAAACAAGCAAAGTCGGGAAAATTTTTCCACCAATTAGGTATTTACGTGATTTTCAGGAAATTTAAAGCGGTGACATATACTTTTTTTTACTCAGAAAGGTTTAAATGATCTCAAACATTGTCACTGAGGCATTTTCCGGAAAATCAGTTCTCGATTTTCCCGGAAAATTTGATACTTTAGTACCGTGGAAATGTGCCTAAATATGGAACGACTGGGCTGGATATAAATTTACAAAATATTTTCAATTACTAAATAAAGGGTAACTAACTGGATTCAGGTGATAAATTGAAAATATGAACGATTTTCCCAAGGGTTTTCCCCAATTTTCCACAAACTGGTTCAAAAAATTGAACGCGTAACGCGTGCGTATACGGATCAGTGTATTGAAATGAATGACTTTTTCACCCTCTCATTCAAAGCTTATAAACCAAAAATATACCCATATTTTTGTATATCCTGCACCCTCATATTCCCCTGCAGGTCATAGGCATAGTCGGGGGCCTTAATTTGAGCATTTTTGCACCAAAGTTTTGAAAAATTTGGCGTGACCCCACTTAGCAGCGACATATTTTTCCAGCCAGCTGCCGTGCGGATAGAGAAACGTCATTTGAGAAGTAACGCTGCCACACACGCCTGAAATAGGCAGGGCCGAATCATCTAGGATGCAGGATGCTATCGTCAGATCGTCACCAAACCAGATGGCGCACAACCAAATCGCGACGCGGCTCGACTCGTAGCAATATAGAATCATGTTTGAAACATTACGCATCTATCAGATAATCTTTGAATACGCAGCGCGCTGTTATTAGTAGATTAGTCGCGGTACAAGGCACTGAAAACAATATATTTTCATATGAAATGCTTGTCTTACGAGTCTTTTCGGATCTGATGATCTCTTATTTTATGAATGCAAATTCGATAAGAAGCAGTCGCGTATCGCATAAAAGTAACAGCAATATCAGCAATGTTGAAGTTTTGCCAAATGGATTATCAAGCATTGATTTAGATGCTTGATATAAACTTTGTTCAATACAATAATGTTTTCTTTGCTTGTATGATGTTGAGTAAACATAAAAAATCACAGTTCTTCCAAGAAGAATATGCAGCTATGTGTCGATAAATATCAGAGAACCACGTTTATTTATCGTTTTGTTCATTATTTCGTTATTTCATAAAATTATTTCGTCAGATGTTTTTTTTTTGTCAAGAAAATGTTATAAAAATTCGGATTTCTAAACCTTAAATATTTTAGAAAAAAGATTCCTAATATTTAAGAAGAATGATCTGAGAAGTTAGTCCACATTATCCCAAAATTCGTTCACTAGATATATTTTGTGACCAGGAAAAATATTTGAAAAAAAAATCCGACATCATTCAAATTTTAGGAGAAGCATACATACTTCACCAAAGTGGCTTAGGAGGTCGTGAGATAAGAAAATAGAAACTCATTATTCCGATATTCGATCTTAGTCATCTTAGCCTGTTTCGAAATTTGAAAATCGAATATTATTTTAGAATTGTTTGCAAAATTCATATTTTCGAACCCTTAATATTTTAAAGCAAAAATTCTTCCCAGGGCATATGAGATTCCATCAATTTGGGGTGCAGCACAGTATTATCTCCCGCGAAGTTTCAGCACTTAGTATGATTTACATGTCGGAGTTGAGGATCATCCTTTTATTTGAGAACTAACTTGTCCAGTAGGGGCGCTTTTTCTGACTTGCTCTATACCTTGAGGAATAAGAATGCAAACTTTGTATCCTATGATATCTCTAGATCCTGATGTTTTGGAAGGTAGGTGTCTTCGGAAGAGTTGTTCAGTTGTTCTGGCTGACACGTGGTCATTCTGATACGGAATTACTCCACCAGGCAGCGTAGATAGCCCAGTAGCCTGACCACTAAATAATACCTTGGACAGACATTTGATACACGGAGAAATATTTTTACCTAATTTTTGAGTTTACTTTACCCAAAATTAAGTAGGGAAAATGTACCAGTTATGGCCATAGTGGTTCCCTATTTGGCCATATGTGAAATTTTGATAACTTTCACATTTTGAATCTTTTTGAATGTTTTAACATCAAGATATAACTTAAATCTAACTACTACAACACATAAATGTTTTCAAGATTTGAAGTCATTCAAGTAATCACCTATGGCGAAATAGGGAACCACTATGTCCATAACTGGTACACCTACCCTATATCGATTATAGTTTCAACCCAAAATCTCTCGGTTTTCTCTTTCTCCCACACGAATGTTGTCAAAAATAGAGAGAGCTGCATCTACCCAATGGGGGTACTTTGGCCCAATAAGCCAAATTTGGGTAAATGCAACTTTTCTTATGTTTGGGTCAAAAGAACTCAATTTTGCGTTAAACCAACCCGAATTGAGTATATTTTTCCAATGGAATTAAAGCCAAACTACCTAGTGGGGACCTTGGAAATTTAGCCAAAATTGAGTTATTGGGCTCAACTACGGAATTGTGTTGAAACAACCCAAAATTGAGTTGAATTCCGTCTCCGTGCATGGTACAAGTTGTCAAAAAAATTATTCCAAGGCTATCTTGAATGAAGACAATTATCAGTATGGAACTAATTTCAAGATAATTGTACCATGGTACGTATACCAAAAGTGTGTCATAAGTATAAGATAGCGTCTTCGACAAAGTTGTTCAGTGCTAACATTATACGAGCCAAAAGCTTCAAGATTTGCTCACCTGGTGGTGCTAGTGAGCATGAAACTTTTGTTTTGCGCAGAGCTCAATAGCCTAACCACTTAGATAGATGGCGTCTTCAGCAAAGTTGTTCAGTAGCACAAGGGCAAACATTATTTGAACCAAGAGATTCAATATTTTCTCACCAGGTGGCACTAGTGGGCATTGAATTTTTGTTTTGCGAATAGCTCAATTGCTTGACCACTTAGAAAGATGGCGTCTTCAACAAAGTTGTTCAGTAGTACAAGGGCTATGATTATTTGAGTCAAGAGATTCGATATTTTCTCACCAAGTGACACTAGTGGGCATTGAATTTTTGTTTTGCGAATAGCTCAGTGGCCTGACCACTTAGGAAAATGGCGTCTTCAGCAAAGTTGTTCAGTAGCACGAGGGCTATCATTATTTGAGTCAAGAGATTCGACATTTTCTCACCAGGTGGCACTAGTGAGCACTGAATTTTTGTTTTGCGGATAGCCCAGTAGCCTGACCTCTTAGAAAGATAGCGTCTTCGACAAAGTTGTTCTGTAGCACAAGGGCTGTCATTATTTGAGTCAAAAGATTCGATATTTTCTCACCAGGTGCCACTAGTGGGCATTGAATTTTTGTTTTGCGAATAGCTCAGTGGCCTGACCACTTAGGAAAATGGCGTCTTCAACAAAGTTGTTCAGTAGCACCAGGGCTATCATTATTTGAGTCAAGAAATTCGATATTTTCTCACCAGGTGGTACTAGTGGCATTGGATTTTTGTTTTGCGATTAGCTCAGTGGCCTGACCACTTAGGAAAATGGCGTCTTCAGCAAAGTTGTTCAGTAGCACGAGGGCTATCATTATTTGAGTCAAGAGATTCGACATTTTCTCACCAGGTGGCACTAGTGAGCACTGAATTTTTGTTTTGCGGATAGCCCAGTAGCCTGACCTCTTAGAAAGATAGCGTCTTCGACAAAGTTGTTCTGTAGCACAAGGGCTGTCATTATTTGAGTCAAAAGATTCGATATTTTCTCACCAGGTGCCACTAGTGGGCATTGAATTTTTGTTTAGCGAATAGCTCAGTGGCCTGACCACTTAGGAAAATGGCGTCTTCAACAAAGTTGTTCAGTAGCACAAGGGCTATCATTATTTGAGTCAAGAAATTCGATATTTTCTCACCAGGTGGTACTAGTGGCATTGGATTTTTGTTTTGCGATTAGCTCAGTGGCCTGACCACTTAGAAAAATGGCGTCTTCAACAAAGTTGTTCAGTAGTACAAGGGCTATGATTATTTGAGTCAAGAGATTCGATATTTTCTCACCAAGTGACACTAGTGGGCATTGAATTTTTGTTTTGCGAATAGCTCAGTGGCCTGACCACTTAGAAAAATGGCGTCTTCAACAAAGTTGTTCAGTAGTATAAGGGCTAACATTATTAGAGCCAAGAAATTCAATATTTTCTCACCAGGTGGCTCTAGTGGGCATTGAATTTTTGTTTTGCGAATAGCTCAATGGCCTGACCACTTAGGAAAATGGCGTCTTCAACAAAGTTGTTCAGTAGCACAAAGGCTATCATTATTTGAGTCAAGAGATTCGACATTTTCTCACCAGGTGGCGCTAGTGAGCACTGAATTTTTGTTTTGCGGATAGCCCAGTAGCCTGACCTCTTAGAAAGATAGCGTCTTCGACAAAGTTGTTCTGTAGCACAAGGGCTATCATTATTTGAGTCAAAAGATTAGATATTTTCTCACCAGGTGCCACTAGTGGGCATTGAATTTTTGTTTTGCGGATAGCTCAATGGCCTGACCACTTAGGAAAATGGCGTCTTCAACAAAGTTGTTCAGTAGCACAAGGGCTATCATTATTTGAGTCAAGAGATTCGACATTTTCTCACCAGGTGGCGCTAGTGAGCACTGAATTTTTGTTTTGCGGATAGCCCAGTAGCCTGACCTCTTAGAAAGATAGCGTCTTCGACAAAGTTGTTCTGTAGCACAAGGGCTATCATTATTTGAGTCAAAAGATTAGATATTTTCTCACCAGGTGCCACTAGTGGGCATTGAATTTTTGTTTTGCGAATAGCTCAATGGCCTGACCACTTAGGAAAATGGCGTCTTCAACAAAGTTGTTCAGTAGCACAAAGGCTATCATTATTTGAGTCAAGAGATTCGACATTTTCTCACCAGGTGGCGCTAGTGAGCACTGAATTTTTGTTTTGCGGATAGCCCAGTAGCCTGACCTCTTAGAAAGATAGCGTCTTCGACAAAGTTGTTCTGTAGCACAAGGGCTATCATTATTTGAGTCAAAAGATTAGATATTTTCTCACCAGGTGCCACTAGTGGGCATTGAATTTTTGTTTTGCGGATAGCTCAATGGCCTGACCACTTAGGAAAATGGCGTCTTCAACAAAGTTGTTCAGTAGCACAAGGGCTATCATTATTTGAGTCAAGAGATTCGACATTTTCTCACCAGGTGGCGTTAGTGAGCACTGAATTTTTGTTTTGCGGATAGCCCAGTAGCCTGACCTCTTAGAAAGATAGCGTCTTCGACAAACTTGTTCTGTAGCACAAGGGCTATCATTATTTGAGTCAAAAGATTCGATATTTTCTCACCAGGTGCCACTAGTGGGCATTGAATTTTTGTTTTGCGAATAGCTCAGTGGCCTGACCACTTAGGAAAATGGCGTTTTCAACAAAGTTGTTCAGTGGCACAAGGGCTATCATTATTTGAGTCAAGAGATTCGATATTTTCTCACCAGGTGCCACTGGTGGGCATTGAATTTTTGTTTAGCGAATAGCTCAGTGGCCTGACCACTTAGGAAAATGGCGTCTTCAACAAAGTTGTTCAGTAGCACAACGGCTATCATTATTTGAGTCAAGAGATTCGATATTTACTCACCAGGTGGCACTAGTGGCATTGAATTTTTGTTTTGCGGATAGCTCAGTGGCCTGACCACTTATAAAAATGGCGTCTTCAACAAAGTTGTTCAGTAGCACAAGGACTATCATTATTTGAGTCAAGAGATTCGATATTTTCTCACCAGGTGGCGCTAGTGAGCACTGAATTTTTGTTTTGCAAATAGCTCAGTGGCCTGACCACTTAGAAAGATGGCGTCTTCGGCAAAGTTGTTCAGTAGCACAAAGGCTATCATTATTTTAGTCAAGAGATTCGATATTTTCTCACCAGGTGGCGCTAGTGAACTTTGAATTTTTGTTTTGCGGATAGCCCAGTAGCCTGACCTCTTAGAAAGATTGCGTCTTCGGCAAAGTTGTTCAGTAGTACAAGGGCTAACATCATTTGAGCCAAGAGATTCAATATTTTCTCACCAGGTGGCACTAGTGGGCATTGAATTTTTGTTTTGCGAATAGCTCAGTGGCCTGACCACTTAGAAAAATGGCGTCTTCAACAAAGTTGTTCAGTAGCACAAAGGCTATCATTATTTGAGTCAAGAGATTCGATATTTTCTCACCAAGTGGCACAAGTAGGCATTGAATTTTTGTTTTTCGGATAGCTCAGTGGCCTGACCACTTGGAAAGATGGCGTCTTCGGCCAAGTTGTTCAGTAGAATAAGGGCTAACATTATTAGAGCCAAGAAATTCAATATTTTCTCACCAGGTGCCACTAGTGGGCATTGAATTTTTGTTTTGCAAATAGCTCAGTGGCCTGACCACTTAGAAAGATGGCGTCTTCGGCAAAGTTGTTCAGTAGCACAAAGGCTATCATTATTTTAGTCAAGAGATTCGATATTTTCTCACCAGGTGGCGCTAGTGAACTTTGAATTTTTGTTTTGCGGATAGCCCAGTAGCCTGACCTCTTAGAAAGATTGCGTCTTCGGCCAAGTTGTTCAGTAGAATAAGGGCTAACATTATTAGAGCCAAGAAATTCAATATTTTCTCACCAGGTGCCACTAGTGGGCATTGAATTTTTGTTTTGCAAATAGCTCAGTGGCCTGACCACTTAGAAAGATGGCGTCTTCGGCAAAGTTGTTCAGTAGCACAAAGGCTATCATTATTTTAGTCAAGAGATTCGATATTTTCTCACCAGGTGGCGCTAGTGAACTTTGAATTTTTGTTTTGCGGATAGCCCAGTAGCCTGACCTCTTAGAAAGATTGCGTCTTCGGCAAAGTTGTTCAGTAGTACAAGGGCTAACATCATTTGAGCCAAGAGATTCAATATTTTCTCACCAGGTGGCACTAGTGGGCATTGAATTTTTGTTTTGCGAATAGCTCAGTGGCCTGACCACTTAGAAAAATGGCGTCTTCAACAAAGTTGTTCAGTAGCACAAAGGCTATCATTATTTGAGTCAAGAGATTCGATATTTTCTCACCAAGTGGCACAAGTAGGCATTGAATTTTTGTTTTTCGGATAGCTCAGTGGCCTGACCACTTGGAAAGATGGCGTCTTCGGCCAAGTTGTTCAGTAGAATAAGGGCTAACATTATTAGAGCCAAGAAATTCAATATTTTCTCACCAGGTGCCACTAGTGGGCATTGAATTTTTGTTTTGCAAATAGCTCAGTGGCCTGACCACTTAGAAAGATGGCGTCTTCGGCAAAGTTGTTCAGTAGCACAAAGGCTATCATTATTTGAGTCAAGAGATTCGATATTTTCTCACCAAGTGGCACAAGTAGGCATTGAATTTTTGTTTTTCGGATAGCTCAGTGGCCTGACCACTTGGAAAGATGGCGTCGCCGTCAAAGTTATTCGGTAGCTCAAGGGCTAAAATTATTTCTCGCATAATTTATGATCTCGCCCTAAAAGGCATTGGTAACCATGTGTGTAGTTCGTTGTTTCTGAGCATTTGAATGGAGTTACACGTTATTTAACTACGCTATGGTGAAGAAAGAATCATTCTCTATTTGCCAGTTGTGTTGGTTTGGATGTTTGTTCATTCATTTGCTCAGAAATAATGAGCTACACACGGGATTACCAATGGCTTTTAGGGCGTTATCTCAGATTATGCGAGATTTGAGCCAAAAGATTCGAGATTTTGGTGTTAGTTAGCGTGAAATTTTTGTTTTGCAGATAACCCAGTAGCTCGACCGCCTCGAAAAATGGCGTCTCCGGCAATGTTGTTAAATGGCACAAGGGCTAATATTATTTGAGCCAAGAGATTCGAGATTCTGCCACTGTACTTAACTCATAACGCGTGGTAAAGATGAATACATTATGGGTGAAATCATGAGAAAAATCACGTCCTCGTCTGGAATTAGAACCCAGGACTCTTGTATGCTAGACGAGTGCTTTACCAACTAAGCTACCTAGCCACTTGGACTCAGATAATTGCAAGTTTTGAATTCAAGACCCCGGATTACCGAACATCTCAATATACAGTCGACTCTCCATAGCCCGATTTTCAAGAGATAATCGACTTATAGAATTATTGAGTTATAGAATATACCGACACCAAAAATTCCAAAACCGAAGGAACAAATTTCTGTACTTCAAATACATATATGATCACCTCTGTAAGAAAGTAATATTATTTTGTTGATAGTATTTAAAAAAATATATATGAAAACTTTTGCGTAATGCCCGACGAATAACGTTAGTTCTACCAACATTTTTTTTTTTGTTTTTAATGTTTTTCAACTTTTAAACAACATACAAGTATTTAGTCCCTCCAAATAATAATTGGTTCAAGTTTCCCCGAATACGAAGAATTTTAGAATAAATATCGAGTTATGGAAAGAAATTTACCTCTCACGTGATATCGACTAGTGGAGATATCGACTTATAAAAAGCAATGTATGAAAATTTTTATAGAAAATCAATTTTTGGAGTATATTCATGTATAGAATATCGAGTCGTCGACTGTTTGCGTCCATATATATTAGAGTGTACTGTAACTCTGTAGCAGACTGAACCAATTGATCCGATTTAATTTATCTGAAAAATCATATATATCATCGATTGAAATATGATTGACTTTATAAACATCCAATGATGGCTATACGATTTCCTAATGCATCGTAAATAAAATTCAAACGAACATTGTATGCATCAGTTATCAATTTTCATCTGACTGTGTTTTCATCAGGCAGACATGTGTTTCAATCAGATAGACGCTATATGATTGTCTAATATGAAAAAATATCGATGATAATCAAGTCAATGAAGTGCAAATCGTCTGAACAACAATCATCTCATTTCGTGACGCCTGTATTGCACTTATCCGGAATGTGAAGTAATTTCTCGTTCATTTCAAAACATAATAGTGATGTAATCTTTATGTTCTCATTTTAGATTGTAGCAGAACACTTTACAAAGAAGTGATCTGTTCGTCGTAGTAAATGCTAAACGCCCAGAGGACATATACTTCATGGCCGAAGCGACAGTTGATAATGTGCATAAATGTACCCAGATAAAATAAGGCGATTAAAACAATAAAAAATGATTGTCCTTATCCGCATCCATAATATGATTCAGATATAAGTTATCTGATACAAATATTGAGCGTTCTTTATGATATTAATATGAATGTTGAGTGTAAAGCAATATGGAAAAAAGCTATCTATTTTTGATAATGATTTAAATCTGACGACTTCTCAGAGTGTAGTCATGTCGTCACTTGAATGCGAACAACACGTACAGTTGTTGTGAAAGCGATGTAGCTATGATAGGCAAACAGTTTCAACACCAAATAAATTGCTCTCGCTCTGCGCGCGTGTGCAGTATACATGAGATGGATGAATATGGGTTATGAAAAGGGTCTGCGTGATCTGTGGGGATTTGAATTCGAAAAATGTAACCTTTTAAATTATTGGGTCACAAAGTGGCTCGGTAGCTTAGGTGGTAGAGCGCTTGTCTAAAAAACCAAGGACTCTCTGTTCAAATCCCAGCAGAGAACGTGGATTTTTCTCATAATTTCACCCATACTTCATTCTTCTTTGCAATGCGTGATGATTTAATTAATTTAAAAACCATTCAGATGAGGCTACCGAACATCTCAATATATGTACCAATATATATATGACATGCTCACTAGCGCCGCCTGGTGGCAAAATCTTGAAAATTTTGGCTAGAATAATGTAAGCCCTTGTACTACTGAACAACTTTGCCGAATACGCCATATTTCTAAGTGGGCAGGCTACTGTGTTATCCGCAAAACAAAAATTAAATGCTCGCTACCCAGCCAACATTTTGGTTGTTATAATTTTTGCAATACATCATTCTATGAGAATCAAACCACTCGTATTACATGCATGAAGAGGCTATAAACATACCAAAGTAGAGGCCAAATACCAACTTCGCACGATTTTTTTATATTTTCTGCGACCAGATATAAGATGCTACAAAATTTGGATAAAAATAAATAAAAAGTTTTCTTGTCTGGAATACAGGACGTAGAGGAAAATGATATATAATTTGTGCTAATTATTATTCATTTTAATTTGGAATATTGTGCGATTCTGATTTTTGGCGTAAGAACATGTGATTTTGAGCACACATTCTTATACGACACGTGGTTCACTGGGTAGCGCCACCTGGTGAGAAAAATCGAATCTCTTGACTCAAAACTTGTTAGCCCTTGTACTACTAAACAACTTTGCCGAAGAAGCCTGACTACTCAGATATCCGCAAAAAAATCATGCTCACTATCACCAAGTGGTGACAAAACCTCAAATCTCTTGGCAAAATTCAAAACTTTTGGCTCAAATAATGATAGCCTTTGTACTACTGAACAACTTTGTTGAAGGGGCCTTCTATCTAAAAGGTCAGACTACTGGGCTAACCGCAGAGCAAAAATTCAATACTCACTAGTGCCACCTGGTGAGAAAATATCGAATCTCTTAGCTCAAACAATGTTAGCCCTTGTACTACTGAACAACTTTGCCGAAGAAACCATATTTCTAAGTGGTCAGGCCACTGAGCTATCCGCAAAACAAGAATTCAATGTTCACTAGCGCCACCTGGTAAGAAAATATCGAATGTCTTGACTCAAATAATTATAGCTCTTGTTCCACTGAAGAACTTTGTTGAAGACGCCATCTTCCTAAGTGATCAGGCCACTGAGCTATTCGTAAAACAAAAATTCAATGCCCACTAATGCCACCTGGTGAGAAAATATTGAATCTCTTGACTCAAATAATGTTAGCCCTTGTACTACTGAACAACTTTGCCGAAGACGCCATCTTTCTAAGTGGTCAGGCCACTGAGCTATCCGCAAAACACAAATTCAATGTTCACTAGCGCCACCTGGTGAGAAAATATCGAATCTCTTGACTCAAATAATGATAGCCTTCAATGTTCACTAGCGTCACCTGGTGAGAAAATATCGAATCTTTTGACTCAAATAATGTAAGCCCTTGTACTACTGAACAACTTTGCCGAAGACGCCATCTTTCTAAGTAGTCAGGCCACTGAGCTATCCGCAAAACAAAAATTCAATGGTCACTGTCGCCACCTGGTGAGAAAATATCGAATCTCTTGACTCAAATAATGATAGCCTTTGTGCTACTGAACAACTTTGCCCAAGACGCCATCTTTCTAAGTGGTCAGCCCACTGAGCTATCCGCAAAACAAAAATTCAATGTTCACTAGCGCCACCTGATGAGAAAATATCGAATCTCTTGACTCAAATAATGATAGCCTTCAATGTTCACTAGCGTCACCTGGTGAGAAAATATCGAATCTTTTGACTCAAATAATGTAAGCCCTTGTACTACTGAACAACTTTGCCGAAGACGCCATCTTTCTAAGTGGTCAGGCCACTGAGCTATCCGCAAAACACAAATTCAATGTTCACTAGCGCCACCTGGTGAGAAAATATCGAATCTCTTGACTCAAATAATGATAGCCTTCAATGTTCACTAGCGTCACCTGGTGAGAAAATATCGAATCTTTTGACTCAAATAATGTAAGCCCTTGTACTACTGAACAACTTTGCCGAAGACGCCATCTTTCTAAGTAGTCAGGCCACTGAGCTATCCGCAAAACAAAAATTCAATGGTCACTGTCGCCACCTGGTGAGAAAATATCGAATCTCTTGGCTCATATTATGATAGCCCTTGTGCTACTGAACAACTTTGCCGAAGACGCCATCTTTCTAAGTGGTCAGGCCACTGAGCTATCCGCAAAACAAAAATTCAATGCCCACTAGTGACACCTGGTGAGAAAAAATCGAATATCTTAGCTCAAATAATGATAGGCCTTGTGCTACTGAACAACTTTGTTGAAGGCGCCATCTTTCTAAGTGGTCAGAGCCGAAGACGCAATCTTTCTAAGAGGTCAGGCTACTGGCCTAATGGGCTAACATTATTTGAGTCAAGAGATTCGATATTTTATCACCAGGTGGCGCTAGTGAGCACTAAGCATCTTTCTAAGTGGTCCGGCCACTGAGCTATTTGCAAAACAAAAATTCAATGCCCACTAATGCCACCTGGTGAGAAAATATTGAATCTCTTGGCTCAAATGATGTTATCCTTTGTGCTACTGAACAACTTTGCCGAAGACGCCATCTTTCTAAGTGGTAAGGCCACTGATATTTCCGCAAAACAAAAATTCAATGCCCGCTAGTGGCACCTGGTGAGAAAATATCGAATATCTAAGCTCAAATAATGATAGCCCTTGTGCTACTGAACAACTTGATTGAAGACGCCATCTTCCTAAGTGGTCAGGCCACTGAGCTATCCGCAAAACAAAAATTCAATGTTCACTATCGCCACCAGGTGAGAAAATATTGAATCTCTTGGCTAAAATTATGATAGCCCTTGTGCTACTGAACATTTTTGCCGAAGACGCCATCTTTCTAAGTGGTCAAGCAATTGAGCCATCTGCAAAACAAAAATTCAGTGCTCACTAGCGCCACCTGGTGAGAAAATATCGAATCTCTTGACTCAAATAATGTAAGCCCTTGTTCTACTGAACAACTTTGCCGAAGAAACCATCTTTCTAAGTGGTCAGGCAATTGAGCCATCTGCAAAACAAAAATTCAGTGCTCACTAGCACCACCTGGTGAGAAAATATTGAATCTCTTGGCTCATATTATGATAGCCCTTGTGCTACTGAACAACTTTGTTGAAGGCGCCATCTTTCTAAGTGGTCAGAGCCGAAGACGCAATCTTTCTAAGTGGTCAGGCCACTAAGCTATCCGCAAAACAAAAATTCAATGTTCACTAGCGTCACCTGGTGAGAAAAAATCGAATCTTTTGACTCAAATAATGTAAGCCCTTGTACTACTGAACAACTTTGCCGAAGACGCCATCTTTCTAAGTGGTCAGGCAACTGAGCCATCTTCTTCTTCTTCTTCTTTCTGGCGTTACGTCCCAACTGGGACAAGGCCTGCTTCTCAGATTAGTGTTCTTATGAGCACTTCCACAGTTATTAACTGAGAGCTTTCTTTGCCGATTGACCAATTTTTGCATGTGTATATCGTGTGGCAGGTACGATGATACTCTATGCCCTGGGAATCGAGAAAATTTTCTTTACGAAAAGATCCTCGACCAGTGGGATTCGAACTCACGACCCTCAGCATGGTCATGCTGAATAGCTGCGCGTTTACCGCTACGGCTATCTGGGCAACTGAGCCATCTGCAAAACAAAAATTCAGTGCTCACTAACACCACTTGGTGAGAAAATTGAATAAAATATTAAACCTCTCTTGGCTCATATTATGATAGCCCTTGTGCTACTGAACAACTTTGCCGAAGACGCCATCTTTCTAAGTGGTCAGGCCACTGAGCTATCCGCAAAACAAAAATTCAATGCCCACTAGTGACACCTGGTGAGAAAATATCGAATATCTTAGCTCAAATAATGATAGGCCCTGTGCTACTGAACAACTTGATTGAAGACGCCATCTTCCTAAGTAGTCAGGCCACTGAGCTATCCGCAAAACAAAAATTCAATGTTCACTAGCGCCACCAGGTGAGAAAATATTGAATCTCTTGGCTAAAATTATGATAGCCCTTGTGCTTCTGAACATTTTTGCCGAAGACGCCATCTTTCTAAGTGGTCAAGCAATTGAGCCATCTGCAAAACAAAAATTCAGTGCTCACTAGCGCCACCTGGTGAGAAAATATCGAATCTCTTGACTCAAATAATGTAAGCCCTTGTTCTACTGAACAACTTTGCCGAAGAAACCATCGTTCTAAGTGGTCAGGCCACTGAGCGATTCGCAAAACAAAAATTCAATGTTCACTAGTGACAGCTGGTGAGAAAATATTGAATCTCTTGGCTCAAATAATGATAGGCCTTGTGCTACTGAACAACTTTGTTGAAGGCGCCATCTTTCTAAGTGGTCAGAGCCGAAGACGCAATCTTTCTAAGAGGTCAGGCTACTGGCCTAATGGGCTAACATTATTTGAGTCAAGAGATTCGATATTTTATCACCAGGTGGCGCTAGTGAGCACTAAGCATCTTTCTAAGTGGTCCGGCCACTGAGCTATTTGCAAAACAAAAATTCAATGCCCACTAATGCCACCTGGTGAGAAAATATTGAATCTCTTGGCTCAAATGATGTTATCCTTTGTGCTACTGAACAACTTTGCCGAAGACGCCATCTTTCTAAGTGGTCAGGCCACTGATCTATCCGCAAAACAGAAATTCAATGCCCACTAGTGGCACCTGGTGAGAAAATATCGAATATCTTAGCTCAAATAATGATAGCCCTTGTGCTACTGAACAACTTGATTGAAGACGCCATCTTCCTAAGTAGTCAGGCCACTGAGCTATCCGCAAAACAAAAATTCAATGTTCACTAGCGCCACCAGGTGAGACAATATTGAATCTCTTGGCTAAAATTATGATAGCCCTTGTGCTACTGAACATTTTTGCCGAAGACGCCATCTTTCTAAGTGGTCAAGCAATTGAGCCATCTGCAAAACAAAAATTCAGTGCTCACTAGCGCCACCTGGTGAGAAAATATCGAATCTCTTGACTCAAATAATGTAAGCCCTTGTTCTACTGAACAACTTTGCCGAAGAAACCATCTTTCTAAGTGGTCAGGCCACTGAGCTATTCGCAAAACAAAAATTCAATGCCCACTAATGCCTCCAGGTGAGAAAATATTGAATCTCTTGGCTCAAATGATAATAGCCCTTGTACTACTGAACAACTTTGCCGAAGACGCCATGTTTCTAAGTGGTCAGGCTACTGAGCTATTCGCAAAACAAAGTTCAATGCCCACCAGTGGCACCTGGTGAGAAAATATCGAATCTCTTGACTCAAATAATGATAGCCTTTGTGCTACTGAACAACTTTTCCGAAGACGCCATCTTTCTAAGTGGTCAGGCCACTGAGCTATCCGCAAAACAAAAATTCAATGTCCACTAGCGCCACCTGGTGAGAAAATATCGAATCTCTTGACTCAAATAATGTAAGCCCTTGTTCTACTGAACAACTTTGCCGAAGACGCAATCTTTCTAAGAGGTCAGGCTACTGGGCTATCCGCAAAACAAAAATTCAATGTTCACTAGCGCCACCTGGTGAGAAAATATCGAATCTCTTGACTGAAATAATGATAGCCTTTGTGCTACTGAACAATTTTGCCGAAGACGCTATCTCTCTAAGACGTCAGGCCACTGAGCTATCCGCAAAACAAAAATTCAATGTTCACTAGCGTCACCTGGTGAGAAAAAATCGAATCTTTTGACTCAAATAATGTAAGCCCTTGTACTACTGAACAACTTTGCCGAAGACGCCATCTTTCTAAGTGGTCAGGCCACTGATCTATCCGCAAAACAGAAATTCAATGTTCACTAGCGCCACCAGGTGAGAAAATATTGAATCTCTTGGCTAAAATTATGATAGCCCTTGTGCTACTGAACATTTTTGCCGAAGACGCCATCTTTCTAAGTGGTCAAGCAATTGAGCCATCTGCAAAACAAAAATTCAGTGCTCACTAGCGCCACCTGGTGAGAAAATATCGAATCTCTTGACTCAAATAATGTAAGCCCTTGTTCTACTGAACAACTTTGCCGAAGAAACCATCTTTCTAAGTGATCAGGCCACTGAGCTATTCGCAAAACAAAAATTCAATGCCCACTAATGCCTCCAGGTGAGAAAATATTGAATCTCTTGGCTCAAATGATGTTAGCCCTTGTACTACTGAACAACTTTGCCGAAGACGCCATCTTTCTAAGTGGTCAGGCTACTGAGCTATTCGCAAAACAAAGTTCAATGCCCACCAGTGGCACCTGGTGAGAAAATATCGAATCTCTTGACTCAAATAATGATAGCCTTTGTGCTACTGAACATTTTTGCCGAAGACGTCATCTTTCTAAGTGGTCAGGCCACTGAGCTATCCGCAAATCAAAAATTCAATGTTCACTAGTGCCACCTGGTGAGAAAATATTGAATCTCTTGACTCAAATAATGATAGCCTTTGTGCTACTGAACAACTTTTCCGAAGACGCCATCTTTCTAAGTGGTCAGGCCACTGAGCTATCCGCAAAACAAAAATTCAATGCCCACTAATGCCTCCAGGTGAGAAAATATTGAATCTCTTGGCTCAAATGATGTTAGCCCTTGTACTACTGAACAACTTTGCCGAAGACGCCATCTTTCTAAGGCCATTGAGCTATCCGCAAAACAAAAATTCAGTGCTCAATAGCGCCACCTGGTTCATATAGGGCATATATGAAAAAGCGCCTCTGCTGGACTAGTTAGTTCTCAACTAAAAGGATGATCCTCATCCCCTCAATGTTAATCGTACTGAGTGCTGAAACTTCGCTGAAGATAATACTGCGCTACACCCCAAATTGATGAAATCTCATAAGCCCTGGGAACAATTTTTGCTTTAAAATATTGAGGGTTTGAAAATATGAATTTTGCAAATATGTAATTCTAAAATATTATTCAATTTTTTAATATTGAAACAGGCTAAGATGCCTTAGATCGAATATCGGAAAAATACGTTTCTATTTTCTTAGCCTATGACCTCCTTATTCGACCCGAATTTTTTTAAATAATTTTTCTTGGTCAAAAAATAAATCTAGCGAACGAATTTTGGAATATTTTGTACTTGTTTCTCAGATCATTCTTCTCAATTATCTATCTTATAAATAATCAATTCCTTAAATCTTTCTTATAAATATTCAAGATTTAGGAATACGAATTTTTATAACATTTTTTTTTTGTCAAAAAATAAACATCTGATGAAAGATACAGGGAATAATTTGTAGCTGTTTTCGCAGATAAATAAACGTGGTTCTCTGATATTTGTCGACACATAGCTGCATATTACTTTTGGAATAACAGTGATGTTTATGTTTACTCAACATCATACAAGCAAACAAAACATTATTATATTGAACAAAGTTTATATCAAGCATCTAAATCAATGATTGATTTGACAAAACTTCAACGTTGCTGATATTGCTGTTACTTTCACGTGCTACGCGACTGCTTCTTGTCAAATTTTTATTTATAAAATGAGCGATCTTCAGATTCGAAACGACTCTAAATTGGACTTTTCAATGTTACATAAACAAGACAGGCATTTCATATGAAAATATATTGTTTTCAGTGCCTTGTACCGCGACTAATCTACTAATAACAGCGCGCTGCGTATTCAAAGATTATCTGATAGATGCGTAATGTTTCAAACATGATTCTATATTGCTACGAGTCGAGCCGCGTCGCGATTTGGTTGTGCGCCATCTGGTTTGGTGACGATCTGACGATAGCACTGCCCATAACTGCATAACAGTCACATTCGACATTTTTGGCAAATTGGAGTTAACACCATGGAGAGTCATCAAATGATAAATACTTTCGATCAACTTACTGAAATCTGTGAGATTGTTCTAGAAAATTCGAAAAAAATACCAAGTTGTTTTGTCACATTGGCAATTGTAACCGCATAACAGTCACATTGAGATTATACATGAGCCTCATAATGTAGTAGCAACGAAATTTCTATCAGAATTATTTTCTGACTATTCACCCAATATGCGATATGAGTTGTACAAAATTTCAGCCTCAAATAAGCTCTTTTGAATTCTTAATGATTTTTTGAAATTTTAGTTTCCTCCCATACTGCAGTAAAATGCAAACTTTGTATCCCATTTACTCAATGCCTACTTTTGTCGAATGTTACAAATATGCAGTTATGGGCAGAGCAGGCCCATGACAACCATATATCGATACACAGTGTTCTTCGTAGCCAGGATGTCCCGGGCGATAAGTGAATATCGCCCACTGTCAGTTGTGACAACTGTGAAAATAAAGAGCATTGCTTTGTTTAATTGTTTGTTATGGTTTGATTATCAATTTTTGATATTGTTAAATCAGCTAATAAAGTGCCAAAAAGTTGAAGCACATTCAACATTTCGATGGTTTTGGAAGGAGAGCAAACATCAAAAGGCATCCTGCAAGCCTCCAAGCAAGCAATCAGTGATTTGATTGCGACACTTGCTCGAGTATGGATCATAAACATTAAATAAAACTTCGCATTCTGATTGCACTCTCGATCCAAATTACCCGAAAATGAGTAAACACATAGAGATGTTGACTACGCTAAATGTCGTCCCGTGCCATGGGCCTGGACGATAGCATCCTGCATTCTAGATGATTCGGCCCTGCCTATTTCAGGCGTGTGTGGCAGCGTTACTTCTCAAATGACGTTTCTCTATCCGCACGGCAGCTGGCTGGAAAAATATGTCGCTGCTAAGTGGGGTCACGCCAAATTTTTCAAAACTTTGGTGCAAAAATGCTCAAATTAAGGCCCCCGACTATGCCTATGACCTGCAGGGGAATATGAGGGTGCAGGATATACAAAAATATGGGTATATTTTTGGTTTATAAGCTTTGAATGAGAGGGTGAAAAAATCATTCATTTCAATACACTGATCCGTATACGCACGCGTTACGCGTTCAATTTTTTGAACCAGTTTGTGGAAAATTGGGGAAAACCCTTGGGAAAATCGTTCATATTTTCAATTTATCACCTGAATCCAGTTAGTTACCCTTTATTTAGTAATTGAAAATATTTTGTATATTTATATCCAGCCCAGTCGTTCCATATTTAGGCACATTTCCACGGTACTAAAGTATCAAATTTTCCGGGAAAATCGAGAACTGATTTTCCGGAAAATTCCTCAGTGACAATGTTTGAGATCATTTAAACCTTTCTGAGCAAAAAAAAGTATATGTCACCGCTTTAAATTTCCTGAAAATCACGTAAATACCTAATTGGTGGAAAAATTTTCCCGACTTTGCTTGTTTCGCCGAAGTAAGCTGGAAAAACGAGGGAAAATTCTGGAAAAGTTTTTTCCACGATTTGATGGAAACATGATCCCTCGTAGCGTGAAAGGTTTTATATGACCAAATTCGGCCAGGTTTCAGCAGCCCAATGGTCTAAAGTCAGCATAACGCCTTCGCTCCCATACAAATTTCAAATCGCTCAAACCCATTAGACGATCGCCTTAAGATATTTAAGGAATCATCGTTATCATCAACTAATGTCAGCACAATGGACGACCTGAAATTTTTTTTATTTTCTTGAAAGCTTGCGCGCGTACTTTTCTTTCAGAGAGCTTTGTGATATCTCCTACCAGGACATAGACATGTTTGAACAAAATACTCTGAAAGGTACGAATTGGACCAACCCTCTTCCAATTCGGACCATCCTATATTTTAACGCTTATCGCTATGGTAGTTATAAAATATAACTCCAATTTGTTTGGTATTAAAGCTCGTTGAACTTCTTCTATAACCGCAAGCATAAAAAAATAACTCAATGCGTGAAAAATTTCAATTTAGTTCGAGTCAGAACTAGCTAAAATGTGAATTTCAATAAAAAAAGTGTGAAATCCAATACTGGTTCAAAATTGAGTACAGTAAACTTTCCCTAACTTGATTTTAAACTGATCATCGTGTATGAGAGATATCGAGATAAAGAAAACATATTTTTTTTAATTTGGGAGATTTTGAATATTTTCATCGGGTTAAAAAGGGCCGGAAAATGAAAAAAAGCATAAAGTCTAGGGACATCAAGTTGGAGATGTTTCGACATACATTTTGGGTCAAAGTTAAAGTGATTATAAAATGAATCCAAACTTCAAATTTCCATGTTCAACAACATTATATCGAGTAAGGGAAAGTTGATTGTATTGTTCTCACGATTTTTTGCATCGTATTGTCAAACAAATTTGGAAAGCTGTATCCAAAAAAAAGCTGTGGTATTTATGGAGTTGCTTTTCAAGAAGCTGGTTTATTGATTCATTATATTTTTGGCTGTCTACCATGTTTCTTAGATTTTTTCAAAGACATTTTTTTGACCGCAACAGAAACAAAGGCACCATTCATCGATATAACAACTTCTGTAATTTTCTAGCAAGTCGAAATACTTTCACGGGGTGAAGCTTATGAAATAGATTGCTCATTAAAAATCAAGAAGTCCGTATTGAACCAACACATATTTTAAGATTTTCAAACTAGTTGAGCACAAACAGAGCATAGGCATATCAAAACCATATGGTCAGATGAAAGCTTAAGCTTGGGAGATTCGATTATAAAATAACACAGAAAGATTGAAGAATTATTATCTATTACAGAAGATTGGAAAAAATGCTAACCGATAGCACACTAGAGCACTTCAAAACAACAAACTAATATAAAAACCAAACGAATTAACTGAAAGACGTCAAATGTATTGTGTAAGATCTTAGTCAGACGGTGAGTAGGAAAACTGTACACACGATCTTTACAGTAGCGCCACTTTTGAGAAATGCTTGATGGTCCGAATTGGACCAGTTTCGCCTAAAATTTGTCAAAAAATTCACCTTAATCGAACCGTTATTGCTTTTGAACTCGTGATTTGACAAATTGTTCAATTTAATTATGTCTGACGTCCCGTGAAAATTTAATTTTTCATTTTGGTAAACGATGACAAAAATCAAATTTGAAATTCTTTTCCACCCGATCTGGTCCATTGATTCACCGGAATAACTCCGAACCGGTGGACATTTCCAAAACATCCAATGGTCCTCAGAGAACAAGACATTCATACAATTCCATTGGAGTTAAAACAAAGGAAATCCGCCGGAAATTGTCAATATGGAAGCATTCTGATTTTTTTTCAAAAAAAATCCAAACGATTAAAACTTCCTGATTGCTGCGATGGATCAGATCACAAACCACGGCGTGTATATGGGAAAGGTTTATCACAAAAAAATAGGCATCGCTAAATCTTTCACCATTCGAAAATATAGGATTTTAGCTTTCATTTGACGTGTTCCCCAAAAAAATCCACCGAGGGATCCCGAACATTTTTTTTTATTTAAATTTTTTGTTCTTTAGAGTACATTATTTTTAAATGTAATCATTGCAAAAGACAGCTTCGTTGGATAAAAGTTTTATTTCCATATGAAAGTTCATAAAATAAATATATGTACACATCTATTGAGTTTCATTTAAAAAAAAAACAAAACTGTCCTATGTAATTTTGAGGATTTATTGAGCTATAGGACACTTATTCGATTAGATATGTTGTAAGTTCGACTGTTCACTGCACACGTCAGGAGTTAATCATCAATGTTAACTTCCTTTTCCCGATCAGCCTATATAGCCGCGTAGTGTCGGTAGCGGTTGTTTCAACTGGCTAAGAATTAACACTACGGACTGCCTGTTCCGGTGGTAAAAGTCCACCTCACAGGTGACCCCTAATTCATACGGCTTTAAGCTTACCGTGCCTAAGAATGAATGGTTAGGGGGGTCTAAATAAAACCTAGCCGCAAACGGAGCCTGTGGAGTTCCTGGGTGCCCTCTACAGTAATATGCCCTTCCTGTGCTACCCGGAGCAATGGTGCAGGTGACCTTGTGTTTCTCCGAGATAATCGGCTGCACTTCTTCAGTCTCAAGCCTGAGGCTAAATAAGGGTGGGATTATTAATACATTGTAATTTAGTTTAAATTTTCACCTACATGGTTTCGCATTATGCGTTTTACGCAGCGTATTATGTGCTTTTCGCCTTTGGCGACTTTTAAAAGATACCGATCTGGTTTTTGTTCGCTGCTGATCTTTTTCGTTCTGAGATGGCGAAAAGCTTAATCCTGCCTAGTTTGGGTAGTGGCTACGGCTAGGATAACTTAGTTAGATCAATCTCCAGCATAAAATGTCAGCAACGATCAATCTTTGTAGACTCATGCAAATGGTACAGCTCAAGTGGCGCTAGTTCAAAAACCTTACTTTTGTGAACTTTTATCTAGGTAACCTAGTGGACCCAGTTTTTGCTACTTTCAGAAAAATGAAATGGCATACTCCCGTGCCATGCCTCGTGCATGCGTGCTCGTAAATAGCGCTGACGTCGCTACACTCATTTCTGAGTTAACAACCAGAGATGTATGTGCTGTCACAATTGATATATCTGTATGTGACCTCAATAGGAAACCTCAACCGGAAAATTCCGTATTTATACGTCTTTCGTTTTTTGGTGTATTTACCACATGATGAACCATCCCCAATGGATGATTTCAAACGAGTTGTCGTTCACTACCTATGAAAAAGCCTTCTGCTGATTGTGTGCAGTGATGCTGATATTCATCACATCATCTGGAGCAGCTCAGATATCAATTTGAGAAGCTCCAGTCTGATGGAATGCTTAAGTAGTTCAAATCTTGGATTACTTATTGTAGGAAATCGCCTACATCTCTATATGAACATAAGAATGTAAATTCGCAGACTTTGCGTATTTTATACTCCACAAACTGTTAATTGGTTGTGACCAATTTTCATGGATTTTCTCCGTCCAATGGAAATCCTAGTGATTTGGATGTTTCCACTTCCGGTGAATTGGGACACAATTGTCCTTGCTTCGAGTGATCTCAAAATTGCTTGTCACTTTGCTTATAGGAAATGTTTCTCACAACTCCCTTCGCGGGACGAGTGGACGTCTGTACATTACTGAGCCACCCCAAAGGTGGCTAAGTATTTAACAAATCTGTCAAAGCAGAATTGCAGTCGCTTGGTTACAACCTTAACTGGCCACTGCCGACTCAACTATCACATGACAAATATTCAGTGTGTTGATACATTTGTGTGTTATAGTTGTGATTCCGATTATGGAACTTCTTATCACCTGATATGTAACTGTCAAGTTCTCGCGTAATTGCGATTCCAATTACTTGGTAAACACTTATTAAGTGAAACTGATTTCAGTAACCTGAATCTTCATGACCTTCTGTTATTCTTAACCCGCTGTGGTAATGAGCTATAGGCTCTCTTCGCGCTCATGCGTTTTGCAGCGCTCTTTTTAGGGCGCTGTTCGAACCATTGTGGTATGGAGCTACATGCTCTCATTTCGCTTATGCGATCTTCCCTCTTCAAGGGACCCCACTCCTATTTCCTCCCATCTTCCCCTTCCCTTTCCTCTCCCATCGGGTAGATGATGAAATAGGCTCAAATATGGCGATGGCACAAATCTCCCAGATGGAGGGGAACGTGCCTTTGGAGCCGGCCTTCTGATACCTGATACACTTATTCGATTAGATATGTTGTAAGTTCGACTGTTCACTTATTCATACTGTGGAAGTAAATCTAACCGAGCACTGTTTCTTTTCATGGTTAGAATACATTAAATTTATTCTTCTTCTGTCTGGCATTACACATCTGCTGGGACATAGCCTGCTTCCCAGCTTAAAGTTCGTAAAGTACTTAGTTATTGATTGAGAATTTTCTTTACCAATCAACCGTTAGAGATAAAAAGTAGAATGGATCAACATTACAACGGCCTACGAAAGTAAATGGAATATGCTTAAACGCCTTGTTACCCAAGCCTTAAAAAATCCTCATTAAGAATATTATCCAGGCACCCGGAGTAAGTGATACTACACAGACATTTTTAATAGTATTGAAATTATGTTGATGTTTTTAGCTTGGAATTTCAAAATTTAATAAGAATATAGTGGAAGATATTTCCTGTTTAGTCAAATCATAAAAAAATTCTGGTTTTCTGACAAGCAGAACAACAATAATACAATTTTCACAATTACTGCAGTAATTAAAACACTTAAGTAGCTTAAAGTTTTACCATTTTATACTCCTTTTAGATTGATATCATATTCATATAATATATGTTTTCAACATGATATATGGTTAATTATGTGATTATTGGCAACGTTAAGTATTATGAGGAAGAATAAAAAGTTAAATATCATGTGCCCACTTGCCCCGTAGAGTTGAGTAACTGCAATCTACAGTAGATTTTTATGACTTAATTCTAAGGGTTTCAATATCTCGAAAATATACCTTCCCATTCGTGCGGACATCAGCGAATACAGGGTGCAACTTTTGCAATTTTTTGGGCTATTTCATGAAAGCAACATCAATCAAGTGGCTGCATTTATTGGTCGTAGCAAAATGAGCTCCAAACAGCATGCATTTTACATTACCTTTTGGAGCTTTTTGGAGGTTTTGCGATGATAGCGACTCAAGAGTCTGCCTTGAGCTCTGCCTCTATTTTACAGTAGCTCGATAAACTTAAGTCAGGAGGAGTCAAATTAGGATCTCCAAATTCAAATCATGTGTCCCTTTTTTATGTCAGATGTCCATGGAATTTCCGTTGCAGAGACATAATGAACAAACTTCCAAAGATATCGAATTTATCGGCTGTTTGAAAAAAAAATGACTCAATGATTCTTTTGGTCTAGTCCAAACTGTTAGTACTTACTTGGTCATGGAAAGGCGTTTTTTGAATCTTGAATAGATTTTCTGTTCCTCAAATGTGGCATTTTTGCTTATTTATGAAGCCAGATTGTGCCTGTTGACCACGATATTTTCAAGGATATAACAGTTGAGTTAACACAACTGCAAGACTATTTTCAATTCAAAGAGTCACTATTTTGGCATGTTGTTTTTTTATATCATATTAATTGTGGAAAATATGACAATATTAACCCTGCAGCAAGTGATACTGATTTGTAAAAATGGTTCAAAAGAGCTCTATTTCGTATCAATCGTTTGGCAGCGTCCATTTATTACGTAACGCTAAAATCGGAAAATTTTGACCTCCTCACCTCATCCCCCTCCTTAACGTTTTTTGTATGGAAAAATTAAACGCTATTCCCCCCTCCCCCTAGAGCGTTACGTAGTTTGTGGAATTTTCAGGATGGTTGATTAGATCTCATCGGTCGAGTATATTTTTCTTACACACAATAAACAAAAAACCATCATGATAGGCGAATCAAATTCTCAGTTAATGGGTAACCGAAAAACTCTTATTTGAGAACCTGGTTTTGTCTCAATAGGGGTGTAATTCCAGAAAGAAGGAAAAGAAAATTAATCTTTTATAAATATGAACAGAAACAGTTATACATTAGAATCAAATACACACTTAAATCCGGATGCCGATCTTAGCTGTGCAAATCTCGGTAAAAGGTCGTTTGTTGACATCTTAGTAAAAGTGACGTTTGGTAACGGCACCCAAAGGTGCTGTTTTAAGTAAACTTGATGTTAGGCTGACATATCAGTTAAAATGAATTTGCTTACCGCTCAGCTGTGCGGATCTTGGTAAAAGAATGAAAATTAGTTGAACTCAACTGAGTGTGTCCTCCACTGTACGAGTAAAGGTCGTATCCCCAAGATCACATAGGACAGTTATGTCTATTACAATATGTAACCTTATATATCTATGTTATATCAACTTTCATTTGAAATTTGGGCTACCATCGAGCTTGAGAGAAAAAAAAACTGTCTTTCACCATGAATATATTTGAAAATATTGTACTTCAAGGAACAAAAATTTAAAATAAAAAAAAATGTTCGGGATCCCTCGGTGAATTTTTTTGGGGAACCCGTCAAATGAAAGCTAAAAACCTATATTTTCGAATGCTGAAAGATTTAGCGATGCCTATTTTTTTGTGATAATATTGTTCTACCAGACACGCCGTATAAACATAATTGATAAATCATACTTAAAATTTCATGTAAATATCAATGAAAACAGTTTTTTACACAACTTTGACAACCTGTAGCTTAAAATTGTGACGTGCTGGAACATTCCTTAGAACGGTATCAGATTCAGCGACCCCAAATCTACTAGAGACACATAATTTGATTCTTGAGACACGGAAAAATGTCATTATTTGTTACGCTGTGTTATTGAGCCTTAAAGTATTCTGAGAAACTCCATGCTGCATCATTAAAATGCTTTAGAGGTATTGAATATATAGTATGAAACGGTGGTAGGTCATTAGGCATAAAGTCGTTTGGCATAATGGTCATTTGACATAATAGTCGTTTGACAAATAGTCGTTTAGCATAATGAGTCTGAAACCAAGGATTTCTTAAGATGACATTCGTTTTTACGTTTCTATTGAATCCCTCTGACGGCATTAGGCTTATTTTGGAGTCAATTGATACAAAATAACACTTTATTCAACAATTATATACTCTTGAATAAACTAAAGAATATTAGGTAAGTTGTTCCCGATAGTATTTAATTATTTATCTATAAATTACCCTTCTTTCCAATATTAATTCTTCTTTTGAGTTTCGCTGCTAGAATAAAATTTTGCACTGATGATTTTGATATATTTAGCACAAATTAGCCCCCCCCATGTTTTGGATGTTCTTTCTAAATATGATGTAACCATAAAAAAGTGTTCTTTGGAGCTATATATTTTAGTTTTTTTTGTTTCCAACTGATATGAGACTAATAACATTGATCTGTTTAAGTTATCAGCGAAAAAATAAATCGATCACTGTAGTTACTTCACTAAACGGGGTACAATCGTATGAAACATAAGCGAATAAAAATACATTATTTGTTCCAAAAAATAATAATCCTAACAGTTCTTACAGATTCAATTCAAAATGCCTCCAATTCACTTTTATATATACAGTCGACTCTCTCCATCTCGATGTTCTACATCTCGATATCTCTCCCTATGTCGATGATTTCTTCGGTCCCTTCATTCTGCATACATTTTCTCTCTCTCCATATCTCGATATCCTCTTTATCTCGATATCTCTATATCTCGATGTGATCCTGTTGATATTGTGTTCCCAATTTTCTTTCCGTTTGTCGATATGACCATAATCAAAGGCGACTAGACTAGATTTCAGTGATTCAGAACAATTTGGGGACGCAAGATGACGTCTGTTTGTTGTTGATTTTCCTGGTAACGGAGTGATTATCAATCTAGTATTCATCAAAAATGTGTTCTTTGTCTCGATCTCACCCTATCTCGATGGTCCCTTCGATATCGAGATGTGGAGAGGCGACTGTAGTATCACTTTCGCCGTAGTATCATTATACGCTACCCCGGGTTATGTACCGTAAAATGGGGTGTTAGGGGTTACAAAAAAGTTCAACCTCAAGGTTTGAAATTAATTGAAGTTAAGTTTTTCAATAATTGAACATCAGATAGGCAAACTGTTCTTCCGGCGTCTATGACAAAAGCCCACTACAGTTTTGATGATCCCGTGGCAGATTGCTGAAATAATCTTGAATTGTTCTGTAAATGAAACTGTATTGTGCCAACAGCACAGGTGTTCCGTTCAATGCCATTGGTTGTATCATATCTAAATGATACTTAAATATTATTCTAATCAGAATTCGTGCAAAGGTTAAACTTATTATTTTACTGTTCAATTATTCATATCTCTTCATTCAATTTTAAAGCAAGCTATCAGTGCAGCATACAATTAGTTTGTTTTTTTTTCTACTGATGTGTAACAGGATCATAACCTGAAAATTTGCAGTTTTTTAGTTCTAGAAGCTGTGCAGTATATCTGTTCATATTTTAAAAAAAATGTCTGGAAATCTTCCGGTCAAGCAGTATTCTGAATTCTCATGCTAAGAAAAACGTCTGGTAAAATTTTCATCTCATTTGATAGAGATTGTACTATGCTTCAAGTTGAAAATGTGTTTTTAGGTTTATTTTAAGGTTTGAAAAATCATAACTCAATACTCATAAATCAAAATCACTTGCTATTGCCATCTATTGAAAGCTAATTCTATTCTGGTAAAGTTTGTCCAACACGCCAATATAATATATGTTCCGTTTAAACATTGTTTGATCAAGATTTGTTCTCCATGGTACCCAGAAATCACGGGTTTCTGAATATGTATGCTATAAAAAAACACATTGGCATTGTTATTCCAGGCCCTAGTCAACAGGAAACAAACATAATAAATCTTTGAAATCATTAACCATTAACAGCTTACGTGTTGCTTTAGAAAATAAATTACAAAAAATGCCCAAGGGCGAACAACCAATCCCAACCTGATGATAGTTAAATCGTGCGTGACACATGTACCGTCGAATGAGTGAATTGAACAAGTTGCCGAGTAATGATCGTTTTGATCGTATTTCATTGACAATTCAGAACGATTAGAATCATTTTCATCGACTGAGAAAAAGCAGTGCTAACGTGTTCATTTTTTACATTCCTTGAAGCTCATGGTGGTGTTCTTGGCACAAACCTTAACCAAACTATGTTTAAACTTGCTCCAATCATAAAACCGTGTTCGACAAAAGTTCGAAGAATTGAATAAACTACTATGTAAAGGTATTTTCAATAAGTTTTAAAGTTCCGTTCAGGAGTTTCGAACTTTCAAAACTTGAATATAGTCCAAGAACACATAATTGATTTGAAGCACAACTAAATTTTCTCCAAATTGACTGAAATTTTGACCAGAAGTTCATTTTGATATGATTTATTGGTTGACTGAGGAACTTCCAGCCATTTGAATAGGTCTACTGTGCAGTGCATACTTGTGAATCATATGTAAGGGAAATTTCAACGAGCTTTAAGTTTGAAAAGAGGAATTACCACATTAAACGACGAACTTGCATGCCACACCCAGTGACATTGTTTGATTAATCTCTTTACGAAAAGTTTTCCAGTATGGAGCTGGAATCGAACGCACACCCCATAACACCATGCGCTTAATGCAGGAAAACGCTAAACACATGGCCCCAAAAATTAAAAAAGAGCTCAGAAAAAAGGGCTGAGAATATGAACGATGTTTTTCAGCGTTTTTTTTTAAGTGTCGCGACCTAAAAATTTAGTAAACAATATTCAAAACATGTTAAAATACTTACGAAGTAAGATTTAGTCATTGCCTTTCGAATGCGGCAAGGAAAAAACAAACTTTTCCATCAAAAAATATAAAAAATTCAAACCTAGAGAAGTGTTTCAAATATATTTTTTTTCTTCATTATTACTAGTGCGGTAACTTGTGAAATATGATAGAGAAATTCAAATCCCTTAACACTTCACGTGTCACGTTTCAGCTCCTTTGCAACTCATTTCGACATGGTGTTTCTGAATATGCCAGGTCCCATAAGGAATCAATATTGGTGGCGAATTAAGAAACAAAAATTTAAAACATGGCTTGAATATTTCTCGCATATCTTGTGATCTCGCCGTAAAAACCATTGGTAACCGAGTGTGTAGCTTGTTGTTACAGAGCAAACCAATGGATTTACATGCTATTTAACAATGCTACGATGAAGAAAATATCCTCCTCTTTCTCCCAGTGGTGATAGTTTTCATCATGGTTCATTTATTTGCTTAGAAACAATGAGTTACACACTTGGTTACTTGGAGTCTAGGGCGAGATCACAAGTTATGCGAGATATATATTTTCCGACTAAACATGGCTTGATCATTCGTTTCGTATTGACTGTTTATCGCGAAATTTTAATTTCTGGCCCATAGTGCCATGGTCGGCCGGCACATGACCGACGACGGCTGGTGGCTCGCGGCCACAATCTATTGCGGCGCGCATAGAGCGCTCTTACTTTGCTGCTCCAGTCGAGTGCGCCCCAAGTGTACGTCCCGATCAAACCGTCTTAGTCTTAGGTCGAGGAGTTGGTTTGTTTATCTGATCGTCGAAAATAGTACTCGTCTTGTTATTGTATACGTTTGTGCCGAGAGCAACCAAAGGCCTAGTACCTACTTATATCTGTATACAGTTACTTTCTGAATGGGGAGTTGGTTTGGATTATGGCATCACGTGTGGATCGACTCCCGGTTCGAAATTTCCTTTGGGGTTTTCAATTTAGCGGTTACATGAATACAGTTTCGACAACTTTGGCGATATTCACGGTTGCCATCTGTCATGGGAAAAAAATGAACAATCACATTCAGAAATTATGTTTACCGAAATAAGATGATTTGTATTGTAATACCACGTAAATCCCAAACGATAAATGAGCGTAAAATTTTAATTGATTTAATTTTCTTTCGGGTAACAGCTTCCATTGCACACAACTTGATTATATTATTTCCCTTCGCGTAGTGAACTGCGCTGTGCGAATCGTGCACTTCCTTGCCGGAATAAACGGTAGCATGCTTGATAGCTTGTTTACAGTTGTTCACATCCCAGTCCTTGAAAATGGTACTTCTTAGCATTAACGTCCTCACTGGGACAGAGCCTGCTTCTCAGCTTAGTGTTCCTGGACCGACCGGGAATCAAACCCAGACACCTTCAGCATGGCTTTGCTTTGTAGCCGCAATCTCTAACCACTCGGCTAAGGAAGGTTCCTAAATGGTTAAAATGGTACACACTGCTCTCATATTATGGCAGAATCATAGTAGCATGATATAGGATAGATGCGTTACCATGCAACGTGCATTAGGCAGCGTCCATTTATTACGTAAAGCTAAAAATGGAAATAGTACAATAGGCCTTTTCACAAGACGTTTCAAATCAGCTGACTTTGACAGTTCTTCTGTGGTAATAACAGTGTATGGACCGGTCCTCCACCGATGTAAACAAATGCAAACACAGGCCTGTCACATTAAAAGAACTTAATCCATATGAACTAATCTACGATGACATCACGCTGCAACTTCCAGCGGGAAGAAAACCTTTACTGCGGGCCATGTTTACAGAAAATGAACGATTTCGCTGCACATTCATCCACTTCATGTTCATTCGGTGAACATTCCTTCGCTGGATGTTGGTCCGGATGTCATTTTATGTAAACACGGCCCGCATTTAGAACAGAAAAGAAGAACAAAATCGACAATAAAAGAAGACCGTGGATAAGTCCATTGGCAAACATTGCCACATTATCGAATAACAATCGTCAAACAAATTTGATTTTGTATTAAAAATAACTGATAAATTACAAATTGTTATATAGAGTGTTTTCAAATGCTGGTCTTGAATCACCGGTGACGATGCGTTGATACCGCACCATTGAATTGGCGTTCTCGCTTTTTCGGTGCGCTCTGGCCTCAATTCGGCACTCGTTGAGCAGTATGGAGGTCTCCGACCTATCCGTCCCTTCATACCCGATCGCAACTCGAATCGCGAGAGACAACTCTCCGCGAGTAGGGCAGGAAGTAGGTCAATTGACGATGCGAACCCACAAGTGATGAAGTTCTCGGTTAATCAATAAGCCATTTTACGAGACAGTCGGATGACGTTTTCTGGCGGGCCGCTCATTGTTATTGTTTTAAAAACTAGTATGATATGTGAATGGCGCTGGTAAAGTTTTTGTTGGTGATGACATTTTTATCTCTTTCTGGCTATTTTTCTACGCGGTTACATGTCTGATGTTACCAGTAAATGAAATAAATTCTTCCCTGCCTACTGATTTTGATTTTACTGGGGAAGATTGAAAAGCTCGTTGCACGCCATTATTGAATGAGCTCCTCCCTAATGTGGCGCTAGAAGAAACGTAAATAAATGGGCCCGCCAGCAAGTTTCAAAGCTGGTAAACAAACAAAAAACATATGATTCGAAACGTCTCATAAAATGGCTTATTGAGATCGCGTCGACCCACATGCGCGGGCTGAACCAAACCGGAATACCGGAAACGATAAATTCTCCAAATTTGTTTGACATTTACTGGAAATGTTAACGTATGGGTGTGAAATGATACATCCTTCGTTGGTGACAATATCAAATATATCGAATTCAGAATCGGCAAAAACAAGTTAAAATGTAAATATTCTGTAAGAAGAATTTTTCTAGGATAATAAATTAACATCGGGTTGCTTACGAAGTGCCAAACATCATGCTTTTAGAAGAATGCCGCTGCATCGCAAATGGCCTTCGAATTATAACAATGACTTGCCAATGATTTGTCATTTATCGAAAGTGATCAATAGATCACAAATTAACAACAAACCATAAAAAGAGCTCGCTTTGACTACGAAATAGGTGAGATCTGTGGAATGCAAACATCAAAGCAGGCTTAGATGAATACTACATTGACCAATCTGAGAGATTCGAAATCGAGTTAGCATCGACATGGGCATAGCCAGAGAGAGGTACGGACGAAGGGGCGGTTGTCCTTCATGCATGCTCATGGAAAAATAAATTCAAAATACAGTCAACTTTACCTTACTCGATATTCCGTATCTTGATATCGAGATAGAAAACCAACCATAGTAAAAGTTTTCATGGGTTCCTCGATGGTCCCTTGAATCGCATTTGCACTGGTTTTGTGTTCTATAATTCAATACCTCTCTAACACGATGGTCCCTTAAATATTGTGTTATGAATATAAACCTTTTTTTTTACGAAAATGTTTTGTTTGAACTTTTCAAAAACTGTCTCCAGCGTTAATTTTTTGTTTTAATTTTGTCAATATGAAGAAAAGAAAACTGCTTCTAAAAGCGATGACAGCGGAACGGCAACGGAAAGCGGAACCGATTCGCCAGCATGAAGTATGACATGCTATTCTATTCATTGTTGATTCACTTTCATTCGTTGACAGCTCAGTCGAGATGCGTGCTTCATGCTGGCGAACCGGTTCCGCTTTCCGTTACCGTTCCGCTATCATTGCGTTTGGGCCTTTAATATTATTCAAGGATTTAATCGAGATTCCGAAACGGCGTTGACAAGGAATATGTCGACAACTATTATTATGAAATGATTATATATTATTATGAGTTCTGACAAAGTATTTTTCCAGGAAAATCAAACGGTTTTTTTTTCGAAGTCCGTTAAAGAAATATGAACGATGAATTCGCCATGGAATCACTCAAAAGCTTTCTTTAAGCATTTCTCCATTTCCTTTTACATTTTTTTTACACGAATTCCTTCAAGAATTACTTAAGATTTCTTTTCCTATTTTTTCACTCATAGTTTTAAATTTCTTCACAGAGCTTTCAGCGATTCCTACAATTTATTTTAAACGAATATCTATGAGAATTTTTACGAAAAACCATTCATAATTTTCTCCGCGATGTTTTGTGAAATACAGTCGACTCTCCACAGCTCGATATTCTATAACTCGATGGAATTTTTCGGTCCCTTCAAATTTCCATACATCGTACTCTCCATAAGTCGATATTTCTATATCTCGATATCTCCACTAGTCGATGTCACGTGAGAGGTAAATTTCTCTCCATTACTCGATATCTTTTTTAAAATCATTCTTATTTGGGAAAACTTTAATCCAATTTTTATTTGGAGTTGAATGAATACTTGTATGTTGTAATTAAAGTTGAAAAACATGAAAATAAAAACAAATGTTGTCAGTAAAAATAACGTGCATTTTCGAGCATTTCGAAAAACGTTTTTAAATAATAGTTTGTTAAATACTATCATCAAAACAATATTGCTTTCTTACAAAAATGATTGTATATGTATTGGAAATACAGAAATTTGTTGCATTGATTTTGTGATTTTTCGTGTCGTTATATTCTATAACTCGATGATCCCTTGAATATCGAGTTATGGAGAGTCGACTGTATTTGTAAATATTTTGAATTTAAATGATCGGAAGATTCTTTCTATAAATAACTGTACCGAATCTGTTGATATTTTTTCCTGAAGACAAAAAAAACTTCATGAATTTCCAAAAAAAAACTATAGGAAGATGCCTGCAAAACACTTAAAGATTGTTAAGGACGCTATATCTTACATCGATTCTTCCAGGAATTTTCCCAGCAGATACTTGAATCATTGAGGCTTTTTTCTAAGTTTTAATTAAGTGTTTTCGTAGAATATGCTAGGCACAATTTATTACAGCATTGTGGGATATAGAATCCACTGCGATGGGAGGTAGCAAAATAATTGATCGCAGCAATCGGTTTAGACGTGTTGGCATCCCCACTGTCACTTGCAGACTAGATGCATTCATACCCTGCCTCACTTGCGAACCGACACTTGGCTGAGTCAGAGAATAGCTGTGTTCAACGAGCTGCTCGAACTTGGTTGCAACCACTTGCGAGTCAGCTTTTGGTGTTCATTGAGCCACTCCAACCTACTTCGAGTCGCTCGGGTTTGTGTTCATTGAGCCGAGTCCAACCAACTCCGAGTCGCTCGAAACAGGTTGGAAGCTAGAGTCCGAGCTAGTTCAACCAGTTCGCAGTAGCTCGTGTTTTTGACGTTTAAAACGTAAACATTGAGAAAAAAAGCAAAATTCCGAAGCGATACGGATTGTTAAGTGCGCGAATTTTTTTTTCACGTGGAATTCCGGTAAATTAGTAAAAAGAGTAAAAAGAGCGTTCATTGAGAAAGCAGCTTGGAGTTGCTCGAAGTAGCTTTGACAGTTATTTGTTGACAAAAAATACGAGCTAGTACAACCAACCCCGAGCAAGTTCGATCAAAGTCATTGAACACAGCTAATATGATTATACTAGAGAAACGCGGAGAGGATTTTGACTTTGTTTATAAACAATATTCGTGTCATCCTGCCAGTCGCCATAAGAAACCAAGCTTATCAATGACGTCACTTTTGTATCGCTATTCACTAACACACATCCATCGTCTCTTTTGCGTAACATCTCTTTGAGTCTCATTGAATTTGCTCGATTGGAACCACGTTTAACGGTTCGATTGGAAATTTTTGGTTTCAGAATTCGCGCTTCTCTAAAATAAACAAATTCTCTGGGCTGGGTAAGCTGTATGAGCATTGCGTACAGGGTGATTCCTTTCCCGTTGATAATCAAAACTCCACAAGCATTTCAAAACAATTATCAGGAGCATTGAATAAAGAAGTATTTTGAGGATATCTCATGATATGAAACAGAAGAAATTCTTGAAAAAGTTATGAAAAATAATTTTTCATAAGCCGTGGAACAATTTGTAACCGTTTGGTTACAAAACCTCAAGATTGTTTTTTAATTTGTGCATGTTTTTGAGAAACTGTAGTGATTTTATAGATTTTGTTAGTGTTGGGTTAGTAGGATTAGTAGGATAAAATGTTTGTGATAGTAGGATAAGCATATGGTAATTACATGTATTGTGGAACATAGTGGGGCTCGATGGTGGAAACGGGCGAAGAAATCAACTTTGGTAAAATGGGCGCAAAATTGAACTAGATGGGTGGAGGGCTACCTACAAGGAGGGATAAGGAACGATTGGAAAACTGGAAGGAAAAGGAGGGCTTTGTAAGATTTGGGGAGTCAACCATTTTTCATTACCAATCCGTCGTCAGTGAAAGTAAGTCGTGAGTGATTTGAAACATTTGTGAGACGTCAGTGAACGACCAGTAGTGCCAGCCATAGTTCTTTCAGGTAAATCTGTGAAGACGAAATACCTAGAGACTATATTTTAATAAGTTTCTAATCTTCAGGACCTTCTTTCTTGCTTTTGCGTAATCTTTGATTACCACAGCCTCGCGCTGCACGATAGGTCAAGCTGAGTCTTGAACCTGTGCTCTCCGGCTCCGTATCCGCCTTTGAGAGCTTCTTCTCGAAACGCACGGTTCTAATTACAAAGGAGAACCCTTCTCAGCGTGGCCAATACGGTCTCGTCCGTGTTCCGTCGATAGCGTCAACGAAGGGAACGCCGTAGACCCCCAAGCTACTTTAGTAGTCTTACAGTGGCAAGCCGCCATTGTACCGTGCCAGAGCAATCCGCTATTACTTTGTGCGTGCCCAAGCCAGAAAACCGCCATCTTCCAGAAGACCAAGCTACCGAACCAACTCACCAGAACATCAAGCCACCGAACCATCTGCGAGCGCTCGCCAACGTCGTTTTTCAACACCAACGGTACGTACCGAACATTCCAATCTCTAAAAATACCCTAGTTTCTGCACCCGTTGTTCCGCGTCCCACTAGCATGCCGACTTTGCGACACAGTTCAGGGGTCTCATGCTACTGAACCGGGAATCTTGGTTCGCCGTGAGCCTATAGAGCAGCATCAGCGTTAGTCTCAGTTAGTCTCAAACTCGTGTAGTGTAATTGCTGGAGCACTACTAAAGAAAATTCCTTAACGTACCAATTAATGAATTCCTCAAGGATTTCTTATAAAAAAAAATGTGCGCAATCGTATTTTTTTTGCTAGAAATCTTTGAAGTGTTCTATTGAGAAATCTGTGCTTTAATTCTTGGAAGAACTTACGCAGTATTTTATTATGTTAAAAAAAACCTCTGATAAAATATCTACACAATTTAATTTATAAAAGTGTCTTGAGTTCCTAAAATAATGTCTGCAAGAAATTCTGGAGAACCCTCTACAGGAATCTTGAGAAAAAATCCTAAGTAGTTCTCGACGTTTTCTTGGAACAATCAAGAAATCTCTGCAGGTGTTCTGCAGATATTGTGGAGCTTCTGGAAGTATCCTTAGCTTGATTTTGGGCATCATTCGCCACCATGTTACCGTTTTGGGTACTTTACCCTAAGGCCCAACTTCGAGCGAAGATGAAGGAGCAAAATAGTTGTTGAGTTCGTCTAGATATAAGATCATGATAATGGGGCGATCCATTAATTACGTAAGACAATTTTGGCGGTTTTTAGACCCCCCCTCCCCCCATAGTAAGATTTTTTGTATGAAAATTAAAAATAATTTGTATGGCGCGTAAGAAATCTCAAAAACCCCCCT
This sequence comes from Aedes aegypti, assembly GCF_002204515.2. Taxonomy (NCBI): domain Eukaryota; kingdom Metazoa; phylum Arthropoda; class Insecta; order Diptera; family Culicidae; genus Aedes; species Aedes aegypti. The sequence goes on along the minus strand of NC_035107.1, from coordinate 213,804,435 downwards.
CCCCCCATAAACCCTTACCTAATTAATGGACGACCCCTAATCCCTCATTTCTTGTATGGAATATTGTAAGCAAATATTCAAATTAAATTTCAATTAACTCACACCACCAACTTTTGATTTGAATAAACCAAAAATGATTGTAACGCTCATAACACATGACACGCCACATACACAAAGGATACTGAAATGGGAGGAGTAAGTGGGTATTGCTGTGTGCGTTTGAAATGCAAATATCAAATGCGGGAACACCAAACGCGGTAGGATATTTTACAAGAAATGCGATGTCAAAGATAGATTTTTCTTGCTAGGGCGGCGGTGATTTATATAATCGTTGCTAGGTGTCCTTTGATTGTTTTGTGTTACCGCGTTTAGAGGACGTTTAGCCAAGATTTGCATCTCAAATGCAAACAGCAATATTATTGGATCAACGGATGGGAGGAGGAGCAAAGGATGTGGAAAAAGAAGGCGCGACCGGGGAAGATAGGGTATGCTAAGGGGTCTGCCACGAGTTTCAAAATCTTTGGACAGTCTTTTCAACTTAAGACATCAACAGTTCAGACGTGCAGAAATTTTTGGTGAAGCGCAGTAGAAAGTTAATAGAAAGTTGTTATATAGACCCTAAAGGAGTTTAAAGGAAAGTGGAAAAGGTGAGACGACGCCAAGGATTACCGAGTCAGATAACCTAACCTAGCAGAACCCTAATAGCTTCCAACCCCTACGGTATTCTCATCAGAACCCATTGAAATTTCGGCTGAAAGTTTGAGTGGTTTCCAAACCCATAAGCCACTCCGGAGGTCAAATTCCGTGGCTATATACTAGTAAGCACGTGCATTCGCTAGTGTGACCAGCGAAACCCGTCGTTCGGCTATCTAAGCCACGTGGACACACCCTACCATCAGTGTGCCCCACGCCCAGGATCGCATCACCAAAAAGCCCAGCGAAGGAGACCACGACTAATCCCACACCCACACCAGACACACCGTAAATTGATGAAACTATATAAAAAAGAAGAGTGCTAGTTTTTGATCTTTTGATCAGTGCTAAGAGAAGAGTTTGGGAACCCCTGGTGGCTAGGGCTGCATGGTTTCGTCCTCAGTGAGCGTCCCGGGTTTAACCCTGTGATAGTATAGCAACCAATCGAACCTTCATGCTTTTTTCAATTCATCCAAAGCCGTCATTGTTGCGTAGTCAAGAAATTGAATAAAATCGCTTTATGAACTTCCCTTTGTCAACTGTAATACAACGTATCATACGAAAAAAAAAATAACTAGGGAAAGTGTACAAGTAAGGTCTATAGTGGTTCCCTATATGGCCCTATGTGAATTCTCGAAAACTTTCCCGTTTTGAATATTTTTGAATGTTTTAACACCAAGATTTATGAGATATCAAACTACTTAAACACTCAAAATGATGAAAAATTAAAAAATAGCTATAGCATAGCATAGACTGACTGTGCATGTCAATGGTTGCTACTCCGTGATTGATCGCAACTGGTAAGAATTGCACTACGATCCAAATGAATAAGGAATGGGAGTTTCCGCTTACTCTCGAAGTGAAATTTTAGCAGATCTAATATTATTGATCAATAACGGCGCCGGCCAAGTCCTTACAGTCAGTTGGGATGGGGAAGGAATGTTAGGGTGTAATGATTGTTGCTTTTAGAGACCGAGAATACCTCTGCATCTCCACAATCACCACGGGAAGGGTGTTTATTAGTGAGGGAGGAAAAGATCTGGGAGTCACCTCTGGTCGATGATGCGATCCATGGACAAGGGGGAAATATACGACTTATATTTAAAGCTAGTTTTGTATTTTTGTCTCGAGAAGTTTTTAGTAGAAGATTTAAAAAATACGTCAACATCTATGATGTCGAACAATTCAAAAGATGTTTTTATTAATGACGAAAACTGAAAATTACATGTTTATATTTTAAATTATATGAAACAGGAATAATGCCAACACTTGTAGTGACGAACTATACATAGTTTGTTCGAAAATTACATATGAGTATTACTGTGCATTTTGTCTCGATATGGTAGAAGTTTTAAAAAATACATCAACATTCACAATGTCGAACAATTCAAAAGATAATTTTTAATAATGTCAAAAAGAGAAAAACATATGTATATTGAAATTGTATAACAATTATGTCCAAAACTGCTACACCTATTTTACATAAAATGGATACGAAAAGCGTTGATAGCTGTCATTTTGTAAAGAAATGATGAATAACAATCTTGCAGTCGTTCGTCCCCTACTGATAATAATCCTGGCTACGCCTATATAACCGCAGTATCTCTCTATCCCTTATATTTCCAAGTCTTGGTTCGATTAATACTAATAATGATCACAAAAGCTTGGCGTTTGCTTTCTGAGTGCGGCTAAATGGAGAACCTTACGCAATATGGGGGGAGGGCCAAAGTACGGTATCGATGCCTTTGAGCGATCATAGAGCCGTTCTATGTTAGCCACACACTAGTTCGTACCTACAGGTAGAGGATAAACCGCCGATTGGAGCCGATTGATAATTTGGTGGAGCATTGTCCGAAACGACTGTGTTATGAACGTTTTAGACTGAGGAATGTGATGCAACCATTGAATAGGTACCTACAATGTGTGTGAGGTTTTGCGGTTTGCACAGAAAATGTTAAGCTAATTTGTATGCTTCAGATGTTCATTAAAATACAACATAAAGGTGGGTTCATAACGATAGCATGAGTTAAGCTTACTTAACGACTAAACTGCCCATAACTGCATAACAGTCACATTCGACATTTTTGACAAATTGGAGTTAATACCATGGAAAGTCATCAAATGATAAATACTTTCGATCAAGTTACTAAAATCTGTGAGATTGCTCTAGAAAATTCGAAAAAAATACCAAGTCGTTTTGTCACATTGGCATTTGTAACCGCATAACAGTCACATTGAGATTATACATGAGCCTCATAATGTAGTAGCAACGAAATTTCTATCAGAATTATTTTCTTACTATTCACCCAATATGCGATATGAGCTGTACATTTCAGCCTCAAATAAGCATTTTTGAATTCTTAATGATTTTTCGAAATTTAAGTTTCCTCCCATACTGCAGTAAAATGCAAACTTGGTATCCCAATTACTCAATGCCTACTTTTGTCGAATGTTACAAATATGCAGTTATGGGCAGTAAAACCCTGGAAGGATTTCATTTATTGAGATAATCAATCTTATACGGTTGAAATACGTCAACTATCGAATAATGTTTTACATTGACGTGAGTAGCTTTCATAGGTTTTAATATAATTGAGAATGATCAAAATCTTTCTTCTAAAACTTGTTTAGAATAAGCTCCCTTTTCAACCATTTTTTGTTTGCATCGTTTAAACTTTTCATGCAATCAGTTCGCGTTCAAACATTAGTAATTTTCAGGGGTTTTCACAAAAACTTGTTGACAAAATGATACACCGTTTTGGTCCATAACTGTCGAAAGCAATGTTTTGTCTTGATCAGGGATGTGAAAAGTACTGTAGCAAACATTAACCGCCTCTACATTTACATGTTTCTACACGACCATCAAAATCCAAAGCAAACCATGATCGTTCAAAACAAAAAAATGTCACGGCTTCTGAAAACTGCAATCTTCTTCTTCCCAACGGTTATTCAAACATGAATGCGAAATTACTCAAGCACAGTGGTGACACGATTTTTGCGGTTTTCGGGGTTTTGCGTTTTTGCTCGATAAAGGCGGCACATAAAATAGAACTTGTTTATTTGTATCGCAACGGAATGATTGTGCTCTTGCTGTTAGCGCTAATAGATTTCAATTAATTAAAAACACAAGCGAAATATTAGCGATTGAATTATTTAACATTTTTTTCACGATTCACTTCAGGGTAGCTGTCCGAAAACGATCATCGAGGTGGGAAAAAAACATTTGGTAGAAAGTATTAACACGATGCGGGGTATTTGGAGGTGCGGTTGAACATCAAATTAGTATTTGTGATAACATCAGTTTTTAAGTGGTAGTTGTGCAATGCCAACTTTGGCAAGCCGAATGTTCACGAAGTAGCCGAATACGACGTCACGTTTGGAAAGCTGCAAATTAAATTTTTCACAGCTTTTTCGTCACCATCAGCTGATCGTTTTGTTTACATCTGTTTCGTGACTTATACAAGCAAACACATGCTAAGAGCCACAATTTTTAGCTTCAGGTCGCCAAAGTTGTGTAAAACACTGGTTTAATTGATGTATACATGAAATTTGAAGTATGATTATTTAATTTTTTTTGTGATCTCATCCACCAAGCATGCGAAATTGGACTTAATCTTTCAATTTAGATATAATTTAGTTGAAATTGCACTATAAACTTTAGATAAAATCGATTTCTTCAGTACGCTTGCAGTCTACATATAAAATTCTTCGTTTCTCTTATATGGCAAAATACAATATTTTTAAGAACCACCACAAAATAACTTTAGAGGAGCGAAAGTATTATAAACTTTGTTGATAAGTAATTTTATACACATGAAGTTTGAATTCTGTGATAAATTTAGCAAATAAATTACCTCACAAGATGACAAACTTGTATGCTAGTTGGATGAAACAGTCAAAATTTGCATTTTAAACATTTAATTTCTCAAAAACTAGACGTGCTATGATATTTTAAAAACGGCAATGGATTCAGCAACCCATAATGAGGAAATGAGGTTAATAGTGATATTTTGGTGCTTGAGACAAGAACGTGCTCCGCAGTGTAATGACACAGATTCTAAATATAGAACAGTTTTTTGAGGGCTTGTGAAAAAAATTTGCAACATTATCGAAAAACAAAAAAGTTATGACAGTTTGAATATTTTTTTGTGATGAAAATATTAAGCAAATTAAGTCTCCAAGACGTCATCAAGAAATCTTCCAGGCTTAATCGAGAAGTCTCCCGGATTCCATCAAGATGAACAACAACCTTATCCATACCTCATTAAATTCTCTTCTTGTGAAAAAAAACTTACTTAATCACTTATGGTGAAAAAGGGAACCACCAGGACCATAACTGGTACACCTACCCTATTAACCCTTTATCAAGGGTGAAATACGGTAGATATTTCTACCCTCGGTAAAGGCCTAATACAAAGTTCCGAAACATCGTGCAAAAAAAGCTTTCCGTTTTGATTTCCCTAAACTGCGAAAGTTATAAGTTCACAATTCCTAATAATATTCTCGGACAAATTATTAGATGATGGAGATCTTCGCAGACATCTAGTAAAATCCTCAAGAGACAACTGATTTTTTTTTCTATTTTTTTAAAAAACTTTGGAATTATTTATCCTAAAAATCCTGGTGGACTGAAGTTCTTGGGAAAGTCTTGGACAAATAGGTTCTGGTATCATTTGTTGAAATTGTCCTAAGAAGAATAAATTTATGTTGATCGTTATGTTGAGCTGAATTCCAATCAAAAGACTTGTAGAACTAAACAGAAGAAAAAAGGGTTGAGAACCACTGAAATTTTGCATGTGTATATCGTATGCTGGCCATATGATATACACATGCATAATGGTCAATTGGTTATCAAAGCTCTCATAAAACAATATAGAAGTGTGCATAAGAAAACTTAGCAGAGAAGCTCTGTCCCAGTTGAGACATAACATTACAAAGAAGAAGAAGTAGTGTGAATAAGATAGAAAGAGAATCGTTTTTGCACATACTGACAGTTCCTCATGAGATTTTGCATAGATTATTGAAATGGAAATTAAAAGCCTACCTGGGAATTAAATAAATACTTTTTCCGAGATTCTTGAAGAACTTCTTCGGAAATTATAACAATTTTTCGGAAATTATTACAATTTTCTTTTTCCGAATACACTAGCTATGCTAGATTGCAGTCGTGATTCATTCCAAGATCTCTAACAGATTTCGTTGATGAATATCTGAGGTGATCACTGGTGGATTTAATTCAAAATCCTTGTTAGATTTTTGGCAAGAATTTTGACAGATGTTTGGTGAGATTAGGCGCCACCTACAAATTACGTAACGCTCTAGGGGGAGGGCGGAGTAGGCTCAAGCGTTATGGCAAAAAAAAGGAAAACGAAGGAGGAGGGGATCGAAAATTGACAAATTTAGCGTTACGTAACTAATGGACGCCCCCTTATTTAAATCTTATAAAAAAAACTAATCCTATGATTCCATTGTATTTTTTTAAATTTGAGTAACTTTCATTTCCAGGGGTGTTTAAAACTTAAAACAACTTCAGAAAAGTTGAATACTACAGACCTGGTTCCTTAGCGATCCCTCGGCCTACCATTTCAACTTCTAGTTTTGTACAATATATTTGCAACTTTTTCGATTTTCCATGAAAAAAAGTTCAACTTTGGAGGTTTAGGTCTGACCTATTCATGGGCTGATTTGCATGAAATGTTCACAGTTCTCCAGACACAACTTGAATTTCAACATATGTATATTTTTGAACGATTTGTTCTAATCACGGGTTCAAAAGCAATAACGGATGACTGAAGCGAATTTGTTGACTAAATTAAATTATAAATGTAACTCAAAAAGTTGAAGGAATTGCTTTCTGGTATTGCTAGGAAAGTTGTAGATTATTATTTATTTTGAAACCGTGGTTAGAAAAATATATGTTAAAATTCAAGTTGTCATTGAAATCGGTCTATAAATTGTTGAGTTCATCATTTTGTATGGAAAATCGAAAAAATGCAAATATTTTGTCCAAAACTGTATTTTCGGGTCATCTTTGAAACACTTTCATGCAGCATTTGAAATATACCATACAATATTTCGTATAGGCGTAACTAAGGAGGGGCAAGAGGGTATAAGCTGAATTTTGAAAAATGTTAACAGCAATTTGATATGATTTATATAAGATTATACCCCGTTTGGCATAAAATCATTTTGCATAACGCCGTTTGACATAAAGCCGTTTGGCATAAAGTCATTTGGTATAATGGTCGTTTGGCATAAACACTGTTCGGCATTATGGCCGTTTGGCAAAATGAGTGATCTTTTACCGAGATCAACACCAACGAGCCCATAGAACAAAATTTTGGTGGGTACTCAACATGCGTGGTGTTCACAGATTATCCAAGCTATGGATGTCAAAAATAGTTGTGACATTAGAGAGAGTAACTAAATACCACCCAGACTCGTCACTCTGGTGGAAGATCTTTTCGGAATAATAATTTTCTCTACATCCCAGAACATAGAGTAACTTATAACTTGTTGTGATACACATATTTAAAAATAGTAAATTGGCTAAGAAAGTTCACAGTTAATAATAAAGGGAACGCTCATAGAACATTTAGCAGCGGATCAAGCTCTGTCCCAGTTAGGACGTAACACTTGATGAAAATTACTTGGTAAAAGAAGGAACTTTTTTTTGCAAAATATCGAAAGCTCTACTCCAAAGATCTATTATTGCAGCATAATGCAAAAATAGCCTATATACGAGAGATTTTTTTTGTTTAAAATGTTTAAGGCGCTTTAACGCAAAAAAAAATCTTCGAGCAACTCGACTCGAACGAATAACATATTTTAAAAAAAATATTTGTGGCAAAACTTTTGAACGATTCAATATCAATTTCAAGTTTGGAAGTGTAAATGAAGAAAACCTTTTTTTAACGAAAGAAGGGAAAATTTGTGATTGAAATAGTATTAGTATAGTAAAAGAAGGCAAAATTTATAATTGAAACAATAGAAGATTAGACGCCAAAAATTATTGTGGCATAATAAAACGAGAAGACATCGAAAATTGCGTTCAGATTCATCGGATTTCTCTTTTCCTTGATAACTTAAGCATACCCGAGCAGCAGCAGCAAAGTTCTGACCATTAAATCGAGATATTTATTCCTGGAACTTCTGAGGCACAGCAAAATTTGATGTTAGCAGATCGAATGAATAGCTCGCTGATATTGGTTAACATCACTTTTAGATGTCCATATGTATTACTATTTTTTTTTCACCTGCTCGGGTATCAATGTTGTCGATTGCCGCCCTTATATCAGTTGGAAACAAAAACCATTTAAAAATATAGCTTCAAAGAACAACCTATGTACGAAAAAAGCGATTTTTTTAAATTTTAAGACAACAGTTTTATACCAATAATAACTATAACAACATATTTAGAAAGAACACTATTTGTTTGAAATAAGGGTAAATTTGTGCTAAATATATCAAAATCTTCAGTGCAACACTTTATTCCTATAGCGCAATTCAAAACTAAGAATTAATATTTGAGAGAAGGGTAATTAATGAATAAATAATAAAATTCTATTGGCAATAACTTTCCAAATATGCTTTAGTTTATTCAAGATTGTTGAATGAGGTGTATTTTTGTATCAATTGACTCCAAAAGATTTAAAATATGCACTAAAAATTAATCAAATTACCATACCACATATAACTGTGAAAATTAAAATCAATATTCAAACAACCAAAAACCTAACCTTACTCAATCCGTCGCAGCACAACTAATTAATACCCATCACCGGAAAATATTTGTTGAGGCAAAACACCGCCGACGAAAGGCGCATCTTTGGGAGAACGGACCTCTGCTGCTAGTGTCGACCACAGATTTACGACAGCGGTGAATGATTGCTTCCTCATACCGACCGTCGACGAAGTCGGCGCACGCTCACCAGGAAGCCCACATTAGAATTTTTGTTATTAATAGATCGTTTGGAGGGATGACCCCAGCAGAGCTTGTCGGTCGCTGCTCATGCCCATATATACCGCATTGGGGCGGTTGAAATTGAGGGAAAAATTTTGAAATTCAATTTCCCAATATTTCGACCTAAACCGCAAGACCGTCTTCAGTGTCGTGTACTAGAGTCGACTTGAAAAAATGCATGGTATCCCACATTGTATACTGTCAAAAATACACCGTGGACTACCATCATGTTTACATGAACGTTCTCGGAACTAGGCAACGCGTTCATAGATACATGATCTAGTTCACGGTGTATTTTTGCTTGTTGACGAGTTCACGTCTGCTGTTCACGAATACGAGAACGGATTTTTTTCTGTGTACTTAAACTAGGTATAAATTCATGGGAACTATGATATGATAGAAACTTAAAATTTAAGAGCTGTTACGAGTATCTGTCAAAAGATAAAAACTCTAGCGGAATTAAATGGTATAGTACTAAATTCAGTTTTCATTTATTTATAGGTATTCCACTAAACAGCTCGAAGATTTAATATCATCTTAAAAGTAAATTCCTGGAGAATAATTGCGTTAGAGCCTTTGATATTATGTACCAGGAATCACATGAATGAGAAAAACAGTGACTTTAGAGACCATTTTGTTGAATACGAGACTTTAGAGACCTTTCAATTTTTAAGATTTTCAGGAGAGCACCAACCCAGAGTTTCGGACCTGATTCCATGATCTGGGCCACATTTAAATCATCAAAGAAAATACCGAAAATTATTTTTATCGTAAGAATTGCAAAGAATCTAGAGTAGACTAGATTTCTAAACTTTTTTGTTATTTGCACCGCCCTAATACACCATGTGCTCCAGTAACCTTCGCCGATGGCACCTTCATGTGGACGATCCAAGGCCTGTGCTCGTGCATAATTAATTAGACCCTCGAAAATTGGATCGTACCTTTTCGGTGGCGAACAACCAGAATCGCGACCATCGAAAATTATGGAAGACAATGATGATGATGATGCTGCTGCGTGATCGAGGAGGCTGATGTACCAATCACACGTGGTTCAGTGAGGAAACAATCGGAGGCAAGGAGTCTCCCTTCCCTCGGAATGAAATGTGTTAAACGTTCCTCTTGCGGGAACAGGTTAAACTTGTTCCCAGCAGGCCAACCGCAAGGGTGATTCGTCAAGTTTATGTAGGTACCCTACCAACGTGCATAACTTTCCAGTTTCGACTCTTATCGCGCCCAATGGTTGTATTGGGTTGAGGGATCGCCAAAAAACGAGTTGTACGGTCTCCCATGAGGAGACTTTTGTTATATAGCTTCTCAGTGACTCATAGTATGCTCAAATAGTCAGGACTCTAAGTAACCTCAAAAAGGGTAAGGAACCCAGCTTACAAAAATATCCTTTGAAGGATTAAAATTCAGGATACATAGCATTGAATCCAAAATGGTCTAAATATATACTCGCATATTCAAGATCAGAGTTTGGATGGAATCCCATTTCACCATAAGGTGAAGATGCATCGAATTCGAATCGATTGGTCATTACCAGCGAGTGACCAGTGAGTAGCATTTTCAGTACAACCGGTTCTCTGGTTCTCTAGATTTGTGGTATTGAAAATATGAGGTTTGACTTCGATGCATCTTCACGTTGAACTATCATGATTCCTTTTAGCAGATGGAATAATTATTAGTACTTACAATCGATTCAAAATATGTCCTGGGCTATTACATGTCCCTGGATAGGTTATTATTCATATTTAGAAATCATCATCATTGATATGATATAAAGATATTGGAAATTAATGGCACATAGAAGTTTACCTGAAAAAGAAGGATAAAAATACATTATTATGATATGAAACTTAGTCAAATATTAAAGTTATGTGCTAAACTGGATAGATATCAATTCCTAGAAGTCGAGTACCCTACACTGAAGACGGTCTTACAATTAAAGTCGAAATACGCGTATCTGTCAAAGGATACAAAGTCTAGTGGAATTAAATGGTATAGTACTAAACTTGTTTTTTTCATCTACACATCTTTTCTGCACTGAATTTTGCGACTTCGTAATTAGGCAACTGAAAATAGCTACGTAATGACTATTACGGAATGCTTTTTTATTACGCAATGTTTTGAGTTGCGTTTTGAATGATTGCGAAACAATTTTCAGAAATTTCAAAATAACAGTTCATGCATCTTGATGCATCACTCTCAAGTGCTTTTCTACGAGATTGCAAAAAATGTTGCATGCAACTCATTGCTTCTTCTTCTTTTTGGCATTACGTCCGCACTAGGACAGAGCCTGCTTCTCAGCTTAGTGAGCACTTCCACAGCTATTAACTTTGCCAAACATGCCATTTTTGCATTCGTATACACTATAACCTCAAATTACGAACTAGATCGGGGGTGCGTAAATTGAATCAGTGCGTAAAACGAGGGAGCTCAGTTTGTAAAACGAGGTTTTGCCGTTTGAAGTCTACTTGTATGAAATTAATTTAAGTACCTAGAATGTGTGCATGTTAAGGTCTTCCAAGAACTCTTTCAAGTTTGGGCATATGATTATATTTGAGTTAACGGAGATCAGTTTATCGTTTATATGTAGAAGAATGTCTCACAATATTGGACCCTAGTAGATTGTTATATTTTTAAGAAGCGTTTGTATTGTCAGATCCAAGTTTTGGTAATTAAGTTAGTAAAACAGGTGTCCTAGTTCATCCAAAAACTTCCTGGAATATTACCTGCAATGTACTGGCATATTTAGCGATCCTTTGATGTTTTTTGATATGGCACAGGTCCTTATATCTTCATAGTAGTAAAGTCAGTATTTTTATTATTTGTGCCAATGTCCTAGGTCCTCCAAGGACTCCATTGAATATAGGCCGTGGGATCTATGACCGTAATAAGAGATTAGAGGTTACTTTTCAAATACTCCACAGGTCCCTAACCATTCCTGTGAGTATACAGTGTATTGTATTAATTAGTGTGGATATCCTAGGTCCTCCAAGATCTATATCGAATATAGGTCTTAGGTTCTACAAGCGTAACCAATTATCAATAGATGCTTTTTGATATGACACTGGCCCTTATCTATATGTAGCAGTAAAATGAGTATTGTTATAATTTGTACCGATATCCTAGGTCCTCCAAGGACTTCATTGAATATAGGCCTTTGAATCTAAAAACGTGATCAATGGTCTATAGGTAGTTTTTTAATATGGCACAGCCTCTTAACCATTCATTTAAGTTATATTTTATTGATTTATACGGATGTTTTTGCTGCTCCAAGGACTCCATTGAATAAAAGCCTTTGGATCTACGGCAATAAAAAGTGATTAAAAGATAGTTTTCAAATACTCCAAAGGCCCCTTACCATTCCTGTGGGTAAACGGTGTATTGTATGAATTTGTGCGGATGTCCTTGGTCCTCTAAGATCTTTATCGAATATGGGCATTAAGATATACAAGCGTAACCAATCATCAATAGATAGCTCTTCAATATTGCAAAGGCCTCTTACTGTCCATATTAGACAACGAAGTGTTGTATTGAGTTGTGTCGATGTTTTTGTATTTCTAAGGACTCCATGATATATAGGCCTGAGTATCTACAAACGTAAGTAGTTGTACATTGATGCTACTTATTTATAGCATAAAATCTAAACATTTAATGCTAAGTAGCCCGTCATTTGTTTTGGTAGCCATGTAGATTTTCCAGATTGCAATTTTAAAGTGGTAAAACTCAGTCATCTTAAGTAATATTGATTCATGAATGCCCAGTACAAATTTCAATGACGGCCTACTTCGCCTTAATATAAGCAAATGGATCAATGTACTGATGTTCATGAATTTACTTCGTTAAACAAGTGATGTCAATTGAATTTGCGTAAAAATAGACTTCGTTGATTGAGGTTTTGGTAAATTGAATTTAAAAATGTCGTCAGACTTCGATTTTCGTCAACAATATTCTCCAAACGTAGGTCGCCATCTTGAATTCCAAAATTGCGTCGGACATCGATTTTCGTCATCCCCTCGTCGTGGCCGTTCCGAAAATACCCTTATTGTATGGGTTTCCAACGGTTTTCCTAAACCAGAGGTCGCCATCTTGGATTCCAAAATGGCGTCGGACATCGATTTTCGTCATCCCCTCGCCGTGCCCGTTCCGAAAATACCCATAAGGGGTCGTCCATAAATGACGTAGCTTTTTATGGGGGGAGGGAGGTCTTCACGAATTTGCGACGAAGTGTGACGAGGGGGAGGGAGGGGTCCTAGCTAGTGGACGTAGCATTTTGACTTATAAACTTGGGATATAAAATTATGATTAAGCTTCAAAACATTCATATGACAAGATTGAAAAAAATATCTATGAAACTTAAGATTTTCTTGATAAATGCAATTAAACAGATTATGTGAATATTATATTATATTCGTATCTGAATTAAGGAATTTATAAATAAACAAAATAAAAGTTTAATAAATTGATTAAAAATCAATGCTTTAACTACTTGGAGTACATTGTTTTGCCATTTGTTAACATGACATAAAGTCAGCCGTTTTAGTATTATCTATATTTTCTGTTGGGGCTTTATTTCATCAAGAAAATATAATATGCTCTTCTTGGCAAATATTACATTAAAAACTAGATATTTATTCCGTGAATTATGCCTTCAATATTAATAGAGATAATTGTATTAATATAATAATTTGTATAATAATCGCTAGAATATTCTAAACATTTCAAATATTTCAAGTATAATCTTTTATGTATCTGGCCACTGTTTGCTAAAAGGATTTGAAATTGGATAATATTAACGATGATTCATTTCAAATAAAAATATTTTCTTGATAATCTTCATTGAAATGAATTTCCTAACAACGAATAATTAAAAAATCAATACTCTAATATAACGAAATTTTAGTTCAATATATTATAAAATATATTGCACCCCAATCGACAGTAACGAGCTTCATCAATCTAATTAAACTCTTTTTTAGATTCTATGACACTACCCCGAACGCCACTACCCCGAATGCCACTACCCCGAACGCCATTACCCCGAAAGCCATTACCCCGAATGGGTCATTACCCCGAACGCCACTACCCCGAATGGGTTACTACCCCGAACGCCATTACCCCGAATGCATAAAATTTGGAACTTATTCTAGTGAGAGAGTGGGGAGATAATTGTACGATTCCTTATAAGTATTTAACGAGTTTGGCTCAACAATTTATATTTCAAACATTAGAAGATATAGGAGCAGCTAGTTTTTAAGCTAATAATTTTTGGATACTAAGTTTTATTTCGATTTGTCCTCTAATTTTGGTGAGATTCACACAGCCATATTTCAATGCTCTGAAGAACAGCCTATTTCGAAAAGAAGGGTGAATTCATTATGCAAAGGAAAGCTATAATATGCACAAAATTAGGATGTAGTACAGTTTCTTATTGGACGTCGGAACCCACTTTCTCTACTTATTGTAGGCATCGGGCTACTAGCATTAAGATATCCTTAAAGATTTTGTTTCGTAAACGGTGGTAATGGAAGATCACCCTGAGATAATCGCTGCAAGTGTTCGTCTATGGAATCCGCTTAAAAACCAACCTGATAGACAACCGTTCTACTAAAGCAAGGAAACGTTAATACACTTGTACATGTTAGAAAAACGGCGGCCTTCGATTGCCGCTACAGTAAAAACTTTCGTTGGTTTGTGGGATCATTAATTTGAATTTCGATGAGATAATCATAATTTTTTTTCCGATTCAGCACAATGAAGAAATGATGATGACAGTAAAGCGGTGAGCAAATTCATAATAGACCTGTCTGTTTCAATACAAGCAGATGAAAGAAAGGGAAAATTACTGATTAGAATTATAGGAGGATTCACTTGAGTGAATGCCTTCAGGATATATTCCTTCAAAAAAAGCTGTTCTATATGGAAATATTAATAACTAGCTTGTCCAACGAAAACTTGAAAGAACAGCCTATTTAAGAAAGAAGGGGAAATTTCTGGTGAAATGTTTGCAGCTATGGCGTGAATGATCACTGTAACAACGTGATATGTAACAATCAGAGGCGTCGCGTGATCTAATTATCAACCTGTGCACTTCAAAGAAAGCTCTCAGTTAATAACTGTGGAAGTGCTCATAAGAACACTAAGCTGAGAAGTAAGCTCTGTCCCAGTAAGGTTGTATTGCTAAGAAGAAAAAGAAGCACTTCAAATTTTGTGTCATTTTATTTTTCTCATTATTACGTTCAAACCATTTTTTAAAGTAAATGAAAATGTTTAACCAGTGGCTACTAGCCTTCGTTTTCAAATATAATTTTCTTCTGATCTTTCAGTTGATTCAATTTTTTTTTAAATTTCATGAGCTAATCGGGTTGCTCAGTTTGATTTATCAGCTCAACCAACACTTTCTCAATTTTAATTATTAGTCATCATTATAAGTAAATTGTAAAATTGAATATGAAAATAATTCTAACTATGCGGGTTATCAGTGACAATTTATAAAGTACTGGATTCTAGCTAATATTGCAATACAGGTCGGACTCCGGGATCGATTATCCGGAATTTTAGACTCGATTATCCGAAGTATGTTTTTTGATGCTCTTGTTTTTCAGTTTTTATACATACATTTGAGATAATAAACAGTATTGCAATATACAATGAATGGTTTAACAGTTTTAAAGGTAGGGAAGAAAAGGGGGGTGTAAAAAAGGTTGTTTGTGTATGCTGGTAATTTTTTTTTTCTTCCCCTAATGTTTCTAGAAATAATTTCTGGCTACGCCACTGCATCATATAAATAAAACAACAACAAAATTTAATATTTAATATTTAATATTTAATATTGCAGATTTTAATTTTTCTTTTAGTGATTCGATTATCCGGAGTGAAAAAAATCGATACTCCGGATAATCAAGTCCGACCTGTACTACAATCATTGCTTACATATCTGTACATAGAATTAAATCAAGATCGGTTTTTTTTATTTTCATCAAATTGTTGTTTAAAAAGGAGAAAACTGCTTTTTCAGTTTTTACTTTTGTGCCATTTTCTCTTGCGCCTTAAGGGGGCCAGATCCGTAATTGATTTCGGAATTTTCAAAAGCAGTTTTTTCGTGAACTCATTTTAATCGAATAATTTTTAGTTTTGAACAGAAAAACTGCTTTTGAAGTTTCGATAATGACGATGATTACGATTACGGAGCGTTGAGCATTAAAACACACCACAAGCGTCAAGATGCTGACGATGACGGAGAAAACGACCGCTCTTGAATTTATTTTCTGGTTTTCATCTAACTGACTATTGCAAGTACCCCCACGCTGTATGTTAAAAGCGAGATTTTTAACCAGTATTGTACAAAAACAGCAGCGCCAGTGCCAAACTTGAAGAAACTTCCTACCGTCAGCCGCCTGAAAAATCCACCTTCCTATGCCTTCACACCACAAGCGTGGTGATGCTGAAGGCGCCAAGTCAAAAGAGAGCAAGCAAAATATCTCCCGTAGATTGATTTCGCTCTTAATTCTCCCATCCGCACGCTCGCACTGATCCAATTGATAATGTAGCAAAACTGTGCACCAGGCAGAGTTGGCGCTTTGGCTACTTACACACTCGCATTTATAGTTCAAAAAGCTTTCTACCACATATACAGAATTGCGTGTACGATACAAGACAACGCGTTTTCCGATGAGAGTGCACGCGTTGGTCTACATCGTCACAGCAGCGGAGTGTAGCGTGGAACAAAGTGTTGCGTAGCATGCATCGCGCTGGCCGCAAAGAGATAATTTGGTCAAAGATCGCGCGTCGCACCAAATAGCTTTTGCAATTAAATGCAAGCAAAAATTTATCGACATATATTTTGCTAGATGAAAATTGCGTTGCAAGCTATCAATAATAGAGACAACGAAATGGACTAAATTTAATGTTATTAAGAGAACTAATGAATTGTACTTCAAAAGTAGTACATATTGTAGGTGGTTATGATGAAGGAGTTGCCACCTGTGCAGTGCACATGTTGCACATGTGGACGCGACGCCTCTGGTAACAATATGATATGTCATATCATGCTATGACACAACATATATACACAAGAAAGGAAAATATTTGCTTTAAAACAAAATTGAAATATGGACACCACCAAGAAGTTCAAAAATCTGTGTTCACGCAGCTGTTCAGCTAGACCATATTAAGGATTATGGGTTCAAATTCCTCCGGTGGTGGATCTTATGCATTGAGCATTTCATTGACGTTTTATGCCCAGGGACAATAGAACATGTACAATAATGGTTAGTTAACAAGGAGAGCTCTCAGTCATTAAACGGCTTATTTTATCAAAAGCCCATTCACAAATTTCGTAACGCTTAAGGGGACAAAAAATGTTGTCCATACAAAAAGTGGTACGAACGGGTGGGTAGGTGTCAAAAATAGAAAATTTTGGCGTTATGAAATTTGTAAATGAACCCTTGAACTGCGAAAGTGCCCACTGGGCTGATAAAAGGAACCGTCTCCGAAAGAATGAGAGAGAAGAAGAGTTGCCAACAATATATTTCGAAAAAAGAGCTGACATAAAAAAGAAGGGAAAATGTATGATGAACATTTTATCGACGAATTTTACGCGCCATTAATTACCAGTTTTCATTAGAGACGCATTTTTGCCCGCAAAACAATATATCTCACTGTATCTCATACTATTCGGGGTAATGGCTCATTCGGGGTAGTGGCGTTCGGGGTAATGACCCATTCGGGGTAATGGCTTTCGGGGTAGTGACCCATTCGGGGTAGTGGCATTCGGGGTAGTGGCGTTCGGGGTAATGGCGTTCGGGGTAATGGGATGGAGCCCTTTTTTAACATTATCTATAGTAAACTTGTATTTATGGTAACAACAGTAAAAGTAATATAATTAAGCCTGTATGAAACTGGAAACCAAAACCAAGGTAAACGTTTATTGAACTTCTGAATTCCAATTTTTTGTTTCAACTCTTACTCAAACCCAGGAAATCAAATTAAAAAAAATTGGTGGTGGGGGGGGGGGGGTTACTTGATATGCTACGTATTTTCCAGGGGGGAGTACCAGCATTTGTGACGAAATGCTACGTGGGGGGAGGGGGTGTAAAAAATCAGTGAAAAAATGCTACGTCATTTATGGACGGCCCCTAATGCATGAGTTTCCAACGATTTTTTCAAATCAGAGGTCGCCATCTTAAGGACTGTTCATTTTATAAAGTGGACACCTTGTTTATGCTATATCTTTTTTATTTATTGATGAAATCGTAAACGGTTTTCTGTGTATCGTTCAACTATTATTCTACAATGTTATGAAAATACAGAAACTTACAAAATGCTTTCGGTTGAAGAACTAAATAGTTTTTGCAAAAACTCCTAAGAAAAACTGTTCGTTAAGTTCAAGCATTATTTTTCGCATGAAAAAAATCCTAAATTTAATGAACAAATTGTATGTTGGTATTCTTTACTATTCAACTTAAGGTAGAGCTTTTAAAAACATCAATAATATTCCATCAGTTCCTGACGCTGAGTCACTTTAGTGATCTATTCCTTATGATCAAATTTGCTGATACACCATCTTTTTACTACCAGCAAAAAAGTAAAGTAATAAGCGTGTTCAAAACTGGTTTAGATTACTAAAAAAACTATATATGTACAAAAAAAAAGCAAAATCTTGAGTTTTAACCGCATTCTTGGGTACCAAATTTACTCTTTATGGTCGTTTTATTGAAAAATCCCATACTTTTAAACAGTGATGCATTTTGAACTGAACGCGAGCCAAAAGTGAACTGAACGCGTTCTAATTTTGCACGAGAACCTAGGAAGCATTGAACTCTCGTGCAAGATTCTGCACCTGCTCAACAACGGCCCGTTCACTTCAAAATGGACAATGAAGCTGAAAACACGAAAAACACTACATCATAACATATTGAATTCCAATCGTTACAAATACATGGCACCTTAAATGTTTCCTGACATCTTTGCAAAACTTTGCAACATTGAAATAAGTCGTGTGTCTGCCATGACGACAGTTTTCATTCCGCGTTCAATTTTCAGCTCGCATGGGTTCAAATTTTTGAACTGCTCAATGTTCAAGCCTACTTGATTCCTCGTTCAAAAGTTTGAACTGGAACGCAAACTGAACGCGTTCAAATGCAACACTGCTTTTAAAATTATATACGCATGTTTATCGATCTAGAGCAAACTGTAAGCGTTTTTCTCAAAATATTTTGATAGGTAGTCGCAGAATAACACATTCTGAAAATAATACATGCAAAATAAATTTGATTTAATTCAAGCAGTGTTCCCAATCTTGATGATTGTCATTGTGCTTTGAGTGGTCTTCTGAAAATAAATTATTTGTTTTTCTATTGTGCTTAAAATATGACGTGGGGACTATATCAGCAACTCTATGAAGGCGTAAGTTATTTTTATTATAAATACTATATTATTACTTCCGTCTGGACGTACTTTGAACCTTAAAATTCTACTCATATCAGTTCCATTTAAATTTAAGATATTTTTCTTTAAAAAAAATTGATAAAAAATCATTTTATGCTATCTGCAAAATTGCTCCTCCAAAAATAACTTGATATTTTTTAGCAAGCTTCTAATTGATGATGCTTTCTAAGTACAACCATTTTTTGAAAATAAAAAATATAAATTGTCGAATTTTCCTGCCGATTTTTAATAATCCTTGATTTTGATAACCTCCAAAAATCGACCGTTCTAAACGTTGTGCCTTATTAGTGTGAAATCATATTATTTTGGTAACTTTTTTATTACCACAGCATTGTACAATATTAGTCGAACGATGTACAGAAAACCGATTTCGATTTCATTGATAAATTAAAAAGATATTGCATGTCCAAAGTGTCCACTTTATAAAATGAACAGTCCTTAGATTCCAAAATGGCGTCGGACATCGATTTTTGTCAACCCCTCGTCAGTCCTTAGATTCCAAAATGGCGTCGGACATCGATTTTTGTCAACCCCTCGTCGTGCCCGTTCTGAAAATGCCCATATTGTATGGGTTTCCAACGGTTTTCTCCAACTCAATTTACGCACTGCACAAAAAACATAAATTGAGGAAGCGTAAAAAAAGACTTCGTAAATAGGGTCCTAAAGGCCTGTCCCAATTTTAATGTCAAACGCTTAAGTTTAGGCCAAAAACACATGTTTACTCAATTTTTAAATGTTTTTCTTTTGTTTAAGTTAAAAAAACATTTTTTGCCACACTTCTTGGCTTAAACTCAAATTTTAGGTGTATTTTGCTTTCCGTGTCCCTTCCGAAATGTCAGATAGGAACAACCCCAGTGTTAAAACTAAAAGCCCTGTGGTGTTTTTGTCGATTAAGCGAACGTCAAACATGATCAAAAGTGTCAAGGTTCATTTATGGAACCAATTTTTAAATTAAGGTTTAAATATGATGTAGCCGTTATTTGAGCGGGAAAAATTGCTAAAGTAGTTGCTCTTTCATGTCATTAAATAAAAACAAGATTTAAATAAACATTTTAGGCCCCATCGTGTGGCAGGTACGATGATGCTCTATACCCAGGGAAGTCAAGAAAATTACCATTACGAAAAGATCCTGGACCGAGCGGGAATCAAACCCAGACACGTTCAGCATGGCTTTGTTTTGTAGCCGCGGACTCTAACAACTCGGCTAAGGAAGGCACCTGTAGTTTACCCATTCTGAACCCGACTACTTTGTCTCTATTCGTCACCTCCAATTGTAGCATTTGCAACGCTTATGGAGATGGTAGAATGTTGTTCAATGTTGGAATTTTAGATGAGCAGTTGAAATACTTTAAATGACAATTAGGGTCAGTGTTCCCTTAGTGGACAGTCCCCTATAGTCGCACTAGTGGCTTTTTACGGCCGTTTTGCTATGAATCTTTTCAAAATATTTTTTGACATGAAGGTCAGGAGCTATTTATCGAAGTACCATTGATACACAGCTTGATTTTGTTCAAAAAATGAACGAAATAATTAGTTTTGCTTAAAATTTGAGCTCCCTTGCGCCTATAGTTAACCTATTGTTCCTATAGTAGCACTACTGAGAGAAACTATTTTTTATTATACGAAATAATTAATGAATTAAGTACTTTTTTTACATCAAACGAAAGCTTTTGATCCACACTTTCAAGGAAAAATATAAAAGCTTTGTAAAAATACGGTTTTGATTAGTATTTTGCCAACGCCGAGATGCTAGTGCTACTATAGGAACAGAAATTAGAAATAGTGCTACTATAGGCACATGTATTCCTATAGTGGCACAAGGGATAATAAATGCAAACATATGACTTTTCGCAGTTTTCATATTTTTCCCACAAAACCAAGATAAAAAGCTTCCAGATGATGTAAAAATAATGACGCTAGCGTTATTTTTCGATTTTATACGAATATTTGTTCTTAGCTATGCGGCTATTGGTACATCGACCCTACAGTTTATGTTTCTGAAACGATATTATTCCTGAAAAGAAAAAAAGCTTCCTGAACGATAACCTAAATCTATTTTGCGAACCCCGCATCAATAGCTGTAGAGTTACAAATACATCGGACCAATGATGAACTAGTAGAAGCAAGTCGTATGCTAATCTCCAAACTAATATTAATCCATTTGATCCACTTGTCGGATTGCTGTAAACATCCTATCCATGTCCAGATTAGGTAAGACAACATCATTGGCCAGGGTGCAATCACCTGAAAAGGGGGAAATCCCCGATCGCAGCATTCGTGAACCGGCATCACAGTAGCCCGGAATCTTAAACCTATTTGCAAGTGGCCAGGCTTGAACCCGAAGGCTTTTTATTGTGAGACGTTGCGACGGCCCAGGGGTGAGTTCCATTCCATTGTGACAGCTAATTTGATTGGCTACACCCCCCGCCTCCTGGGACGGGTTTGTGTGGTTTTATATTTAGAAAACGTGGCCCTTCTGCTACCGGCACATTGACCGATGGAAAATTGACCAACAGTGCCAGATCAAACAGCGATCATGTCGGCGTTTTATAACCGGTAGTGGGTTTATATAACCTGCGGCGAGTGCACAGAGCGTGCTAATTATAGTCCTGTCAAGTGACGCCACGTGGTATACAGTACTGACCATATGAGGTAAAGGTCGTATATTGGACACTGAAAATGTTTTGGTTTTTTGGCGCCAAAAAGTAGAGAAAACTTTCTATATGAGTTAAAAATTCTCACATGGTCATATATAGTCTAAAATACGTTGAAAATAACTCAATTGTGTAACACCAAAGACCTTTTGCAGTACCAAGGGACCAAATGCAGTACTAGAAGTGGTACCCAATCTGAGCCCGAGTGAGACGGACCTGGTAACACTGTTTTTCATTATTCTGAAGACCACAATAGGCATTTTCAAATCAGCTGATCCAGAAGCTCTTTGACAGTTCTTCAATGAAAATGACAGACCCGTGTTAGCACCGGTCCTCCACCGATGTAAACAAATGCATAGACGGACCTGTCCCATGAAAAGGCCTATACATTTTCGACCCTCAAAGTATATATTTTGGACCCCGGCATTTACACACAAACAAACAAAACAATTATCAGTTTAAAACATAGTACCAAAAACATTACGCCCAGTGCTAAACATACTGATTTTCACCTTATGAAAATTAGGTGGTGGTAGTGTGCAAACGTCAAATTCGAACAAAAGCGCAAGAGAGAAGCGCAACCAAAGACAAATTAAAGACCTCCATGTCCCTTGCAGTTGCCCAAAATTTTATGGCTCATAAGGTAATCTAGAATGCCGTGAAAAGTGTACTGCGATCTGTCAAACTTGGGTACCTTTTGTACTACCGAGGGACGAAATGTAGTACTAGAAGTGGTACCCAAGCTGAGCCCGAGTGTGACGGACCTGGCGCAACGATTGAGCATGCCAGATATTTGAATTTAACAGAAAAAAGTCGAACTTTTGCCTACCTTACTATATTCTACAAACAGGTTAGTTTCACCAAATCGGACAATTCTGCAAAATTGCACGTAGCTCTAAACAATTCCATTCAAAAATATTTCTAATTTGAAACTTAAATATTTTTGACAAAAATGATGATTTGCGATTACTCAAAGGTCCGTTTGAGCAATTCTCGCTGAAACCAGGCCGCCATCGGCACCCATCGTTAGAATTCCAATTTTATGCCACTGATCGCTAGTTCTCGATAAAACTTAAGGGTGATCCTTTCTGTTTTCTCAAATTGGTGGACCCCTCGTACGCCAGCTAGCTGAACAGTTTGCGAAAAAAACCCATTTTTCGATAAATCTTGTGTGTTTCTTCACGGGATATGTCTCATATTTCGCTTGGAACACATAACAAACTTAGTGGCATCGTATAGAGAAAGGACATAGCTTTCATTTGAACTCGAAAAAATTTTGGCGGCCGTTTTTGAATTTGGTCGCCATCTTGAATTTTGGTACAAAAATCGTTTTTTCACCATTAGCGCACCGCTAGTTTTGAATTCTGAGATCACCATCAGAAAGCTGAGGAAAAATTGCGTAAGATAGGCTACAAAAACTAGGTGAGCAATGGTATTTACCCTATCAAATGAACGATTTTCTAAATCATGTTCTACGATTTTGACGTATATGGTGAGTGCAATCAATACAAAAATCTTTTTTTGTACTACAAAGAAACACGTTTTCAATCGTTGGTGAATTATTTGAGACAGATGAAGAACAGGAGTATAATTTTGAGTGAAAAAATCTGGCAGCCATCTTAGATTTTGACGCCATCTTGTTTTTAAGTAGTAGAATGAGTTTTCGCCTTGATAGCACTCAACATGTTGAATTTTAATGCTACCGTTACACTTATTCTTCTTCTTGTTCTTCTTTTTCATGATATTACGTCCCTACTGGAACAGAGCCAGTCCCTCAGCTTAACTAGCTTTGAAAACAAATTATCAAATATGATTTTTTATCGCTTATTTGCTACCTGAATGATTTTTTTGCATATCTTCGAGTTGAAAATAGCATTATTTCTTTCATTTATTTGGTCTAAAACCATTGATAGAAATGAACAATCAGCACAGCTGAGATAAGATAAGAAAAATAGAATACGATTGTTTTTTTTTAACGGAGGCCTCATAATTTAACATGATGAGCACTGAGATGGTAAGACATCATTCAACTGCTAAAAACCAAGATGGCGTCGAAATCCAAGATGGCCGCCAGATTTTACAATCTCGAAATAATACACCTGCGTTTCGGCATTACGTCCACATTAGAACAAAATCTGCTTCTCATCTTTCAATCTCGCTATATTTCACATGCATGTTGGGCGGTACTTAAAACGATACTTTATGGCTCAAAAAATCAAGGATGTTGTTTTTGCTTCAAAATTTAAGATTTCCATTCTGAATTAATGCACTTTTGTCAATGTTTTACGTTAAAACTACAGATATTACCACAAGACTTACTAATGTCCCGACGCGCAATCTATAAACTTCATTCAATGAACAACAATGCATATGGTAAAAAAAATGATTGTTTAATACAATCAATGTTTTGGACGGTTTTCATTTACTGAATTTAATTATTCATTATTACTGAATTCAAAGATATGTCGAAGAATTATTCTGTTGTCAGAAATCGCATTATAAAAGAAAATTCCTATTTAATAACCTGGACTTATGACCAATAAAGCTGAGTATCTAGCTCGGTTCCAGTAGGGACGTAACGTCAGGAATATTAAGAATAAAAAAAGAAGAGTATACGTAACCTTTTTTTATTGATAACCTCTAATTTCAACATGCTGAGTACTATCAAGGTGAAAAATTCATTCTTCTACCTAAAATGAAGATGGCGTCAAATCCAAGATGGCCGCCAGATTTTTTCACTCAAAATAATATTCTTATTCTTCACTCGACTCGAATAAAACACCAAAGGTTGAACTTGTTTCTTTGTAGTACAAAAAAAGATTTTTGTATTGATTGCACTCGCCATATATATACATTTTGTATTGATGCACTCGCCAGAACATGATTTAGAAAATCGTTCATTTGTTAGGGTAAATACCATTGCTCACCTAGTTTCTGTAGCCTATCTTACGCAATTTTTCCTCAGCTTTCTGATGGTGATCTCAGAATTCAAAACTAGCGGTGCGCTAGTGGTGAAAAAACGATTTTTCTAACAAAATTCAAAATGGCGGCCAAATTCAAAATAGCCGCCAAAATTTTTTCGAGTTCAAATGAAAGCTATATCCTTTCTCTATACTATGCCGTCTAAGTTTGCTCTGTGTTCCAAGCGAAATATGAGACATATCCCGTGAAGAAACACCCAAGATTTATCGAAAAATGGGCTTTTTCGCAAACTGTTCAGCTAGCTGGCGTACAAGGGGTCCACCAATTTGAGAAAACAGAAAGGATCACCCTTAAGTTTTATCGAGAACTAGCGATCAGTGCCATAAAATTGGAATTCTAACGATGGGTCCGATGGCGGCCTGGTTTCAGCGAGAATTGCTCTTTATTAAAAGCTAAGAATTACTAGCCCAGCAAATTTAAAGTTATTTCCAAGCTGCGGTGATGTAGTGCTGCAGGTCAATCGGAGCACCAGAAACCTAGATCGAGAACTTAACCATTTTTGTATGGAAAAACAACCATTTTTATTTTACTCTGTTTAATACTGTATTTAATGAAACCCATCATTAGACAAATTGATAAACAAAGTTGCAACTTCCGATTGGAAGAAACGGCCTATCGGAGAGTTGTTTTGACGGTTTTGACAACCGCCCTCAATGATGCGTTCCGTGTTCTTTCCGCTGGATGCAGGAAGGTCAGCACCAATCAACATCAACTGCCGGCTGCAAATCGTGGCACTCGGGACGACGAATGGACAGCCGGTTGACCTTGGTTGACCCGATAAGCGTAAAGGAGTTACCACTGGTAACCGATTCGAAGCGGATTCTTATTATTACCGTTGACAAGTGTGGTCAAAGTAGCCCAATTTCGGTTGTCAAACTGGTTTTCGGCTTTTGCGCTAAGCCGGTGCTGACAGTCGCCAATTTGGGTGGTAATTGTCCTGTCTGGCTGCGAAATGGTCGGTATAGGAAACTATTCTGTCTGCTGCTTTGGAAACAGGCCATCGTCATCGATGTGGATGGTTGCGTGCGATCGTTTCACGATCGAAAAAACAGTTATTTTTCCACCATCGACAACAGCGTTTGCTGGTGTTATCGCACGCTTTCGAAGTGGATCGGTGCAGAACTTGCGCCTTGCATTATGGTTCTTGTAGTTGTAAGCTGCAACACAAAAAACGGAAACTTGTTTTCCGGCTTGTCTTTGACTTTTATCTTCTTATTGGTATAAACAATTTGTACTAAAGGGAAAGGTTATCACTTCATTTAAAAATCGAGCTGTTTGAGCGGTCTTAGGAACTAAGCCTCTCTTATTGTAATTCAAAATCGCCAATCCTCAATAGGTTATCTTGAATGATGATCGCTGTCGGGTACCAATGCACCTCAAAACATACATTCATGTATCCTATAATTCCTGCTTTTTAGAAGAAAAATCTCATTAGTGTCCTGTCTAGCGAAGAGTAGATTAGTACAGAAAATTATCGAAAGGTGGAGTTATAGTAGTTTCAGAATAATGATTTTACAGCACGAGCTAGCATTAGCATTAGCATTAAGGCTAAGTAGCCCGTCATTCATTTTGGCAGCCATGTTCACATTACAGTTCGCAATTTCAAATTGAAAAACCTCAGTCCTCATAGTTCATATTCATCCGGAAAAGTATCACGATATGCGCTGACATTCAGTAATTAAGCTGATACTTTTTCAGATGCGTCAGTGCAATACCAACTGGTTTTATTTATTTATTTATTTATTTATTTATTTATTCCACATCTTCAACTTATTAGTTGTACAGACTGTTAAAAGGGTCTTAATAATATTAAAATGAACTAACACATATCGAAAGAAAGAACTCACATACATCAAATTTACAACAGAAAACAAAAAAAAAACCGCGCAGTAGTAGCTCAACAACAATAATACCGCAAAAATATCACGAAGGTACATATTTAAGGTTTCCAAACTATTTTTCTACGGTGTTCGAATTCACGGAACTCAATTCCTTCAGGCCATGTTGAATTGCGCAAAGCCAAATCCTTCCACTTTTCCTTCAGTTTGACTTTGAATGAAATGTAATCCAGCAGGCGACAATCCGTTCGTTTCGAAACCAATTTCACCACATTCAGGCAGTCTTCCACCGGGGCACCTAGACATCGACAAACCATTGCCTCTATATCATCTTCGAGAACGTTATTGCTGATGTTAGTCAGCAGCAGCGAGAAGCAGGCTCCAATCACTTTTGTTTGTACGTCATCAGTTGGTTGGGATCGTCGGGATTGATTATCGTTCTTCGTATCGCACTCGTAGACATCATTTGAAACGCATATCTTAGCAGTTGTGATAGGAGTAGAATGGCGTAACTGTAGGCTCTCGACAGAAGTATCATTTGAAGTTCGTTGCAGTGTATCCACGATCAAAGATACTTGACTTTTTAATTCAGCAATTTCACAGTGTAGTTTGTCCAAGTCGGTAGGAGGTATCGTCTTCTGTTGGGAGTTTTTCCAGTTGTTGAAAGCTGGTAAACATTCATTGCACATCCACATTAGACCGTGCCTTAAAGCTCGCAGATGGTCTCTACTCATACCGGCGCACGCAATGTGGAAAGAATTTCCACACGTTCCGCTGCATACTACGTACAGAGCAAGCTCGGTGTATATAACAACCGCACACTTAGAGCATTTCACAAGATCGGCGTAAACTTTAGATTTGTTTTCGGTCATTTTATCGGCGTTATCTCGATATTTTCAATTTGTCCACGATAATTCGAAAGAATATGCACAATACCAGGAATATCACAGAGTCACAATATTAAATTCAACAGAAACAGGCTTAAAGGGCGTAAAAATACGGAGCGGCAAAAGTAACACAACGATACAACAACAACTACTCCAGCGAGTTCGTTTTCTTCAATTCGAATTAGTAACGTGGTTTAACAACAATCATCAACGATGTGTACAAATTCCAATGACGGCCTACTTGGCCTTAAGCATTTCGCACAAATTCGTAAGTGATACAGTCCTAGACCATTGCATGAGGGTTACCTTCTTCCCGTCCGTTACCAAAGTCAGAAATTTGGGATTAACGTCTAACTCTTAGACAAGATTGACGCACCCTCCAATAGTCGAGAACTGTCCTGGCCTCGTCCTTGCGAAAGCTGGGGAATGGGAAAGGATGATTGATTGAACACCTACTTAAGAAAGATGCAGAGAACTCTACGACCTCTCATTGATGGAAAGGGTAGTGCCATAGGATACGTTCGGTAAACGTTCTGGCCGAAAAAATGGTTAAGGTGAAGATAAATCGAAGCCAAACCTAGAATTTTTTAGAGGACAAATCTGGAGAACCAAACACCCGTTTGAGCTGAAAACTTAATCGATTGATCACCACCAGCTAGGGACTAATCGATTAAGTTTTCAGCTTAAACGGATGTTCGGTTCTCTAGATTTGTGCTCTTGAAAATTTGAGGTTTGGCTTCGATTCATCTTCACCTTAATATTTACGCATTATGATCATGCGCTGCTGATCAGAACAAACCCATAAAATTCCCTTTTCGATACTGCAATCCGTTGCTCCTCTAACAATGAACAATAACGTGAGCCATAAACTTCTGCTTATCAAAATGCACGCACCGCACGAAAAATCGACAAAAAAACTAGCTTATAATCCATCCCGAATGGAGCATCCACGAACCACATTTAATTTTTATATCAACACGTTTAACACACACAGGAGAAACGAGTCGCTCGAAACGAATTAAATTGCTGGAGCTATCACAAAGCACTCTCGAGTAAAACGCATGCAAATCGAATAACAGTAAAACAAAACTCCGCTAATATCTGAAAAAAAAAACACTTTTATCACTATGAAAAACATGTTCCCACAGAATATTTGCAGGTGGCTAGCACCATCCGCCGAATCTAATTTTCACAAGCCGGAACGAAAAACAAAACGCGACACGAGGTAAACGTGACACAAACTTTCATAATTTTTACAGCACGAGTTGTACATGAAAAACAGCCTGTTACGATGAAAAATTGCAAAAAAGTAATTACAAACTTCCATGTTCCTTTCAGTTGCCTAAAGGTAATAGGGCGAAATCTAGAATGCCGTGAAAAGTGCCGTGAACTGCGATCTGTCAAACTTAAGTACTTTTTGCAGTAGGGGAGGAGGTGGTAAAATGAAAACTAGGCCGTCTCTTATTTTTCGAAAATGCGAAATGTTATAAGTTCGTCATTGTGAAGTGCTCGTTTGAATTTGAAGTCGGTACGTGAACGCCAAGTGGTCCCCCAACGGCCCTGAAGCTATTAGGAGTAGATGACCCCGTGTCACAACAGCTAGTCCATATTGGTAACAACAAAGTTTTGATTTTCTATTAACAAGGGGATAGAGACATTTTACATATTTATTACATTTGGCTTGAATGCCCTCAATGTGACTTTTGAAAGTTAAATTCTTCTCTAGCATGAGTCCTAGATACTTAACTTCATCTGACCAATGATGATGAAATAGGCTCAAATATGACGATGGCACAAATCTCCCAAATGGCGGGGAACGTGCCTCTGGAGCCGGCCTTTCAATACCTGATCGCCAATCGATTTTTTATCAATTATGTTGCAAGATCTTGCGAAAACGAACAAGCAATATAGAATGTAAGCGTTATTATTCATCGTATCAAACTTAAAATCACAGACAAACAGACATAACACCTGGAACAAAATTCTTCAAAATCCATCGCCCAGTTTACACCATCATCATCTGGTGAGCATGTTGTACGAAAAGGTGTTTTTTGCAATTTCTCATCGTAATAGGCTGTTTTCCATCACGCCAATCTGTCATGAAACGGCCTACTTTCCTGCACTGAAGCATGCAGTGCGGGAATAGTCATTAAGCAACTGAAACCAGTGCTGTAATGATTCATTACGCAACGCTTTCTCATTACGCAACTGTTTTGAGTTGCGTAATGAATCATTACACAACAATTTTTCAGAAATTGTAAAATGATGGTGAATGCATTCCGATATAATTTCTGATACTTGAGGGGGTCTTTCACGAAATTGCAAAAAATGTTGTACGTAACTCGTTGCAGAACTCGATTTTTACAGCACTCGTCGTAATTATCCTACTCGGCAAGCCTCGTAGGATAAATTGACGACTCGTGCTGTAAAAATCATCATTCTGCAACTTGTTCCGTAAACTACTATTGTGCAACAAGACCGGCAGATGGCGGTAGTGTGAAACGTCAAACGCGAAGAAAAACGATGCGCGCGTCTCTGGTTGTGAGATTTGTAACATGGCGAATTTGTAATGATCGTTAAATGTGTGGTCGATGGAAATTTCGTCAGTGTTACGTCTGTTTGTCTGTGTTAAAATGTTACACTACGGCAGATATCCAAACTTACTTACAATATAGATTTATATTCCACGTGTTATTTTGTGAAAATGCCATAAAAATTCTGTAATTCAATAAATAACTTCAGTCCAATTATCTACTTTGCACTTTTTTACTAAATTTGTAGGACGAAGACGTACCGTAGCGAAATCTGAATAGCGAAAGACTGAACCACATCACAATACGATTCATATTTCTTCCCGCTCCTCTGTGTGACTTACTTCACCGGGCACTTATTTACTCTATGGAAAACCTTCGTACTTCTTCACTGAAGGATTTTATTCCAATTACACGTAAATTTATGTATTTAATTCGAGTATTTAATACACGAAATTTTATGAATTTCCCTCAACGACCGCATATCATTGAGAACGTTAACAAAGTTTCCAATCGGTCGGACTGAAAAAAAAACTTGTGCGCATCAATGTGTGTGTGCGATGTTTGGCGTAGAAAACGGTTCCTTTGGTTGTGATGTATTCGCTGCACTGTAAACAGCTGTCCTGATTGTTGGGTCAAAAGGAGTTGTGCTTATATGTTTGGGCTGTATTTTGATTGCGCCAACGAATTTTGACCACTTACTATATTACAGTGAGCCGTTAGTTGTGAGACGAATCAAAACTGATTGCGTCGAAAATGAAAATGTATATGACGAATATAGGCAACGGTAAGTATTATTTTTATTGCATTATTTACAATACTTGGCTGGTTTGCTACTGACAAGAAAGGGAAACGCTTATCTCGATGTGTGGAAAATTTCTTCCAAGAAATGGACCAGAAAATCACATTTTTCTGATCGCGTATAGTACAGTATAGAAGAAATGTCATTTCAAAAGGGGCTCTCTGTAGGAAATTTCTTGACCCATTCAGTCAAGGAATTTCTTTACTTTTCTTACGCGAAGCAGCATACTTAGCTTAAACAATCAAGATTTATCAAAATTTTATTGCAGCTGTCTAGGGAAAGTTATTTTGGCATCGGTTTGTATCAGCATCATTCACTGCAACACTGTGAAAATTGCAGCTTCTCACTGATCAAAGCTTATAACGATGGATAGATATTAGCCCATCATAACAGTACTAATAACATTTTATTCCGTTCGTTAGTATGTGGGATTAAAAGTCTGTGAAGTATCCAAAGACCATCGATTACGTCTGGACATTGAGAGTCTATATTCTGGAAGTTCTTGGATGACCTAATAGCTTGTTACACTCACATTTGAGTAATTTATTAATACAAATTTCCTTTCAGCATTGGCGTAGGAACAGGGGGGGCCAGGGGGGCCTGGCCCCCTCCAGAATCATCCAGGCCCCCCCCAGAATTTTTGATGACAATAAAAATAAAAATAAAAAAACTATTCACCAAGAATCAAAATCTACATGATAACTGTTATTATTAACATAATATCGCTTAAGAAGTTACGTTATTTTATGTTGTACAACTATAGTGAGAAAACCTCGCCTGTCTTACATAGCATTAGCGTGGCTGTTTTGACTTAGGTGAATCGCGCGACAACCGAATGCTTAACCGTCCGGCTGTCGATCGATTGATTACTGTTAGATCTAGATTCTTGTTATATGCGATAAGCGCAATTTTTCGACATCTCCGTTGCCCAAAATTGGTCTTTTTTTTCGAATAATCCAAATAATGCAGGATACCCTGCTCGAGGTGTCCGGTGGTAATGATTTTCCTTATGAGAATTCACTAAAGAAATCCATACATTAACTTCAAGTCGTATAATGTCCAAAAAAATAAATGGAAAATTAGACAAACTTTATAAAGGAATTTCTCAGGAAATACATAGCTGGAATTTATGTCTAAAAATAAGGTTTAACTTTCAAGGAATTTCGGCATAGGCAAGTTTTCTTCAGATGAATGGTTAAAAAATTGCAACAAAATCGATCATAGTGTTTTATTTCAGCAACAAACTCTCTCTTTGATTTTGATTCAATGTTTTAAGTATTTTTGCATGGATAAATTTATTGCCTAAACATTTTTTTTTCTAGAAAACTTATTATTTCATAAATTATTTGATTAACTTCCAACATATATGTAGCATAATTTCTCAAATAACTTTTCGATATTCTTTATAGAATTTTAATATAATCAAATTCCTCAAGGAATATTGAAGGGTGGCTCATGCAAATCTCATGGAAATTAGTCAAATAATATTGTGGGACTCGTTCTAACTTCCAATTTTCTCCCGTTGAATATCAACTCCTTTTAAGTCTGTAAAATGCTACTTAATCTTTCAAACATTCAGTTTTCCCTCGATATTCCTCCAAAAAATCATTTATTATGTCAAATCTAATACTGACATATTTCACTGAAGGCTCTTTTAGAAATTCTTATGTGAATATATTTAAATATTTTTCACAAACATTTGATGACAAATTCTTCCGTGAAGTTCAACAAAAGTCATTAAGAAATTTTTCCAAAATACATCAAAAATTGACGGTTTATTCATGGATTGGAAAGACATTTGTTTTTGGAATGTCTCTAGCCATCGAGTCGTCAGAGGAAATTTGTAATTAAATTTTCAACGTAATGCACAATACATCTTCGGTCATCTTCTTTAAAAAAAAAACGCCAATATTTCCGCGTTATACTTCTTCTGTACTACAAAGCAATCGATAATAAAACCTTCAAAAAAATTGTTTGAAATTTCTAAAGAAAGGAAAAAAAAATGGTTCATGTAGTAGCACGAAATTTTGAAGTTCATACAGAATATACATTCAATAGAACTTCCATCCGTTTTAATACCGATTATTTCCTGTTACATGAGCATGAGCATGATTGACCGCCCGCAGTTGCTACTCCGTTATTGCCAGAACAGCTGTACTTACACAGGGAACCAACAGACGCTACTCAGGATCAGTAGCATCCTCAATGTGTAAGTACTGGTGCTCTCATTATTATAGCGTTGCTTTTTTCACTCGCACATTTTGTTTTCGTTTTTTCTTCAGCAAAACGCGAACCGGACACAAAGGAGCATGCAACAGATTCAACGGATCAAACACTTCTCAATGCCGATTATTTTCTGTTACAATAGACAAACTATGAATTTGACGGCAGGAATTTAGTATTTTTTTCGAAATTATATTTGAGCTGCAATTATTTAAAAAATACCAAAAAAGTTCTTTCAAACCTCTTTTGTATGTGTTTCTCTAGAAATCTGATATGGAAAGATTCATAGAGCAATTTATAAATCAATCCTTAAAAATATTGAGATATTCATGGAGTAGTTTTTGAACCAAAAAATGGAAAGTGGATAAATTTTTAAATTTTATTTATGAAAGAATCCTAAGATTACCAATCAAAAAAAAAATGTTTTTGAGGAGTTCAAGAATGAATTGCAAAATCTGATGAAAAATTTCTTCAAAAAATTTGTTATGGGTATTTTTGGTGGATTTTCTTTTGAAAATTTCGTCGGTGCGGTTTAAAGAAAAAAAATCTGTAAAATACTTAGATGAATCACTGGTATTTTTTTTTTTTGAGAATCTTATATATAATTCTCTAAGAAATCCCTGAACAACTTACTCGGGAGATCTTAGAGTGCTTTCGTGGAAGAGTTCTTGAAAGAACAGTTGAATGTATTCGCTAGGAACTTTAGCAGAAGGTTAGAATTTTTCAAACATTTCTAAGTTAGGCATTTTTGAAAAAAAAAATCTCGTGAGAGTTTCTATGGGATGGGGGATGATTTTGAAAAAATGTAAAAAAAAAAATTATCTGTAAAAAAATGCAGATAGATCTGCGGAGAACTTCTTTGAGAAATAATGAATAACATTTTCCCAATTGAATTCTTGTTAACAGCTCATGATTTTTTTTGCATGGAATATCATGAAGAACACCTAGAAGAATAATTTATTTTTTTTTAATTTCTGCTATGATTTTTTCAAACAATCCTGTGGATGGACTTTAAGAATAACTTCAAAAGCAAACTGTTCTGAAGAGTTGGTGGAAGAATCCTTGCTTGGTGATCTTGAAGACTTTTTTGGTGAGACTCCTTGATTTTTTGAACTATTTTTTGAAGAAATCCTCAGTAATTCCTGAAAAACCTGAATACATTTTTAATGTACAACTGGAGGATACTTTAAACTAACAATTGGAATTTTTATGTAATAAGTACGTAGAGGACCTGCCAGCAAAAATGATTAAAAGAATTTCTAATGCATTCCATGGCGGAATTATTAAAGGGATTTTTGAAGCAATTCGATAGAGATTCTTCGAGAAATTTTGTGATGTAAGATCAGAAAGTCTGGGAATGATTTTCTGTTGAAATCCCAAGACGAACTACGTGGAAACTGGTTCTTGAAGAAAGCACTGAAAAGTTCGAAAATAGTTCATACATAAATTCCCATAGGAATTCTCAGAGGAATCTCTTCAAAGCACATGTTGAATACCTGAAAAAAATCATGGAAGAATCACAAAAGACATCCCTTGCGATGTTTTTGCTAGAATTCTTGAAGAATTTGTAATTTTTTGTAAATTCTGTGAATGTAAATTTGAATTTACAAATATTACTGATGTGCCGCGAAATGATACAAAATAACAAACAATTCAAATCAATACAAATCTGTTAGAACTACGAAATTAGTTAAAATCGTGATTATTGCGACCGACATAACGTCTGTAAACAAGTATGAGCTAGGCCCCCCCTAGGCCCCCTCCAGAAAAAAATCCTAGCTACGCCAATGATTATGTTAAAATCGTGATTATTGCGACCGACATAACGTCTGTAAACAAGTATGAGCTAGGCCCCCCCTAGGCCCCCTCCAGAAAAAAATCCTAGCTACGCCAATGCCTTTCAGTTATACTAATATTAAACATTACGAGAAAGACATTCTCTCCATTAGAGGAATCAATCAGAGTTTTTATGCTATGAAATGTTCTCGTTTTTACTGCATCTTTCTCTTTGTTGCGACGACACGACACGAAAGCGCATCGCCGTCATGCCTTTATTTTATTACAAATTCAGTGGAAATTGGTGCTAACCGTTTCGTCGCCATGGTCACTACACATCGCCGCCACACTTCGCCTCTGCAACTCATCAGTCATCAAAATGTCATTACACGACATTAAAGAGCGCGCTATTAGGAGAAGAAATACGCCACAAAAAAAGATAACCATTCAGACCGACTGACTGTGCCTTCGACATTCCATGAATCATTCTTGAGGCAGCATTGCTCCCCTAACACCCCTCTATCCTCGCCAGCAATAAATCTTGCGCTCAGAAATTTCCATAATTATGATTAGTTCCACGGCTCGCTCAGGCCGAAGAAGATGTGAGCGTGCGCGAGGTGCTTCACTTTTTGCCCTGCATTCTCTATCCGAGCAGTGAATTACACCAAAAATGCATCACAAGTATTTGAAAATTTGCCACGAATAACAATATTTGCTTCATATTTTTTAGAAGTCACTTGAGTTGTTGGGGGAAACTATCAGCAATAATAACAAAGATTGTTTTAAATTTGTTTCAATTTAAAACATAATTATAATACAAATTGTCGTAGAAATTCAGAGAGTGAATGCTTATACATGAACGGTTTTATTTCAAGTTAATTATTTTTTAAATAACAAATCTGTTACAATTCTGTTGCATTGCACAGATCGGGTGATTCCCGAAAGTGCAACGTGCATACATGAGGCGTTGCATTCGCTCAGCTGAAACCAGAAAAAAGAACGGCGGCGGAGGAAGGCAACAAAACACACGTCGCGGGCAATCTTTTTATTGTTATTATTATTATTATTATTATCGTTTTTTATTGGTCTCTAAGTTCCAGGAGGAAGAGCCAACCAAGTCGCACAGCATCATCTTTCCGGCGTGGTAAGCACGAACGGGAGATATTTCTTGTCAATTCTCCGTATCTTGACGAGTTAGTGCCGTTTTTTTTTGTGCTTTGCAACCTGTGTATTAAGGATGGCTTGCAAACGTTAAGCAGGGGCGTTAAGCAGGAGGGGCGTAAAAGACATGACTCTTTAGCAAAGACGTTAAATTTTCGGCTATTTTATGTAAAGAAGACAAAACAAAATACTGGCAACACTGCGCAAAGAGAACAAAGTAAAGATCTTTATTTCAGACTTGTTGGAAGAAAAATTAGTCGAATCTTACATCGAATTTGAAAAAGGCGTTAGTTACGGTAAGCGATACAGTTATTTTTGAAATGGTCAACACTACTCAAAAAGAACAAATCTTAATATCTCTGATTTACGTCAAGACAGTGAATTCCGCAAAATTAGAGTGGGCTTCCAGCGATATCGATTTTTTTGCATAATTAAAAAAGTCTTTTGATATCTGGCAGCACTTGCCAAGTACAAAATTTAAATACAGCGATATTTTAAATGTTCTGCTGAGCACCGCTTAAACATCAGATCAAAGACGTCTTCAGTGCCCTGTACTAGACTCGTTTAGTCGAGTCTAGTACACGATACTAAAAACGGCCTTACTTTCGAGGTCGCAATACGCGTATCTGTCAAAGAATACAAGTGATGATAAAATCAGAAACGAAATAAAGACAGAGTAGTCGGGTTCAGAATAGGTACAATTTATAGTACTGTATTTGGTCCCTTGGTACTGAAAAGCTGCTCTATTACCCTATTTGCCATAAACATTTTAGAAACTGCAAGGAACATCGAGGTCTTGATTTCGTCTTTGATAAAACCGAAAAACCAATGTATAACATAACTACACCGTCAAAGTATCAAACTCCTAACTACGCCACCGCCGGGAACCAAGAAATTTCTTATTTCATCGAACCATTTATTGCCCCAAGCGGCAGCTCCTGTCTATGGTTCTGGTTCCTACAGAAGAAAGGATGATGCGCTGCGCATATTCGTAATGGAACTGAGTCATCTCGCCAGGTTGATGGATTTTTGTCTGCACAAGGGCAGTTCTTCAACAGCGTTATTAGAGTAAGATGGGGCAATGGTTCGACCTTACTGAAATTTTGCTGAAAAAACTTGTGTCAAAATATTTACCTATTTTCAGTTAAGACAGTTTTTAAATCAATTGTCTTAAACGAACTTTTGTCCTAACAGTTGAGAAAAAAATCGAATCTAGTGTGGGGCTAAATCTCGCTAGACGAATAGCATAATATCGATACTTTTATGACAGGCGTACTTTATGCCATTCATAAACTTCTGGCAGAAAAACACACAATAAATATTTAACAAAAAATCGCCCCAAAATAGGGTTAACTGTGACCCAAAAATTCCAAAACCAAGTAAAAACTGAAATTTTGATGTCTTTTCCACACAATCAGGTATATTTTGCTAAATTTAATGATATAGGTGGATTTTAGACAATTTTCAAATTCTTCTGCAAGATAATATATGTATATGGTCGAACTTTTACCCCGCTCATTTGAGCTTTTGCTTATTTTGTTCCATGCAATGAAAGTTTGACCGAAGATTACAATTTTCACGTCTAAAAACAACAGAGAGCCATAACTTTTTTAAATCTCAATCGATTTCTATAATATTTGATATGAACGTCTATTCAATGGCATTCGAACCACCATGACATTTACAGCATTTAATTTTGAATTAAGCTAGAAATCGCAAATAGAAACCCACTCGTTTTTTTTGCCCCACTTTACTCTATATGAAACCCCAACGGGGAATCGAATCCGTCTCGGAGAACAGGATTCAAAGGCAAAGGGGACAGCCTTTGGGACGACAAAATGATCGAAAGTCTGGACGGCATTTCTGCGCCTGTGGCGAGCGTTAGCACAAGCTATCCATATAGAAGGGTGCATCAACCACTCCGCACTAGCCAACTTCGATCATTTTGATCTGAAAATATGAGCTAATGCCATCATTGAAGCTGGCTAGGCTGTCGTTCTTCATCATCAATCAACAGTAAATGATTATTTGTTGCACTGTGCCGTACTCAACTGCTACAAATGTGCAAGCTTTTTTTCTCTTGCATTAAGCCCCAACTGTAACAGAGCGTGCTTAACTCAGCTTGAGCACTTTCACAGTTACTAACTGAGAGCTTTCTTCGCCTTTGGGGTCCTATCTCAATTATTGTACCAAACGCTTAAGCAATAATCAGAAATAAACATTTAGTCAATTTTCCAATGTTTTGTATTGACTAAAGTTCGAAAAAAAAATTCCTTTGTTTTTTGAGTGTTCGAGAATAACAAAAACGCCGATTCTTTTTAGCGTAACGCTTAAAGCTGGAAAATTTATTGCATTAGTTGTTATGATCTTTAGTTTTTATAAATGATTTGGGCTTACAAATTCGGTTCTCCTTTTGACTAATTTTACTCGAACAAAAGGGGTTTATTTTGGTGGTTGCTGAATCTAAAATCGATTGGATTTCAAATTAGGCACGACTGAAACGTAATATGTGAAAAATATGTGGTATACTTAGTCCGTTTATGCTTCTCGCTAACGTACGACTTAAGCAAATGATTCTCTGAACGGTTCAATACTAATGCCTAGGATTACTATAGAAATATAGTTTAATCTTAAGGATACTGTAATTCATTGGGAAGTTCACATTCTAACCTATAATAAAGCATATCTTGATCATACGACCAGCATATGTCAGTATCAGCAGCCACTAAGCTACAACTGATTTGATTTTCACTTAAGTACTTATTGGGCAAACTAAAGGTTAATAAATGAAATGAATTTAACTTCTATAATTCAATAATTCACAATGATAACTATCAACTATCTAGGCATGTGCACTATCGCTTTCACTGTCGACTACACTCTATTGTCGCCTTCGTGTATTGTATCTAAGCTCCGTTCTCTCCGTTTCGCCTAAGCGATTCACTGTTGGAAGGGTTGCCAAAAGTGGAGCTGTGTCGCTAACATCCCCCTCCCCGTAAGGATGAGTGTCAGCCTCAGCTTTACTGCTTCCTGCGACATCCAGCACTGCCAGTTTGGATACCGGCCTTCTGAATACCCCACTCGATGTCTGCACTACAGCTTGACGAACTATTCCATCTCTGCCCTTTACTACTTCTAAAATTTTGCCTCGAGTCCATCCGTTGCGTTTGTTCTCTTCGATTATAATCACTAGATCACCCAAGCCCACCGACTTGATATTTTCAAACCATTTGGTGCGCCTGGTAAGCGTTAGGAGATACTCTCGTATCCAGCGAGTCCAAAAACGATCTAGATTTGCTTGTAGAGTATCCCAAGTGTTGCGAACTATTCGTAGAGATCCTAGGTTCGCTGGAGGTTGCTTTACGCCACTTGAGCTCCCTAAGAGAAAGTGGTTTGGCGTGAGAGCCTCTTGTTCTGGAGCATCAAGAGGTAAATAGGTCAAAGGCCGAGAATGCACTATTGACTCTGCTTCCGCTAGGTACGTCAACAAGGCTTCATCGTCTAGCTTTCGGTCCTGAGGTATGTTGGTCAAAGCTGCTTTAACCGAACGAACTAGGCGCTCCCATGAGCCTCCCATGTGGGGAGCGGATGGAGGGATAAAAATCCATTTAGGGTCGATTTCTTCACCATGGCTTAAGCCGTAAACCACGCTTACCCATATAGTTAAACCAGGTTTAAGGCCTAAGCG
Source organism: Aedes aegypti (assembly GCF_002204515.2). Taxonomy (NCBI): domain Eukaryota; kingdom Metazoa; phylum Arthropoda; class Insecta; order Diptera; family Culicidae; genus Aedes; species Aedes aegypti. The sequence continues at coordinate 213,764,785 of NC_035107.1, read as the reverse complement.
AGGGTGAAGAAATCGACCCTTAGTCATCGTATTAGTGAACGAGGCAGCAGTCGCTTCATCTATGCACTTTATTTGGTCACGAAGAATCCGATCAGCTCCAACAAAGTTTCGCCCGTTGTCGGAATATATTTCCAACGGTGCACCTCTTCGACATACAAACCTCCGTATACAGGCCACACAAGATTGAGTTGAGAGGTCGTAAGCTACTTCAACATGTACCGCACGAATCGTGAGGCACGTGATAAGACAAATCCACCTCTTTGCGTTAGATCGCCCAACCTTGACGAGGATAAGCCCAAAATAGTCGATGCCTATATAACTGAACGGTCGTACCCCAGGAGATAGGCGAGCTTCTGGCAATGGTCCCATCCTCGGAACCGACGGTTGAACCTTGTAAACTTTACACCACTGACACAGTTTTGTAACGGTTCGCACAGCAACTCGAATCCGAGGAATGTAGTATTTCTGTCGGAGTTCATTTACAATTGTCTCTGCATTGCAGTGCAAATACTTTCTGTGATAGTAGTCAATAAGCAAGTAGGTCACATGATGCTTTCGTGGAAGTATCACAGGATACTTAAGGTCAAAAGCATCCACACGTGCCGCACCAGTGCGGCTGTCGATGCGCAAAACTCCGTTTTGGTCCATCATCGGAGAAAGTTTGTAGAGGAAACTGGATTTATCTATGGGGCGCTGTTGATCAACCGGCAAATCTTGATTTTTCGATATGATGGACATTTCGTCTGGATATACGCTCCACTGAACAATTTTTAGGATTTGAATTTCTGCTGCCTTCAAGTCTTCGTGCGTTGGTTCTTTCCCAACCTTGACGTTTGTCTCCCGTGCCTTTCGGATGGTAAAAACATGAAAGACGAAGGCTAGAGTGCGCAGCAATCGATTCCAATTAGAAAATCTCTCAAAATCGATAAGAGATTGAGCCTCTTCATGATGCAAGTGACATGGGCGTAGTTCCTCATCTGTTGCAGGGTTGAGAGCTGTAGATCGCGGCCATTGGTCTTCCGACAGACCCAGAAATTCCGGTCCATTTATCCATCGGCTTTCAGCGTCGAAACATGGTCCTTTGCCCCATTTTGTGGCTTCATCAGCGACATTGAATCTGCTTGGAACCCACCTCCATTCGTTTTCTTGGGTCAACGTCAGAATTTCTCCGACTCGACAGGCGACGAATTGCGTATACCTTCGGTGATCTGCGCGAAGCCAAGCTAATACAGTATTGGAGTCAGACCAACAGAATCGTTGATGTATCGGGATCGTGTGATTCTCTCCCACAAAAGTTAATAAACGCGCTCCTAAAACGGCTGCCATTAGTTCCAAACGTGGTATCGACACATATTTTAAGGGAGCAACCTTGGTTTTAGCTGCCACTAGAGAGCATTGTGGGTTGCCTCCAGCATCCAGAATCCTGAAGTACACAACAGCAGAATAGGCTGCTTCACTGGCGTCTACGAACAGATGTGCTTGCAGTGTTCTGTACCGTCCCATGTTGACCGATTTGAAGTAGCACCTGGGTATCTGGATTTCGCCAACTCGTTCAAACAACTCTATCCATTTGCGCCATCGTTGTTCAATTTGGTCATCCACACATTCGTCCCATTTAACTCCGCTTCTCCATACATCTTGCATAATGATTTTCCCGTGTACCAAGAATGAGGCAAGTAGACCGAGCGGGTCGAAAAGGCTCATAACAGTTTTGAGTACTTGTCTTTTGGTCGGCCTGGTATTCGAACGAATGAGTGCATCAATTTCCGGCCTAAACGTTGTGGAGAAACATAACATATCTGTTTCCGTCATCCAAAGCATGCCGAGGACTCTTTCCGACTCGTCAAATCCAGCTGCTGTCAAATCTTTCATCGTCGGCCTAGATTCTTGTCCCAGATGCTCCAAAACTACCTGACTGTTACTAGACCAATTGCGGATTTCAAATCCGCCATTTGAATGTACATGACGTACTTGCTCGACAACTAACTTTGCCTCTTGCTCGTTCTCGAAACTGTCGAGGTAATCGTCGACATAATGGCCCTTTATAATGCCTTCAGCCGCTCTAGGAAATTGTGCTTCGTGATCCTTTGCGTTCCTATTTTTAACAAATTGTGCGGACGTTGGCGAGCTTGTAGATCCAAATGTCAAGACATCCATCAAAAAGATTGTGGGAGGTTCTGCTTCGGTGTCGCGCCAGAGGAAACGCTGTGCTTGACGGTCAGCAGCGGTGACATGAATTTGATGAAACATTTCTTTTATATCACCGCATGCTGCCACCGGGTATTGGCGGAATCGAAATAGAACGGAGGGCAATGGTGCCAAAAGATCGGGACCAGGGAGAAGAAATGTGTTCAGAGACACGCCATCAACCTTCGCAGATGCGTCCCAAATTAACCGCACCTTGTTGGGCTTCTTCGGATTGACGACTGCACCCAGCGGAAGATACCAAGTACGTCGGAGATCGGTATCGTTAAGCTCGTCATTCGTGGCTTGGTGAGCATATCCTTTGTTCTGGTATTCCTGCAGTTGCCTATGCAAGTTTTCTTTCAATACTGGATCGCGAGACATTCGTCCTTCCAAACACTTCAAACGTTGAAAAGCCATTGGGAAGCTGTCGGGAAGCTCAAACTGATCATACTTCCACAATAGCCCAGTAGCAAAGCGGTTCCCGTTCCGGCGAGTAGTTTGTTCCAGAATTTGTTTTGCTCGTTGAACTTCATTTGACTCCAGCGGCTTGACCGATCGGAGTCCGGCGTCTTCCACGTCAAAATACTCACGGATCAGGCTATCTAACTTTTCTCCGGCGTCGCATTCGCAAATGTGGTAATTGAAGTGGTTTGACTCATAATGCTCCGTTAGGCTCCCGTATCCCAAGTAACACAATTTGTCATAAATCAGGTAAAAATAGGGGGGCTGGGGGCAAGAAGGACACCTTAAGATATATAGGTTCAAATCATGGTTGATTAGCACAATTTTTGAAGATTATTCTAGTGTAGGGGCAAGCTAACCCCTTGTTCTAAATGATGTTATCGATAGATTTCAAAAATATAAGAATTACATGATGATTTGCGATTTTTAAAAATGTCCCTTCTTATGAGGTTTTTCAACGAGGCACGGGGCAAGAGTGCCACTCGTATGGGGCAAGAAGACCACCAGAGCAAAATGCCACAAATTTTGTATATAATTTTTTCCCCGCCTAAACGATAAATTCTAGAGTAAGTAGAGATAAAAACTGAGGGATAAAAGTTGACTTATAGTTAAAAAGTAATTTTACGAAATTAATTTAGTTCTCATCTTATTTGACTGTAACAATAATAGTAAAAAATTCCAGAAACCATTTTGAATGTCCAAGATGGTTTATTTATATTTTAATTAGTAGCAACAGGAACAGGAAGCATTGATTTAATGTAATTTTAAACAAGAAAAATAAAAGTTCATGTGATTTTATATGAGAAAATTGCGGTGTCTCTCTTGCCCCATAAGACATAATGTTTTTATATATGTAAAACTTAATGTCAAAAGAACTTGTTCGAAAAAATTTCCTCACAGCTATATTAAACAATTGAAAATCATCAATACTGTGCGGAAAAACAAATATGTTTTGTATTTATTGGGAGTCAAACCTTGTTTTCCAGTCTTACATTCTTATAATACTTCGCATTTTTTGCGTTGGTGAGTTAAATACATTTTTCTATTTCTTTGTTCTAAACATTTTTAACTGTAATATTTACACAAATCTCAATTAGTACTCAATTTATTCTTATCCTGCGTTAAACATAAAAAAAAATGATTTGAACTACGTGAAATTAGAGGTGGCACTTTTGCCCCGGGTGTCCTTCTTGCCCCATGTCCCCCTACATCTTTCATACAACGCCGTTGTTCTAGTCCGAATGTACAATACTACATTTAATACACCTTTATAACCGAAAAAGCGCAGAAACTGAAAGTTTTAAAACATCTCTCATAGTTGAATTGGATATTTTTCAATACCTATTTCGTACTTTTCATAGCAGTATGATTTGTTATTTCGAAGTTATACCATACATCATTATGACCAGTAAGTAATAATCATGTTATCGAGACGTATTGTCGTGCTAGAATACAAGCCTCCTATCTGTATTGCTGGAAATGTTTTGACAGCTCAAAAAATAAAAACAAAAGCACATAAACCATTGATTTTATGTGAGTGTGATGAAAAACAAATAGCTAAGTGCATGAAATATCGTCGGGATTTTTTATCAAGTTGAGAGTTTCAAAATAGAAAGTAACCTTTGTGCATGTACGGTGTATGGTTTTTTATGTGCTGTGTTAGATTTTTGGTGAAACTGAAGGCTGTACTCCTTGTTTTTTCATGCGCCATTCAGAAGATGCGCAATTGAAATTCGTGCTCCGTAAAAAATACCGATTGTGTAAAATGTTCAACTGACTGAACAATCGAGAAAGATGGCGGATTCTAAAAGACGCATACAGGGTAGGTAAAAACTCTTCATAATGGCTATTGTATTCAGTACCTACGATAATACAATTGGTTTGTATGTGTTGATTGAAAAGTGTGTAATTTGTGAATAAAACTGAAAAAAAAATGTTTTTTGCTTGTTCGAATACATTAATGGCCTGCCGAGCTAAAAATGGTTTGCAATAAAAGTGATGCATTTATTAATTTTTATGATCGGTGCTGTAGCATGGCAAGACGGGATAGAAGATACAAGTTATGTGTTTGAATGAAGTTTGAATACGTATTTATTACGCGTTAAAAAAAAAACATAGCAATTCAAAGCATTCTGTTTTATTCATCTAAAATGACTTAAATCGACGTTCAGATAAAACGCTTGCTGTCATTAAAAAGGAAATATCACATCTTACAAATGTTTAGTTGCGCATTATTTTTGTGAATATGTCAATCATTCTACTTCCCCGCTTGCAATAATCACCATTTCGTTTAATTATCTATATGCTACAGAGATTTTTTTGCTACAAGTCTCTGCATCCATCTTCATAGAGAAACTGAGAGTCAAAGATACAAATGCTAAATATGTTTTTCAATTGACAGGAGAATGCATTATTATAACATCTTCATCAAAACAATCGAACAGATATGTACGAAATATGTATCCAAAAGCAACTTTACAACTTAATTTACATCGACTGAAGTTTAGCTTGAAGGAGAGCTCTAATTAAATAATATGTACATTCATGAATCAAGAATACAACTTAATTGCAGTTACTGCGTTTGCCGAATAGATATGTTTTTCTAAAACTTCGCCTGAACGGGTTTAAAACAGAAGATGTATTGGATTTTATCTTTAACGCCTAAATATAACATCATTTTCAAATAGCTGACCGAGAAGATGTTTTCTGTGTTACTTGGGATACGCACCAACCAACACGTGTCTTTACTGCTATAGGTCCCCTTTTTCCTTCCTTGATCCTTTGTGGCACTGCTAGTGACAAATTTCGCAATCCTATCAGCAATCGAGGTACCGCTTTTTCATAACTGCGGATAGGCAAACCAACGAGATGATGATATTGTTCTTGGAGTTCTTCAAAACGAATTGTTTGCGAAGGCAGGTTCAGCTGTTTCACGGTCCTGGCATTTTCCAAACGGAACCGCTTCTTTCTACCTAGCTCCGATATTTCAAAGGAAACTATTTTCTTCAGAACGAGACATATTGGCGGTCCATTTCAAACAAAGGGGAATCATAGGACCTTGAAGGTTTAGTTGTTTCGCCAGACTTTGCTCCATCAACGTTGCTGAAGAACCCTCGTCTAGAAAAGCGAAGGTGTCAATCGATTTTGTCGGGCCGGATATAGTCACTGGAATAATACGGAATAAAACGGACTGCCCACAGTGATGGTACGTGTGACTTTCCGTCGTTCTCGTAGTTGAAGGATTGTTGGTGTTGCTCTTCGTGAACTTCTACACGCTCTCCGTCCATGTTGTCCCAAACAGCAACGACAAAGCTTCAATGATGAGACGGTCTTCCAACGGCTATCTGTGTTACTTTTCTTGAACGACTCGCAATCTTTGATATGGTGACCGCCTTTCCCGCAGATCAGACAGGGTTTTGGAACACCACTCTTATACTGGCTCGGTTGCCCAGGAACCATCGCTTCTACATGCGAATGCATATATCCTCTTTCTCTGGATTTCGGCTTCTCATGTTTCTGGCTTTGATAACCGGTGTACAAAACGACCTTGCTCACTGATTCCACGACTGATATCATGAAATTACTGAAGGTTTGTAGCGTCGCTTCGGGAAACTCCGCTAAATGTTGTGCCCATTGCATTTTTACACTGGCCGGTAGCTTTTCTACCAGCTCTTGTAACAGAACGGGATTGGAAAGGTGACTGCGTTGGTCTGCAGCGATAAGGTGGCTAACCAAGTTCCTGACAGCCATGCCGAAATCAATCAGGGTTTCTAACCGCTCTGACTTCGGAGGCGGTGTATCACGAACGGTTTTTATTAGTTTGCTAATTATCACTTCGGGACGTCCGTAGAGTGTTTGTAGCGTTCGTATCACTTCAGGCACCGAGTCGGGATCCAGCAGGTTGTATCTCACCGACTTGAGTGCATTGCCCTTCAAGCAACGCTGCAACCGTGCCAGGTTTTCTGCTCTGCTGTACCCACATGCAGTAGTGCTGTTGCGAAGACTACTGATAAATAACGGCCATTCTTCGGGTTCGCCATAGAAATCTGGCAATTCTCGAGGCATCACCTGCCTGGCTGCCAGCTGTTCTGGTAACGGTCGACGCACTTCCAGAAACAATGAATCCGATGTTTGACCGTGATTGGCTGGCGGCGGTCTTTGTGGGGTGCTGACAAGGCCGATCTCACCTGAGCGCGCGAAGTTGTTACGCGACTGCTCGTGCGTACCACGACCTTCGTGTTGGAAGGGGCCTATCGAATCAAAATCGCGGGTATCGGACACCGGAACTACATTCTCGGTTACCCTGGCCTGATTCCTATTCATTTGCTGTAAAGAGGATTCCGTCGGCGCTGGCCTAAGATTAGTTTTAGCAATTGTTCCCCTCGACACATCTCTAAGCGGCCAGATTGATTGATTTTCGAGCACTCGGGATTCCACACTGCGCTGCTGCAGTCTCAGCTGACATTCCCGAAGCTGATCTTGAAGATCTTGCAGAGCCTGGCGATCGAGCTTCGATGTTTCCTGACATTTTTTGAGCTGCGATTTTAATAGCTGGTAGTCTTCAGAGGTTCCTTTTATCATCTTCTCGCCGTCTCCCTTATGGCTACGTTTAATGACAACTCTGCGCTTCGAAATATTTTTGCTCTTGTAGCAATCGTTCACCTCGTTCAACGCATCATCATTCAGATTATCAGCTCGATCGACATCTGTGTTTGGTTTTGACGTGGAACGACCAGCGTTTGTTTTGGTTGTGCCTATCGCACCGTCTTCATCGTCATGATATTGACCGACGGGGGTTCTGTTAGTACTGATGTCCACAGGGAAAGAGGGTGTCGTCGGGTCAGTGAGCGATCTGCTCTCACGGAGCGACGCTGCTGCTTGGCCGACCCATTCGTGAACTTGGTTCTCTCGATCTCGGGCTTCAATCTGCTCTACTCTGCTGCGGACGCTGCGAGTTTCTGTTTCTTCGTCCAACGCACACTGCTCCAGAAGATCGTACTTTGCCTTCACAAATTCTCTCTCCATGTTGATCTCCAGCTCTTTTTTGCGCAGCTCCTTTTCTTCTGCCAATCTTCGTAAGCTGATCTCCAGAAGGGCTCTCCGATTCGATGATGTAGTGCGAACAGATGCCGGACGGGATGGAGGCAGCAGAGGCAAACATTTGACGCATATCCAACTGGACTTATCTGCTACTGATGCGTCTACCTTGGCCACCAAGTAGAACATGTATCACACTATACAATGTCATCGGCGGTCTCGGGGCGATCGCATCCAGCACAGACGTAGGCATCATCGTTATCGGAGTTTGTACTCGACATTCTGGGACGAATTTCTTTAAGTTTTTGTTCGAGAATAACAAAAACGCCGATTCTTTTTAGCGTAACGCTTAAAGCTGGAAAATTTATTGCATTAGTTGTTATGATCTTTAGTTTTTATAAATGATTTGGGCTTACAAATTCGGTTCTCCTTTTAACTAATTTTACTCGAACAAAAGGGGTATATTTTGGTGGTTGCTGAATCTAAAATCGATTGGATATCAGATTAGGCACGACTGAAACGTAATATGTGAAAAATATGTGGTATACTTAGTCCGTTTAGGCTTCTCGCTAACGTACGACTTAAGAAAATGATTCTCTGAACGGTTCAATACTAATGCCTAGGATTACTATAGAAATATAGTTTAATCTTAAGGATACTGTAATTCATTGGGAAGTTCACATTCTAACCTATAATAAAGCATATCTTGATCATACGACCAGCATATTTCAGTATCAGCAGCCACTAAGCTACAACTGATTTGATTTTCACTTAAGTACTTATTGGGCAAACTAAAGGTTAATAAATGAAATGAATTCAACTTCTATAATTCAATAATTCACAATGATAACTATCAACTATCTAGGCATGTGCACTATCGCTTTCACTGTCGACTACACTCTATTGTCGCCTTCGTGTATTGTATCTAGGCTCCGTTCTCTCCGTTTCGCCTAAGCGACTCACTGTTGGAAGGGTTGCCAAAAGTGGAGCTGTGTCGCTAACATTGAATTTAAACCACGCATCAAGATTTCAACTCAGATTTTGGGTGAATTGGGGTTTCCATGCAGCAGAGTTTGAAGCAAGTGAGCCACCATAAACAGCTCGTTCTCTAACTTTATCCAAAGCTTATCAAATTCAGCAATTTGGTATCATGATGATAGTTTTACATCTTTTCATAAACACTGTGTCATTTACAATGAGAAGAAATTCTAAAAGTATTAGTTTTGGAGCTTCTCTAATATCATCCAAAGAAATACACTCCCGTGCAAAGTTTGGGTTCACCCCCTCAAATAATAATACTAAAGTGTTCTGTTAAGGGGTCATGCACAAATTACGTCATGCTCCAAGGGGGGGAGAGGGTCAAGCCATGCGTGACAAGCCTTACAAAATTTTTGGAGGATTCATACAAAAAACGTGACAAAGGGGGGGGGGGAAGTGGTCAAAAAAGTTGAAATTTAGCGTGCCATAATTTGTGTACCATCCCTAATATCTCTGTAATTACGCATCCAATTGAAACTCTCTAAGCCGCATACGAAAGGCAAAGAGTTATTTTTACAGGTGAGTTTATTTCACCTGCTTATAAGAGAGAAAAAACACGTTTTCAATTCACTTAACCTAACGTAACCTAAACATATAACGCATTAATCGTGGCAATAGAAGATTGTAACGATTTTTTCCTGAAATTATTAATTATTTTATTTGACATTTGTTCCAATGTTTCAACATTGCTCATTGGTACTATACCAGGGAGGAAGCTTCAGAATCATTTTCAAAATTTTATTTTGAATTCTCTGCAGAGCTTTCTTCCTGGTATTACAACAGCTAGTCCATATTGGTACAGCATACAACATGGCGGGCCTGAAAATTTGTTTGAATATCAAAAGCTTAACAACTAACTGATGTGAAGATTTGCGAAAAAGTTACCCGTCTTCTCAGTGAGAATCGAACTCACGACTCCCTGATCTCTAGTTAGGGCGCGTTACCACTACGCCATGAGAGGACTCATGAACGCAGAAGTCAACCTGAATTCGATTTCAGCTCAATAATCACGTGGTCCTTTTTCGCAAAGTGCACCTCTTTCGGAAGAATTAGATGCCCATCCAAACACAACGCTTTCTTTTAATCACGTGGTCCTTTTTCGCAAAGTGCACCTCTTTCGGATTATTGAGCTGAAATCGAATTCAGGTTAACTTCTGCGTTCATGAGTCCTCTCATGGCGTAGTAGTAACGCGCCCTAACTAGAGATCAGGGAGTCGTGAGTTCGATTCTCACTGAGAAGACGGGTAACTTTTTCGCAAATCTTCACATCACTTTGTCCATCTAATCCAATTGCAAATTATATGTAATGTTTAGCTTTTCGGTAGTTGTTAAACTTCCACTCGGCTGGTTGGCCGTAAACCACGATTCATAATTAAAAACAAGTATCGAAAGCTTGTTCTTAAGACAAAGTTTCGATTTTCTATTAATAAGGGGATAGATACATTTTATTAGGGGGGTCTGTAGCCTTGAGGTTACGCTTTCGCTTTATAAGCGGAAGGTCATGGGTTCGATTCCCAGCCCCTCCACAAAAAAACCCGTCCAGCCACCAGAAGACGCCTCACGGAGGACCGTGCTTTGGGGAGCACATTCATCCTCCGTCAGTATCAGATGGTGACTGAGACAAACTGACCCTCTTCGCAGGCAGCTAGCCTCACTAACAACAGAGCTCTCTTCTACCTGCTCGGTGTGAGAGTAAAAGAGTAGGAGAGAGTGAAAGTTGATGTAAATATAAATAAGTTAAAAATAGATCTGTATCGGTAAAGAAGCTACAGATCACCTGATTCCGGCACAGTATTGGCCACGAGCTCGGAGTGCCTTAAAAAAAAAAAAAAAAAAAAAAAAAAAAAAAAAAAAAAAAAAAAAAAAAAAAAAAAAAAAAGATACATTTTACATATTTGTTACATTTGGCTTGAATGCTCTCAATGTGATTTTTAAAAGCTAATTTCTTATCTAGCCCTAGATACTTAACTTCATCTGACCAACCCCTCTCATCGTGACAACATGTCTACTTGAAGGTTTCAAATAAAGAGATTTTTGTTTATGTGGGAATATTACAAAGCTGATTTCCTCAGCATTGGATCGACCAAAATTTTAAAACAGGGTGTCATCAGAATCGTATTCTTATATTCTTTAAAGAGCACTCACGAATTATCTGCGAAAAAATCTGAAAAATATTCAAAATCAATGAAACAGTCAGTCAAGTTATCGTGTAAAAGTTTGGGTTCCACACGCAAATCATTTCACAAATTTTTCGTTTTTTAAATAAGTACAGGTAAACCCAAACTTTTGCACGATGACTTGAATGACTGTTCTATTGATTTTGAATAGTATTCAGATTTTTCCGCACAAATTTCGTGAGTGCTCTTCAAAGAATATAAAATTACGATTCTGATGACAACTTGTTTTAAAATTTTGGTCGATCCAACGCTGAGGAAATTAGCTTTGTTTTTCCAGCGTGTTTTTTGAAAATGTCACAATTTTAAGTCAAAATTTAGTATAAAAAATTCAAGAAATGTTTTTGGAAAAATACATACGAAGTAAGTATAACTCTTTAACTCTTTTCCTTTCGAATGCGGCTTAGAGAGTTTCAATTGGACGTGTAATCCCAGAGATATGGACTGAACACTTTTGTATGTTTTTAGGGGGTGAACCCAAACTTATGCACAGGAGTGTAAGTATCTAACAGTATCAGTTTAGCTTTAACCTCCATGAGCACATAGGCAAATATTATGACCGATTGAATGAATTGCTTGCTCTTCCCATAGTTATTCCCATATGAATTTTTAAGAGCTTGTGCAGTCTCAGTTTTTATCCATATGAACCTAAATTTTGGGTGGGCACTCAGAATTTGATGTAGATAGAATCAAATGGGTAGTATGGAGAGCCTTATTTGTCAATTGAGTCCAAAAACCCTATCCTAATTATTGTATAAAACACTTCAGCTTAGAAATACACATTCACTCTCCTTTTCTAGTTTTTGTATTATTGGTTATTTAGCTCATCTACCGGCAGCTTCATTTTTTACCGCAGGAAAAAAATTAAAAACGCGATAACTTTTTTGTTTCTCGGTATTTTTGCACCATTTTTTCACAAGTTCTCAAAAAACTCTTCTAGTTTGAGGATCCGTATCGATATTGATCATTGGTCATCTGGATCCAGAGATATTCCGAAATTCCTTGGGGGACCGACGCTTAATCATAACCCACGTATATATCTTAGGCTACAGATTTTTTAACGTATTCAGATGTTCACTCTTTGGAACAATACATTAATGAGAGTATGTTGTGAAAAAATGAAGCAATTTGAAGCAGCCGTCTTTGAGTAATGAGCATTTATGTTGCTGGTACCAAGCTGACCAAATAAAGATCTTGAAAACTTCAAAAAACCTCATATCGTAATTTTCAGATATCTCTAAGAATTCTTAACCAATTTTTATGATTTTTTCAGAGTAGCTCCTTATTACATGGCATTATATAGCCCACATTTTACTTTTTCGATAAGTTGACGTAAAACAAAATGGCCGCCTAAGACATTTTGTATGGAAAATGTCGGTCCCCCAAGGAACATTGGAATATCTTTAAAACCAGATCACCAATCATCAATATCGACACGAATCCTCAAACTAGAAGATTTTTTTGAGAACTTGTGAAAAAATGGTGCAAAATACCGAGAAACAAAAAAGTTATCGCGATTTGATTTTTTTTCTTGCGGTAAAAAATGAAGCTGCCGGTAGAGGGGTTAAAGACAAATTCATGTGATTGTTTAGTTTAAGTTCTTTAAACTCAAGTTAGAGTAAACTGCATTTAGTTTTTACCCACGGTTGGGTTTTTTTGCTACTCTCGTAGCAGCAATGTTATAAAAATCGACGAATGTCCGTGGAATAAACCACATTTGGTTTCTTTCGAGTTTACCTAAATTTAAGTTGTTTTAACCCACTATAGAGACTGCGAAAAATAACGCTAGGTAGAAATTTTCTGGCACTTATTTGTTTTTGTCGCTGTTGTCAAACGAAAACTACCTACTGAGAACTATATATCAGTTAATCCAAATTTGGGTTTATACACGGAAGAGCCAAATTGAGTCAAACGAAGCCAAAGTTAGGTTGATTTTTGGCTCCTTGCAGATTTTGGGTAAATTATGTTTCCATGTATTTTTCAAAATGTCAAATAGGAATAATCCCAGTGTTAAAAAGCAAAACTTCAGTGCGATTTTAAAAGACACCTACACGTTTCAACGCATATTTAAAATTATAAAACTTAATTGAATCAAATTGTGTGATTCAAAATTTCCTGACCTTATTGAACTTTTTTGCCTTTGTCGTGTGGCAAGTACAGAAATACTCTATGCGCAGTAAAGCCAAGTAAATTTCCAACCCGAAAAGATCCTCGACTGGTGGGATTCGAAACCAAGACCATCAGCATGTTGAATAGCTGCGCGTTTACCGCTACGACTATGGGGCCCCCTTAAGCATCAAAATATGCGCACCCAATTACAAGATTACTCGTCACCCTCTGGGCGAATAAGATTTATTCATAAAACACTTGTCTCTAACGACGACCAACAAACTCAACTGCCGTCGTGCACGATCAACACTCCGTTCCATCAAAGCGCTGTGAGAGTGCACAATGTGCAGATGAAACTGCACAGACGCATTTACAAGCTCTCAGTTCGCACACCCCAGGCCAAAACTGGTCCATCAAACTTGTTCCCCATTAGTAACACGCAGCAAGCACCTTATCTAATGTAACAGATTCAATTGCCACTGGTAACCCACTCAACGGGCAAGTGCCAGGAGCAACCCGGGGCGGCTACCATAGTTTCAGTAGCCTTGTCATGGACATTCAAGACACCGCATCGATACCGGTTCCTGCGTGGAGATGGACGAGCAGGATTAAAACGCGATTAAGTCACATTCATCAATTATAAAGTGCCTCCCCGCTGTGCGGTAGTCCCCTCGTTCTAAGGCGAGCAGCATCTCTCCCGCTTGTATGTCCATAAGGGTGCGTCAGAAAAAAAAATCTAGGTTCGAAAAGTCATGACTTACCATGGTACTCAAACCTAGAATTAAAGATTTTCGGGACGTTTATAGAACAAATCAACTTTCTAGAGCATTGGTTTGTAGTTTCGCCAAATCGATTGATGAAAAACGGTATTTTTGATGAAAATTGTCATATTTTGACGTTTTGTGCGGATATTTTCTAAGCCTACTATTTTTTCTGATAATTCTTTTAATTTTCCATGTTTTTTTTTTCTTATAATTTTCCGTGTGGTAACAGTTTTTGAAAATATTAAACCTTTTAGCTTTTTTTCAATTTGTTTGGTCATTCTTTCGTAAAAAATCAATATGGATTAATTGATTTGAAGAAATTAACTAGATAGTATTAAAACATTGTTTGGAATGTCCACGTGTACATTTGAGGAGGGGGCAAGGACCCGGTCAACCAGTCAGTGATTTTCGATAGCGATCGATATAGATTCGTTTTGAACCGTTAGCGATCGCCATCGTTGGTCAAAGATCTATAAAGAATTATGAAGACTGGTTGGTCGGGGATTGATGAAATGTCCAGGGGGTGAGGAAGGGGTTCCAAAGTCGGAGTTTTCAAGTATATGGACGGGCAAAAATTGACTTGTTCTACAAAATGCTATAGGTAATAATATCTTTCATTCTATGATTGAACACTAGGGGAAAGCACAAATTTTCGACCTACGAGAAGAATGTGTCAATTTTCAGATTTTCGTACCCTATCGTATGATAGGGTCGAAAACCAGTGATGCGTCGTAAAAAGGTGCTTTTCCTATATTACTTGAAGGTGAAGATGAATAGAAGCCAAACCTCAAATTTTCAAGAGCAAAGATATGAAGAACCAAACATACGTTGAGCTGATGGCGACCAATCGATCAAATTTTCAGCTCAAACGGGTGTTTGTTTCTCCAGATTTGTGTTCTTGAAAATTTGAAGTTTGGCTCTGATTCATCTTCACCTTGAGAACTTTGATTAATTCTAGGACACCCTAATCTCCATGGTAACCACCGTGCGCAAGTTGTTCAATTTGTAGTGTTGCAGATGTTGGATTAAAAACACAAGCAAGTCATGAGCAACGACGACACGGTACATGTCGAAGTTCGTACCAACCAGTCCGATCGGCGAAAGCACAAACCGTGAATGAATCGACGACGATGACGACGACGCGTGGGATCGATCAGGTGTGGGCGTCGTGTGACTTCCCACGCGAAATTGAAAGCAGCGCTCTCGCGTACGGAAACATACCGGTATACCTGCATATGCAGGGCTAGTGGCGACTGACTGTGTTAAAGATAGGAACTTTAGAGATCTTCTGAGCACGAGCATAAGCATGAGCATAGATGACCGTACAATTCGTGGTTGCTAATCCGTAATTGACCAGAACAATCCAAGTTGCACAGAGATTTGAAGAACGGGATTTGGGATTAGCTTACCATTCTCAATGTGCACAAATCGAGAGCTCCAATTTTGCAACTCAATAACGACGCCGGCCACGTCCTTACGGTCATCGGATAAGGGAAGGAATGTTTGTTAAACAACCTTTGTAACTAGCGATCGAGTATACCTCTGCGTCTCCACGGTTGTCATGGAAAGGATATTGGGTTAGTGGGATAAGGTAGAGATCTGGGAGTCACCAATGTGTGGTGATGCGATCCATGATATAATCACGTCTAACCGGATTTGCGATATAATTCGATAATCGTATTGTGTTCATCACTCACCCACGCAAAAGCAAGGACGCGATCAATAGATCAAACGCTATTAACGATCCGCAGTGATTTTTCATTTCACTACACGATCGACGCGCCACTACACTACACGAGAACGGCCTACGACTGATAGATTTTGCCACCTACAAGAACATGGCCATTCGCAACACCTACTTCCAGCACAGCCTCCCGTATCGATACACCTTGAGATCACCACTACAGACGGAATCTCAAATCGACCATGTTTTGATCGATGGACGGCACTTCTCCGATATTACCGACGTCAGAACCTATCGCGGCGCTAACATTGACTCTGATCACTATCTTACTTACTTTACTTTTACTTACTTTTGCTTGCTCTACGTCCTTCAAGACATGACCTGCGCCACAATGTTACGCCAACTAACTCGGTCCATGGCTGCTATCCTCCAATTTCTCGATCGCCCCAAACTTCTAAGATCCTGCTCCACTTGGTCAAACCACCTAGCTCGTTGCGCTCCCATTCGTCTTGTACCGGCCGGATTTGAGGTGAACACCATGTTTACGGGATTGTTGTCCGGCATTCTCACAACGTGTCCCGCCCATCGTACCCTTCCAGCTTTGGCGACTTTCTAGATACTGGGTTCACCGTAGAGTTGCGCAAGCTCGTGGTTCATTCTTCTCCTCCATACGCCGTTCTCACATACTCCGCCGAAGATCGTCCTAAGCACACGTCGTTCCTAGCGCTTGCAGGTCCTCTTCGAGCATAGTAGAGGACTACCGGTCTTATCAGCGTCTTGTACATGGTAGTGCGGAAGTGAAGTTTACCAGACCGCAAGGTCTTGTGGAGTCCGTAGTAAGCACGACTTCCGGCAATGATACGCCTTCGAATTTCTCTGCTGCAGTTGTTATCCGACGTTATCAATGATCCGAGGTAGACAAATTCGTCCACCACCTCGAACTCATCCCCGTCGATCATCACGCGTCTGCCAATGCGAGCTCTATCGCGCTCGGTTCCTCCAGCCAGCAGATATTTCGTCTTCGACGTATGTGCCTTCAACACAACCCGATCTGCTTCACTTTTCTGCCTGGTATGCTGTTCAGAAACCACCTGGAACGTTCTTCCGACAATGTCCACGTCGTCAGCAAAGCAGATGAACTGGCTGGATTTATTGAAGATCGTGCCCCGCATGTTGAAGCCCGCCCGTTTCATAACACCTTCTAGCGCAATATTGAACAGGAGGCAGGAAAGACCATCGCCTTGTCGAAGTCCTTTGCGTGTTTCAAACGGGTCCGATAAAGCACCCGATATCTTCACACAGCACTGTACACTATCCATCGTTGCTTTGATCAGTCTAGAAAGTAGCCAAAGCTGGAAGGGTACGATGTTGGGTTCCTAGTACCGACCCCTTTTGACGAGTACCGGTTCTACGGTACTGTAACTCTCAGTACCGATAGTACCGGTAAAATACCGGTACTGGAAGGCTTTCTTGCAATAAATTTAAAGCATATAACATTGGACTTAAAATTTACAAATTTTTCAAATCGTCAATAAACACAAGATTGCTGAAGCTCATTCTCCATTACTAGGAATTATAACACTAACAAAATATGGTCTTAAAATAGTAAAGTAAAATCGGATGTAATTGATCAGAAGGGTGAAATTGATCATTGTATCGCACGATTTTATTTATTCCTAATGGAGCACAAATATTAATGTAACCTGCAGTAAATGAACGTTGTTTGTCGTAACTATTGTCGAATGATGTGTTGTGAAGTTTTTTGCGTTAAAAAATGTTTATTACTATGAAAATAATGTAAAATTTCAAAATCATGTACGGTGCAGTGTTGACAAACATCCTTGAACTTCTTGTTCTTAACAAGGATTTGAACATGGTATAAACCTGAAGGTTTGTGAGGATGCTTAAGATATATCCCCAAACCAGATTTCATCACCAAAACTCGTACCAATTAGCTTATATGGTTGAAATAATTGAATTTCTGTTAGATATCATTGAATTCCTTAGGAAATTGCATACATTTAGGCGTTTCCGCGTAATTCTTGAAATTTAACTATTCATTATTTATATAAATATGCATTGTTAAGAATTTGACAAGCATATTCGGATTCAGGGAGCTCAAATTTATCATGTAGAATTGTTTTGAAAACTAACAATAATGAAATTGACAAGTGATCAATTTCACCCCGAAATGAGATCCTCTGATTTTTTATTTTAGAGTTATTTGTTAACACTAAAATGACATTTGTTAGAAAATTTCGGTACATCAGTCGATGAGGCTTACCTTCGTTCTTGTTTTCCTGCATTTTGTTGTTTGACATTATCAACATTATAGAAAACAGACTAGAAAAACCGTGAAAAATGATCAATTTCATTCGAAATTACTAAATATATGTGTTAAAATACATGTTTTATCGAACGTGGTGGACCATATTCATTCAAATGTATCCTTTAACCATCCACACCTTGCTTTTTGTTCAAAAAATAGTATTTAAAAAGGCAAAGCATGTTCGAAGTTCAATGTTCAACTGCCATACGTGTGCGTATATTTTTAAAACAAAACTTTCAGACATTGAGAGAGTTCTTTCTGGGTCCATATATTTCTCGAATTGTTTCCCATAAATCGTGAAGTATCAACAAATATTTTGCTTTGAACAGAATCGTGATACTCGAATTAATCTGAACAGTTTCTATCAACCTTTGTGCCATAATTGAAGCATCTTTTAATGTTTTAATATCCTGAAACCTTTCTTTAAATTTTTGTCTAGTTGTCTAGAAAGCTTGATATTCACCATCAGCAGCTTCAATTATATTCGATAGTCGATAATCCTGTTGGATAGGATCTGCTAAATTAATTCCGTTCAATAACTTTAATAACCTCAATTTTTAACTGTTCCAAAACATGTTATTAACAGAAACAAGATGCATGAGTGTGCTTCTAATGTTTTCATGTACGAAGATAAACCATCCTTAGAACGGATAAAATCATTAGAATAAGCCTTTACGTAATATGTTACTTGATCGACCTTGGGAATTCAAAACCAACGAACTTTGCTAACGTACGTATCATTTATTGTAATGAAATTTATTGATTCAAACGATTATCTTTTTTTTTTCAGTACCGAAAATACCGGTACTCAATGCTTTCCAGTACCGGTATTTCGGTACCGAAAAATGGTCGGTAATACCGGTACTTTCGGTACCGGTACTCCCGGTACCAAAACCCTAGTACGATGGGCGGGACACGTTGTGAGAATGTCGGACAACAATCCCGTAAACATGGTGTTCACCTGGGAGGGAGGCACCGATATTACACACGAAATATGACACAAAGTTATTTTGAATTGCAAGAAAACTCCAGCTTGCCAACGACAATCAAGGCAGACTTGATGAAAATCGCTAGTTTTCTTTTGTTGTGTTCCTTTGATCGTTCTGGACAAACATGGAAAAAGGGCCAAAGTTTTCTGAGCATTTAATTTTCGTTTTTATTGGAAAAAGTAAAATAATGCGTATTTGAACACTTTATATTCAATCAGGATAAAAGGTGCTATTGTGACATTACTTTTGAATAAGCATGAATAGCTTTTCAATCGATTTTTTGTCACATTTGATAAAATGCAAAAATTAGTTTTAATCAATTACGCGCTTTTATCATGTTTGTCCATTGTTTTAGATCTGGGCTCACAGTGACAGTTCGTGACAGCAGAATCTCGGCTCACCTTGACGTACATAAATTTCGTATTGGTTTCTCCCTCCCAGGTGTTCACCTCAAATCCGGCCGATACAAGGCGAAGGGGAGCGCAACGAGCTAGGTGGTTTGACCAAGTGGAGCAGGATCGAGAAACTGGAGGATAGCAGCCATGGACCGAGTTAGTTAGCGTGACATTGTGGCGCAGGTCATGTCTTGAAGGACGTAAAGCCAGCAAAAGTAAAGTAAAGTAAGTATAAAAAAATATGATGAAGTAACGAAATAATATGATGGTTAGAATTGCAAGCGAACGACAAGAGAAATGAATAGAAGTTGAAAACTAACAGAGGATCATGAGGGAACAACACAATCGAAACCTAAAAAGTGTTGCCTAACGTCCTGCTCCTGGCGATTATTCTTACGACACGGCATGATTCAGTGCAGGAAAGTAGGCCGTTTCATGAGAGATGAAATACAGTCTTTTACGATGAGGAATTGTAAGAACAAATTTAAGTTTGTTTCGGATATTTTAAGCTATTTCTAGACAAAACTTTGCATTTTTTTTCTATCTTTATTAACGAGATTTTAAGCCCTAGGCTAGTTCATTTCGGGACCAAGAAAAGAAGAATAACTGAAAATAATCGGCGTAGGAAGTCCTGGAGGGTTTCTTGTTGGGTTGCCTAGATAAACCCTTAAACGAATGGCTTCAAAAACAAATCTGGTATATTTTGTGGATTTTCTTGCACACTCAATCTGTTCGGTAAAAATAGCTGGGTTTTTGAACTACCGAAAAAGTCAGTAAACTAAAAAAAATCAGAAATCGAAAAAAGAGATTTTTCACTGAAATTTTGCAGAGAGCTTTCTTCCTATATCATATATCGATAAAAAATAAAACATGGTGAAATTTGCTTTTCAATTACGCGTGGCGACAGTTTTCATTTTACTGACTTTTTCGGAGTTCCAAAACCCAGTAAAATTTTACCGACCCCAGTAATTTAATCTAAGTGTGTGGGAGAACTCCTGCACAAAATAATTATAGAAATATGTTGTATAGGAAGAAGTCGTGGGAATACTAATTCCTATTGAAATAACAGAAAATAGCATTGGAATGCTGAAAAATTCCGTGTAGAGAATTCCTTTTATTGTTAGTATCCAGAATGAATTTTCGAACGAATTCTTGAGAATAATATATAAGAAGGGTTCCTGAATGTATTCTTTCAGAAATCTTTGCAGGAGCATTCTCTACACAATTCTTAGAGCAAGGAAGGATAGTTGCGTAAAATCTCTGAACGTATCTTTGGAGCTTCTATAATTTTGCAGAAGGTTTCATTCACAAGAAAAAGAAAAAAGCGATTGAGGAGTTTGTTGATGTACAACTCGGAATAGGATGGTCTCACTGTAGATAATTGGTAGCAGATCATTAATGCTTGTCAGCATACTTGCGGCAGTATAGTTTTCGCGCCATAATCCGTTAACATGTGTATGTTTCAATTTGTAATGCTTTGTACTCTTTGTCCCCTTTGTTACTTTGTTTTTAAGTTCAATTTGTTTGTCTTCAAAATGTATAAAACTGCCATAGTAATCAAGATCAGCCAATAGTCCTTGAGATTTCGTACGACAAGTGACTCATAGTAAGAACGCACGCAGTTAGAACCAATATTCAGTCAGAATAAATCGCCGTCAGTCAATACAGTTTGTGCCAATACAGTTTGAAAAGCAATATATTAGTGTAGTTTGCATAGAAGAAAACAATCTTTTAGTCAGTGCAATAAATCACAGTTAAGCCATGAATTCTTGATTCTGTTTTGCCATGAAGAAGTACCACTCGGCAAGTGATCCAAACCAACAGACGCTCTTATGTGCGTTATCAGAGTTCATGACTTGCATTTAAATAGAGATCAAGTCTCTAATAAGAAATCTGCTGTCAGCCCTGCATATGTATGCACTTATATGTTGACGACCGGTACAAAATGCCAAAGGGCTGCGCTTTCCCACGCGATTGCAAGTTCTCCCGCCAGTAGTCGCCCTACCGTTGTGAAACTTAAATGAAACCCAGCTTAATTCGAACTTCCTCTCCCATCATCGTGGAGAGTGAACCAAGTCAAATCAGTGCGATGCGATGCAGCGAGCGTAACCT
Organism: Aedes aegypti; assembly: GCF_002204515.2. NCBI lineage: Eukaryota > Metazoa > Arthropoda > Insecta > Diptera > Culicidae > Aedes > Aedes aegypti. The sequence continues at coordinate 213,743,505 of NC_035107.1, read as the reverse complement.
TGAAATATTCATATCGACATAGTTTCGTTCTTTGTGTGGTGCTTTTCACCCCAAGTGTAAAGTCCGACACACATTATTGGTAACGGTAACGTTGTTACCTAGTAGTCATCTAGTCTTCATCGATATGTGTGAAACGTTAGAACCCGAGTGTTAGAACGTTCGCTCCTCTCTTTGGTGTATTTTATCTTGGGAAAGGGGCTGGAAAACGTATTCATGTGTCAGTGATATAATATCTATAACTACGGTTTTCTCGAATACCGTAGTTTCCATAATTTTTTTAGTGATCCATCGTTTTATCTCGAATATTGAATAATATGAATAAAAACAGTTCGTCACGAAGTATGATATTCCGAGGGGTAAAAGTGATTTTCATACTAATTTCAACAATATTTTTCAAACTAATTATAAATAATTCAAACCAATTTTAAACATAGATCCAGGGCGCACAATTTTGAAGCTTTGGTTTCTATTTCAATTTTTAACGTAGAATCAGAAAATGTAAAAAAAAACTGGATATACCTCTAAACAACCCAATCCCCGTGACCAATATAATCGGACCCTAATCATTGCGCGAAGTACTGCCCAACGGGTCATAGGGCTTTGCACAAAAATCTCTTTCACTCTTTCATGAAATGGATCGTTAAAATAACCAAATCGGCCGCTATGGAAAGCATAGATAGCGCCACCGTAGCCTTGTGTGTTTGACAGAACAGCAATGCTGTCACAATGTTAAATCTCATATACAGTGGTGCCTTTGTTTTGATGCGGTGGGCTCTGACAAAAACTACCTTCAATGATCCATTAGTTAACCCTCTAATACCCAACCCCGCCTTTAGACGGGGTACACTTTGGAATTTTGTGTATTTTTTCGTAGCTCGGAAATTAAAATGATTTTATTTTTGGCTTGACCCTTGACTCACAACATGCATATAAGAAAAGTTTTTTATGATTTTTGAAACTTTTTTGTATCATTGAAAATTGTTTGAAAAATTGTATTCTTATATAACCTTCAAATGCCTGGGATTCATTTAACGTGTATTATAAAAAATCGTACCTTTTATATTTTTCTACGATCAACCTATCACAGAAGAAGAGCCTGATGGTATTGAAATGATTTCAAATCTGTTTTTCCGTTAGTTACACGGAAAATAAAAAATGTTCCAGAAAAAAAAATTAAAAAATCATATTTTCCAAAGTATAGTAAAAACTCTAATTTTTATTATTGTCAAAAATCAGTAATCAGAAGAGGCTTCAAGAAAAAATTGAAAAGGATAGGGATGTTCAAAAATAAAAATAATAAAAATCAAAAACCAAAATTCATAAATTAGCGAAGAAAAATAAATCATTGCCCAACCCGTGTTTAGAATGATTTTAGATAACGAGAAAATTATATTTAGATCGAAAACAAAAATTTGGGTATTAGAGGGTTAACAACAAGACCAGTAAACGTCAGAATTCCATACAAAATCAAAACAGAGCCCCATAGCGAACGCGATTTGTTACTTTTTTCAGGTCGAATGAGAACTGGGGGGAGCGGGCGGCGAAAAGACTACCCGTCCATCAAAGCCTTCCTAGATGAAAAGCATCCGTAATAAACAAACCGTCAATAAATGCTTTACGCCGATATGATGGCGCGTAAAGAGTTTGGAAGCGAGCGATTACACACTTGAACGAAATGGCTCTGGCAAATTGTAAGCAATTGTGTGCGTTCGTTCCGATGCTGCGCCGAATCAAACGTTTGCTATTAATTTATGACTTTTTCACGCTACTGTTTGGATTTTTATGGACACGGTCGCCGTTTAGAAGTGGTCGATAGATAATTGGATGCCACCATATGTGAACTGTGTTATGAATCGTAGTAGAACCAGGAAACGGCGATGATGGACGTGAAGTGGTTTCTTTAGTTAGATGATTCGATTGATGGCCTGATGTCAAGACCGTAATTCGTAAATCAATTGGGAATCAACAAGATCACAGATCTGCACATTCAAGGGCGCGTTCATTGGCAGTTTATTTATTATAAATTATGGAGATGCAAAACATGTGTTAGATGCTTTTTTCCGTATTGGACCCCTATGAGCAGAGTCTTTGTTGAGTATTTCGTACCTAATAATTTCACCATTACTCGCATACTCTGAGATAACGCCCTAAAAGCCATTGGTAGCCACGTGTGTAGCTTGTTGTTTCTGAGCAAATGAAAGAATAAGCATCCAAACCAACATCACGGGCAGGTAGATAATGATCCTTTCTTCCCCATAGCGTTGTGAAATAACATGAAAATCCATACAAATGCTCAGAAACAATGAGCTACACACATGGTTACCAATGGCTTTTAGGGCGAGATCAGAAGTTATGCGAGAATTATTGCTTTAAATTGACAGATACGCGTATTTCAGCAACCACTTGCCAGTTACTCGTGTCCCGTATTCAATGGATGCTAATAACTGATTTTCTATTTTCTTTGTTATTTATGGATGTTCTGCCGTAGACGAATAACTGACACGGAAGAAGACTGTAAGTGAAGTCCGAATACGCGTATCTTTCAAGAGATGAGTAATAAGGGCGGAATTAAGCGTTCAAAATTGTGTGGTACTAAATGAACATTGTCATAGATCTTATCTTCCAACCCTGTTATGATGGCTGATAATCAAAAGCCTGTTGAAAGAACTCCGAGAATGTAGCATCGGATCGGACATCAAACGATCTAGTAGGTATGGCACAACTTCGACGCCTCACTCCTATAGTAACGTCAAAATGAAATGAAACGAAGAACCTCGTGGGGCTCCCGCTTGCCAACAACGATTCCGAGCTCCACATTTGGCGAACCTGCCAGAATTTTAAATAAATTTTCGTGTTCCTGGAGAGCCTGGATTCGTTAGCAAGAGGTAGTGTCTAATAGAAAATGTGTTTGTGTCCAGTGTTTTTAATTTTTGTAAACCAACCGCGTGTGAAAATATGTGTTCAAAGCGATTGTGGAGTGAAGTTTGATTCTGAAAACAAAGATGATACACCAAAGGATATATGTAAGTTAACAGCAATTTGGTATTTTCTATGAATAAATGAAAACTGATTAAGGAGGTAATATGACATGAATTTGTGTTAGCCGCTTCACTACTTGTTGAAGCAGCAATGTCTCTCTCTGTTCATTTTGTTGCTCTTATTGAAAACCAGCATTACCCCAACTACTTGAGTTGCGCGATACAGGTTTCGAAGTTAATATTTTGTTTTGCTTGGATTGCTTCGATGGAAATATTCGGATGTAAAAAATGGCAAAAGTGTTTCATTTCGATTCAAAGATTAGGGATGGTACACAAATTATGTCACGCTAAATTTCAATTCTTAATTTTATAATTTTAATTTCAATAAAGTAAGATAGAATGAAAAAGGGGGCCCAGATAGCCGTAGCGGTAAACGCGCAGCTATTCAGTATGACCATGCTGAGGGTCGTGGGTTCGAATCCCACTGGTCGAGAATCTTTTCGTAAATGAAATTTTCTCGATTCCCAGGGCATAGAGTATCTTCGTACCTGCCACACGATATACACATGCAAAAAAGGTCAATCGACAAAGAAAGCTCTCAGTTAATAACTGTGGAAGTGCTCATAAGAACACTAATCTGAGAAGCAGGCTTTGTCCCAGTTGGGACGTAACGCCAGAAAGAAGAAGAAGAATGAAAAATGAATGTTAGTGTGTGCAAATTTTCCTAGCAATGGGCGATTTTGAATTGATGTTCCAAAAGTGGAAACAATATTAAATCCGAATGCAAGGGATTTGTTCTTAATTTGAACATTTGTTCTTGTAAATTTGCTACGAGTGGAAAAATCGAATAGATTAAAAAAATCGATACAAGGAATTCGATTAAATCAACGAATCAATTTGGCGTATCGAATTTGAATCAATTCAGTATTATCGATGTTTTGGTCAATTGTTTCAAATAGTGCACATGATTGTTTTCCTTTCTATTTGCTTCAGTACATAGTGTATCCAGTAATGTTTACCGAACAAATTAAGTGTGAAGCATACTGAATCGGTGATTTTTTGTGAATTGGCGTCGATAACCGGTGAGATCCAAACTATTCGAACTTATATCTTAATTCATTATTATTTCTTAATAAATGCCATGTTAAAAATAAAAACATGTTTGAAAAAAATAATTGTCCTTAACGCGACTAGAGATTGCAATGGAAAAATGTCCTTAACACGACTAGTGGTCGAAATAAAAAAAAAAGTTAATGTCCATAACGCGACAGGGGGTTGCTATGAATATGTCCTTAACGCGACTGGTGGTAGCAAACTTGTTCCTAGCAAATGTCATTGATTTTGCTAGTGCGACTGGTGGTCGCATATTTGTTCTAAGCAATGGTGGTGTACACTTGCTACCGCGACTGGTGGTTGCATACTTGTTCTTAGTTACCGCTATTGATGTTGTCAGCTCGACTGGTGGTCGCATACTTGTTCCTAACAATAGTGGTGTGCACTTGCTACCGTGACTGGTGGTCGTATACTAGTTCCTAGCAAGTATTATTGATGTTGTTAGCGCGACAGTAGTCGTATATTTGCTCTAAGCAATGGTGGTGTACACTTGCTATCGCGATTAGTGGTCGCAAATTGGTTCCTAATAAAAGTGATGTTTTCATCAATAGTCTACAAAGCAAGTATTGACGTAGTCTTTGTTTTCCCTATTGGGGTGCACTTTGTGAATGTGGAAATTGAGACAAGTAACGAAATTTGGGAAGATTTTGAACGTTAATAACTCAGTTGTTTATGTACCATAACGTATGAAAAATTTGTCTACGCATGGATAGCAATAATATAGTTTTGAGGTACCTGCAAATTCATTTTGACACTGGGGGTTTTCTCAGTGAACTAGTTTGAAACTTATTAGTATAATTTATTTATAAACGGTACATATGTTTGCAAACTATGAGTTCTGTAGCTTTGAAATTTACAAAAATCTCCTGCCAAAGTAAATCAAAAGTGTCTGGAATAAGTAATAAGATATTCACAGAAGTTTATAAAATATTGTCTGTAAAGTTTTCCAAGATTTACTCAAGGACTTCATCAAAAAATCAATTACGGGATTTAAGGGACTTTCAGATTGGCTTTTCAGGAGTAACTTATCGGCCGTGGGATGAATTTGTTAAACAAATTTCTAGAAAACAAGGGTATCAAATTCCTCAAGTAGTTCCTCAGAAATCAATCAATGATCACTATTACAAATATCAGCCGGAGTGCTTTGAATGGAAACAATGTATATTTTTTTTCATCCAGACGATAACTGTCAGGGTACAGAGGATTTTTCCGAATCATTTAACTTGCAAAATCATAACTGACAAGAATTAAGCAGCAAATATTAAAAAAAAATGTCTATGAACGCCTCTAGAAACGATCACAGTTCCGCTGTCAATCTTCCAATGTCAATCTTCCACTGCAGAAACAGTGAGCAAAGCCTAAGAATAGAATTAGAACGACTGTGTACAGAATAATTAATTGTCATGTTTAATCTCTTATTGATAGAATGACATCAAAAGTAGATTTTATCAAAATATGTGTGTAATTATTAAAGGAAAAAATAAGTACATCAAATTCTTTCATGTAACAAACTTGGTATAAAATATATTACATTAATCCGACATAAGCTCATATTCCAGTTTGATTCAGATACACGTACGTATTCTTTTATTTGTCGCAATTACTGAAAAAATTACCCCAAATGTCATCACCCCGAATTCCATATCCCCGAACGTCCCATAACCCCGAATTCCGTTACCTCGAATTCCAAAATCACGGGGCAATGTCACTTGAGGTGATTGAACATTCGGGGAAACAGCATTCGGGGTGTTGGCATTCTGGGAGATGTCATTCGGGCTAATGGGTTACGGGCAGTGTTGTAAGCAATCACGGTAGTCGACACGTTTTCGCTGATATTCTGCAGCGTTTCCTCTAAACATGCACAACACGAGCGATCAAACGAATGTCGAAAAGAAAAATGTCAATTGAATGCCACTGACCACGATAGCTTCGCTAGGAAACTTTACGGTTTTGTTTGTTTCTGTTCTGCTTTCAATGTATGTGTGTCACATTCGACATAACAAGCAAGATCAAACTATTCATTTTGTTTATGATTCGATTTCCGAATTCTATGTTTCTGAATTACAGCACTGGTTACGGGGCAATGGGGAATCAAATTCGGTGGATAATAAATTCATATTATATGTTAGTCACAAACGAAAAATCAGGCCAGAATTTCGTTCGGTATGTTAACATATTGTGAAGGGAAGTCCTTCATGATTCTTACATGTATTATATTATATTACAACAATTTTAATGTAATTCACATGAATATGAAACTAAAATTTTTGCGATGTGTAGGAGATCCTGCCAAAAGAAAATTAAAACATCTCTCTAGATTGCTTAATCATTTCCAATTCCTTAAAATCAAGGATTTATAATAAAACCCTCCTTACATTTCCATCAAAAATTTTTTTTTGGCGAAGAAGTGTTTAAGGAATACAATCCAAAAAGATAAATTTAAATTGTTGCAGGAACCCGTACTATAAATTAACAACGCTAACCCCTGATATTTGGAAATTAAAAGAAACACAACACTTGTTTTCAAAAGAATAAACTGTGTAGAACCACTTTAAAGAACATCCAGAGAATTTTTTGTGGGAACGCATTCCAAACAAAAACCTCTTTAAGAAACTCCTGGAATAACTCATAAAAAACCATTAGATGTTTAAGCAGGAATTCCCATATACATATTCGGTTTCAAGAAATATTGATTAGTCAAAATTAGATCAATTTACGTTATATTGCCTACCCTACTACTTCTTTAGATGATGAACGGCGGCATCCACAAATTACGTAACGCTCTAGGGGGAGCGGTGCTCGATAGCAACATATAGCTCATACAAAAAAAAAATCATACAAAGAGCATTATAAATGGGGGTAGGGGGTAAAAATTTTACAATAATTTTCCTTATTTTAGTATACCTACATAAGTTGGGATCGTGATTCCGTATACATAACAGATGGTAGTTGGTGGAGAACATACCTGTAGAAAACAAGAAAAATAAGTATTAGTTTTTTTTCAATGATGTCGTTTATTAAGTACAAAGAGTTGTTGTTAAATGCAGTTAAAATACGCAAAACTTAATCTGGTAGATTTTGTTAAGTTGTATAGGAAATTCTATCTGTCCTATCACTGCAGCAGCGGCTTTTTACACTATGGAATGTCATGAATTGGGGACTTCCTTCGCGTAGTGGTAACGTCCACAGCAACAAAGCAAAGCCATGCTAAAAGTGTCTGGGTTCGATTCCCAGTCGGTTCAGGATATTTTCGTAATGGAAATTTCCTTGACTTCCCTGGGCATGAAGAACACATAACTGAGCCTGCCACACGATATACAAATGCCAAAACAGCAACTTTGACAAAGAAAGCTCTCAGTTGATATCTTTAGCTAGGGCAGGACGTGACAGCTCAACTAAGACTGCCCCGTTGTTTTTCAGTTGATAACCTTGACGATACAAAAGCTAGTGTTACCAGTGTCCTTTTTAAACAAATCTTGTGAACAAATTGAAATATCAAGACCAATAATTCGATCGTTTCTTGCACACTTCATTCATTTAGTGCAATGGAGGATGCTATATTTAAAAAAATAGGTGACAATCCAAATCCAACGATATTTAAAAAAAAAATTGACACAATTTTCATTGTATTGGTCTCCGTTAGGTATTATTTATTTATTTTAGCATTGTAAGAGAACATACTTTGAACTTAACATTGAATATAAATAGATTTGAAACAAAAAGACTTCATAAAAATTTCCAAACTTTTGATAAAAACTCTAATTTATAAACTAGCAACACGGCCGGGCTAGCAACAAAGTGCCCTGTTGCAATTCAACTCAACGATGTGAAAGTAGGCCTTTGCCAAAACGACCAATGAGAAGTGGTCTTTTTTTGACAGGCAATTGGTTTCGTTTTTGTACTTTGACCTGTCACGTCTTGTCTTAGATCTTTAGAAGTGCTCATAAGCTGCAAAGCAGGCTCTGAACTAGTTGTATTGTATTGTATTTCAAATAATCCATCTGACATAATGTAGTCTTAATGAATAAACTAACATGAACTAATTATAAATAACACAAACATGAACAGTCAGTTTCTACCAAAGTACTGCACGAAACGATTCCGAAGTGTTGTAATCGAAACGTTGAAATCAAACAGATGGAAGACTTCGTTGAACTTAGCAGTCATGAATCTTACAGGATCATGCTGTCCATAAAGAGTACTCCGACTTCCTAGACTAATGAAGTGACGCCTACGCAATGTTCGTTCTGGTGCATATACATTTACATCAGCCAATAGGGAAGGAGAGTCGATTTCACCTTTCAACAGTTTGGAAACAAATGAGGTTTGAGCAACATGTCGCCTGTTCTCCAAGGTCTCGATTCCAATTAGGCGGCAACGGTCGTGGTACGGTGGCAAGTTTCTTGGATCGCGCCATGGTAGGTTTCTGAGAGCTCGGCGTACAAATTTCCTTTGGACAGATTCGATTCGCGTGATCCAGCTAGTGTGAAAAGGACACCACACAACTGCAGCAAATTCCAAAATAGGACGTACTAGAGCACAGTACAACGACTTTAGGCAGAGCGGGTCCCTGAACCCATCAGACACCTTCAACACAAAACCAAGTTGTCTATTTGCTCTGGAGATGACATCGTCATAGTGGTAGTTAAAGGTTAGTTCCTCGTCTAGAACGACACCTAAGTCACGAACTCGTTGTACACGTTCAAGTGTCGTCCCTGAAAGCTTATACGGAAATCTGATTGGGTTACGCTTTCTACCGTACGAGATGACCTGACACTTCTCAATGCTCAGCGTTAGGAAGTTTCTAACACACCATGCTTCGAATAAGTCCAACAAACTCTGCAGTCTAATACAGTCATTCAAGCCATTCACGATCATATAGACTTTAGCATCGTCCGCATAGAAAAGCCTGGTTCCGGGTGGTAAAATCAGTGATGCATCATTGATGAACAAAGAAAACAACAAGGGTCCAAGGTTGCTGCCTTGTGGTACTCCAGAGATATTCGTAAACGATGCTGATTCGCATGAGCCTATCTTTACACAGAGCGATCGATCCGTAAGGTAAGAATCGAACCAATTACTGAAACCGGTGGAAACTCCGCATTTTCTAAGTTTCTGGAGAAGTATTCGATGATCGACACGGTCAAATGCCGCTTTGAGGTCCAAATAAACAGCGTCTACTTGTTCCGTGCGCATCGTACCTTCGTGCTGTGCGTACACGAATTCTCTCTGCTCTTGGAAGTTTTCTTAAAAACTACCTAAAGTAATAAAACAGTACTTTTCAGTGCTACACAAACAGTACTTTTCAGTGCTAAAATTAAAAACGGTACTTTTCAGTGCTACTTAAACAGTACTTTTCAGTACTATTTTTTCTACTATTGATCCCTTTACGATCCTTGTTTGGACCCGTGCCTTCGATTTTTCGTTGGACCCGTTGGCGAAAGCTAGCGGTGGTAATCCTTCTTGGACACCGTCTAGGGAAAAAACCTCTCGAAGGTCACGTCTTTCTCGTTTATTAACTAAACATGGTATCAACAACTAACAAAAGGAAGGGTGAATCTCTGAATTCACTACTTCCTTCCAAAAAAGTGGGTTTTAAAACTGTCACTACACGTGGCAAGAATGGAAGAAAGGACGCTTCCCCGGAATGCGAAGTTTCTTCCAAGGGTGAAATGAATAATTGTATTGAAATGAGCAATCAGTTCGATGCTCTAGACAAATTTTCCGAACACCAAATCGAAGCAGCCTCTAGCCCAGGCTCTTTGATTCAAGTGAGGAAGCAAAGAGTGCCGCCTATCGTGGTCAGTTGTTCCGAATTTGGGGGATTTAGGCAGGAGATCTTGAACTCCATTAGGGGAATCAAGGTTTCCTTCCAAATCGCAAAGAAAGGAGACTGTCGCGTTTTGCCGGAAACTCTTAAAGATCGCGAACTTCTTCTCAGATATCTTGAAGAGAAGAAGCACAAATTTTTTACTTATGACGACAAAACTGAACGTTTGTTCAAAGTCGTCTTGAAAGGTCTCTCAAGTGACTATAAGTCACCTGAAGAGATCAAAAATGGAATAAATGATTTACTTGGATTTTCCCCAGTCCAAGTAATCATTATGAAAAAGAGAACCCAATCTGGCATTGTTCGGAAAGGGCTTTCTCAAGAATATTATTTAGTTCACTTTAACAAAAAAGAACTAAATAATATTAAAGCTTTAGAAAAAGCTAAACTTATGTTCGATGTCCGTGTGACGTGGGAACATTTCCAGAAACCTGGAGGAAATTACCAGAACCCCAATCAGTGCCGTCGGTGCCAAAAGTGGGGTCATGGTACAAAAAATTGTCGCATGGATGCTAAATGCATGATTTGCGGAGGTTCTTCTCACGCTAAGGACGACTGTCCTGTGAAAGAAGATACCAGAAAATTTCAATGCGCCAATTGCAAAGGCCCTCACAAAGCTAACTTTTGGGAATGCATTTCACGCAAAAGAGTCGTTGAGGCTCGTGCCAAGCAGATGAAGGATAATATCCGTTACGATAACGGTCGTTTCCGGAATTTGCCTGGTAGAGTATCGAACAATGCTCATTTTTCAGTTAACGATCGCTTGATTAGGAATCATACCCACCAGGAAGATCATAATCATGCTCATTCACAAACAAATTTTAATCCGTCGGGTAGCCGTTCGAATCTTTCAATTTCGAATGTATCTACCCACGGTAAATCCTTTGCCGATATCGTAGCAGGTAATTTGAACTCTTCCCCTGTTCGTTCCATGAGTACCCATTCTACTTGTTTCAAATCAAATGGAAAAAACCCTACCGCCACAGGTAACTCCTACCCCGCTTCTTCGTCTACCGAAAATTCCAATGGGAAATCATCAGATGATATGTCTGCCTCTGATTTTAATTTTCTAACTGAACAATTGAATCTAATGATTGATGCAATGTTCAAAGCCACCACTATGACTGAAGCAGTCCAAGTAGGTGTAAAATTTACAAATAAAATTGTTATTGGATTACGTTTTTCTAATGGATCCAAATAATAATTTAAATATTTTAAATTGGAATGCTCGTTCTCTGAATGGTAAAGAGGACGAGCTCTTTAATTTTCTTACAGCTAATAACGTGCATATAGCAGTTATTACCGAAACTTATTTAAAACCTGGATCCAAATTTAAAAAAGATCCTAACTTTTTTGTTTATCGTAATGATCGACTTGATGGGGCATGTGGGGGAGTTGCAATCATCATTCATAGGCGTATAAAACATCAACTGTTTTCGTCATTTGAAACTAAAGTTTTTGAAACTTTAGGTGTTTCTGTTGAAACACAGTTTGGTAAATATACTTTCATAGCTGCCTATTTGCCTTTTCAATGCTCTGGACAGCAAGTTAATTGGCTTCAAACTGACTTGCGAAAATTAACTCGCAATAAGTCAAAATTTTTTGTCATTGGTGACTTTAATGCCAAACATCGGTCATGGAATAATTCTCAAAGTAATTCCAACGGCAGAATTTTATTTGATGAGTGCTCTTCAGGATATTTCTCAATTCAATACCCTGATAGCCCTACATGTTTTTCCTCTTCTAGAAATCCATCTACGATTGACTTGGTCTTAACCGACTCTAGTCATCTTTGTAGCCAATTAGTTACTCATGCTGATTTTGATTCTGATCATGTCCCTGTTACATTTCAAATATCGCATGAAGCGATTCTCAATCCTATCAGCTCCACTTTCAATTATTTACGAGCCGACTGGAATATATATGAAACGTATGTTGACTCTAATCTTGATGTTAACATTTCTTTAGAAACTAAAATTGATATTGACAATGCTCTTGAAACTTTAACAAATTCCATTGGTGAAGCCAGAAACATTGCAATTCCAAAATGTGAAGTAAAATTTGAATCCGTGATTATAGACGATGATCTTAAACTCTTGATCCGTCTTAAAAACGTGAGAAGAAGGCAATTTCAACGCACTCGTGATCCTGCTATGAAAATTATATGGCAGGATTTGCAGAAAGAAATCAAGAAACGTTTTGCAGATTTAAGAAACAAAAATTTTGAAAATAAAATTTCTCAATTGGACCCCGGCTCTAAGCCCTTTTGGAAATTATCTAAAATCTTGAAAAAACCTCAGAAGCCTATACCGGCATTGAAAGAGGAAAACAAATTATTACTAACTAATTGCGAAAAAGCTCAAAAACTTGCTATGCAGTTTGAAAGTGCGCACAATTTTAATTTAGGACTTACTAGTCCAATTGAAAATGAAGTTACTCAGGAGTTCGAAAATATTCTCAATCAAGAGAACGTTTTCGAAAATTCCTGGGAGACTGATTTGGAAGAAGTGAGAACTATTATTAAAAAATTCAAAAATATGAAAGCTCCTGGCGATGATGGAATTTTCTACATCCTCATCAAGAAACTTCCAGAAAGTAGCTTATCATTTTTAGTTGATATATTTAACAAATGTTTTCAATTAGCATATTTTCCTGACAAATGGAAAAATGCTAAGGTTGTTCCAATTTTAAAACCAGACAAAAATCCTGCAGAAGCTTCTAGCTATCGTCCAATCAGTTTGCTTTCCTCCATCAGTAAACTTTTTGAAAAGGTTATTTTGAACAGAATGATGGCCCACATCAACGAGAATTCAATTTTTGCCAATGAACAGTTCGGATTCCGCCATGGACATTCGACCACTCATCAACTTTTACGTGTAACAAATTTGATCCGTTCCAACAAATCTGAAGGCTACTCTACTGGTCTTGCTCTTCTAGACATAGAAAAAGCATTCGACAGTGTTTGGCATGAAGGTTTGATTGTAAAATTGAAAAATTTTAATTTTCCAACATACATTGTTAGAATAATTCAAAGTTATCTGTCAAATCGTACACTTCAGGTTAATTATCAGAACTCCAGATCTGAAAGACTTCCTGTAAGAGCTGGTGTTCCCCAAGGCAGCATTTTGGGACCAATATTATACAATATTTTCACATCTGACTTACCTGAGTTACCTCAGGGATGTCAAAAATCTTTGTTTGCGGATGACACAGGCCTCTCCGCCAAAGGACGAAGCCTGCGTGTCATCTGTAGTCGATTGCAAAAAAGTTTGGATATTTTTTCTTCATACTTGCAAAAATGGAAGATTTCTCCTAATGCTTCCAAAACTCAACTAATAATATTCCCACATAAACCAAAAGCTCTTTATTTGAAACCTTCAAGTAGACATGTTGTCACGATGAGAGGGGTTCCAATAAATTGGTCAGATGAAGTTAAGTATCTAGGACTCATGCTAGATAAGAATTTAACTTTCAAAAATCACATTGAGGGCATTCAAGCCAAATGTAACAAATATGTAAAATGTCTCTATCCCCTTATTAATAGAAAATCAAAACTTTGTCTTAAGAACAAGCTTTTGATATTCAAACAAATTTTCAGGCCAGCCATGTTGTATGCTGTACCAATATGGACTAGCTGTTGTAATACCAGGAAGAAAGCTCTGCAGAGAATTCAAAATAAAATTTTGAAAATGATTCTGAGGCTTCCTCCCTGGTATAGTACCAATGAGTTACATAGGATATCCAATGTTGAAACATTGGAACAAATGTCAAATAAAGTAATCAATAATTTCAGGCAAAAATCGTTACAATCTACTATTGCCACGATTAATGCGTTATATGTTTAGGTTAAGTTAGGTTAAGTTTTTTTTCTCTTATATGCAGGTGAAATCAACTCATCTGTAAAAAATCTGAACTGCTACGGCAAATGAAATGTAATATGTTGTTACCAAATTGTAATAAAATCTTAGATTTGTTTTACCAAATTAGGATGATAGTGTTGTCTAATAACACAGAACACCTAGATATAAGAAATAATGAATGTAATGTTTGGAATGATACTAATAAAGAAATAAAAAAAAAAAAAAAAAAAAAAAAAAAAAAAAAAAAAAAAAAAGCGTCTACTTGTTTTCCGGCGTCAATGGCTTTAATGCACAGCGTCGTGAATTCAACGAGATTTGACTCGACGGACCTTCTCGGAAAAAATCCATGTTGATCGGTGGAGATATAATTTTTGCAGCAATCGAACAAAGAATCATTAATAATTATTTCGAATACTTTTGAGCAAGCGCATAACGAAGTTATTCCACGGTAGTTGCTCACACATCGTTTGTCACCCTTCTTGTGAACCGGGAAAAGAAAAGATTTTTTCCAGCATGCAGGAAACTGTTGTTGTCGAAGTGATTGATTCAGAAGCTTAGTTAAAGGACGCAGGAGTGTAGCGGAACATCTCTTCAGCAGCGCAGGTGGTATACCATCCGGTCCAGGATTATACGAAAGTTTAAGCTTTGAAATTGCTCTAGTTACTTCCTGTTCTGTTACGTAGAACATTTCGTAACTAAAGACGTCATGAGGGGTGTCTTGTAAGGCATGATCGGCTTGATTTTGTTGAGAGATACTGTCATTGAAGGCGCGCCTGAATTGCATAGCAAATAGCTCACATTTATCACTAGCAGAATCAGCAGACAAATCACCAAGGTACATTGATGTTGGAAGTCCATCCTCATTTCGTTTGGCGTTGACGAATGACCAAAACTGTTTTGGATTTGTTCGGAGATTCTGCTCAGTTCGGCGCTTATAGCGAGCATACAGGTATGCATTATAGCTCCTGTACTCGCTGCTGGATCGGTTGAAGTGCAGTTTCGATTCTTGTGAACGGTGAGAACGATACAATCGGAGGGCAGCAGAGCGGCGGCGCCTAAGAAAACGCAACCGATTGTTTGACCATGGCGGTTTGCTAGGCGGCCTGCGTAGCGGAACATGTTCTGCAACTACTTGCATCACGGAGTTGGTGAAAAATGCAACAGATTCGTTAACATCATCTATGCAATCGAGATGGCTCCAGTCAATTAAGTGCAGGGCAGAATTCAGTGACTCGAAGTTTGCTTTCTTGTAGTCAAATCCAGTATGGTCGAATAATGCTTCATAGGTTACGGGTAGTGGACATGAAACAACTAATTCAATCGGAGGGTGATGAATGTCGATTACCGTAAGAGCTTCTATTGCTTCAAACAATGAAAAATTTTGCATAACGACGTCATTAACGAGAACAAGATCGAGAGTACGATCACCTCCATTAACTAATGTGTTTACCTGCGAGAGACCGTGAAAGCAGAAGCCATCCAAAAGATGTCGTAACAACACCAGAGAGAAGAGGAAGATGTAGCACAAGAGGTTGGCAGTATGATATACAAGGGCTACTCTAATAATATAATCAGAGTTATGCTCTGATCAGATGTTGTTTGTGTAGTTCTTGTAGTAGTTAGACTAGTTCTACTAAATTTATCAAAATATGAGTCAAATATTAATAACCATGATTCATTTCTTTTGCCGAGTGCTCGATGAAATTGATTAACTGAAATTATTCAAATCCAAAAACGGCCCATCCCATCGTTTCAAAGATCACCACCGCATATCCCTTCTGGCGTCTCATAAATTTCAATTTAAATACAACGGCGTGCGTGAGAAACGCAAAACCATCTCTGTTCACTCCTCTGTCGCAGACTTCATATAATCCAAATTCAAATAAATATAAAGGGCCAAAGGCAATAACCACTTCGTCGAAATGCAGGAAGAAGATTTGCGCGCAGTCAGTAGCGCACAACAACTTTGCTAATTTGGCCAACGACGACAAGTGGCTGTGGTCGTCGAATTAAACTCGCAACGCACAGACAAGTAAACGTATGTTTTTGGATTATTCCAAAGTCTATGTTTGAAAACGTATGAATCTATGAATCAAACTCAAAAATGGAAAGCGTATCAGAAGTCAGGATACCCTATGATTTCAATTTTGATTTGATAATGCATTCTGAATTAGCATTACCAACATCACATTGAAAGAATTTCAACAGAAACTAATAAGAAAAATATCATAATCCAACGTGATGGGCATACTTATGATAAACCTGGATAAATGCCATCGGCGTTTGATTTGTTTAAGAGTAGAATCAAAGACGTAGTAGAGTCGAACACATAATTGGTACCACTTCTAGTACTACATTTGGTATCCCCAAAGACGAAAATTTAGTACTAGAAATGGAACCCATCCTGAATCCGACTTTATTTAGTCATTGGTCCCTCGGTACCCAAGTTTGACAGAACACTTCTAGACTTCGCTCTACATTTAAGAGTCACTGTACGAGACATGATCGACTCTATATCGCTTTTGATAGAAAAGCCAACGTCTGTTTTTCTGTGATTTCAATTTTTGGACAAAACAAGAAAATCCAACAGCCAAATAAGAGCCATCTTCCATTATAGGCTCCAGTGGGCCTGTTCGGCGTCATGTCCAGTCCATGTTGGCTGCACTTTGGAATGTTAATTGATCGTGTGCCCGAGGAACGCAGTTTTGTTCTTTTTAGACATCGGAGCAACCAAAACGCACGGCTTGCACGACGTGCGATGTTGCAAAATGCTAATGATGCACGCCAAGTACTCAAGTTTCAGTACGATAGGGGAAGATGGTTCAAAATGCCACCTTAAGCTAAGCAGCCCTTCATTCGTTTTGGCAGCCATGTTGATTTTGCAGCTCTCAATATCAAAGCAATAAAACTAAGCCCTCATAATGAACATTGATTTGAAATAGTATCAAGATATGCGTTTACAGGCAGGACGTTCTGATTTTTACTTACTTACTTGATGGGCTACAATCCGCTATTGAATCTACGCCGAATGGATAATTTTTCTCTACTGGGCTCGGTCCTGAGCCAATCGCTTCTAGTAGCTCTGAACGTTAAGTGCCCCTAAGTCCTCTTCAACTGCAAAAAGCCAACGTGTGCGCGGCATTCCTCGAAGCCGACGGCCTCGTCCGGGTTCTCTTCTGAATATTACTTTTGCTTGTCGTTCTTCCGGCATTCGTACCACGTGACCAGCCAAACGCAGCCTGCCGTGTTTTATGAGCTTGATAATACCCACTATACTTGGTACAACTCATGATTCATGGCACGCCGCCGGATGCCATTTTCTTGTTTACCGCCAAGTATTGTTCGCAACACTTTACGCTCAAAAACTCCAAACGCTTTCCGGTCGACCTCTTTTAACGTCCAGGATTCATGGCCGTATAGAACAACCGGAAGGTTTAGTGTCTTGTATAGCGCGAATTTTGTTTTCGTCTGCAGGCTACGGGACTTAAGCTGGTTACGGAGCCCGTAAAAAGCCCTATTCCCAACTGCAAGACACCTTTTCACCTCGCGGTTAACATCATTATCGCACGTCTTTAAAGTACCAAGATACACAAAGTCTTCCACTACTTCAAATTTTTCACAACCCAACACAACTTCACAACCAACGTCACGATTGGAACCACGCTGTCTACCAGCGATCATGTACTTTGTTTTGCTGGTGTTGACGGTAAGTCCACTGTCTCCCTTCTAAAAGACACGAATGCCTCTTCTACGGCACAACGATCAATTCCGATTATATCGATATCGTCCGCAAAATCCAGGAGCATATGCGACCGGGTGACGATGGTACCGTTTCTTTGCACGCCCGCTCTCCTTATAGCACCTTCGAGAGCAATGTTGAACAAAAGGTTCGAAAGCGCATCTCCTCGCTTCAATCCATCTAAGGTTACGAAGGAGGTTGAAGTC
Source organism: Aedes aegypti (assembly GCF_002204515.2). Classification (NCBI taxonomy): domain Eukaryota; kingdom Metazoa; phylum Arthropoda; class Insecta; order Diptera; family Culicidae; genus Aedes; species Aedes aegypti. Next base: position 213,725,779 of record NC_035107.1, on the reverse strand, counting down.
TCATCCGCAACCCGCACACTTGATTTCGATCCATCCAACGTTGCACGAATCAGTCTAATCAGTTTCGCCGGAAAACCGTGTTCTACCATTATCTGCCATAACTCATTTCTCTTTACTGAATCGTACGCCGCCTACATTCCCGGAACATATCAAGGATTTGTCGCAAGGTAAGCATTTGATCCGTCGTTGATCGGCCCTCACGAAAACCAGCTTGGTATTCGCCGACGAAGGACTCCTCCAGCGATCTCAATCTGTTTATCAGAACACGCGACATTATTTTGTACGCCAAATTGAGGAGCGTTATTCCTCGGTAATTGGCGCACTCCAATCTGTGTCCCTTCTTATACAGAGGGCAGATGAGGCCCTGAAGATTAATCTGTTCTCAGACGCGCTCGTGTTCTCTCCATTCAACAATTGCTCGAAGTGTACTTTCCACCTGGCAGCCACCAAGATTTTGTCTGTCAGAATGTTACCTTCACGGTCATTGCGCATGACAGGAGACAGCGCAGTTTTTTTCCGTACGCCATTGACAGTTTCGTAAAATCTCCGCATATAATTTTGTTTCATGCTGTTTTGCGCCTCAGTAATGATGTCTTCTTCTTACTGCCTTTTCTTTCTGCGGTGAATTCGTTTCTCGGCTGCTCTCCTTGTACCTCTATTCTGCCGGATACCAGACACTAACATCCGGCTTCTGGCAACATTCTTCTCATCCGTCACATTCTGGCACTCCTCATAAAGCCAACCGTTGCTGGGTCGTCTCTGAGCAGTACCTATCATCTCTCGCGCTGCTGTGCTCATCGCACCGTGGATAGACTCCCACAGATTGTTGACGTTGTCGCCTACGTTGTATCCCCTTATCCGCTCATCAAGCTTCTGGTGGTACTCGTCTGCTACACCTGCTGTTGATAAGCGCTAGATATTGAAACGCAATGGTCGCTGTGTTCTTGTGTTCGCCACGGTAGACAACCGTGCACGAATTTGTGGGCTTCGTAGCCGTGCGGTTAGTGTCACTGAGGCATTTAGCCGCATCGTGCTAAGGAGTGTGGGTTCGATTCCCGCTCAGGCCGAAAACTTTTCGAGAGGAATGTTTTCCGACTGTACCACTGGGCGTTGCATGCTAGTCCGTTGTCTAGTGTGGTGCTACCTTCAAAGGGCAAACAGCCCACTGGAAGCATTAACGTGTAGTGTCTTTAAAAAAAAAAAAAAAAATTTTACTAACAACGAGATAGTGATCAGACTCGATGTTTGGGCCTCTAAAGGTCCTCACATCGATGACATCCGAGAAATGCCGGCCGTCCACCAAAACGTGGTCTATTTGGTTGCAGAGCTCACCATTTGAGTGCATCCAGGTGTGCTTTCGGATGTCTTTGCGTGCAAAGTAGGTGCTGCTAATGGCCATCCCTCTAGCTGTCTTAGGCCGTTGTCATTGGTGGCGGAGTGAAGGCTCTCCATACCAATTATTGGGCGGAAAAAATCCTCTCTTCCGACCTGAACGTTGACATCCCTGATAACAACCTTTACGTCATGTTTTGGGCACTCTCCGTAGATCTTGTCGAGACAATCATAAAACGCATCCTTCGTGTCGTCGGGTTTATCGTTTGTCGGCGCATAGATGTTGATCAGACTGTAGTTGAAGAATTTGCCCCGTATCCTCAATACGCAGATTCGTTCATCAATCGGTTTCCACCTCATAACTCGCTTCATCTTAATCCCGATCACTATGAATCCGACACCATGCTCTGCCTTATCGCTGCCACTATGGTTGGATGTTGTATTTGAAAGCTGTGTTGGCGACAGGATCCACCGCTCTGAATTTACGTTCTCCAGTTCTAGGCCATCTTACTTCCTGGATAGCAGCCACGCTCACTCCAACCTTCTGCAATTTAGGAATCAAATGGCTCATTCGTCCGGCTTCATATAACGTTCCGACATTCTAGGTACCGAGTTTAAAATCATAGTCCTTATTTCGTTGCCAGATCAGTTGCCGATAGTATCTTTCGTTATCTCTTCTTTGTCAATCATGGTAGGTAAGAAATACGATATGCTATCTTACCAAGGTCGACCTACATCACGATGGTGGGGCTGCCACCTTAGGTGTAGCTGACGTGATACAGCATTTCATACTCAGCCGCTGGATGCCAGAACAGACGCTGTTTGAGCCACACCTCGTTAATGGACAGACGCCTTGATTTACACGTTATTTAACAATGCTAAATTGTAGAGATGATATGTACTTCTCAATCTTCCACTGGTGATAGTTTTTAACTAACCATTCATTTGCTTGAAAACAACGAGTTACACACTCGGTTACCAACGGCTTTTAGAGCGAGATCATAAGTTAAACGAGAATTCATGGATTGAATATTCTGGAACTGTCATACAATTGAAAGAATGATTCTTTACAATCCCAAAAGTAAAAGATGTAAGAAATTATACAATCAGTGCACTAACCACTTACAGTCCTAATAAAACTTGATACGCCCCTCGTGAATATCCCTCAAACGGCCCCAGAGCTCAAATTTTGTCCCCTAAAACCCTTTCGGGCAATAACTATTACAGAAGGTGTGATACCCCCATTACAATAGAAGAGTGACAATCATAATAGAGTTTAGGAAGATTGGAAATAGAAATCGAAATTCTTAAAAATGAGGGATGTTAAATTGGGCCTGGAAAAGTACACTATCAGCTATATCCCCTTTACGCCTCTACTGAAATTTGGAATGCGACCCTCTGCATCTGGAAAACCCCTCAAAGCCCTGGAAAATAATTTTTGACTCTCTGAATCCTCCTTGAACGTTGTTACATATCCCCTGAACATCTTTAAGGGATGTGAGAAGATGGCAATCTCTGATTTCAGTCAACTTGCATGCAAGTTAATCAACTTATAAGTTGACTTTAGTGCTTAATTTACTACAGAAATCAGTATTTAAGTACTGAAGAATACAAATCAACGATATGTGTAATATATTCGTTACAAAAACGAATATAATACATGTGAGAACGGCGTATGGAGAAGAAAAATGATCCACGGTGAACCCAGTATCCAGAAAGTCACCAAAGCTGGAAGGGTACGATGTGCGGGACACGTTGTGAGAATGCCAGACAACAATCGCGCAAAAATGGCGTTCACCTTAAATCCGGCCGATACAAGACGAAGGGGAACGCAACGAACTAAGTGGTTTGACCAAGTGGAGCAGGATCTTGGAAGTGTGGGGAGATCGAGAAACGGGAGGTTAGCAGCCATGAATCGAGTTAGTTGGCGTAACATTATGGCGCAGGTCATGTCTTGAAGGACGTAGAGCCATTGAAAGTAAAAGTAAGTCGTTACAAAAAACGGTACTTTTTGATGATTGGGAGAAGTATTTGATTTGGCCATATGAGAGAAACGTCGTATTATGGAGGACGTTGTATGGAGGTTTCAAAAATTCGATTAAATCTATATTGTATCGGAACATTTTAATTAAACTACAGTCGACTCGATATTCAAGGGACCATCGACTTATAGAATTATCGAGTTATAACCAATTTCTATGTTTCCAATACGTGTATGATCACTTTTGTAAAAAAGCAACATTATTTTTTCGGTCGTCGCGCGAATTTTTGTAACGCGAGTAGTCGCGCGTTGTATTTTGTACAACACTCTTGGTTTTGCGAATATCTCAGGAGTCTGACCACTTTGATAGATGACGTCTTCGGCAAAATTGATCAGTAGCTTATGGGCTATCATTATTATAGCCAAGAAATTCAGGATTTTGCCACTAGGCGGCGCTAGTGAGCATTAAGCTTTTGTTTCCCAAATCTCATGATCCTGACCACTTAGAAAGATGGCGTCTTCGGCAAAGTTGTTCGGTAATTCAAGGACTATCATTGTTTGAGCTAGTTGATTTCGCAAATATCTCAGGAGTCTGATCACTTAGAAAGATTGTGTCTTCGGCAGAGTTGTTCAGTAGCTCAAATTCTTTCTTTGTTTAATCCTTAAAGTTAGAGATTTATTAAAATAATGATAGTCCCTGAGCTTCTGAACAACTTTGCCAAAGGTGCCTGTCTAAAAAGTCAAGATTCTACAGTATCCGCAAAACAAAAAAATCATGCTCACTAGCGCCGCCTGATGGCAAAATATCGTATTTCTTGGCTCAAACAATGATAGCCCTTGAGCTACCAAACTACTTTGCCGAAGACACCATCTTTCTAAGTGGTCAGGCTCCTGAGATATCTGCAAACAAAAGTTTAATGCTCACTAGCGCCACCTAGTGGCAAAATTTTGAATCAACTAGCTCGAAAATAGATAGTCCTTAACTTACTAAACAACTTTGCCGAAGACGACATCTTTCTAAATGGTCAGGATCCTGAAAAATCTGCAAAACAATAGTAAAACTTCCATGCCCAGTAGTGCCCCCTAGCGGTTAAATTCCGAATTAAATGAGGTACCATCAGATAGCGCTTCACCTCCAGAACAACTTTACTAAAGACCCCAAGTTTCTGGATTTCAAGATATGACGATTTTAAACTGTGGTTTCCTTGAACCAGTGATGCATTTGAACGCGTTCAGTTCGCGTTCCAGTTCAATTTTTTGAACGCAGCGATCAAGTAGGCTTGAACATTGAGCAGTTCAAATATATGAACCCGTGCGAGCCAAAAAACGAACCCAATTGACTTTGACTGATACACGGCAAAAATCTATGTCAAAGTTAAGTTTAGAAATTTAAAACATCAAGAGCAGTATGATTTTACTATTCATGAAAATTTAAGACGATCAATTCATTAATTTCTCACGTAAGAGCTCCAATCTAAATTGTGAACTGAATGGGCCGTTCTTGAGCAGCGGCTGGCTCTTGCTCGGAAGTTCATTGTCTACTGTGTTTTCGTGCAAATTTGGCTCGGGCTCCGTTCACTTTTGGCTCGCGTTCAGTTCATAATGCATCACTGCCTTGAACCGTACATAGTGCGTTCATTATTATGCAACTTCCATGTACATTTGATTATTTTACCGTATTATGAAGGGTCATACTGTAAATAAAAACTGTCAAGTATTGTTCTTAAGAAAATTCTTGAGGAATACATTTTGGTTTGGTGTCGATAGATATCTGTGTTGCAAAATGATAGCATATAAATCACAACTGTTGTACAAAGTACAACAGCGCGACAGCCCGAAGGTTAAAAGTATTTTACAAACTATTATTTGGAAGCTTTTTTTTTAAGTGTTCAAAAAATCACGTTATTTTTACTCAACATATTTTTTATTTTTTTTTTTATGTTTTTAAACTTTTATTACAACTTGCAAATATCTATTAACCTTAAAACAAGAATTAGCCCACGTTTCCTCAAATAAGAAAGATTTTAAATGGACATCGAGGTATGGAGAGAAATGTTCCTCTCACGTGACATCGACTAGTGGAGATATCGAGTAATAGAAATATCGACTTATGGAGAGCACGATGTATGGAAATTTGAAGGAACCGAAAAATCCATCGAGTTTTAGAGTATATCGAGTTATAGAATATCGAGCAAGAGATTATAGTCATAAGAATTATATTATACTAACGATGGACTGATTTTGTGAAATCCTTTTGAACCACTTTACCCTTTTCGCCATTAGGGAGCACTAATGAGCGGCTTGTCTTGCCTACAAGGGGGCACATTGATCCGCCTGGTGTGACAATTTGTTGTTACGTGATCTCGTCGATCACACGTCGCAGTTACTTTGGATATAGGAATACATTAATCGATCAGTGACAGCCACACTGCAACTGTGCAATGCTCCTATCCCATGATCTGTCATCAACAGCAGCAGCAGCAGCAGCAGCAGCAAGACGCAGTAGGCTGAAAACAAGATGTTTTCGAATGCATTCGCAGTCAAGAAGTGATTACTAGATTGACGACGATTGAATTACCTAATGGGGCAGGGTGCTTAAAACAAGCCGCGATTCGCGATCGCAAAGTGATCGCGGTGCAATCGATTGCACCTTACGACAGCGATGAGGAAAACGCTGCTGCTGCGTGGTGAATAATTAATGATCAATTGTGTTTGTCATTGTGTGCCACCCAAGTCCGTAGTAAGAAAGATATAATAGTTAATAGTTTCTCTCGAGTCGAATCGGTGATGAAGTGGAAATCCATTAGCACTTGTCTGATGATTAGTTTGAACGCTGCCTGTCAACTCCTCGACCATTACACATCCACTATCGTTGGAATCCGCAGCCGAAGTGAAATTGAGATTGGAATTTGTCGTTTGAAAATGCTGACAAAAGCGACAGCTCGCTGTGACAATAATGGTAATCGCGATCGATTGGAATGTGGATTTGCGTTCACCACCGTATTTCAGCGACTATAATTGTATGTGAAATGAAAAGACAAATTGCTGCGTTCCGTTTGTTCATTTAGATCTATTTAGCGAACAAAAAACGCAAGAAGTGGATACGGACATTTTGTATGGTTGTTACAATTAGCTTAAATGTCATCAATGTGATTTTAGAAAGTTATATTATTATCTTGGGGGTCCAGATAGTCGTAGCGGTAAACGCGCAGCTATTCAGCAAGACCAAGCTGAGGGTCGTGGGTTCGAATCCCACCGGTCGAGGATCTTTTCGGGTTGGAAATTTTCTCGACTTCCCAGGGCATAGAGTATCTTCGTACCTGCCACACGATATACACATGCAAAAATGGTCATTGGCATAGTAAGCTCTCAGTTAATAACTGTGGAAGTGCTCATAAGAACACTAAGCTGAGATGTAGGCTCTGTCCCAGTGGGGACGTAATGCCGAAAAAGAAGATTATTATCTTGCAAGAGCCCTAGATACTTAACTTCATCTGACCAATTTTATTTAAAGAGGCTCCAGTCTAATCGTGATCACATGTCTACGTAAAGGTTTCAAATGAAGAGCTTTTGGTTTATGTGGGAATATCACAAGTTGAGTTTTGGAAGCATTAGGAGAAATCTTCAATATTTGCTTGTGTGAGGAAAATATATCCAAAACTTTTTGCAATCTACTACGGATCACATTCAGGCCTGTGCCATCTCCAAAGATTTTTGACATCTCTGAGGTAACTCAGATATGTCAGATGTAAAAATATTGTACAACACAGATAAAAATATTTAAATTTCAATGTAGCGTAAACTGAAGAGTATGGTAAAAGGAAATCAAATTCATCTATTGTTACAGCATCATGTTTGAATGTTGAATGATCGTGTAAATTTAAAGTACATTTGATTGAAAAATAAGCAATTTGTCGTCGACATTTCATTTTATTTTGATGCTCCAAATATGTGCATGAAATTTACAACATATTTTTAGCCGTGAAGGTATTTTATGCTGTTCGTCAATTCTCCTGGGTGGAAGCATCGCTAAGTTTGATCCTAGTCGAAATGACAGTATAATTTACACAACAACCCCCTTCAAACCGTGTGACATTCCATATCACGGAGTAGCATCAAAAAAGAAACATATCTCAATTTGGCTTCTGTCACCTACATACCTACTTCGAGCGACAGCGACAGATCGAGATCGTGATCCACGAACGCAACCAGTTTCGGCGTTTTTTTTTTGCGCTCTTACATGACGTGTGTCCATGTGTCACCGCACCGGGCTCTGGTGACGGTTCTTCGGGACCCAATCCGTTCGTGACCGCAGCAAACAAAAGTAAATAACCGCAAAACTTTTCCCGAATGGGAGGCCACACTCGTCGTTGTCAGTTCGGGATTTTTATGCAAATTTTTGGCGTTTGCCTAACCGGTTGATCCGGAACGGAAACCGTGAGCAGCGAAAGCGCTTCAATCATCTCCTCCACCACTAGCGGAATCATGAGCGTAGCCAGGATTTTATTGTTATTGTTCATGAAAATGAATTCATGAGCTAAAATTCATTGATATTTCCAGGTATTTTTTTTCAGGCCTCACATAATTGTTCCAGGTTCAATAAATACTCTAAAATACATAAATGATCAACGAAAAGATAATTTTGAATGACCAAACGGCTTCGAAACACTTGAACTAAAAATTAAATGATAAATTCCACTGGTTTCTATATAATGGTATGAACGCTTTCAGATATTTTTATAAGCATCATGGCTTTTAAAGAATTTTTCAAAATAGGGTAACGGTCTTGTTTTGGACCCCCCAAGGAAACGGTTTTGGTTTTTTGCCCAAATTATTTAATACAACATAATACAACAGCGTAAACATGTTAAAGAGCTTGCCAAAATGTAGAGAAAAACTTTATCTATGAGTTAAGAATGCTCACACGGTCATGTATGATCAAAAATACGTCGAAAATAATTGAATTGTGAAGCACTGTTTTTCATTATTTTGGACACACCAATACATTTTGGACCCTCAAGATATATATGTTAGACCTCCGGCATTTGTATTCGATTGGCGATAAAGTCCACTATACTGGTTGCTATTGCCCATTGCACGGTGACGTCATCAAAAAATCGTTCTCTTTCCCTCTTTCGGGAAATCTGAAAACAACGGTGCCAGTACCTGTCAAAGTTAGGTTAGGGCAAACCGATCAGAAAGTGGGTATCAAAACGCGAAGTACTAAAACGATGTGAGGAAGAGCCGAAATGTATGCAGGATGACAGTCGTGTCAGTCCCCTGACCAAGCCAGTTGGTGACCCAAAGATTACAAGCAGGCTATCGACATCGATGGAGACACCATCTTCTATGGTGACAGAGGGCTCGATTGGCTTGTCAGATGGATCGGGCCCGGGACATCCTGTCTACTGCAAATCGCTGCAGTTGATATAGGCTAATATTTTCAAAGCTAAACGATCTCTTCGACATCTGGTGGCTAGTAGGAGAACCGTCGAAAAAGAGGTTGAGTTGAGAACGCACCGTGTGCAGCATAGGAAGGAGCACACAATTTACACTTTTTCTCGGAATAGTTATTTTGTAGACGATCAGAGAGCATTGAAAAACATAATAAACTTGTTTTCCAACGAAAATGTATAGATCCGGTCAGTGCTCATGTACGATTAAAGGGATAAAATTGGAAAATTGGCGTTTGGCAACATAGGTTATAAATTTCCGGATTTTTTGTTAGTGGTTAAATTTGTTGTGAAATCACGCGTATCACAAGAATGAAGGGTTGAAATGATTATGTCAATTGAAAATGGTTCAATAATTAATTGATTATGACCTAATTTTTGGGTTGAAAAATTGAAATTTGGACGTAAACAAACATTTTCAATGACATTTCTCGCCTTCTTCCCCAGCGACCTCTATGATGGTGGCGCATTATATTTGCCTATAGGGGATGTCCATTGCCTGATTACAAGTTTAGAATTCAAGTCCCCACAGATCACGCAGACCCCTTTCATAACCCATATCCATCCATCTCATGTTACTACACACGCGGGCAGAGCGAGTGCGATTTGTCTATGTTCTAAACTTGTAACCAACTCAGTTATTGGGTCACCAAGTGGCTCGGTAGCTTAGTTGGTATATCGCTCGTCAAGCATACAAGAGTCCTGGGTTCAAGTCTCAGCCGAGAACGCGGATTTTTTTCATAATTTCACCCATAATTTGTCCGTCTTTACCACGCGTAATGAGTTAATTAATTTAATAACCATGCGGATTGGAATACCGAACAGCTCAATATAAGCGTACATTTATAAAATATAAACTGCACTACAACTATAAGAACACCCTCAACCATTGGATCATTTACCCTATTCCACAAAAAATCTTAGAGAAATTCACGAAAGATTTTATAGAAAAATTGTGGGCTTTGTGGCCGTGTGGTTAGCGTTATCTAGCATTTCTCCGCATCAATTAAAAAAAAAAAACAATGTGAGTTCGATTCCCGTATCAGTACTAATTTTTTTTAGCAGTGTATTTCTACCCTTCCACTGCACTATGGTCCAGAAAGCAGTTTTACGCGGAAAGATGCATTTTGAGCTTTAGAATGAAACATTAGGAGTAAACGATCTTCCACAAAGTTGTTTGTATTAGTTAGGCCCTTTGTTCCGTGTTATTGAAAATTAGGGTGGTCCATGTTTTCATAGAAATGGTGTAACTAACTTTCTTATTTGTAGAAATTATATTATACATGCTTCAGCAAAGATGTAGACCATTCAATTGTAAGCAGCTTTGCAAAAAAAGGTTTTTTTTCGTATTTCTTAAATTAATCGATTTAGTGCTTTGTTCCTACGATGACATTTTTCGTTTCAATTCAAATATTTCATCACTCTTAGAGTTTTGAAAAATGTCTAAGTCTAATAAAATGTCTAATTTTTATCATAAAAAACTTTAATAACTTTTAAACTAAAATAGATATCAACAATTTTTTTGCATGTAAATATGGTACATATTTGAACGTCATGATTTTGTATTGTAACCCTGCTATTTGCATTTCTCTCTGTACATAACTCAAATTTCGTTTCAATGCAGAATGTTTGTAACTTGCGCTAATCAAACCTGATCTAAAGTAGTTTTAAAAATCAAATAGAAGAATCTTGCAAGTTAAAAACAGGCATATTTGTTAAGAAAATAGCCATCAAGAAATTACTTACTTTTTATGAATATCCGAATTTCAATGCATGAAGTTCTTGCATTATTATTACAGTTATTAGTCAGTACATAGAACTTATGATACCCTAGTTTGAAGTCAATGGAAAATTGCTACGCGATACTATTTGATTCTGAAAAGTGCTCCGAGAACCGAATGAAAAACACTTATTCAAAATAAAACCTCGGGAGATTCATTGACAATGGATTTACTTCCTTCCTCAGTTCGTTGCCATTTTGGTTATTTAAAATGTCAAAACTGGGAGCAGAAAAATGTTCACATGTAATCAAATTGAGAATTAGTTTTGCCAATAATTACGGGAAATTGAAAACTGTTGTTGCTATCATAGAGAGCAAATTTAAAACTCACTGAGACATAGGGTTTTGTTCTTCTTCGTCGTAAGCGCTACTATTCGTCGTATCAAACTTTAAATGTTCCACTACGGCGGATATTCAAACTTACCTGCAACATAGATTCATTATCCAAGTGAAAGCTGTTATGGTTTGTACACTTGTACACCAAAAATGCAATAAAACTACTGTATTTCGGTAAATAACTTCAGTTCAATTATCCACTTTGCACTTTTTCACCGAAATCGCATGGACGAACACGATTTGAGAGAAATGCTTAGCGATCGACTGAGCCACACCACTTTCCAACGCAAGTTTCTTCCCGCCCCCGTGGGTGACTTACTTCGCCGGGCACTTATTTTCACTATGGAAAACCTTCGTACTTCTTCACTGAAGGATTTCATTCCAATCACACGCCGTAAAACTTCAATAAATCACCAAATTTTACGAAATTTCCTCAACCGCCGCGTATAATTGAGAATGTAAACAAAGTTTAATCCGTCGTACTGAGAAAAAAAAGCTTGTGCGCATCAATGTGTGCACGACGCTCGATGTAAAAATACGGTTTCTTTGATTGTGTTGTTTTCGCTGTACTGTGAGCAAATGCCATAATTGTACGGCCAAAAGGAATTGTGTTCATATGTTTGGGCTGAATTTTGATAACGAACAATGAATTTTAAAGGAAATTAGTATATTTCATCATGCTGAAGGAATGGAGGGTGATGCCAGTAGATCTATATATTCTAGTAAAACATTTTATTATAGCGTTGATATGTTGTGTTTTAACCATTCAATACACACAGTGAGCCGTAAGCTGTGAGACGAATCTGGAAACTGATTGCGACGGAGTTGAAAACGATACGACGGACTGAGAATACGGTAAGATGCATTTTCTTTGCATTATTTTCAAAAAGAGATCGAGATTTATCAAAATGTTATTGTACAATGCTAAAGCCGTTTTGAGAAAGAATTGTTTGGCATCGGTTTGTGTCAGCATCATTCACTGCAATACTGGGAACATTGTAGTTCTCACTGATCAATGCTTAATACGATGGATACTAGCACATCACCCTACTTATTTTCGTACGATGTACAAACGTGTGTGCAACAAGATAAATCAAGCGTGTGCTAGAATAAGGGCACACACAAGTTTGTTACCATTTTTTGACCTCAGGACGCAAGATTACATCGCTGCCTAGCGTACTGAAGTGAAAAAATGCTAACAAACCCGCATCTTGTCACCTTTATTGACAGAAGAGAGGATAGATGAAGAGAAATCGATCATGCGACTTACGCCCTAAAATTTTATGTTTCATAATATCATGACTACAAGTCATGGAACCATGGCTATTATTCAAGAATTTGTGTGCTCAGGGCGTTACATAAATCCAACTGTCACTTTTTTCATTTAGGTCAACAAGTCTTTTGCGATCGGTAGTGTGTTTTTTCCAGTGAAATTGAATAAGTTTTGTTTGCGGAAGAGGTTTATTTGAATACCATGCTCGTCCGAACTTTGGCATCATATCGATGACATTCCCGATGACCCAATGACTGCTGGTGCTATAGAGCTTAGTGACATTTGAACACACGTAGCCTAGCATACGCTCGTCATACACAGTTTGTTTTTGTTTTCCTCGAAGAAACTTGCACACGCTTTCCAGACTCATCAAAATGCCTATGGAAATATTACCCAATTTGAAAAATTTACACCCGGTTTCTGGGTGTTTTTCGAGACTGAGTGCTAATTGTTTTCCTCTAAGGTTCACAACTACATCTACACTAGGGCACCCATACCACTGGGCGTGATATCCACTATTAGATGTGTAAAAATGTACTTGCAAACTTTCACACTGATTATTCCGTACCGGGCAATGATTGATGAAGGTTTTGCTTAACAAATTCGTCGGCGATTTCAAATGTTCGGATGTGATGCATTCTCCACATCTTACAAAAGAGTAGCTCACACAAACCCTGATCTTTATCACTTTCCACGCCCGCAGAGTCGTTTAGGATTCTTCCATCGCCAATACAATCCACCAGCATTTTGCAGCCCAGGGACGATGTGTCAATTCAATTGATGTTTGAAATGACATTTTGCGAGCAAACCTAACTGTAATGTTCCGTGAAACAGGTTTATTATGGATCAGTAAACAATCAAGAATGACATTTATTTTCCCAACATGCTAGTTTGGCCTACTAGATAAATATTAAGTACATCATCCTACTACACTAAGGGGCCGTCCATTAATTACGTAAGACAATTTTGGCGATTTTTCAATCCCCCCTCTCCCCATTGTAAGATATTTTGTATGAAAATTAAGAATAATTTGTATGGCACGTAAGAAATCTCAAACACCTCCCCCCCTTAATCCCTTACATAATTCGAAGACGGTCCCTAACCACCGGATGTTCGCGTTCCTGCCACAGATATGGCACTCGTTAAGTTGACACTTCTCACAGTTTATTCCGGAACTACCGGCACAAAATCCATCTTCATGTTATTTGTTTACCTATGATAAATATACTGGGATCATAATTGACGTTTGTATGTTTTCATGAAGTTAGCTCATGATTTCATGATCCTGATTCATGATTTCAAGACACAAATTTCCACTTTTCATCATCAAAACTGGAATCATAAATGACAGGGTATCTAAATCCATGAATCGACCAATGCACGAGTTCACTATATGACGTTTTAGCGGTGCCGTGTTATCTATGTGGTCATGGTAACCCGTGAATTCGGCACCGCTCAAACGTCAAATGAGTGAACTCGTGCATCGGTCCATAGTGTTTATTTTTTCATGAATTTTATTCATGGTTCTAGCATACATAGTTTATGATTTGATGATTTGAATTTACCTTTTTGGAAACGTAACGTACAGCTGGCGTTACGGTAAAAAGTTCATGATTTCATGACTTTTGGTCATGGGGTATTTTCATAACATGAAAATACACCTTCCTCCTAAAATCATGACCACTTGTTCAGTGCACATCATATGTTTATTTATTTGCATCAAATGCATTTTTTCGACATTCGCATAACTTAGCTTTGTCTTCAATGGACCGATGCACGGGTTCATTATTTCTCGATTACTTTTTCAAATCGACGTAAGTAACTTTTATACGGTTTTGAGAAATTTAATTAGGAAAAATCACAATCTATCTTCTAAAACTGTTTTAAAATAAATCACTTTTTTAACATTTTTTTGCCGTGTACTTCGCTCAAATTTTGCATACACTCAGCTCACGTTCAAAAACTAGGTAGTTTCTATTATTTCCCACAAAAATAATTATAAGAAAATGATAAGCCGTTTCATTCAGTTACTTTCGACGTTTTTCTACCAGTGTAAAATCGGCTCAAGTAGTGTTTTGTTTTGATTCGTGGTTAAGTCACTTTGTCTCTCCATACAGCGGGGCGGCGAAAGTAGTGGTTAGGTTGCGAAAGTTGAAAATGTTACTTTCGTCGTTTTGTAAATCCGGAAATTAAACGTTCTAAAAGTAAAAAGTTGAGTTGGTACAGAGCGGTACGTGTAGAATTCCGCCTGCTTAACACGTAGGATCGATAAAGTAAGTTTGTATACTTTTTTGACTTGAGTCTGTATGAATAAGTTTTCGAGATTTGACGTTTTTATTTATTTATGTGACCATGGAAACCAATGAATTCGGCACCGCTCAAACGTCAAATTAGTGAACTCGTGCATCGGTCCATAACACCACTTTAACAACGAATCGTTCTATAGCAACGCGTTGTTTATTGTGTACGTTTTAAATTTGGTTGCGCTCCTTACGGCAAATTGAATATTGTAAACCATGGTTCTTCCTTTCCTATCAGTATTACTATCGGATCTTCGAATACTGCTGGCATAAGTCGTATCCTGCGTGCATACAGAACAATAGTACTTGCAAGCATGAATAGTTAAAAATTCGTTTACGGGAAGTCTGTAGAGTGACTTTTCCTTACCCTAAGATGATTTACCTCACTGAGCTGCCTTTATATGATTGGTGGAATCGAGTTGCAGAACTCGAAAACCCAAGACAAAATGAAATGGCCATTTTTATTTAATGAACTCGTTTTATTTGCTTCAACGGAGTACGAATGGCGTTCCAGTTGAATTTTTTATCCTTTCAGCTAGTTCTTCGGTTCATGAACCGGATTGAACTTTTTTTTTTATCAGAATGTGTCCGCTAGATTGAGATGGAGATGCGCAACGTTTTTGATTTGATTTTGAATTGATGTCTTCGTATATTCAATTCCTTTAGACCCAGTGATTCATAGTAATCTCCCCGGACCAAACCCTGCTTTGAATTTGCCACATATTGTACGTACAATAAACGGAAAACATCCTTGACTGGAATAAGAGTTAGGTCGAATATCAGATTGACGATACTAGGTCTTCAATGCCACTAAAATGGGCCAAACGAGATTACGATCATAGTCACTGTTACTGCCTCTTGTTTTTTACGCGATGACAAAAATTCTTGGACCGATTCATCGATGGATACGTAGCATTTCCACTATGAACCAGTGCACGAGTTCACTATTTGACGTTTTAGCGGTGCCGTGTTATTTATGTGGCCATGGTAACCAGTGAATTTGGCACCGCTCAAACGTCGCATTAGTGAACTCGTGCATCGGTCCATGGATCAATGCACGAGTTCACTAATTTGACGTTTGAGCGGTGCCGAATTCACTGGTTTCCATGGCCACAAAAATAACACGGCACCGCTAAAACTTCAAATAGTGAACTCGTGTATGGACCGATGCACGAGTTCACTAATGTGACGTTTGAGCGGTGCCAAATTCACTGGTTACCATGGCCACATAAATAACACGGCACATTCCAGATAAATTCACTTCCACGTTAAGCCTGCAAACAATCTGCATTGATGGTGACTATTTTACGTCTTCTCTTGTTGGAGAAACCCTTCTTATCCAGTTTCGCATGTAGTTTCAACATAGAATCTAGAAGAATAAGTAACAATAATAAAATAGCTATTTTTTCTTTATCAACGCAGACGCTCGATCTTCTTCTTAAATATTTTGCCAGGCCTAACTGTTCAAGAAAAAAATTGGAACTTCATTATCCAAGTATTCGAAGTCAATACCCAAATGCCGATAATCTGGAAGTGCTATAAATCCTGAGTGTGTACATTTTTCGTATGGGGTAGCAGCTCTTCTCGATTTTGTGGAACGCCAAGTTTGACACTTCGACAAAACAACTGTAAAACGTTTGAGTCAGCCATGATTAGCAAATTTTCTGAAAGTGGGCATTTAAATGCATTAGAATGCATCAAATTCACTCGAAATAATTAGATGCATTAGGAGTGATCCACCCCTTGCCTTTTCTCCTTGTTTTGAGTGCCGCATTTTTACCCGTGCGTTTATACATTGTTAGTGCAAGTTTATGACTATATGTATAAAATTAAAACATTAACATACATTTTAAGTGATAGCAGAGCGAAAACAGAATACGATATCGAATATATTAATGATATCAATTTCAAATTATGATACAAATTTGACATGTTTTCGACATGCCTTCTTTCTGATGTTTGGTTGTTTACACTGTTTGGGTGATGTTAGGTTGTTAGCACTGGGTTTCAGAATTTAGATGAATTTAATAATAATAATCTTCGGTAGATTCCTTACAAGACCCATTACAAACTTTTGACTATATCTGTGACTGATCTTTAGCAGAAGCCTGATTTAATTAAATTTAATAAATCAGAAATCTGACGACAATCTTTTAAAAATTCATATAAAACAAATCATCTTCGTAAAAAATCGAATTTATATCCGTCGGCCAGGGGGAACGCGCGGTCAAGGGGGCCCTGCCCCCTTCTAGCCACGTGCATAAGCCGAAAGATAATCGAAGCTCTTTTGTCCGACCCCTTTCGGAAATAATGGCCCGAGGAGAGAAAAGGGAAAGATCAAGGTATCTAGAAGGGAGGTACGTCAATCTGTCAGAATGTTTAATTCGCCATTTTGAAATACCAGGTGACAGCTGGCGAGTTTGTTTTGGTTGGAAGGTGCTAACTCAAGACGTACCTCCAAACATTTTTCACAGTCACAATCCATCCCGTTTCGTTCGGCTTTTAATTTCACTAGTCATAGAAGAAATGTAGCATCCTAGTAGCTTTTCCTCACTTTAATCAATGAATCACTTGCATTTTACATCCTCTAAAACACACGAAAAAGGTAAACGTTACTCAGAAATGCGGGAGAAAATTTTCACTTACCGGTAGGATTTGTTTTCTGTGGTAAACAATCCCTAACATTCCCATGGAAACGATACATGAAAACATACTCGCCAGCTAGCCAGCTCGCCAGCTGTCACTTTCACCTCTCCTGTAGCTGACCTCACTTCGCACCCACTGACTGCTTAGATCGCTGAACCTCCCTTCAATCAATCTTGGGAAAGATGTCACGCCTGGTCGATCGATGTCGACGACAACGCGACGCGGAGATATCGGTACCATGTGTCGTGACCCAATTTCTCTCCGCTCTTGCAGTTTCTGATCGCCGCGAATGACACGAGGTGGCGTCGAGTCATCGCTGATCGAACTCGCGGACCTTGGATGAGATCGGGCCTCATTAAGCTTCTACCTCCAACCGATATGCCGCCCGCCACCCGTGTCGTGGTTTCACTTTCAGCTAGCTGTTGTGTCGCGTCGCGATCGCGCAAAAATCGCAAACTAACAACCGATCGGCAAAGGGCGAGAGAAAGAGAGAGGCGATCACTCGAGCCGAACCACACGAAAAGGAAAAACGCGCTGATTTTTAAGTAAGAGAAACGCAGTTTGCTAATTATCACCGCACCGCGGCGTCTCTAATCACGATGATTAAGACAAAGCTTCAGAAAGCGAAAAATAACATATAATGGTGTGTAGCGACGAACCTTGGTCGTCAACTGGACGCCACCGTTGCGAAAGAAAGTGAAAACTATCGATCGATCGATTCTCACTCCCTGTACTTTTGTGCTATGCGTACACGGATTGTTTCTGTTAAAACAAAACTGTTGTTTGAAACATGGCAAAATTTCCACAGATCTGGAGAAAAATTTTCAGAACCCCACTCAGTGCCGACGGTGCCAGAAGTGGAGTCATGGTACAAAAAATTGTCGCATGAATGCTAAATGCATGATTTGCGGAGGTTCTTCTCACTCTAAGGACTCTGTCCAGTGAAGAAAGATATCGAAAAGTTGGAATGCGCAAATTGCAAAGGCAACCATAAGTCTAACTTTTGGGATTGCCCTTCGCAGAAACGAATAGTTTAGGCTCGCAGCAGGCAGATGGACGGCAACATTTTTCGTAGGCGGAATTCTCCAGGCAGAATCTCCAACATCAATAATCATACCCACCAGGTAAATTATAACCATGTACATTTACGAGCTAATTTTCTTCCAGAGATTATTAATTCATTATAATAATGAAGATAATCAAAAAGATAAGTCAAGGTTAAAGTTGACAGATTATAAATGAATCTATAGAAACATCATCTCAATAAAAATAATAAATCATATAAAGAAAATATATTCCCAATCGGAACAACAAACGTCACCCATCTAATTTCCGATTGTAAATCAATCCGATTGATTGCCCTTGATTGTGAGAGTCCCACAACAACCGTAACGGACCCGAATTGAGTTGAAATACTGAATCGTCCGAACAATGCAATAAAATAATGCATTCGACATCGGGGTGTGATCATCGTCTTCAAGATTTACAATCGCCGCCACAGCGGAGGATCGGGATCAATAATCGGATTAGCTTTATAAGCCATTGTTTACGAAAACGTAGAATAATGGTCTGAGCATGGAGAATGAGCGCCCTTCAACACAATAAGAAACACCGCAACAAAGTCAACCGCTTAATGCACTAGACATGGGCTGAGACGATTTGATCTCTTTGGTGTTGAAAAGGGAGCAAGAACCATAAAAAAGTGTGCCATAGCCAAACAAACGTTAAAGCATCAAAACTCTTCAGAGGGTTTTCGAGAAATTTTCTGGTTTGCCCTATTCTTGCTGCCGACATTTGATTCTTTAACGAGGATTTTATCTTTCCATCAATCGAAATCGAAATCGAATCGAAATCGAATCGAAATCGAATCGAATCGAATCGAATCGAATCGAAATCGAATCGAAATCGAATCGAAATCGAATCGAAATCGAATCGAAATCGAATCGAAATCGAATCGAAATCGAATCGAAATCGAATCGAAATCGAATCGAAATCGAATCGAAATCGAATCGAAATCGAATCGAAATCGAATCGAAATCGAATCGAAATCGAATCGAAATCGAATCGAAATCGAATCGAAATCGAATCGAAATCGAATCGAAATCGAATCGAAATCGAATCGAAATCGAATCGAAATCGAATCGAAATCGAATCGAAATCGAATCGAAATCGAATCGAAATCGAATCGAAATCGAATCGAAATCGAATCGAAATCGAATCGAAATCGAATCGAAATCGAATCGAAATCGAATCGAAATCGAATCGAAATCGAATCGAAATCGAATCGAAATCGAATCGAAATCGAATCGAAATCGAATCGAAATCGAATCGAAATCGAATCGAAATCGAATCGAAATCGAATCGAAATCGAATCGAAATCGAATCGAATCGAAATCGAATCGAAATCGAATCGAAATCGAATCGAAATCGAATCGAAATCGAATCGAAATCGAAACAAAATCGAATCGAAATCGAATCGAAATCGAATCGAAATCGAATCGAAATCGAATCGAAATCGAATCGAAATCGAATCGAAATCGAATCGAAATCGAATCGAAATCGAATCGAAATCGAATCGAAATCGAATCGAAATCGAATCGAAATCGAATCGAAATCAAATCGAAATCGAATCGAAATCGAATCGAAATCGAATTGAAATCGAGTTGAAATCGAATCGAAATCGAATCGACCAGAATCCCTTCGGGGATTCAACCAGAATCTTTTCGGGGTTTCAATCAGAATTCCTTCGGGGATTCAACCAGATTTCCTTCGGGGATTCAACCAGATTTCCTTCGGGGATTCAACCAGATTTCCTTCGGGGATTCAACCAGAATCCCTTCGAGTGTTCAACCAGAATCCCTTCGGGGGTTCAACCAGAATCCCTTCGGGGATTCAACCAGAATCCTTTCGAGAATTCAACCAGAATCCCTTCGGGGATTCAACCAGATTTCCTTCGGGGATTCAACCAGAATCCCTTCGAGGGTTCAACCAGAATCCCTTCGGGGGTTCAACCAGAATCCCTTCGGGGATTCAACCAGAATCCTTTCGAGAATTCAACCAGAATCCCTTCGGGAATTCAACCAGAATCCCTTCGGGAATTCAACCAGAATCCTTTCGAGGATTCAACCAGAATCCTTTCGGGGATTCAACCAGAATCCCTTCGGGGATTCAACCAGAATCCCTTCGGGGATTCAACCAGAATCCCTTCGGGGATACAACCAGAATCCCTTCGGGGATTCAACCAGAATCCCTTCGGGAATTCAACCAGAATCCCTTCGGGGATTAAACCAGAATCCCTTCGGGGATTAAACCAGAATCCCTTCGGGGATTCAACCAGAATCCCTTCGGGGATTCAACCAGAATCCCTTCGGGGATTCAACCAGAATCCCTTCGGGGATTCAACCAGAATCCCTTCGAGGATTCAACCAGAATCCCTTCGGGGATTCAACCAGAATCCTTTCGAGAATTCAACCAGAATCCCTTCGGGAATTCAACCAGAATCCCTTCGGGAATTCAACCAGAATCCCTTCGGGAATTCAACCAGAATCCCTTCGGGAATTCAACCAGAATCCCTTCGGGAATTCAACCAGAATCCTTTCGAGGATTCAACCAGAATCCTTTCGGGGATTCAACCAGAGTCCCTTCGGGGAATCAACCAGAATCCCTTCGGGGATTCAACCAGAATCTCTTCGGGAATTCAACCAGAATCCCGTCGGGGATTCAACCAGAATCCCGTCGGGGATTCAACCAGAGTCCCTTCGGGGAATCAACCAGAATCCCTTCGGGGATTCAACCAGAATCTCTTCGGGAATTCAACCAGAATCCCGTCGGGGATTCAACCAGAATCCCGTCGGGGATTCAACCAGAATCCCGTCGGGGATTCAACCAGAATCCCTTCGGGGATTCAACCAGAATCCCTTCGGGGATTCAACCAGAATCCCTTCGGGGTTTCAACCTGAATCCCTTCGGGAATTCAACCAGAATCCCTTCGGGGATTCAACCAGAATCCCGTCGGGGATTCAACCAGAATCCCGTCGGGGATTCAACCAGAATCCCGTCGGGGATTCAACCAGAATCCCGTCGGGGATTCAACCAGAATCCCTTCGGGGATTCAACCAGAATCCCTTCGGGGATTCAACCAGAATCCCTTCGGGGATTCAACCAGAATCCCTTCGGGGATTCAACCAGAATCCCTTCGGGGATTCAACCAGAATCCCTTCGGGGATTCAACCAGAATCCCTTCGGGGATTCAACCAGAATCCCTTCGGGGATTCAACCAGAATCCCTTCGGGGATTCAACCAGAATCCCTTCGGGGATTCAACCAGAATCCCTTCGGGGATTCAACCAGAATCCCTTCGGGGATTCAACCAGAATCCCTTCGGGGATTCAACCAGAATCCCTTCGGGGATTCAACCAGAATCCCTTCGGGGATTCAACCAGAATCCCTTCGGGGATTCAACCAGAATCCCTTCGGGGATTCAACCAGAATCCCTTCGGGGATTCAACCAGAATCCCGTCGGGGATTCAACCAGAATCCCTTCGGGGATTCAACCAGAATCCCTTCGGGGATTCAACCAGAATCCCTTCGGGGATTCAACCAGAATCCCTTCGGGGATTCAACCAGAATCCCTTCGGGGATTCAACCAGAATCCCTTCGGGGATTCAACCAGAATCCCTTCGGGGATTCAACCAGCATCCCTTCGGGGATTCAACCAGAATCCCTTCGAGGATTCAACCAGAATCCCTTCGAGGATTGAACCAGAATCCCTTTGGGGATTCAACCAGAATCCCTTCGGGGATTCAACCAGATTTCCTTCGGGGATTCAACCAGAATCCTTTCGAGGGTTCAACCAGAATCCTCTCGGGGATTCAACCAGAATCCCTTCGGGGATTCAACCAGAATCCCTGCGGGGATTCAACCAGAATCCCTGCGGGGATTCAACCAGAATCCCTTCGGGGACTCAACCAGAATCCCTTCGGGGATTCAACCAGAATCCCTTCGGGGTTTCAACCTGAATTCCTTCGGGAACTCAACCAGAATCCCTTCGTGGATTCAACCAGAATCCCTTCGGGGATTCAACCAGAATCCCGTCGGGGATTCAACCAGAATCCCGTCGGGGATTCAACCAGAATCCCGTCGGGGATTCAACCAGAATCCCGTCGGGGATTCAACCAGAATCCCTTCGGGGATTCAACCACAATCCCTTCGGGTATTCAACCAGAATCCCTTCGGGGATTCAACCAGAATCCCTTCGGGGATTCAATCAGAATCCCTTCGGGGATTCAACCAAAATCCAAACGGTGATTCAACCAGAATCCAGTCAGGGATCCAACCAGAATCCCTTCGGGCATTCAACCAGAATCCCTTCGGGGATTCAATTAGAATCCCTTCCATAAATTCTTATGTGAAACCATGATAAACCCCGGAGTTATGCTATGAAAGTCCTAATCTATACTCAAAAACTATTTATTTCGGCTCCTGATCCTTTTGACAAAATTCAATTAACCTTTTTCGAACTAAGAAAGGCCTATCTGCACTTGACGGCGCGCAAGTGCACATATCATAAATTTGATGATCTCCTTTTAAGCCGCGTGAACAAGATACTTCAGATCGTCGCTCCATTGTTGTTGAACCCCAGACAACGGCACAAAAGAAGTTTAAGGGGGCAATAAATCTAATTCTTTTGAACCTTTTCCCCTTGGGACGGCTCGAGGCCGCCACCACCATCACCGTCTTGATCATCGAGACGTGGAGCTGCTTCAGCGCAAAACCAGAAGAGAAAGAGCCGGTAATCTAATTTATATTTTATGCTCTGTTTTACGATCGGATCGCCAGCGTCGTCGACGTTCGTTCCTTGTGGCTGCTGCAATTGTCTTTCGATCGGGAAACGATCTTCCGCTAGGCAGTGCAACTATTTTCTTTTCGGCAGAGTAATAATAGCCTTCCATTTGCGCTCGAGCTGATGCCAATCGGGCCGATCTTATAATCGGTACTCTCTTACCGTATCCAAACTGCCGCCGAAGGGGCCTAAGCGAAGGCATCCTAAACTGCGGAAAAACTCCGAGTAGGGAGCGTAGGTGCTCCAGATCCAGGGCTGGTAGCGAGTGTCTTGAAAATATGAACATTCCGCACAGAGTCTGTCCAAACATTTCTGAATAAATATTTCTAAGAATCGTTTTTATATATTCCTTGTGACATAACGACATGTATTACTGTTTGTAACACTGTATGATTTTTTTCATGATGTTTTCCAGCAATTTCATCAGAAATGAGTTCAGGTATTTTTCTGAAGTTTCTAAAGAGATCTGCTACCAGCCCTGCCGGGACCAGGCCATTCCGGCATATCTGTTAAATGTGTTCGAATGGCGATCGTGGGGGAGCCAAACACAAAACAGGCACGCTTGTTTACGGGTTTCGATTAATAGCTTTCTCGAAAATTGGTTCAGGCACGATGATGTCGGTCGGTGGTGACGAGACAGACGATCAAGCAACGTGTACCCGAACCCCGAGCAACAACTTTGCACAAAAGGAGATATCTACCTAGCGACTCGCTCGTTAGAGAAAGAGAGTTCCTTCTCTTCCATAAAAGGTGAGACCCACAATCGGACAGCGCGCGTGGCCCAGAGGGTCACCATTATTGAGTGGGGTTTGCGTGTGTCCACTGACTATCTCGCATCGAGAAAAAAGCTTATACTTACGGAGAGCACACGATCGATTCTGCTGGAGTCTCCAACCGGAGACCAATTTCAGGTGGATGGTGTTCTAATTTTTGCGCGCGATCGACGGAGTCTCCTCCCGCAATATGGATCACGACTCGACAGAGGAACGCTACCATTATTGAGAGAAAATCCAGTCCACGTTCACATTGATCGCTAGGGCACATTCCTTCGCATGCTTTGCTTTGCCCACTTTGTCAGAGGTACAGTCACCCCACAGTTATGGATTAGTGTTGGAGAGTAAATACGAATACCTCATAAAATAATTTTGATATTTCAAAGCATCATTGAATAGTGTGCAGAACTACTTAGGAACTTCCATGATTCCCTTCGGCATGAGGGGTTTTTCTTGGGCGAATTAGATGAAATATGGCCTAATATGGGCTTCCTTGCTTGAGCTTGATTGGTCGCTCTTGGTTGCCTCCAGTATTGCCAGTTCAGCTGCACTTACACAAGGAACCAACCAGACGACTGCTTGGGACTAACATTCATCTTCAGTGTGTAAGTGCTGGTGATCTTCTATTTTTAGGCAACAATGGCGCCTGCCACGTCAAGTTGCAGACCAATCCAAACCGTGGAGTCCACTGTATCTACGCCAGTTCATGCATGAGTGTTGAGGTAAGGCAATTTTATGGCAGAGAGGATTGCGTTGGTTAGCAGACTGCCTAAGAATCAGACGTGAGGAAAAACATACTATAATGATGGAAGAATGTAAGCGTAAGGAAACGGTTTTTTGTCCGTCTATGGTTCTAGCAAATGCTATGGAAGATAGCAAAAGATAGATACAACTACCCTTTGGTTGATCCATAACTAGTGAGGTGACTGTAAAGATCGAAGTGAATACGTCCGAAGAAGCGATCGTTTTGTGGGGTGAAGACGAGGAGCAATATTGCCTATTATGTGCTACTATACTGTTGCGGTTCTGATTGGACGTTGTACGAGATTGGACAATGGCCAGTTCATTGCAGGAAAAAGCTAGTAAATGTGTACTGCTGAAAATGGATGTTCCACTTTTGTTAGGCTCTTCAAGAGGAACGTTATGCAATTCATCGTGTCAAAAATTGAAACGAATGCTCAATGCGTTTTTTATGGAACCTCAGCATCTGCTTTAGGACGATTGTGCTTCTTTTCGTCGAATGCCATTTTTTCCGCATGATCCGTTTCCCCGAAGTGAAATTTAGTTCACATTGGTGGTTGGATGACAAAACGTCGAAAGACAAAATGTCGAATGCCAATACGTTGAAAGGTCAAAACGTCGAAAGACATAATGTTGAATTCCAAAACGGCGAAGAGACAGAACGTCGAAGGGACAAAACGTCGAAAATGCAATATGTCGAAAAGAAAAAAAATACGTGCTTATTCAGGAAAACGCTGAGCTATCCGATTCATAAAAAAAATGTGGAGAGTAGCTTCAAACTCAAACACTTAACAATGTTTTAACAGTTAAGGCACTTAAAAATACTTTTCTTCCGATGTTATCATTGCAATTTCGTAATTTTTGGCTGGTCTTGGAAGGCATAATAAAAATGGAAATATACAAAACTTAGCTTAGTTTAGACTGACTACACATACCAATGATTACTATTCCGTGACGGACCGAAGTCACTGAAGATGCACAAAGAATCAACTAGAAGCTCGGCTGGGATTAACCATAACCTTCTTCAGTGTGCATAATTCAGTGCCTTTATTTTATACAAGGTCAATAACAACACCGGCCTTGCAGTCAGGTGGGATTGGGGGACGGAATGTTAGTGTGTAACCTTTGCTATTTAGAGACCGTGTTTGCCTCTGCATCTCCACAAAGGTTACTGGGAAGGATGTTTGTTAATGGGGAGGATCGTTGGGTCACAGAATTCACGTTGATAAGAGATTGGACCGTAATAAACAATTATTTGTGAGATATAAACAACCTTATAAATATAATATTTTCAATTAATATGAAAAATTTCCATGTAGAAGTAAATAATGTCGACACTTGAAGTGACGAACCATTCACAGTTTGTTGAACAAATAGCTAAACGCAACATTCCTACAGTTGTCAGCACGAAAGCATGTGTTATCAAATTTTTCTCATATGAAAAGAAAAAAATCGATTGGCTGGACCATCACAGAACACTCTTATGCCGACACTTACAGTGGCGAACTATTCAAAGTTTTGTTACATTTGGAAAATGTCCCATAGTTAATTGGTATTGTATTGTATTGCAAGAATGTAGGAGTTAAATATATTAATTTTATAACAAAAAAAACCCTTTTTCGGAGCGCCGCAAAACGCCTATACCTCACTCCGACAACTCAAAAACGCTAGCTGCTCCTATTACAAAAACGATAAGGGGGAAACGTACAAATCGAGATTTCGAGTCGGGGTTTCCGCCCAACGACAACCCGGAGATCTTCAAGAAGGGTGCTGCCTAGCGAAGCGAGAATGGGTCGCTCTCTTGTATTCTGGCTATCGAAGTGATCGGATCGTAGTCGAGAAGTCCCTCCGCGAACATATACCCCCGTAAGTGAGAAGAGTCTGCGTGGCAAAGACCGGTCCGTCAGTCCGGCCAAGTGTGCAAATTGTGGGCCATAGGGCCGAAAAATCAAGTGACCACCGGGATTAATCCCAGTAGTGCAAGAATCTGTCGAGACAGTTTTGAAGAAACCCGTGTGCGAGTGGTGAAAGCGTCTCTAAGGAAGATTTCCCGTCGAGGATCGGGATAACCGCGTGTCGGAGAAGATCAGTGGCTCGGAGTCGGACCATAGTGATCCACGAAACCACGAAAATCTCGGGGTGGTCTGAGATTCAGTGAGCCAAGGGGTGAGGAAAACTATGAGCGGAGTTCCCCTAGTGAGAAATTTGTGAGCGGTTGAGATTCGAGAACCGCACGGCCGTCGTGCAAGAGCGTGAGTGTCGGCAGGCTGTCCGGCGAGCAGAGCGGCGGAAGGACCCCCTTCCCAACATAAATTGTCCATTTGATTAGGGAAGCCAGGAACCCCTGAGAAGAGTCACCAGGTGAGTCGCATGCGTCCTCTTTAGTAAAACTCTAACTTACAGTTTGTTGAGTTAAGTGAACCTTGTGCAAGTCTACACTCATAGTATCGAACCATTCAATTTTTTTTTTAATTTAAGGTGAAGTAGGCCGTCATTGAAGTTTGTACGCGTCATCGATGATTATGGATTATTCATCTCACGATTGCGATTTTAAGAAAATTGACTATGACTTAAGAAAATTGACTATGCACTTACATAGCTGAAAAAGTATCAGCATACTTCCTGCACGTAAGCGCTTATAGTGATACTTTTCGATATCATTTGCAACCATGATGACTGAATTTTATTACATTGAAATTGCGAGCATGGTCAACATGGCTGAAACGAATGAGCTACTTAGCCGTAAAACATAAATAATTTGTTAATAAGAGGTTATGCCGACACTCACAGTGACGAACCATTCATAGTTTCTTGAAAAAAAAAACGTTCCACCGTTTCCACGATTGAATGTGCAGTCATACATATTTTGGGGTAATATGCCCCATCTACAAGAAAGGCGACAAGTAGTTAGATTGTGAGAACTTTCGAGCGATCACCATTGTAAATGCGGCCTACAAAGTATTATCCCAGATCATCTTCCGTCGTCTGTCACCTGTAGTAAACGAGTTTGTAGGAAGTTATCAAGCCGGCTTCGTTGACGGCCGATTGACAACGGACCAGATCTTTACTGTACGACAAATTCTCCAAAAATGTCGTAAATACCAGGTCCCAACGCATCTCCTTTTCATCGATTTCAAGGCAGCATACGATAGTATCGACCGCGTAGAACTATGGAAAATCATAGACGAGAACAGCTTTCCCGGGAAACTCACGAGACTGATAAGAGCAACGATGGAGGGTGTGCAAAATTGTGTGAAGGTTTCAGGCGAACAATCCAGTTTGTTTGGATCCCGCCGGGGACTACGACAAGGTGATGGACTTTCGTGCCTGTTGTTCAATATTGCTGGATCCATAACAATTGGTAAGTAATCTGATTTCATCAATCGGCCAAGTAGTATTTTTTTCTCTTAATAGATATAATGAGCCCAGTTGGAAACGCTGCCGTTATTCCTCAACAGACTATTATCGGGAGAACCGGAACTGGAAAGTGAGCTGAATCGTGCCAATCGAATGCGTCGTCCTGCTTGCTAAAGTATAGGTAAAGGAAACCGGAACTTTTTATACTTGTTCTGTTGAGATTGCAGCTGCTCGATGAAGGTGAAATTGCGTCGCGAAGCTGTCGGCATGGAATCCCCTACCCAGCTAAAAATTATCGGATCGTGGGTAAAAAGATGAATTTCGGTGATAATATACAGAAAATATTAATAACTGTAAGCAATAAGTGCTCCTAAGTGATCAATAATAATATTAATTACAATTATTTTATTTATTTTAAATTAACAGTGATAGAAGTGATACGTATTGTTAAAACCTATTTCAAAAAACATAAATAAATGCAGTAATAGCTTAATTGTTGGTTTATAAATGATTAAAGTTTCTGACTGATTATTTGTAGACTGTTAAAGTTGGATTTTTTGACACGTATCTAAATGTTTATTTTTTTTTCTAATTAAATAATTTCCATCACAATTTTTTTATGGTATTATTGTAACAGGAGAGTACAGTATGTGGTTAAAATGCTGTATAGAACAATAAACCAATAATTACACATACATTATCCGGTTTTTGAAAATAAATATGATTTTACTGTTCATGAACAGTTTGTCTTTGTAGTAGACGAATTCCATGCAGAATGAGTCGAAAAAAATAAAAATCGTGCTCGATAGTCTTCGATTTGGATTAAATTTTGCACATGCTTTTGGTATGGTAGAATAAGTGTTTTCCATAGAAAAATTGATCATTTTGACTCAAGTGGAACTTTTGAAAATGGCCTATGAATTTTTGCATGCAACTTATTTGAAAAATTCTAACTCCGAAACTGTTGATTTTAGAGAAAAATGTTCTATGAAGAAGTTGTAGTGAACCGTTTGGACTATAAGAAAAAAATATACACTGAAAAAATATTTTATTAATTTTCATAAAAAATTCAAAAATAAAACTTAAATTTTAAATTACACAAAAACCCCATTTTTAATATTTTTTAAATTTTCACCATATAATCTTGATAGTAAAAAGAGTTTTGGGACAAAGTTTCATGGTGGAGAAATTTTTAATAAAAAAGTTTTTCTAAGAACAACTTTTGGACGATTTTCAAAATTTTGATATTTTGTCAAAATAAATACGTTCTGATGATACAGTAAGCAACTTGAAATGATTCTAAGCCATAATGATTATATGAATAATTTCTCTAGAAGTAGCCATTTGTGAATTATATCGAGTTTAATGCAAAAAATATTATTTAAATATTAAAATAGGCCATTTTCATTAGTTATTCGTGATTCTCCATCAAGGAAAATAAGTAAATGTAAAGAAATATGGTCTTTACTCTCGAAAACGAATTATTATTAATGGAGAAACGCGAATAACTAATGAAAATGGCCTATTTTAATATTTAAACAATATTTTTTGCATTAAACTCGAAATAATTCGAAAATGGCTACTTCTAGAGAAATTATTTATATAATCATTATGGCTTAGAATCATTTCAAGATGCTTACTGTATCATCAGAACGTATTTATTTTGACAAAAAATCAAAATTTTGAAAATCGTCCAAAAGTTGTTCTTAGAAAAACTTTTTTATTAAAAATTTCTCCATCATGAAACTTTGTCCCAAACCTGTTTTTACTATCAAGATTATATGGTGAAAATTTAAAAAATATTAAAAATGGGATTTTTGTGTAATTTAAAATTTAAGTTTAATATTTGAATTTTGTATGAAAATAAATGAAATATTTTTCCAGTGTATATTTTTTTCTTATAGTCCAAACGGTTCATTACAACTTCTTCAGAGAACATTTTTCTCTAAAATCAACAGTTTCGGAGTTAGAATTTTTCAAATAAGTTGCATGCAAACATTTATAGGCCATTTTCAAAAGTTACGCTTGAGTCAAAATGATCAATTTTTCTATGGAAAACACTTATTCTACCATACCAAAAACATGTTCAAAATTTAATCCAAATCGAAGATGGTCGAGTTGTGTGACTGACCGATTTGACATGGAATCCGTCAGTAGGATTTGGTGCATAGTTCTAGAGCTAAGTAGGCATTGACTAGGACAGTGCCAAATAAGACCATTCTGAAATAAAACGTTGAAAAGATAACATCGCCTTTTATTCTTACAACGTCAGAAGTGGGATCCACCAACAGCTACAGCTGAAAATCTATACAGGAGAATATCGAAACCAGAGATGATTGTGGAGAATGAAAATTTCGCCCGTTTTGAAGTAGCTGGAAGTTCACCTGCGGAATCTATTCTAGGGAATGGAAAATCTGCCAAGTTTTCAGATGCAATTCAATTCGGACAAGCGGATTTCGATCTAGGGTTTGAAAGGCTCGCCTACGATGAACCAGCTTCTGGAACCAGCTTTGGGAGAAATGCTTTGAGAGATGAAGTTATTATCTACTATAGAGAAGTCCCGGAAGAACATGAGAGTGAAGGAGAAAATCAACTGGATTGTTCCGCAAGATCAAACTCATCTTCTGTGAGAAATCCGGAGAATTTCAGGAATTTATCGGTAAACACAAATTGTTATAGAAATCAACAACCCGTTGCTGAAGCTGAAGCTGGAAACAAATCAATTTTAGAATCATCATCAAGAACAAATTTTTGAACTATTTTTTTACAAGCAAATGATATTTCAACGATGCTACCGACGATTTCTGGGCACGTTCAAGAAGATGTGAATCATTTTTTGAAAATTATATCAAATACGAAAGAAGCACTCAAACTTGACGATCAAACCATAAAAATTTCACTAATCAAGCAACTGACAGCGAAGGCCAAATATTGGTTACACTCAAATACAGATTTCATGTTGAAAAGCTACAATGAAATATTTGAAGGTTGACAAGCTAGATCAACATTCAACGTAATTCAGGGGCCCAGATAGTCGTAGCGGTAAACGCGCAGCTATTCAGCAAGACCAAGCTGAGGGTCGTGGGTTCGAATCCCACCAGTCGAGGATCTTTTCGGGTTGGAAATTTTCTCGACTTCCCTGGGCATAGAGTATCATCGTACCTGCCACACGATATACGCATGCAAAAATGGTCATTGGCACAGTAAGCTCTCAGTTAATAACTGTGGAAGTGCTCTTAAGAACACTAAGCTGAGAAGCAGGCTCTGTTCCAGTAGGGGACGTTATGCCAGAAAGAAGAAGAAGATCAACGTAATTCAAATGAGAAAACAGCTTGCAAGACGTACTTGGACAGGACATGAACCATTTGCCGAATATTATCAGTCGAAACAAATAATAGCTCAAAAACTAAACTTTCCGAAAAAAGAATTCGTTCAATATCTTGTGGAAGGAATTGAAAATCAAGTACTTCGTAATCAAGCAAGGATGCAGAACTTTAGTACAGTTAATGAAATTTTACAAGCGTTCCGGTCTGTAAGGATAAGTGAAGAGCCGAGTCGGAGGAAACAAAAGTTATGTTTTTCATGCAATCACCCGGGACATTGAGCAGCAAATTGCCGATCAAACCAAAAGCCATATGATGCTCGTATTACAAATGGAAATTCAAAACAAAAAGATAATGACATGATAATTAACGTGTTGAAGGACACAGACAAAAGACAACATAACGAAAAAGTTAAATGCGACGGATTGGTAAAATTTAACTGCTTTATTTGACACGGGTAGCCCAATCTCACTGATACGTCGAGGTTTAATTAATGAGAAAGATATTCACAAAATTCCTTATCAAAAAAGTTTTCGAGGTATCGGTGGGAAGCGGGTAAAAGTTCTAGGATTATTCACCAACAAAATTTTAATTCAAAATATCCTTTTCAGCATTGATTTCCACGTAGTTCCCGATAATGTGCTAAACCTCCTCGATGCAATAATTGGACGAGACATCATCACGCAACCCGGTATTTTAACGATAATTGAAAATGACATTAAAATGTATTCAGTTGACCATGAAAATTTGAAATCTGAAGACCCTGTAAACGAGGTATTTGATAATAGTTTGTTCAATATCAATTCAAACTCACTACAAAATTTAAAAATTGGGGATGTTTCAAAAGATCATTTGGCAATTTTTTCAGAAATTTTTCAATCTAAGTATCTTAATTATGAAAAACCGTCTATACCACACACTGATTATGAAATGGTAATTAGTTTAAAAAAAAGGAGAAGCCTTTCATTTCAAACCTCGAAGGTTGTCTTTTGATCAAAAGCGTAAAGTTGATGAAAAAATCAAAGAATTTTTGGATGCAGGTATCATAAAAGAGAGTAGTTCGCCTTTTGCTAGCCCTATAGTTTTGATTCCCAAGAAAAATTATGATATTAGGCTATGTGTTGATTACAGGAAATTAAACAAAGATACAGTTTGAGATAATTTTCCACTTCCGGTCATTGAAGATTTGTTTGACAATCTTAAAGATAAATCATATTTTTCAATTCTTGATCTGAAATCTGGTTTTCACCAAATAAAAATTTCCAAAGAGTGTACTAAATAGGTACACATCTTTTGTGACACCCAGTGGTCAATACGAGTATTTACGTGTTCCTTTTGGCTTATGTAATGCTCCTGCAGTATTTCAACGCTTTATAAACAAAATTTTTGCTAATCTAATCAAAGAAGGTAAACTATGTGTGTATTTAGATGACATATTAATAGCTACAAAATCAATTGAAATACATTTCGAAATTTTGAAACAAGTTTTTGAGATATTATGCCAAAATTTATTGGAAATCAATTTAGAAAAATGTAAATTTTTGTTCAATGAAATTGATTATCTTGGGTATACTGTCAATAGTAAAGGTCGTAAACCAAACAGTAGTCATATAGAAACAGTTAAAAATTTTCCTCCTCCTAAAAATAGTAAGGATATCCATAGATTTCTAGGTTTGATGAGTTACTTCAGGAAGTTTATTCGAAATTTTGCTATTATTGCTAGACCTTTATACAGTTTGTTACAAAAAGATGCTGTATTTCGTTTCGAAGAAGAACACACGAAAGCTTTTACACTTTTGAAACAAAGATTGATTTTAGCTCCTATTCTAGCAATGTTTGACCCTCTTGCTGAAACTGAGCTTCATTGTGATGCCAGTTCATTCGGATTCGGTGCGATATTATTACAAAAACAGTCAGATAATAAATTTCATCCAGTCAGTTTCTTTAGCAAAAAAACAGATGAATTCGAATCAAAACTTCACAGCTTTGAATTAGAAACTTTAGCTGTAATACATGCAATAAAAAGATTTCATATTTATTTAGCTGGCAAAAAATTTAAAATATTCACTGATTGTAATGCATTGGTGCAAACGTTGAAGAAAAAGGAAAATAATCCAAAAATAAACCGTTGGGCTTTGTTTTTGGAAAGCTATAATTTTGAATTATAATATAGAAATGAAGACAAAATGAAACATGTAGACGCTTTAAGTAGGATGTATATGAGTAAAAGAGTCAAAAATAGCGACGACAAGAATAATGATTCAAAAGATGTTATTTGCTTACTAGATGAATCAGAAATAGAAAGGAATATTATAATAGCACAAGAACAAGATATTACATTGAAAAACATAAAACAGATTCTTGAAACAACTACATTTCCAATTTTTTTGTTATTAGATGGCATTTTGTTTCGAAAGGAAAGTGAGCGAAATTTATTAGTTGTAACAAGAAATATGATTGACAATGTTTTGAGACTGTGTCATGATAATTGTGGACATTTAGGCATAGAAATAACTATCAACGAAATTAAAAAGCTATATTGGTTCTCGTGTATGAGAAAATATGTTAAAAAACATATAAAGAATTGTTTGTCGTGCATTTTCTATAATCCCATTTCATTACCGTCTAGTGCTAGATTCAAATACATTTTAGTTGCAACTGATGCTTTCACAAAATTTACAAAATTTTTCCCGACCAAAACAACAAATTCTGATGAAATAATGCAACATTTGAAAAATTATATCAGTTTTTATAGCAAACCAATAAGAATTGTGACTGATTGTGGAACTGGGTTTACTTTTAATAAGTTTAAAAGTTTTCTTAATGAGCACTGTATTGATCATGTAAAAACAGCTATTCGTACTCCGCAAGCGAATGGACAAGTAGAAAGAATTAACATAACATTAACACCTATGTTAGCAAAATTATGTAATGAGAATAATTTTAAATGGGACCAACTGTTACCTAAGGTAGAATATATATTTAACAACACTTATAATAAATCAATTTGTAATCATCCTAGTATTTTACTTTTTGACCAGTTGCAAAATAATATTGCAAATGAAAATTGTAATTTGGAATCTTTTGTTTTAAATAGACAACCATCGAATGAAGCACAAAACCTTGTAGAAGTAAGAGAAAAGGCGCAACAAGATAATTTGAAATCACAAAATTACAATAAAAAACTAATTGATAAAAAACGCATAAAAACAAATATTTATAGAGAGGGAGATTTTGTTGTATTGAAAATAAATGAATCACATAAATTATTTCCTAAATTTAAGGGTCCGTATAAAATTTCAAAAATTTTGCCAAATGAACGAAACGTTGTAGTTGATATTAAAGGGTTTCAAATTTCAAATGTTCCTTTTAACGCGGTTTGTTCACCTCAAAATATGAGAAAATGGATAGATGATGATGATTAGACTGATGATTGTTTCGATGAGGACATCGAGAATATCAGGATGACCGAGTTGTAGTAGGCTTTGGTGCATAGTTCTAGAGCTAAGTAGGCATTGACTAGGACAGTGACAAATAAGACCATTCTGAAATAAAACGTTGAAAAGATAACATCGCCTTTTATTCTTACAGTCTTACATTGGATTTGGCGAAAAATTGATGTTTTAGCTACATTTTGGTAAACCGTTCACGAAAAATTTTGTTCGAGAAAATCTTTGTTTTCAAATGGTTACATAACTTAACCGCCTATTCCCCACATTGTTATTTGCTCATTTACCGTTCACCAAACTGTGAAAACCGTTTGCCGTATGGGTGATTTATTGTTATTTTGCACTTTATATGATATTATAAGGATGTGATCGCAAATTGTTGTTGGCACTACGGGAAACCGTTCTAATATGGTTCATAGTTATGCGGGTAGAAGTTTGAATTAAAAATGAGCCCCGATGGTTTGCATGAGTTATCGTTCAAATTAGTGAGGGTGCACGTAGCATCATCATTAATCAATGCAAATCACCGCCATTTATCCTTTAGTCAAGATGACAAACAGTAATGCGATTTCACAAAGTATCAAATTACTCCGTGATAGGCTGTGACGACGTTATAGCTAGTGCAAGTACCAAAGTGGACATAACTGAACCATTCCCATCACTTTTTAGGGCAGACCAACAACCAGTAAATGCCCATCCCAAGCAAACAAAACTCCGAAGACAATTTATCGCCCCATACGAAGAATGTTCTGCTGGTTGAGTTTAGCGGAGGTACAACATTCACTCACACGCAAAGTGCAAACATGACAAACGACGACGGACGGACAGATGATCGCAAGTCGCCAAGTGCCCGCATTGAAGATGATGGTCAATGTAAACAGACGCTCGGTGCACCTCTGTTTGTTTTCACATTGCTCGTCGTCAGTCGTCAGTGAGGGACGAATGCAGTGGCAAGTACATTTCGATGCAGCTTCTAACGGTTTTCCGGCCTTCTTTAATCGACCGTGTCAGTGCCTACTCTTGATCTGTGACGCAATTCGACGATCGATCCAAAGACGAAATAAAGACATACAGTCATCTCTCCCTATCTCGATATTGAAGGGACCATCGAGTTAGGGAGGTATCGACATACAGAACACATATTTTTCAATTTTTGAAATTTGGATTATATCGACAGAGTACATTCAAAATAGTAAATTAAATGTGAAAAATAGTAAATTTTTAGAACATTTAGGAACGTGACACTTTTTGCATAGTCTTCAAAAATTCATTTTTTATCACCCTGAAATGACTTGTCAACCTTCATTTTACTATCACTATAATCATAATTATCAAATTTATGAAATATATTAACATTTGGAGAATATTTGAAAATTTTCATGGAAA
Source organism: Aedes aegypti (assembly GCF_002204515.2). Lineage (NCBI taxonomy): Eukaryota > Metazoa > Arthropoda > Insecta > Diptera > Culicidae > Aedes > Aedes aegypti. Next base: position 213,689,808 of record NC_035107.1, on the reverse strand, counting down.
TATCGAGTTAGAGAATTAAACTTGCATAGGAAACTGAAACAGATCGCATCGAGTTAGGGAACATCGAGTTAGAGAGGTATCGACTTACAGAGGGATCAAAGTATGCTAGATTGAAGGGACCGCGCATTCCATCGAGTTAGGGGAAATATCGAGATACAGAACATCGAGTAAGGGAGAGTTAACTGTAATAAGTCGGGTTCAGAATGCGTGTCATTTCTAGTACTACATTCGGTCTCTTGGTACTACACTCGGTACTCAAGATTGACAGATCGCAGTTCACTTAACACAGCATTCAAGTTTAGAATCCTGCAAGGAGCATGAATGTCTTCATTTCTCGATTACTTTTTCAAATCGACGAAAGTAACTATCATACGGTTTTGAGAAAGTTAATTAAAAAGATATGGTTTAGAACGAAATGTGTAGAAATTCGTCTGCGAAACACGTAAGATTGATAAAGTAAGTTTGTTAGCTTTTCTGACTTGAGTCTGTTGGAATAAGTCTTCGAGATTTCGTCTTTGATCGAGCCTTTATGGACATCCGTGGGACTCAATTGAAGGGCATCCGCCATCTTTGATTGAACCCTTGACGAAGCGGCAGACAACCCGGTAAAATCGTTATCGCCACGACGTCGGCACGATCACTTGAAATTAATTGTAACCGAAAGAGGTGAAACCTGCTTTCTTATTCGGGCAATGAGCCGCACATAGATTCAACTGTTGACCCTTGAGAAACGCATAGATAGATAGTTAGATAAACAGCTCAGCTAAGCTAATTTCCTTCGATTACTCCTCTTAACCCATTCTCGGCCGGGCGCAAAGCACCATTGATGATCGAAGAGCGAAGCATAACAGCATCTTTTTATTTTTCTTTAGTTTCATTATTTCATCCTCGAGGAAGAAGGATCGCAGCGATCGCTGTCGTACACGCCAGATTTCGGTTTTGTGTTTTTGTTTTTGAGAGAAAACAAAAAAAAAATCAATACAGTGGAAAGAAATCGAGTGCACCGTAAACCGGGGGCAGATTGATCAGTATTTTTAAACTTACATATATTATTCTTCAAGGGGCCTTCTTTACCCGCGTGGTTAGAATCCACGGCTACAAAGCAATGCGATGCTGAAGGTGTCTGGGTTCGATTCCAGGTCGGTCCAGGATCTTTTCGTAATGGAAATGTCCTCGACTTCCCTGGGTATAGAGTATCGTCGTACTTGCCACACGATATACGAAAACGACAAAGAAAGCTCTCAGTTAATAACTGTGAAGGTGCTCATTGAACACTAATCCGAAAAGAAGGCTCTGTCCTAGTGAGGACATAATGCCAAGAAGAACAATATAGAAATACGCTCCAGTTACCAATATGCCCCCAAATTACGGTCCCACCAAACCAACCGGTCGGTGCAGTGTTGTTGAGGACCATCTCGAAGTGTTTTTCTCCACATTGTCTGGAGAAGGCTTCAGTCTCAGCAACAGCGCAATGATTTTCATGGTTTTGTTTTTGTGTTTTTCGAAATCCGTCTCATCCCTGCTTCCACCGGTGCTCGATAGGTTAGTTCACACGCATCGCCTCAACAACGACCGGTCTTGCCTGTGGTGAGTCAGTTTGGTTCGGTACGACCCCAGCCGGCAGACGACCCCGTGAATGCGCCTGCATACCTCTGTTGTAGTAACCTGCACTTCAGTGGTTGTGTTATGCTGCCGAGATTGCTCACTTTGGGGGTAATTTTCGTTGGATTGCAATGCTCACTGCTGCTATAATTATATTCACGTACGATTGGTACTTGACTGCTTTTTCCTGATGAATTTCTCCATTTATGGAAAGGAATAGTTTTCAGTACTTCCTTGATGGGGGAGCTGTTTCCAAGACTAGTTTGAACATTGTATGACTCAATAATTGAATTATTCCATATACTTTCTAGATAGTGTTAGACACTTTGCAACATTCATGGTGGTAAGCTCCATCGAAGTTAATACGCCAAATCGAGGATAATACGCAATTGGCGTATTAACTTCGATGGAGCTTACCACCACAGAACAGATAGCCATCTTAGAACAAAACGAAATTTTCATCTGGAGTACAAAAAATTGTGGAGAAGAGTAGGCGAATAAAACATTGTTTGCCCCACTGGAATTTGCAGTGCAAGATATTGACGTTAATTTCGTCTAAAATGGTCTGCCTCGCTCGTATAATTTGTTTGACGTTAAGTCAACATCGTTGATTCGCCAGCACAGTAAGCCTTGCAATCTTGCAGTGCACCTGAATCAAAACATTAGGTCAACAAAAGCCCGACACGTTTTGAATTGCAAACATGAACATTTTTAAGCTAATTATTGGCTTTTGGCGTTCTTTTGGATTTCTTTGGTAATGTGTTAGCAAAAAGGTGTGGTGTAATATCCTTTATGTGCGACTGTTGTTTTCGAATTGAAACAACAACTACTAACCTCCCCAGCCCCTTGGTGCATTGTGAATGAATTTGTTATCAAACTTATATCGGCAAAAATAACGCTTATTTCAATCATTTGCACCTTTTTCGTCCAACGTTAAGATGTCAAACATAAAGTTTTTCTATTAGCGTCTTTGCTCGAAAGGACACGCGGCGTTCCCCAGAGGAAAAGAACAACCTCGGTTTTGCTTCCATTTTACTTCATTCTTAAGGGAGACAACACTGCGGTGTTTCATCCAACGCGGTTGTGCCTTTCCTGAACCATTCGCCGCGTGGAATTTCTGGCAAATGCGCGTTTTAGGAAGCTTATATAGCGGAGCAGACAATACATGTTGCGGTACACAGCTTTTGCTTTACGAGCTTGATATTTCAAACAAAAACACCTTCACGCAAATGCTCTTCCAACACGATCGCACTAATGGCGTTTTCGTTTATTGCTGGGGCGAACCTAGTTTCGCCCTGGATCCGCTCTAACAGCTGTCAAAACGTTTTTTTATTGGGTCGGGTCTAGAGTTTCCAATTTTCCCGGGATTTGACTTCCCGGGAAACGGGAAATAAAATTTTCATTTCCCGGGAATTCCCGGGATCCCGGGAAATTCTCAAGAACATGAAAATTAAGCTAATTTTATGCTTTTTTTGCAACTCTCCGTATTTTATGTATATTGTATTATATGCCCGGTAATTTATTCTTTTTTTAGTCATTTATTTATGTTCCTTAAAAACGCTTGGCTTCAGTTGAACAAAAGGCTCCTGAACAACAAAAAAATAATATAAAATTTATCTCAAAGACCATGCAATTAAATTTAGCTCATTCTTGACCAGTGGCGATTACCTTACCTCATTTTTTTTGTTCTACGAATTATCTACTTGGAAGAAAATGGTTCTAATAGTTGATTTCAATCATCGTTAATTTACCAAAACATCAATTTATAGTACCGTAGCACAGGTAAAAAGTGAGGTTACGAATCGCCTCTGTTCTTGACAAATCTAATAAAGTTGAAATCATATTTGCCAACATTAAATCAAAATTATCAAGCACTAGAATAAGACCCACCTAGCGTCTTATATTGAAATTGTGACTTTTTCATTGAACAGAATCAAATTCTATAACCCTACTTATGTTATGAAATAGATCTCTCGAAAAAAAAATATTATAATATCATGCTTTAAAAAATAAGAAGATATAAATTTGATTGATAAGTAACTATTTGATTACAAAAAAGCAACAAATAAACATTGAAATATAATTGCACAGTTAATTAATGGTCAAGTTATTGGCAATTCCTACTTAAGGAATCTTGCTGTTATAAGGTTTTTGACGTTTTGAAGTTTACATATACACGACGAAACACTTGTCAAATGTACACATTGAAATTGAAATTGCGAAAAAAAACCACGTGCTCCAGTGGGAATCGAACCCACGGCTGCCTATTCGCTAGATGGGCGTGAACTAAACTCGATTACTTCTAAGCAAATGTGATCATCAGTTCGCATCATATTGAAATATAACTAGTGTACTAGTAAGGACATTGAATGGCATAACATGACGAGTAAATTGTGCGATAGTTTTTCTTTGAATTAGTTTTTTTTCTATCTTTATTAACGAGATTTTTAGCCCTGGGCTAGTTCATCTCGGGACCAACGGCTTTACTTCCCTTCCGAAGGAAGTCGTCACTGATTTTTTTTAGTGACTATCTCGGGGATGGGATTCGATCCCAGGTCCTCGGCGTGAGAGGCGTGTGTTCTAACCACTACACCAGGTCCGTCCCCTAGAATTAGTTTCAAATTTTATTTTTCAATGAAGTAGAACTTCGCGGGAAATACGGGAATCCCGGGAAACAGAAATCTTTTTCCCGGGAAACGGGAATCCCGGGAAATCTCATTTCCCGGGAATTTTTCCCGGGATTGGAAACTCTAGTCGGGTCGAACCCGGGTCCGCCCCAGGTTCAACCTAACACAACGAGGTTCGCTCTGCCGATTTTTTGCGATCCAACCTAAGCGGGGTTCAACTGTCAAAAATTGATTGTTTACATTTTTATAATTATCAAAATTAACGAGTAAAGCAAACTAGTAATAACAGGAGATGTTTACGAAAGCATTCGGCAATATTTATTGCATTAATATTGAGACTTAATTTTGTGATTTTGCACTCAAAGAAGCGAAATTTCATGTAAATGTGTGACTGACAGTTCGAATGTAGGTATGTCACATTCGATTTGACTCAAACCTGGATCTGTTTTCGTTCGTTTATTGCGAGTCGGGTCAGTTCGGACCCCAGGTTTAAAACCGAAAACGCCATAACACTTTCGTGAAGCACGCGGTTGAAATTATTCAATAGACAATTGCAATGTATCGAGTTCGTTTATAGCTTTCCAGCAAAGGATTGCTATGATGTAAATGAAGCAGAAACATCCCTCTGATGTGCAATATTTTAGACGAGTGCAAGGTTGATTAATTTATCATGGTGTTATGTTATTATTATAAAAATATTAATGTTTATTACGATGTGTTTTCCTTACGAAAATGTTTTATGTGTCACTGATTTTTTTAATCTAATCTAATATAATCTAAGCTCTTGCACAGCCAATATCAAAGAGCATCCTGGAAATACTGACATTTCTTCTAGTATTTTCTTGTCAGCATTAATATTTGCAGCATATCAGTGATATGACACAAATATTAAAATGGCCAGGCCCACTGTGCAGGCTTGTTTTTGAAGATAACTCAAAAATTCACGGCGATCAGATCATCCACTCATGAGTAATATGAGAGACGTAAATGTTTGAATTGTTTTAAGGAAGAAACGGGGACAACCGTACCAACCGTCTCAGTTTAGGGGGAAGTTTAAATCGTTGGGAGTGGCGTGGCTAAGAAGGTTAATGCACACTCCATTGTTGTGGGTGCTTCCAGGGATGGGACACAAGTATTTCTTCGTTATGTCCTGGATCGGAAGCCTAGGCTAAAGCGCCGTTACTCGCTGACGGACCTGGTGCAAACCTTTTATTAGAGTTCAAATATGAAAGATCTCACCGAATCCAAAGCAATAAAATGGCTGCATTAGATCTAGCATCACAAACATATGGTATTCGGGGGACCCATCGGCTTGGTTTTTTTTTCAATAGTTGCTTCCAGGTTTTCTTTTGGACTTTTGCGGCTTGATAATTTCACATTGCAAAAACGTTGCATCGAGGGATCGGAATGTCGTTCAAAATCAAAAAAGTCGATGAATTAAACCACGGGTGATACATAAGTTTCAATTTGATGTAGATAGTCCTACACGTATTTCACCACAAAACATACAATTACAGTTTTGTTATTCATAATTTTCAAAAATTTTCTATAATCTCACGCACAACGTAAAAAAAAACAAACTACAAACTCAGAACATACACACAAAAATACGGCTAATTTAGTAAAATTACACTTCTTTATCAGCCATTTCGCGATTCCGCCAGCCCAAAATAATTTTTTTCCAGAGTGAAAAAAATGCGACAGAAAACTTGAAACACGTCAGCTTTCACGAGCGGCTTGCTGCGATGTTTGTGTGTCACTGATTTTTTTAGCATTAAAAGCTTCTTCTATTAAAACCCGCAATGACATATTATCCTGGAGATGGGTCAAAGTTTGAATCAATCCGGTACGATTTTTTACGTAAACTTTTATGCTATTTCTAGTTGTTTGCAAACTTTGAAATTATCGATTTTAAAGATGACGTAAATGAGAAAAATAGCTCAATCAAGGTGTTTACTGAAATATGATATGTGATTATAACATATTGGACGCAAACTTTAAAACCATCTTCTCTTTATTTATTTTTTTCATTATAAACGAAATAATTATTGTTTGTATGTTATCAATATTCCAGAAAAAAAAAACTTCGCGAGAATTAATTGAAATTACATGGATGATCGTGAACCAGATTAAGATACAATATGAGAAAAGTCAGGACAATGTAAATTCACGGAACCCGCGAAATACGCGAAATTCGTTAAACTAGGATAACTTATATAACAATCTCAGTAAATTTCTGACTTTTGATTATGAAAATTGTTTATTAGTTTTCATTAAAATATGACGTTTTTCTGGCTTGATTGTCTTGCTCTAAATGTTGCATCGATAATATGATATTAAACTCACAGACAAACAGACGGATGGGAGCATCTTGACGGACGGACGCGAGGTGATCGAAAGGTGGAAGCAGCACTACGATGAACACCTGAATGGCGCAGAGAACACAGGCACAGAAGGTCAGGACAGCGAAGGCGATGGCTACGTCAGCACAGCGGATAGCGGAAATCAACCAGCTCCCACGATGGGGGAAGTTAAGGATGCCATTCAACAGCTCAAGAACAACAAAGCCGCTGGCAAGGATGGTATCGGAGCCGAACTCATCAAGATGGGCCCGAACAGGTTGGCCGCTTGTCTGCATCGGCTGATAGTCAGAATCTGGGAAACGGAACAGCTACCGGAGGAGTGGAAGCAAGGCGTTATATGCCCTATCTACAAAAAGGGCGACAAACTGGAGTGTGAAAATTATCGTGCAATCACCATCCTAAACGCCGCCTATAAAGTGCTATCCCAGATTCTCACCTATAGCAAACGAGTTCGTGGGAAGTTATCAAGCAGGTTTCATCGACGGCCGCTCGACAACGGACCAGATCTTTTCCGTGCGGCAAATCCTCCAGAAATGCCGTGAGTACCAGGTCCCTACGCACCATTTGTTCATCGATTTCAAGGCGGCATACGATAGTATCGACCGCATAGAGCTATGGAAAATCATGGACGAGAACAGCTTTCCCGGGAAGCTCACAAGATTGATCAGAGCAACGATGAACGGTGTGCAAAACTGCGTGAAGATCTCGGGCGAACACTCCAGTTCGTTCGAGTCTCGGCGGGGACTACGACAGGGCGATGGACTTTCGTGCCTGTTGTTCAATATTGCGCTTGAAGGTGTCATGCGAAGAGCCGGACTTAACAGTCGAGGCACGATTTTCACGAGATCCGGACAATTTGTTTGCTTTGCGGACGACATGGATATTATTGGGAGAAAATTTGAAACGGTGGCAGATTTGTTCACCCGCCTGAAACGCGAAGCAACAAGAGTCGGGCTAATGGTGAATGCGTCGAAAACAAAGTACATGCTGGTTGGCGGAACTGAGCGCGACAGGACCCGCCTAGGAAGCAGTGTTACGATAGACGGGGATACCTTCGAGGTGGTGGACGAGTTCGTCTTCCTCGGATCCTTGTTGACGGCTGACAACAATGTTAGTCGGGAAATACGAAGGCGCATCATCAGCGGAAGTCGTGCCTACTATGGGCTCCAGAAGAAACTGCGGTCAAGAAAGATTCACCCCCGCACCAAATGCACGATGTACAAAACGCTCATAAGACCGGTAGTCCTCTATGGGCATGAGGCGTGGACTATGCTCGAGGAGGACTTGCAAGCTCTTGGGGTTTTCGAACGCCGAGTGCTAAGGACGATCTTCGGCGGCGTGCAGGAGAACGGCGTGTGGCGGCGAAGGATGAACCACGAGCTCGCCCAACTCTACGGCGAACCCAGTATCGTGAAGGTAGCTAAAGCTGGAAGGATACGCTGGGCAGGGCATGTTGCAAGAATGCCGGACAACAACCCTGTAAAGATGGTGTTCGCCACGAATCCGGTCGGAACAAGAAGGCGTGGGGCGCAGCGAGCTAGGTGGAGTGATCAGGTACACCAGGACCTGGAGAGCGTGGGTCACAGTCGAGGATGGAGAGAAGCGGCCATGAACCGAGGGAATTGGCGAAATATTGTTGGCGAGGCTTTATCAAGATAATTGATGTAAAGCCAAATAAGTAAGTAAGTAACAAACAGACGTAACAGCTAGAATAATTGTCAATTCAAAACATAGTCACGTTATCATTTCAATGCTAAAAATACTTCTTTTGGCCAACCGCGAACCAGGAGGCGGTAATGAGCAAACGTCAAACTCGAACGAAAGCGATGCGAGTGCCACGAGTGGCTAGTCGGCCAACTACCCAATATTAGAATTGGGCGCTATTCTGCTGAGCGATGAAAATATCTAGATTGTTACGTCTGTTTGTCTGTGTTAAACTTATCATCTCCATTAGTAAAAATATTTCCTTGAAATTTAATATTTCACTATAACAGCCGTATAATAGCTATATAAATTCAAAATGGTGAATAAGAAATAAAAAGATCTGATACAAAGAGGTTTTTTTTTTGAGTAAGTAAAGTTAAAGTCATGTTTGGATTGCGATTAAAATTTCAAAATCGGAGCACTAGAAGCCGAGATCTTGTCCTCTAAACTTGACCATTCAACAAACATTTATCTCATTCATATTGAAATTCGTTCAAATAAACTCTTGTACGATCTGATTACTAAAACAAGAAGGAAATGCAAAACCATTTTTCGTAACCCTAAATTCAATGGAAATATTCCACTCTTTCAGGAGACTACCCTTTTTTGCAACAACCTTGGAGTAGAAATCTAAGAAAAGATTTAGACGAGTTTTCTTGTTTAATTCTGTACATGTTTCGAAAAACTTACAGTGTAAAAAGCTTGCCCGCTGCCACCAGGTGCGCTACTGTTCCCGTAAATTTTGGCAACTATTTTTTTTTTGTCATCTTTTCCATCTGTTCTGTGTTACCACCATCAGACTCCCCAGGCACTACACATTGTTTCAAGTCAATAATGAAAATCTCGATTACTTTTTCAAATCGACGTAAGTAACTACCTTGCGGTTTTTAGAAAATTAATTCAGAAGAATCACAACCTGTCTTCTAAAACTGTTTTAAAACAAATAACCTGTTTGACATTTTTTCGCCGTGTACATTGCTTAAATTTTGCATACAATAAGCTCGCATTCAAAAACTAGGGAGTTCGTGTTATTTCCCACAAAAAATTGATACAAAATGATAAGCCGATTTATTCAGTTACTTTCGACTTTTTTGTACCAGTGTAAAATCGACTCAAGTAGTGTTTTGTTTTGATTCATGGTTAAGTAACTTTGTCTCCATATATCGGAGCGGCGAAAGTAGTGGTTAGGTAGCGAAAGTTGAAAATCTTACTTTCGTCGTTTTGTAAATCCGGAAAGTAAAATTACATGTGTACTGATTATGTGTTCTATAACTTGATACCTCCCTTGCTCGATGGTCCCTTCAATATTGAGTTATGGAGAGTTGACTGTATTTAGATTATGATGAAATTGATTATTGGTTGCAAAATACTTAACCTTCCTTGTGCATTGGGGTCATTTTTGGCCAATGGGGGACGTTAATGGAACTGTAACTTTGTAGAGAAAAGGGATAAAAATCTGAAATTTTCTGACTTTTCCTAACACAAACATTTTCGTGATAAAAGAAGCTTTCAGTGACCTCTAGAATGCTACAAAAAAGTAACACATTAGCGTTAGCGTAGTTACGGTATACTTAGTAAATTGGATACGAGCAACATTCATGTTTCTATTTTAATAATCTCATCCAGACTGCTTTCAAGAACAAGGCAGGGTAGTACACCTTGTACCTATCTTGAACAAGATAATTAAAAGCATGAATATCGCTATTCTCGGCCACGCCCATCTTCACCTTAACTTGAGATAGGGGAAGGATATGTTGATGTACCACTTACTTAATGAGAGGCCATCGACTCAGCGACAACCTCATAAGTGCTACGGAGTTGGAGGTTGGGAGAGGTATGAGGTTAGGATTCGCCTTAGAAGCTGGCGATAGACAAAGAGCAATTGTAGTTTAGATGTTTTTAATTTCATAACGCTACAAAAAAGAGACACATTACGCATTAAGGGTAAACAATGACCCATGACTTTGTAACGCTCTCAAAGATCCATTTTCGAACCGATTTTCATTCTTTCAGCTTTATATGAAAAATATACCTAGAACCGTAAAATGGAACTCGGGACATATTTTGTGAGTATGGCCTTTGTGGGCATCAAGGCAGCTGGAATCTGATTCAGAAGGAACTGGCACATAACATATTCAGAAGTTTAGACGCATGTATTGTAAGATGGTTCTAATTTCATGGTTTTTCATTCCGATTTACAAGAGCATCAGGAGACCAACAATTAGATTTGGTCAGATTTGGTCTGAGTATTTTGGAACGAGTTCCGGAGGGTATGTTGTGGACATTTTCAGATAATCATATAGCTCCATCATGTGATAGCTCAAAAGTCATGAATTTCATTCATATCTAGACACCATGCCGAATACCAAACATAAAATTCTTCTTGTGTCTGGCGTCCCAACCAGGAAAAAAACTACTTCTTCCTTCTTCCTATGGGAACTTCTACCTTTATTTACTGAGAGCTTCCTCTGCTGATTGACCATTTTTGCATGTGTGTATCGTGTGACAGGTACGAAGATACTCTATGCTCTGAAAAGTCGAGAACATTATCAATCCAAAGAACATCCTCGATCGGTGGATGCTCATCAGCTTGGTTTTGCTGATCGCTATTCGTATACAATTTCCGTTACGGCCATATCAGAAAAAAATATGTGGAATCGGCATCATTCGACAAGTCATAATTCATGTTTTCTACGAATTATAACTTTTAACGGCAATCGGAATATTGGGACCAGTTCAAATGGGACTTCAGTAAATTCTCCAAGAGAACCTCCAACGATTTCTTCAGGAATTCTTTCGAAGATTCCTCCAGGGATTTTACCAGAAATTCCTCCAAGATAATCTCTACCGTAATGCCCACAGCGATTTCTCCCGGGATTCCACTAGCTGTTTTGCCAGAAATTCCTCCTGGAAGAACTAGATTTTATATATATATCGGTTCCGATAGGGATCCAGAAATACCTTAAGCAATACGTTCAGGAATTTTGCCAGAAGTTCTATCAGGGCGTCCTCCTAGGATTATTCCAGGAATTTTTGCAGGGATATTTTTACAGGGATTCCTCTAGCGATTTTGCCAGGAGTTTATGTAGGAGTTTCTACCAGAATTCCTCTAGTGATTCCTCTGGAAATTTTCCAGTACAATGTTTACTGAACTTTCACCATAAATTTGTACAAACTTTTCTCAGGAAAGTTATCCAGGAATTATTGCAGAGATTACCTAAAGGACTCCTCCAAAGATCCCTCTAAAAAACTTTCAAACGGTCTCTCCTGATATTCCTTCAAAAAATCTTCTACGGATTCTACAATAAAAAAGTTCATGAATTCCTCGGGGTTCCTTTCAAAAATTCTTCCAGGGATACCCCCAGGAAAATCACCACATGAATTATTATAAGGTTTCTGGTATCGGCTACGCAGTCTTCATTTTTTCAACTTTTTTGTAATGAAAACGCGTAAACGTATTTCATTAAAATATACAGTCGATTCACTACCAGCTTATCCCTGGCACAATTTCTAGAGGAATCCATGTAGAGATTTTTTTAGAGCAATCCTTGGAGAAATTCCTGAAGGAAAAGCGGGAGAGATCTCTGTAGGAATCGCCAGAATAATTCCTGGACGAATCCCGAGAGGACTACTTGGGGTTGTATTTGTATGTATTCGTAGAGGAATGCTCGGAGCAAATAATGGAGAAATCAGTAGGGAGATATCTTGAAAAATCCTTTAAGAGATTGTCCTAGTGTAACTAGTATCATTTTTGACTCTTAATGCGTAATGTGTAACATTAATAGAATAGAATAGAAAAAATAAAAATAAAAACGAGAATCGAACTTCCGACCTTAATATCATAAAGCTTCTCCTAGGTGGTTGGTCATTTGGCATAAAGTTGTTTGGCATAATGAGTCTGAAATCAAGGATTTCTTAAGATGACATTCGTTTTTACGTTTCTATTGAATCCCTCTCACGACATCAGGCTTATTTAGGAGTCAATTGATACAGAATGACACTTTATTCAACAATAATATGCTCTTGAATAAACTAAAGCGTATAAGAAAGGTTATTGCCAATAGTAATTTATAATTTATCTAGTTATTACCATCAAATATGAATTAGATTATTTAGCACAAATTCACCCTTCTTTCAAACATTGGATGTTCTTTCTAAGTATGAGGCAACCATAATTATAGGTATAAAAACTATTGATTTAAATAAATTTTACCTTCTGGCTCATAGGCTGTTCTTAGGAGCTATATTTTTTGTTTCCAACCGATGAGGGCGGAAATCGATAACATTGATCTGCTCAAGTCATCAGCGAAAAGAGAAATCGATTGCTGTAGTTACTTCAATGATTCTGAACGCATTTTTTATGTATTTTCGTGTTAGTATGCCGCAATAATTTTTGGCGTCCAATCTTCTATTGTTTTAATCATAAATTTTGCCTTCCATTTTGGAGCAATTCCAAATGGAGTTTCATGACAAATTCCTGGAATGATCCCATTATAATTCGACCGTTCTTGAAAAAGAAGTCATGAAAGAATTCCTAGATACTTTATTGTGGTAACATCTGAAATAATTCCTGGAGCTATTATTGAAGGAATATTTCAATAAGCTTCTCCTGGTGAGTTTTCTGAAATGATTCCTCACTAATTTTGTGAAGTGTTAAGTGGAGAAATTCTCAATTATTTACTGGCACAATTTTGGAAAATCTTTAATGAATAAATACCTAGAGCAGAGACGACTCGTAACCTCACTTTTCACCTGTTCTACGAATCAAAAAATGGTTAATTTGGCACAATTAGATTATAAAGCAAACAGTTAATTATTGGAATCGTCCTTTCTAACAGATCTCTTCTCGATAGATGCAAATTTGTTGCTGAAATTCAAGAATTTCTTTTCGTGGAACAGGTAGATTTGAGGTTAGGGAATCGCCACTGACCTATAGGAATTCTTAAAGGGTTTCTCAGACACAATTTATGTAAAAAAGTTTATGATAAAATTTGTACAAGAGATTTGATAAATAAATTTCTTGGGTACAAATGTACCGACCGTGATAATTATGTTTAATTTGTTTACCGGCATATCGGTCTGTTTTGCTCAAAGTAATAGGGAGCAAGGAGAAGAAAGCAATGAAAACATGATGGATAGGTACCGTAAGGGAACGGCGAGAGAACCCTATGGGAACGACTTGGCGCGTTGTTCGAATAACACTATGAAGACAGCCTGTATATGGTATGCCCTCTTCAACATCTAATCCAATTTCTCTCGCCGTTCCCTTACGGCCCATCTAGTCTTCATTGCTTTATTCTGCCTGCTCCCTACTACTGAAGCTGCCGGTAGAGGAGTTAAGATATTGAACACATAACATATGTGGAACTCAGGAACCAAAGCGAGTTGAAAAGTAGTACCTACTTTCAGCTGCTGGCAAGCGGTATATCTAATATAGAAGACTTTGAACTGTCATTGCCATTAGTAAACAAAAACCATATTAATAGCAATAGACCAGTTGCTGTAAAGATTGCAGACATTAAGAACGGGGGACATTCAACAACGTTCGAAAGCAATGTCTGAAGATAAATGTAAATGTTTTCTGTCATACTCTCCAATATTCATGTTTCGAAAACATTATTTCCTGTCAAAATAGTTTCTGTTTCATAACCTGAAAAAGCTTTTGTTTTCCAAAATCCTTCCGTTCTTTCACTTAAAACACTTTATGCTAGAAACAACATAGATACCTTAGATTGACTCAATTGTCTCGGGTATGACTGGCCTAAATCTAAATTTGAAGCTGTACCAAAAATAGTTATTTCCATTCCCTTCGTTGCTACTCTGGATATATGTTATCTACAGTTCATTTCAATACAATGTCGATTAATGTATTTGTGGTATAACTTTTTTGACATTTCGATATCCTTATACCACCATGCAAATATTAAAATGGGTACCACTTTTCGAGCTCGAGTTCCACTTATGTTATGCGTATTGAAGCGCAATAAAATTTTGTTACACTTAAACAAATATGCACTTTTGATCAAGCTACGAAAAATTTTAACCCAATTGGTGATATTCCAATAGCAATATCTTTGATTCCACAGACTATTTCTTGAAACAGAGAAAAATCCTTAACGAATTAATTATTCGAAAACCTCGAGAGAATTATTGAAGTTATTCTTGAGGAAATACGTTGACAAATTCCCCTGGTGGATTTTCTAAAGGTGTATCTGAAGGACCTCGAGGATCTCTTGAAGGGTTTCCTTAAGGAATTTTGAAGGCATCTTTGGTTGGTCCGAAAGTCATTTAAGACATCTGCATTTTGAACCGATCAAACATAACAAGCTTTTTACGATTACGATTACCGATCAAACATAACAAGCTTTATACGCTGGCTATGAAACGACGAGGGGTAATTCGATTTTGACATTTCTTGCCTACAGATTTTATAGTTTAATCTTAGTAGACTGGAATTTTAAATTGTTGATTAGAATGTCAAAAATTTCCACTACCCTTGTTTTGTTGCAAGTTTGGTTGGAACAATAATTTATCTATTCCTTAGAATTATTTATCGTATTTATACATTATCTTCATTTTTTAGGAACCTGAGGAGAGGATCAATACCACAATACCACATGATACGAATTGAAAAATGTCATCGTTTTATGAACTCTAGTTAGCTAGATCACTACAACATCATTACGGCCACGTATTGGGAGGAGTTGCAGGTCCTGCGGATTTCCTTATTTATTTTTTGTTTCACATACTCGAATAGCTGCTTATTATGAAAAAAATTCTGCAGCAATATCACATAAAATGAGTTTTAAACTAGTTTTACAAACAGACTGCTGAAAAACGTCCGAAGATCTCTCTCGAAGCAGAACCTCACTTATTTTGAATTGATAGGTCCTAGGAGAAACCAGCTCCTAGCTCAGTTCAACTTTTTTTTTTTTTGTATGGTATTCAGTTGGAGCTGCCTGACAGCTTAACTTGTCAAGCAGGGTGTCTACTCGTTTGCCGAAATGAAATTCCCTGATATTTCCAGGTTTTTCCAGGAATCAGAAAATAATTCCAGGTTCAAGAAATACTCTAATTTTGAATGGCTACAACAAAATAATAACATATTTTAAAATGTTTTCAATTTAATAGCAATTCATACACTTTAAGACATTTTTTAACGCATGCTTAAACTATTCCAATATACAATATTCCATTATGAAGGTGCTAACAATGCCAAAGTTTAAGTTTTATTTTAAATAATTATATTTTCCAATGATGGAGTCTTTTATTCCGTTTGTAAGAGCTCTGTTCATGATCGTGAAGGTGATTGTAAAACGAAGCCAAACTTTGAAAATTCAAGTGCACAAGACTGGAGAATCTACCAACAGTTCGCGTTGAAAATCAATCAAACTGCTTGCCTGCTGGTGGTGACCAATGGGATAAATTTTCGCGGAGCGCTGTTTGGTTCTCAAGTCTTGTGCTCTTGAAATTTTGAAATGTGGCTTCGTTCTATAATAAAGAACGGAACTTTCAAATGGATCAGTATGCTTCTTCTTGAACGTTTTTTTTAACTACAACGTTCTTGTGCAAACAAAAAAATACTATGCACCATTCATTTCCAAGACCTAAGACAGCTTCATGGGCGCAAAAGTAAAATTTTATTTGGATTTGTGACAATTTGTTAAAAAAAACTAAACTCATCTAAATTAATACAAATAATCCGTTAAACCTTTGGATCCATTTGTTTTGCGAATAATGGAAACACGGATAATCCAGCCTACGGTTGTTCACGCCCGATTTGTGTAACATTTAAATGTGGCAATTAAGATAAATTATAAATTGTTATGTACATTTCATTCGAAAATGTTCAAGAGTTCTAAATCAACCCTCTCTTTCCCATGGTAGATCCATAGCTCCATTGATTTTCGACGAACTTAACACAAACTGAATCAGATAAATACAATACAATAGTTACATACATATGATTACACATTACATTTTTTTCTTTGAAGTTCATTTAGTGATTATTTCCCATGAAACCTCTTCAAGAATGGAATCTAAGAAATTTCTCAAAAAAAAAAAAAAAAAAAAAAAATATATATATATATATATATATATATATATATATATATATATATATATATATATATATATATATATATATACATATATTTGTTTTGGATATCTTAATATAAAACCTGGATTTTTCCAAAAATTACCACAAACAATGCCTCAGGGATTCCAACAAGAATTCCTTCATATATTATTTCTGAGGTTTTTTTCTTTCAATAAAGCCCTAAGTCCTCTAGAATGAAATCCGGTGATTCTTCCATCGATTTTCCTAGAACATCCTTCAAGACTCCCGTTTAAAACATGTTGGAATATTCAACCAAAAATTACTCTAGATGTCTCCAAGGATTCCTCAGGATTTTCTACAAAATTGTCCTTCAGAAATTCTTTACGATTTTAAAGAAAATCGTGATGTATTCTTGAAGTAAATCTTAGGGTTGCATCTGCTAAAACTTGTGTAAGTTGTGTAAGTGTACAAGATTTTGTAGATTATTGCTAAAATGTGTAGGAATGATCGGGAGATTTCTTGAAAAAAAAAATGCTGTGGTATTAACTGGTGTGAAACCTTGAATGAACTTTTGAATATTCCATGGGAAATTTTTGAGTAAATCATTGAAAAATGTTAGAAAGAACTCCAGTAATCCTTGGATAAAATGCTGGAGAAATACTTAGAAAAAAGTCTAGGGAAACTTAATAATGAAACACAGGTCGAATTAAGGTAATTGTTTGAAATGTTCTTAATATATTCACGCGGATAACCCGTCGAGAAATTTTAGGAGCAATTCTTTGGAATGACCGTAGATGAAATAGCGTAGAAAAATTTTCGGGTTTCTTAAAAATAATCCACGAACGAATTTTACCAAAAACTCTAATCTAAAATTAACCTTTGCGGGTTTACCTGAAAAACTCTGTGGAAAGCTTTGGAAGATCTCTTAGAGTAATGACTGCAGAATCTGAAATGTTAGTGGAGGAAGTCCTAGAATAGTCTTTGGAAAATTGTTTAAAATATATCTGAGAAAATTACTGTAGGTAGTAACGTTAAAAGGCTCAAGGATTTCCTGAAGCAAACTCTGGAGAAATTTCTTTAAGCATCCTTTGAAAAATTACTGATAGTATTGGTAGAGGAATTTCTGGAAGAATTTCCGGAGAGAACCCTGTTTTAGTTCTTGATAGTATTTTAGATGAAATCCCTGGAGAAACCTCCAGGCTGAGACTATAGAGACCTTTTTGGTTACAATAGAGACTTCAAAGACCTTCCATCAAAAATAGAGAAATTTTAGAGACTTGGATAACAATAAATACCAATTCTCTAATAAGAAACTTGCTACCGGCCCTAGATAATCATTTATTGTTAATCTATGTTAATCCTGCTGAAAACTTTAAATTTATATCAAACTCTTCGCTAGCAATGCAAGCAGAAGTAAAAAGCAGTCCGGCCCGCGGGCTGGATCATTTTTTGCACTTAATTGCATCGGTAGAAAAGATATTCATATCGGTCGAACGCACCAACCATTTATGTCGAAAAAGAGCCTAAAAGGTTGGGCAGGATTGTTTTAGAATGTCGATAAAATTTCATACTCAAAAGTATTTTTGACGGGGTTGGTGGTCTGATGGCTACCGCTTCTGCTTCATATGCAGAAGGTCATGGGTTCAATCCTAGGCCCGTCCCTTTCCTCGTACTTTGTAGTTGTATATCTCTCACTTGCTTCTATCTTCCATTCTAAATATACCACACTCAAACTATTCGTTCATAGCAAACGCTAGAACCAGAGACGGACAAGAAACCGTTTCCCTAACGCTTCCTACTTCCACGCGCACGCCTTTCTTACGCCTGATAAATAGGCAGTCTGCTAACCACAAAAGCAAACCTCTCTGCCATGCCTTTCCCCCAATCCATACACTCCCGCATGAACTGACGTGGATGCAGTGGAATATACGGTCTACGTGGGAGTCAGATCAATGCATCATCAATTCCTCCCCCTTCCCCTCATTGGTCTGCATTCTGACGTGGCAGGTGTCATTGTTGCCTAAAAATAGAAGATCACCAGCACTTATACACTGAGGATGCCTGTTAGTCCCAAGCAGTCATTCGGTTGGTTCCTTGTGTAAGTGCAGCTGATCTGGCGATACTGGAGTGCATCCACGGGCGGCCAATCAAGCTCAAGCTCAAGCTCAAAATTTCATACTCAAAAGTATTTTTACTGAACAGCTCTAATAGCGTTTTGATAGCGGCGCAGCCGAATTTTTTTTACGATTAAAGAGAATTTTCTTGCAAATAATGGTTGCTCTGGGTTTTTACGCAAAAATCCTTTGTCGTGACCATATTCTACCATGAATTACAGCCTCAAAATAATTTCCCTGATTGTGATCGAAATTCCCTGAGAATTCCAGGTTTTTTCCAGGTTGAATAAAATTCCCTGATAATTCCAGGTTTTCCAGGTTTTTCCAGGTAGTAGACACCCTGTCAAGGCTGAACCCTCGGTCTGGCTTTTGCCAAGTTTCCCCTCTACCAGGACCAATACTCAGACGGACTAGGCAATGGCGCCCACATGAACACTGTTTTTTTATTAGTATTGTGACGTGGTAGTTTTTGAAAAGTGCCCATATTCCCTTGCTTCTGAGAAAAGGAAGCATTGTGAAAATCAGCAGCTCCATCAGAATTTGTTTGAAATAGTTGTGTAGTAGTGTCATTACTAATACTGTCTAGTCGAAATGGTTTTGAATAATTTGTCATTCAAGTGCTATTCTGATTACTCCTGTCTTTTACGTAAGATTAGAGTCTTAAATGTCAATTGTCGTCAAGTTTTAACAAAAATAGGCTGTTTAGTGGTAGTTCAAGTTAATTTTATTTTTTGTTGTTAAAATTGTTTATTGGTCATTATGTTCATATCCAGCTTTTTACGCTAGCCATGCTATAAAATATTTGACAGAAGCCGACCACCACCACTGAACCGAAACTCGAAAACAAATCCTTAGTAACCCATTACTCACTGAAATAATTTTCGTTGCTTTTCTGTCATTCAAACTAAAATCTAATTCCGATATGCATAGAAAATCGCTTAATAATCATTCTATTTTGTTTTTTTGTAGGTTTCATTTAAATCATGGCCGCAATACCTTTTTGAGCTGCAGACCAGATCATTGAAACAACATAGTACAGTACAACATTTCCGTAAATCGCTTGAATATCAGTCAAGGGATTGTTGTCTGGAAAATTGAGATCTCTGCTACTGTACAAGGTTTTGTGAAAACATCTCCCAGGGATAATATCACCCAGAGTTAAAATCGTGCTCAATATTACGCCATGGAGTCTGCAGACTCCAGCTCTATATTCAAAGAAAATTCTTGCCATGAAATCTGTGAGAATGATGTCCAGGTTTGCAGAAGCAAAAGCAAAAGCAAACCACCCTTCCCCGTTACCCTACGCCAAAGTTCCCACCGGGGTTGATTACCCGATCTTCCCCAAGGTTACTCGTACCCCGGCCTGTACCACGAAGAGGTAGGCATAGGAGTTGCTGGGCAAGAGGCTAAGGACCACACAAAGGGGTCTATTTTATTCCTGCAGGTACGCGAGGTACCAATGGTACGACATGCCTAACCATTTACCATGCGATGTTTGATTCATTTTGTAAGCCTTGGTCTTGCAAAAATCAAAGAGCTAAGCCGGGTCTTTCAAATTGTTGGGAGGTATGGTCAACCAACTTAATTAAGCTTAAAATAAAATAAAGAGTTCATCATTATTAAATATAACAATAACGAATAAGATTATTCCCGCAAATGCAAACATAGTTTTCATTTGATTGACCGAAAGAAAAACAATGAAATTTGACGATTCGTCAAGGCATACTGAGGATTCACTTCCAAGCCCCAGCCCAGTGCCGACAGCCAGCATCTGTCAAACATTTTATGGTATATTGTTTTTATGGCGAGCGTAAAAAACTGGATATCCTTAAAGAAAAAAGTCGCTTTCCTGTCTGTCTGTTCAACAATTTTTCGAAACTAGCAAGTGTACCCTAATGATCGATCTCAGCGTCTTACTTTCCATAGTCATTTTATAGTGAATATTGAAGAGTAAAGTTACCTTAGGCTTCTATTACAGTCTCCTACATGATTCACTTTTCGGTGGCAAATGCAATGCTTCACAACGCCTACTTTCTAATTGTAAATTTTGCGAAAATGAAGCTGGAATTAGATTATTTATACCGCAGTTACAAAAGAGGTATTTCTTATTATGGCAATGTAAAAACCATATTAAAATAAGATTGTCGCCACTTATTTCTACTCAGTGAATCTACTAGTCATTTTTCTAAGAGTTCCTAAATATTCCCTACGTCGTATATGATAACGATGTATCTAGCTAGCTAATAGTAAGAGTGGCTACGGATCATTCTGGTTAGCAAAAGGCAAACTGAACGTCACCAATAGTATTAATGTCCACTTCGAATAGATTAATTATTTGAAATGGGCATCAATTCTATCAATGACGCAGAATGTCCGTTGGATCACATCCGAGATATTATTGCGTCTATGCCATATGAATTATGACGCGGCTTTAAGCAAAAAATGCCAAAATGTGATACCACCACTACAGGTTACGCCTTTGGTTTCCATCATATGGGCTAATGGATTATGCCCTGCCATCGCGGCAAGGTCGCATAACCAAGGGGAGGGAGGTCCTAGGAGAAACCAGCTCCTAGCTCAGTTCAACGTTACTTTTATAACTACTCCGAAATATGTTAGTATCATAGCCAAAGCTTCCTGCTGTTACTGTCTGTCAACAATAAACAGGAAAACGACAAGAATAAAACAGGAAACTTTCAAAACGATCGACTTTCATTTGCAAAACACAAGAATGCATAAGGCATGACTTTTGCATGTCAATATAACTAATTTTCTACACGGCAAAGCTTGCTTTGATCTAGCTATAAAAAATATAGTGTTCAAGAAATGTCAATTGGGGATGATTCATAATTTATGGCATGCTAGAGTCAAAAGCTGGAATTTTTGGAAAATGAATCATGAACCATAAGTATATTTTAACTCTTTCAACTCGTTTGAAACTATTATGGTAAATTCCGAAGAAATTCTCAGAAATCGGTTGCTAAGACATCAATTGGAGATATAAGTTTGTTCAGTGCAAACCATGACACACCCTCGAACCAGTCCCAGGACCCTAGAAAAGGACATCAATCATCAAATTCTGCAAGCCATATCATGCGAAACCTATATCTTCAAGGTTTCTCGACGAGACTTCGAATTTGCATGATCGACATGATCACGTTTTTCCACAAAGTTTAGCAGACCATGTAACGGAGCGCTAATTTCAATTAATTCTATTTGTCCGTAATCCAGATTTCCTACCATGAAGCTCCCAAACCAATCATCCCATAAAACAAACACAAAACCCCAAAACTTACCTCTCGTTTGCGACGTGTTGTGGTGATTCCCGGAAACGGTACCGGCTAACAGCAACAGCAGCGTCAGCTTTGCCACCTGGCGGCTCCAGGCCAAGGCCCCCAGAATCAAAATACCCATCCTCGCTGGATGCTTCTGCTTCTTCTTCAACAATGACGTGTATGCGGAGATGGTTTAGCTGTTGTTGCAGTTTTTCTCCGCAGTACGTGATCGCTTCTCAGTTTCTTCGGCCACACCGTTATAATACTGCGCTGTATCCGGACAACACCGGCCTTGTTTGCCTATGAACCGAGCTGTGTGCAGTAAACTTTACCACTAGCAGCGGCGCTTTACTCATCGGTTCAACCACCGCTCCACCTTTTTTTTTTCTTTTCGGGGGTAATTACTTCACCTCGATCAATGCACACGCAGCTTCTTCCCACGATCACTGCCCCCGCTCACTTACTAGGTTTGTATCTCCTTCGAGCACTTTTTCAACGATCGATGCTAATCGTTTCCTTCTTTCACTTTTTTTCACCGACCCAAACTGGGTGAGATTCTACTTCTTTCCACTCGACGATCTTCGCGTGGGGTCATAGGGAAATGAGAATTTCTAACCTTCCACACCACACCCACACCTCACACTTGATCACTTTGATTCATCCGCCGCCGTCTGCTTCGTCGGATGTGAGAGCAATCATCTCACCGAATCATCTACCGAACATAATCGATCCAGCAGCACAACGGAAAGGAGGATCAACCACCGAAGCCTTCTCTGGAGCGATCCTCTTCCTGAAGATCAATTTCTACTCATTTAGACCTTCTCAACTCGTTTTTGTTTCACTCGATAATGACCTCTTCCGGGTATTTCGTTTGGTTTTTCGTTATGATCTTCTGACTTCTTCGAACGATCGCTACATGATCACGTATTGGCAAGATAGAACGACTGCCACTACTAGTCATTGCCAAGTGCACTTCGCTGGCGGCGCTGGTGACAAATCAACTTGATTGATAGATCATTTCCCAATACGACCACACATGTAGAACTTTCCGCACTGTAGACTCTAGACTGTAGACAGTGAAGGAGACCTTTGCCTGATCTCAACCCGTCAGCAGCGCACGATCGCACTAATTAAGCGCAAAGTCACTTATTCTATTAGCGGAATTGACCTTTAAATTTCTTCTCCGGGCGCGCTACGCTACGCTTCTCGCCAACAACGGTTTAATTTGTTCTACGTATTGCTCAATTGAAGATCGTTGTTCAGTGCACAAGTAAGCATTCATTTGGAATCGCAACTGTTCACTTCCAGTTATCGTCCATTGCACAATGAATACTGTTCTGTGTCGTAGTCGTTAATTTGTTTTACGCACTTTACTCGCTTCTTGATACTAGATTGAAACGAAACTACGCGCGGGATACGCACCAATGGCCTTCTTCGACAAAGTCTACGCCTGTACGCACTGGTTCTCTTCTTATCAAAGTACGACTACAAACCTAGGCACTTGTTGGCCACCACTGAGTATACCCATCGTAGTAAGCACTTGTATTGCATAATACAAAAAAAAAAAAAACGATGGTGTTTACCAACCCTATGCGTCTCACTCTACCCGTATCGCAGAAGTCCTTTGCTTGTTTTCGCATCTAAACACGACGCCGCCGCACACGATCGTCAATATTCCTCATATCCACACGTACTTTCTACGTACAGGTTCACCGTTGTTGTAAAACACTTGCGAAACAACATGTGTTAACTAAACGCTCAAACATCACTCACTGGGTGCACTCACTATTATCGGCGACCCGCACTCTATTACAACTGCATTCAATCTAGTAATCATCGTATTGTAAATTACAGCACAAACAGCTGACGGTAAACAATGGATCGAAGCAAACCATTGCGCGAAGTCGCGCGATCACTGTGAAACGAAACGAGACGAAAACCGATCGATGCGATCGAGTCGAGGGCTAGCTTGGGACTGAAGCAACACGAATTGATCGTCGGGTCGGGTTGATCGCGATCGCATCGCAGCCCGAGAGAGAAGATGTAAAGCTTTCGACGGGAGCTTTAAAAGAGAGAAATGGAGAAGCACGGTTAAAATATCGAAAGCATGAACAGTAGAGTGATGCAGGTTTTTAAATTTAGGCTCCCCTACACTGAGGCAAAAAAACTTAATAATTTCTTAAGGTATAATTATGATTTGGCGCCACAACGATTATTGTTGAAATTTGTAAGATTTACTTATGATTTTGGTGAAGAATTTCAGTAATGAATTTCATAAGTCAATCAATGAAATTCGGTAATAAACGCAATGGTATTAAATCAAATTGTATTATCAATCGATAATGTTGTCCGCCTTTTATTTCAGGCGTGCACAAAAATTGACATGTTTTGATAACATGTGGTCTGCTTTCGATTAACTTGTAGCCAACATCGAAAGCGGAGTAGTTCTTCTAGCGATTGCTATGATAAATATTTCAAGCAATTGTTGTTAAAGAATTCAAAGCTCTCACTTATGAAACTTATGATCCCATTTTCGAAATGTTTAAGCGTGCAATGAAACCATAATTTGGCTGGTTCATAAGTCTTGATTTATGGAAAATTTAAGTATTTTTGCCTCAGTGTATGCTTAAACGATTTTGGTATCATACCATAATTAGGTATTGTTCAGTTGTCAATACCTTATTTTGGTATTATGATGGTATTGAAAAATAATGTTTAAAACAATTCTAAATACTTCATTTTGGTATTCGATAGCTATTGAGGACTGCTGGAGGTATTGAACTACTATTGAAAAGTTTCACTTTTATATGAAAATCCATCAAGTATTATTTAGGTATTACAATACCTGATCTAGTTATCAGCTTGGTATTTGTAGAATATGCAGAAGGTATTATTTGAGGTATTTTACCTCTTATGTAGGGCTCATTCATACCTCATTCAGGTTGTAAGTATTGGAAATTCTCTGGTATGGAATACCTCAATTTGGTATTCAGTAGTTATTTTCTTCTGCTCGGGTAAATAGCATCCTCCCAAAGTTTGAAACGATTCGGAAAAAATTTGACTGTGCACATGCTTACCTTTTATGTTCAGCCCTCTATCTATTTGTCATAATAATTGATGGAAAAGTGAACAAACTCTTCTCATATGAAATCTCGCGGAACATTACTAAAGGACCTATCTAACATTGAGAGGCTCTCTTTGTTTACTTTCTCTTTCATTAATAACTGAGTCACATTAATCTCTTCTGTTGCGTTTTTTGTATGAAACGCTAGTCAAGGAAATTGAGGTCCTTTAGTAATGTTTCGCGAGAAATCTTTCCAGCTACACGCAAACAAATTTTGTTGTATAATCTACCGAATCCATGGTAAAATTAAGAACTGCACCAACGATTTCCAACCGACTACAAAAATCTGTTAAGTTTACTATAATCTAGTACAAATCACTGCAGTGCAGTAAATGTGACCATGTCCATAGTAGCATCCACTACAAAGCATTGTATTTCAATCAGTGACACCCACCGTACAACACAGTATGGTCAAAAGTAGAATGCCAAAATTGTCAAATCAAGAATGTTTCTAGTCATAAATACTGCAATTGTGGTTGAATAAACGGAATATATTTTCTTGTGTAGTGATGTTGACTAAGTTTTGGTAGAATTAACAGATAAATGTAGTCGGTTGAAAATCGTTGGTGCAGTTCTTAATTTTACCATGGATAGTTGTTTCTACAATAAAATTAATTTCAGTGTACAACTTTGCCAAAGACTACATTTTAATTGGCTATCTAGACGTCCTGATATCCTGATAAATAAAATAAGCGGTTTGTGCAGCTCCTTGTTTCTAAGCAAATGTATGGTCCAGGATAAAAACTATAATCACTGGGAGCTATAGAAGGATCTTCTCTTTACCGTAGCATTGTTAAGGCAAAGTAGGTCGTCACTGAAATTTGTACGCGTCGTTGATGATTGTTGTATATTGATCTGCAGATTTTGAATCGAAGAAAATCAGTTGATTTGGCACAGACACAGCTGAAAAATTATCAGCATACTTCATGAATGTTAGAGCGTACAGTGATACTTTTCCAATTCAATATAAACTATCAAGACTGAGTATTATCACTTTGAAATTGCAAGCTGTAAAGTCATCATTGCTGCCGAAATGAATGACGGGCTACTTAGCCTTAAATAACGTGTAAACCCATTTGCTTGGTCAGTAACACACACAGTAAGCTACACACTCGGTTACCAATGGCTTTTAGGGCGAGATCACAGGTTATGCGAGAATTGTTATTCACCATAATAAAGTGGGTTTGCATATCACATGCTTCATCAGCTGTTCGGCAGGCAACAGTGATGCTCTTAGCGTGTAGAATAGATCAAAGTAGGTAACCCAAGCTACTATGTTCTACAGCAAAAAAGCGATGTTGTTCTGAGAGTAATCAAATGATCATCTCAGACTCAGCATGATTTAGATTTTGTAATCAATTATCCTTAAGTCCCATCAAAATGTGGTCTTCGGCAAAATTGTAGTTGGGAAGATTTCACATGAAAAGAGTTTGTTCACCTTTTCATCAAATATTATGACAAATAGATAGAGGGCTGAACATGAAAGGTAGGCACAGTCAAATTTCTTTCACTTTTCCATACACGGATAAAAATCTGATTCCCATATCATGATTTACAAGTCATGAAATTCATAAATTGGTTAGGTCGTGATATCAGAACGACAAATCATGGTTCCTGGAGTCATAATTATGACTCTTCATAAGCCTAACCGCCCCAAGGGAACGATTTTCAAGCCCAAGGGGGCGAAAATTTGTAAAACTGAATTTTGGGGACGAAAAGGCTAGAAAGAAAGCGAAAGTGCTATTATAAATGAATTTGAGATCATTGACTTTTGTAGAAGACACTCATGAACATTAATGGAAGATTGTACTCTTATACAATTAAAGGTTTAAACTTTTAATACAGTGATACCTCCATGAGTCGATGTTCCATGACTCGATATCGACTCATGGAACCATACTAGAAACAAAATTTCATGGTTACTATGATGGTCCCTTGAAACAGGTTTCCAAAGGATTGCTGTTCTATGACTCGATATTTCCATGAGTCGATGGTCCCTTCAATATCGACTCATGGAGGTTTCACTGTAATTCCATTTTCAAATCGTGTTTGGCAAAACTTGACGATTGTCAAAGACAAAAAGTTTGTGTAGGGTACACCGGGGCAAGTTGAAAAGGGTGGGGCAAGATGGAATACAAAGTTTTTAATAGGATACCTATGAATGTTAGCAAATATTTATTCCCTAAAAGTTGGATGCATCCGTTAATGTTTCTGTAATTGAATGTCTCATCAATATGAAATTTCACTACTATACCTTGCCATTTCATCTTACCCCAGCCGTTACAACTTGCCCCGGTATACCTTAATGCATTAAGTTTCGTTGTTCCTTTTGTGAATATTAAAACATGTCACAGATATTTATTTTTGAAAATAAAACTATATAAACTAGGGTTGAAGTACCAATTATAGCTAAAGTACCAATTATGGCAATAGATAGAACAAAAAGAAATTTTTCTCATTGTTTCGCTAGAAACCTATTTGTTTTCGATGATTACTAAACCTTGATAAAAACATTCGTGCAATGATTTTCGAACAATGAACATTTGAAGATGTTTTGCCTCACATATATGTCGCCTTTAAGGGGCCTTCCTTAGCCGTGTGATTAGAGTCCGCGGCTACAAAGCAAAGCCAAGCTGAAGGTGTCTGGGTTCGATTCCCGGTCGGTCCAGGATCTTTTTGTAATGGAAATTTCCTTGACTTCCCTGGACATAGGTCCGTCACACTCGGGCTCAGATTGGGTACCACTTCTAGTAAGGTACCGTGGGGCAAGTGGGTAATGGATTTTGCATAGTTGGGATTCCTCAAATTCTAGAGTCCCTAAATTAAAACATATGAGGTCGTGTATATTTTTTAGCTTGACTCCCATCAAATATAAGCAGTATACTGAAATTGATTTTTATGTAAAATTGAAGAAAAAAGTACAGAAAAAGTTTTTGAAAATAGTCTCCTTACTTTTCACTTGCCCCACAGGTGGGGCAAGTGAAAAATTTATCGTTTTGAACAATAAATCCAAAAACTAACAGTTACATTCACGATTTCTATTACCTTTAACATTTGTTAAGGCGTCTCAATGAACAATAACATAAGTAACATGTATACAAAAAAAAATTATTCTTGTTACTTGAATTTTCTTCTGTTCAATTATGTTTGTTGAAATGATTCGACAACATTATAACTGCAACATTCTGCAACATTCCCAATGTTATTTTTTACATCATGGGACAGCAATTGCATTTCTGCTCTGTAGATTTTCCACCGCTCGTTATTTGTTTTTAAGAAAGTCGAATATGACGTCGGATAACTCTTCAAAAGAAATCAAACGGAATCCTTCAATAAAGTATTTAGAAACTTTTTTATGTGGATACACCTATACCCCATTTTTATGTTTTGAACTAGCTTTACATAGACATTCCACGAGCTTTCCGTGCGTTGTCTTATATTGGAACTTTCCAATCAACGTCTTCCTTTTAATCGGCTGTCCGAAGTAGACATATTAATATCGTAATATTTGGCAACCTTATTTTTAGAGAAGTTCCATGATTTGGCCATGATAATAGCTTTTAACGCTTTTAGTATAGTGTTTCTTGAATTATAAGCACGTTCTGTTATTATATGATAATTGCGAACCTTGTGTACTTATAGCTACCTAGAGAGAAAACACAAACTCAATCTCTAATGAGAAACTTTTCACTTGCCCCACGTGATTGGAAAATTGACGGTGTTTTAATTTAGTTATTTTTAGGTCTATGTCGAATTAATTCTAAAACTTTTTTATTGCAGTTTAAAACTGTCAGAGGGGACAACTTAGAAGTGGTACAGAATATTTTTTTCCGCAACTTTTTTCTACTGAAAATATTAAAATAAGATTGCACGCCGCCAACTTGTTACGGAGTACCAGTTAACAGGTTAACAATCTTTTGCTCTATTATGCAATATTGGTTGAAAAATCTCAGGAATCTCTTACCTACCGTAATGTTCTGAATGGCTTCAACGGTTTACGCATGATTTTGAAACGTTTGTTCACATATTCAGTAAAATATACACATTATTTTCACTTACCCCATTTACCCACTTGCCCCGCGGTACCTTACTGCATTTGGTCCCTCGGTAGTACAAAAGGTACCCAAGTTTGACAGATCGCAGTACACTTTTCACGGCATTCTAGATTACCTTATGAGCCATAAAATTCTGGTCAACTGCAAAGGATATGGAGGTCTTTAATGTGTCTTTGGTATAATCCTACCTGTCACACGATATACGAATGCTAAAATGGCAGCTTTGGCAACGAAAGCTCTCAGTTAATAACTGTCGAAGTGCTCATAAGAACACTAAGCTGAGAAGCAGGCTCTGTCCCAGTGAGGACGTTAATGCCAAGAAGAAGAAGATATGTCACCTTCTTAGCAGTTTGTTAAAGGACACCCGTTACGAAATTTATGTTTTCATGCGGTAAAATTGCTTCAACCGATAAATGTATGTTCCCTAGTGAGAACAACTGAACAAATTTAGCTGGTGAGTTATTAAATCTACCGTTTTAAGTTGAAAATCATGTTATTTCCACTATGCCGATAACTAGTACAAAGACTTTTAGAAAATTTCTTGGCTCCCATGAACTCATTGCGATGAATTGATATAATGTATATATCAGGGTTTCCCAACCGGTGGTCCGCGGACCCCTAGGGGGCCATGATGACTTCTCAGGGGGTCCGCGAAGCCATTGTGAATATTTTTTTTTTATTGATAAATAAATGTCAGGAAATTCTCAACTAACTGGTTTTGCAGAAAGCATTACACCCGAATTGCATTTTTTTTAATGTTTCTGAACTGTTCAAGTTCTTGATACGCCAAAGTTGATAAAATACCTTGAACTTCATTTGGTTAAGAAGAGATTTAATTCGTTCTATTTTTTCCTCACCAGATTGTCCCTATTTTTCAAGTGTGAGTTCGAAAATGAACGTTATCATGGAGATGTAAATAGGATATTTCTTCCGTTTTTTTCAGCTTAACCTTGGCGGATTTCTTTAAATTTCTTATAAGGTTCTCTACAAATTCGTCGGGACCCTGTAAACTATTGGCGGGATTGTGGAAATTTAAAAATTTTCATTCCCTAGGACGTGGAATTCTCTCGAATCGAATAGTAAAATCAGTGCTTCTTGACTGATAATTGATCCTTGGTAGATTTCTTTTAAGAATTTGAAATTTGACGGATATTTGACAAGGTATCCGGAAAATTTTACGTGAATTTTTTTTATGTTTTTTGTTGTTTCGGATTATCTTTTTGGAAGCTCATTGGAAAGTTTCGTAAAATACTGATGACAATTTCCAGGGATAGACAGCTAAAAAAAAATCTTAGAATACTTCTTGGCGAGGTGTTTCCGGATGAATAGTGACATTTTTGGAGTTACCCATGGAAATCTTAAAAATCTTTCGAGGTATTTGCCGAGGAAATCTTCTATGAACTTATGGAAATATTTTTGACAAATTGATTGCGTAATTTTTGGAATTTTGTTAAGATTATCCTAAGTACTTGCTCTGCACCATATTTTTAGGACTTTGACTAGATCCTTTTGGAAACCACCTTTTAAGGCTCTTCGAGAAAAGCTTGGTAGATTTGACTACAATTTTCACATCATTTATGGTGTGGTGCATAACCTAATTTTGAGCGTGCCTTCCAAGCATAAAGTAAGTTCACAAATTTTAGCCATTGTGATTCCTAATTTCAAACCTTAAAAATGTTCTAAATGCACCAAATCTGTTTTAGGGGTCCGCGGGTTATTTGTAGAACTTCCAAGGGGGTCACAGCTCTAAATAACACAAAATTTCTGGAAAATTTTATGAGCAATCACTTCATTCATTATTAGTGTTACATTATCATTCACTCCGGATGGCATTTGAGTCAATTTCGTGCAAATATTCGATAGTCCATAATTGGGACACTTTTATGTCGAATGCTAGGAACACTATTGCCAAACACTGTTGACCTATTACATCCATAATTGGTACACCTACCCTATATCAATAAAAAGCGAAATAAAAAAAATCAAAATCGTGAAAAAAATGTTTTGATGACTTTTTAGGGAATTTTGAGGAAAACGCAGAAGAAAGGAAGCAAAACACTGAGTTCTCCTGAAAAAAAAAAATTAAAATATTTTAAAAGAAGTAAAATTTTCTGGAGTTCTAGAAGGGAAACAGAACTATCTTGAGGATCGTCAAACACTCAATTGAAATTCCTGAAACTTTTTTCAACAATTTTATAAACAACAGAAACATTGACGAATTCATATATATAAGATTTAAAAAGTGGAAAGTGGGCCAAGTGTATCGATGGTCGCAGTTGAGTGAAAACTGATTCAGATTTCAGTAATGAAAGCAAAATAATTGAATATTTTCAATATTAAATTGCTAACCAGATGATAAAAAATAATGAAAATAATAGATTTGCTTATACAGTGGGATTCCGTATTTGGCATGCTCCATTTTTGGCACCCCCCGATTTTGGCAACAAAATGGATCCGTTTTTGGCAACACTTTTGAATGCCAATAAAAATAGTTTTTGTAAATATTATCGTTGCTGTTACTTTAGTCATTTCAACAACAGGTCAGAGACACACGGATTACATTCCAGAGATCCATCTTCGTCGATACTTCCCAAAATCCCACCAATTACAAAGGGCTATCGTACGCGCTTGTTTACTTCGGGATGGTAATTGATTATACATGCGCAAAGTTCCATGAGGTAAATAATCTCCACCAGTATCTCAGCTAGAGATCAACCTCTTTCATCAGGAATACCTACTGTATGGCCAGCCCACTTGAGTCTGCCAGTAGTTGATACACATAAAAGAACCACTTTTCTTCAGATTTGGAACAGCTCGTTCGAACAAAGCACGAGGAGCGATCACGTAGTTACGTTATACTTCGTAAATTGGCCACTAGCCTAGGAGCATTAAATAGTATATGACTCACACAGAGCTTCAATCATAAATTTTGAATAACACACATTGATTATGTAAAAACACACCGCAGTAATATGAAAACAAAAATAAAATGAAAGTCATGTGTCTCAACTTTTTAGAAATTTCATAAAATAAATTGCGTTATTCTACGTGAATTGCAGAAATGTAAACATCTTCTTCTTCTTTCTTTTCTGGCGTTACGTCCCCACTGGGACAGAGCCTGCTTCTCAGCTTAGTGTTCTTATGAGCACTTCCACAGTTATTAACTGAGAGCTTACTATGCCAATGACCATTTTTGCATGCGTATAACGTGTGGCAGGTACGAAGATACTCTATGCCCTGGGAAGTCGAGAAAATTTCCAACCCGAAAAGATCCTCGACCGGTGGGATTCGAACCCACGACCCAAACAAAAAATCCCTTAAAAAGTACATATTTTGCTATATTCTTAATCATTTTTTAGAATTCTAATGCGCCATTTAATACGGCCAACATGACAAATGCGAACACAGTTCAAACTACTCTTCATTTACAATAATACAGTGAATCCACAATTAAGAATCACCCACAATTTATGAATCAGCTGACTTTAAATGACAAAATAACAACAAAAATCAGCACAAAACATCACGTAAACAATTTTACTCAAAATAAATTATAAACGAAAACGTTTCCGTGATGTTTTGTGCTATTTTTTACTGTTATTTTGTCCTTTAAAGGCAGCTGATTCATAAATTGTGGGTGATTCTTAATTGTGGATTCACTGTATCATTGAAGCGTGCGATACATAAATTGAGATTGTTTAAATTATTATGTTCATAATTTTACAATTGATTAGAGCTATGTTCCCGCTTAGTAAAAGATTTTTTTAATAGACAATCCAACATTCCATACAAGATTTTCAATGATGATCAAGATCAAGGATACGGATCCCATAAAGTAATCCAAATGTTTCTTACGAGCTGGGTCTATGAGTTTCCTAACTATACTCTGGAGAATTTTTAGGGAATTCTTGGTTTTAGGGGGCTTCTCAGAACGTTCAATCGATTCGTGATGATGTCTGGGGAATCCTGACGGACACTGGGATGTTTTTGTGCTGAGCGAAATATGATGTGCCGAGCATGTTTTTTGACGTAGACCAAGTATTTCTTAGTGATTTCAGGAAAAACAAATGAGCTCGAATTTTGGGAGAACAATCAGAATTTGATCTAAAATCGAATGAGCGGTGTGGAGCAAAAACTATTTTTCGAACCACTCTACTGGAGAGTCGACTGTATTGCGATCAGGGCCGGATTTCCATTGTCTTGTGGGGGCCCTTTTCAAAGAAAAACATTTTGTTCGTTTAGAATAGATAATATATTTGTATTTTTTGTAGGGTTTTCATTATTAGAAGATATGTTTATATGTTTACATGTTAAATTCAATATTTTTAGGGCTTCGTCAGCAATAATATCCTTTCTGATTATTACTTTAATAATTGAGTTGCAGAAGTTAATGTAGATCTGTAGGCGAATCCCGGCGCGTATTTTCTTCGAAGAAAAGAAAATTTTCTTGCTAGTGAGTTATGGAAGAAAAAAATGTGCACCGGAATTCGCCTACTGGTAGCAGGTTGTTTTCTAGAAAATTTGGTTTCTGTTTTATGCAAGTCTCTGTTTTCAATGGAAGGTCTCAGAACCCCCTCCCTTCTCGTGGTTGTTGGTCCATCAAAAAAATGTATCGACTATGGTCTTTGGGCAGACCCCCCTTTCCCTTATAAATGATCACGTGATTAATGGACGACCCCTAAGGTCTCTAGTTTAATCAAAAAGGTATATAAAGTTTCTTTCTAACTTATTCTGATTAAATTGAATGAAGATGCAAAATTCTAAGACTCCAGAGAAAAATTGAAAGACGGCTATTCAGCAGGTTCTTCAAAAATTTCGTATCACTCTAGGAAAAACTTCAAGAAATCTTCTAGTGATTTGTCCAAAGATTTCATCTGGATTAGTTTTAGTGACTCATACAGGGATCTCTCTAGAATTTTTTCTAAAGATTCCTTTACTAATTCTCCCAGAATTTCTTCCATCGATTTATCAAAGGATGCTTAGATTATTATTATTACTATCTTTATTAACGAGATCTGCAGCCCGAGGCTGGCTCATCTCGGAGGAGGATGCTTAGAGCATTTTTTTGTAGAATTTTCTCCAGGATTCCTTGAGCACTCTAACGATATCACCTCCAGTAATTTCCTCAGAGATACCCCGATTTTTGTTTCCAAAGACTATACTAGGAGATCCTCCAGATATTTTTGCACTAATAAATTCTCCAGTTGTTACCCTTGGAGATCTTAGAATGATTTTTTGAAGATGTTCTAAACTTTAATCTTGGAGGTCATACTGAGGAAAACGATGGAAAAATCAACGGATCAATGTGGACTTAGGATTTTCTTGAAAAATATCTAAAAGAATCTTTGGAGACATTGCTGATGGAATCTCTAATTATTTTTTATTGTGTTTCTTGAAAAAATCCAGGTTATATTTGAGATATCCGAAACAAAATTCTTGGAGGAATTTCTAAGGAATTCCACGGGAAATAATCACTTAATAAACTTCTAGAGAAATCTTCGAAATAATCGCTGAGTCTTTGTAAAAATACCTAAATTCTCATGAGATTTCTAGAGAAAATCATGAAAACATACAAACAGTAAAACGAGCAATGATACTGTCGTAATGTCACGAGAAATTACAAAAAAAAAAGAGAAATGTCTGACCTGATTCTACGATGAAGAATCAAACTTCCTTCTGATTCCTATTGGGTTACGTTTTGCTTTTCTATTTCCAGTTAGGTCAATTTTCGGTATATTTTTGGCTTCTGTATGGTCTTTTCTTGGTCTCTTTCTGCAAGTTAGATGTCTCTAAAGTTCCTATGTTCCTAGGTTCCTATGGTAAAGTCATTTTCAAAATTATTATTTAAATAATTAGGTTCTATTACTTGATCTGCAGATCTTTAAATTACAGTCGTACTAAGTCTTAAACTTCGTTGAGAAAGCTTTCGTTACAGATTACAGTTGGAAAAGTCATGTTAGAAAATCGTCAGGAATTTCAACAAAAAGAGTTGCACTCAACTTATTTATCAAAATTGTATTTGAATCTTCTTGTTTCGCATGAAGTCCACAAAATCCCATTCTAAATGTTCTAATATTTTGTTTTAGTAATTTCATTTGACTTTATTTTGAATCTATTCATTATGCATCCATTATTGATGATTTCTTAAAAAAAAACAAATAAGTATGTATCATTTTATTGATTCTAATTATTTGTTAAATTTTAACTACATATATATTTGTCAATGTTTGTGGGGGCCCGGGGCCATGTCAACAAAAATTACGGTTGTTTCAAATTAGGGTGTTTTTCCTGCATGATAGTGTGTTCAAATTCCGAGCAGGGCTGTTTGGGTACGTCAGGAGTTAATAATCAATGTTAACTTCCTTTTCCCGATCAGCCTAGACAGCCGCGTAGTGTCGGTAGCGGTTGTTTCAACTGGCTAAGAATTAACACTACGGACTGCCTGTTTCGGTGGTAAAAGTCCACCTCACAGGTGACCCCTAATTCATACGGCTTTAAGCTTACCGTGCCTAAGAATGAATGGTTAGGGGGTCTAAATAAAACCTAGCCGCAAACGGAGCCTGTGGAGTTCCAGGACGTCCTCTACAGTATTATGCCCTTCCTGTGCTACCCGGAGCAATGGTGCAGGTGACCTTGTGTTTCTCCGAGATAATTGGCTGCCCTTCTTCAGTCTCAAGCCTGAGGCTAAATAAGGGTGGGATTATTGATACATTTAATGTAATTTAGTTTAAATTTTCACCTCTATGGTTTCGCATTATGCGTTTTACACAGTATATTCTGTGCTTTTCGCCTTTGGCGACTTTTAAGAGATACCGATCTGGTTTTTGTTCGCTGCTGGTCTTTTTCGTTCTGAGATTGCGAAAAGCTTAATCCTGCCTAGTTTGGGTAGTGGCTACGGCTAGGATAGATTAGTTAGATCATTCTCCAGCATAAAATGTCAGCAACGATCAATGTTTGTAGACTCATGCAAATGGTACAGCTCAAGTGGCGCTAGTTCAAAAACCTTACTTTTGTAAACTTGTGTATTTACCAATGGATGATTTCAAACGAGTTGTCGTTCACTGCCTATGAAAAGGCCTTCTGCTCATTGTGGGCAATGATATCAATTTGAGAAGCTCCAGTCTGATGGAATGCTTAAGTACTTCAAATCTTGGATTACTTATTGTAGGAAATCCCCCAACCTTCATGGTATCTGCTAGAGAAGAAGTGTTAGACATAATGCTCTGCTCGAATAGAATCAGTCACGAGTTGACGAATTGGCATGTATCAGAAGATGAATCATTATCTGATCATCGCTACATCTCTGCATGAACATAAGAATGTAAATTCGCAGACTTTGCATTTGTTATACTCCACAAACTGGGAATTGGTTGTGACCAAATTCCATGGATTTTCTCCGTCCATTGGAAATCCTAGTGATTTGGATGTTTCCACTTCCGGAGAATTGGGACACAAATGTCCTTGTCACTTTGCTTATAGGAAATGTTCCTCACAACTCCCTTCGCGGGACGAGTGGACGTCTGTACATTACTAAGCCATCCCAAAGGTGGCTAAGTATTTGAAAAATCTGTCAAAGCAGAATTGCAGTCGTTTGATTACAACTTTGACTGGCCACTGCCGACTCAACTATCACATGGCAAATATTCAGTGTGTTGATACATTTGTGTGTGATAGTTGTGATTCCGATTATGGAAGTTCTTATCACCTTATACGTAACTGTCAAGTTTTCGCGTAATTGCGATTCCAATTACTTGGTTAACACTTATTAAGTGAAACTGATTTCAGAAACCTGAATCTTCAGGACTTTCTGGTTTTCTTAACCCGCTGTGGTAATGAGCTATAGGCTCTCTTTACGCTTTACGCTTTATGCGTTTTGCAGTGCCCTTTTTAGGGCGCTGTTCGAACCCATTGTGGTATGCCGCTACATGCTCTTAATTCGCTTATGCGATTTTCCCTCTTCAAGGGATCCCACTCCTATTTCCTCCCATCTTTCCCTTCCCTTTCCTCTCCCATCAGGTAGATGATGAAATAGGCTCAAATATGGCGATGGCACAAATCTCCTAAATGGCGGGGAACGTGCCTCTGGAGCCGGCCTTCTGATACCTGATATGTTCCTAGGTTCCTATGGTAAAGTCATTTTCAAAATTATTATTTAAATAATTAGGTTCTATTACTTGATCTGCAGATCTTTAAATTACAGTCGTACTAAGTCTTAAACTTCGTTGAGAAAGCTTTCGTTACAGATTACAGTTGGAAAAGTCATGTTAGAAAATCGTCAGGAATTTCAACAAAAAGAGTTGCACTCAACTTATTTATCAAAATTGTATTTGAATCTTCTTGTTTCGCATGAAGTCCACAAAATCCCATTCTAAATGTTCTAATATTTTGTTTTAGTAATTTCATTTGACTTTATTTTGAATCTATTCATTATGCATCCATTATTGATGATTTCTTAAAAAATCAAATAAGTATGTATCATTTTATTGATTCTAATTATTTGTTAAATTTTAA
This sequence comes from Aedes aegypti, assembly GCF_002204515.2. Taxonomy (NCBI): domain Eukaryota; kingdom Metazoa; phylum Arthropoda; class Insecta; order Diptera; family Culicidae; genus Aedes; species Aedes aegypti. The sequence continues at coordinate 213,652,374 of NC_035107.1, read as the reverse complement.
CTACATATATATTTGTCAATGTTTGTGGGGGCCCGGGGCCATGTCAACAAAAATTACTGTTGTTTCAAACTAGGGTGTTTTTCCTGCATGATAGTGTGTTCAAATTCCGAGCAGAGGCGCTTTTCACAAATCATGTAATCAGTAGTGCAGTGTTGTTCAGACTCATTTCCCCGAAAATAACATTTTCCGAACTACGAAGCCACGAACTACTACAACCATGCTCTATCGTCCTAAGATAGAAAAGCAGATGGTTAAGCTTGAGTACTGCACACAAAATCGATCAATTTTGATCCCAGAGAGCCACAATTCAAGTTTCGGTGAAATGAAATGAGTGAGTGAGTGAGTGCGAATCATTTCACCGAAACTTGAATTGCGGCCCACCGAGATCGAAACTGTCGGATCCCATGTGCAACACTCAAGCCCAACCACCTCCCCCTCCATCTCAGGAATACAACTCACAGTTATAACAGTTCATGGCCTCACAATTCGTATTTCGGGGAAATGAGTCTGGTCAACACTGCAGTAGTGGGATGGAAGCTATCAAAGATTCGTGATTAACACACATTTCAACAATTCCTTGTAAAAGTGATTCAAATAAATGGTAGGAGATGTTGAAAATGAATTTTACGTTACGGAATACGACTGCGCACTCTGATGAACCTACCTAACTCGATTTTGAAGGGATCATCGAGTTAGGGAGGTATCGAGTTACAGAACACAAAATCAATGCAACTACGATCAAAGGGACCATCGAGTTAGCCATGAAAAACAAGTTTTACTATGGTTCACTAACTCGATATTGAGATACGGAATATCGAGTAAGGGAGAGTTGACTGTATAACGTGAAAATCATAACCAAATTTAACACTAAAAATACTAACTCCATCCGCTACCAATGGCATGCTGCCACCCTCTTTGTGAAAAACAAAACGCCGATCACCACCCCTTTTTTGCTCGAGAGTGCTTGCGCCATGTTTGAAGCTTGCGTTTTGTTTGAATCTTAGAAGTTTCCAGAATTCCAAACTGTTTCACCTTAAATCATGGGGCAAAGTTTTGTCGAAAATTAAATATCTTCCGTACTATTGACCTGATCACTTCGTGTCTTCGACAAAAACCTTCGCAAAGGTGAGCCCGAATTCCTCCAGGTGCGATCGGATTTTTGGCGTTGCTTAAAAATAGTGCTTTTCGACAATTCTTGAAAATGTAACTTTCTCCATACAGTAAATTTAAATTCCAATACTAAATTTCAAGTCAATAGCGCACAAACTAAACGATTTTTTAGAATTTTAATATTTTGCTTACCATAATTTACTAGCCACACTACCGATTTCGTTGCAAAACTCGACACAGCATACTACTATAAGCACCTGAATTGCGCAGAGAACGCAGGATAAAAGGGTCAAGATTGTGAAAATGATGGCTACGTCAGCGGAGCAGGCAATGGAAACCTATCAGCTCTCATGATAAGGAAATTAAGGACCCTCTTTGATTACGATCACTTTAATTCGACCTGCGTGATAATATAGTGCTATTATAGAGATGGCATGTCCTATATTAGCCTTACAATAGCCCTATAAGACCGAAAAGGTGAATTAGCGGGCTAGTGGTTACTTGAGGATGTCATTCAACGATGAACGGTTTGCAAAACTGCCTGAAAAATTCGGACAAACATTTCAAGACAGAATGATAAACTTTCGTTCCTGCTCTTCAATATAGCGCTTGAAGGTGTCATGCGAAGAGGTACGAGGTACGATTTTCACGTGATCCTGCCAGTTTGTTTGCTTCGCGGACGAGAATTGAGAACATTTGAAATGCTGTATGATGGGATTTCTTTCCAATTAACACACAATCATACCCTGCTTTTAACGAACAAGTAAAAACCATGTTCAGTAGCTCAACATTGTAGGTATCAATATTTTACAATCAGAAATCTTCTTCGTTAGTTTTGAAAAAAAGCGTTCAACACTTGTAGTTTGTTTGCCTGGCTCGCAAGTTAAAATAAATTAACTAGTCAACAAATTAACTCTTACCTAGCTAGCTAGATTTGGTGACGTAGGTATTCCGATGGTTGTACGGCTAAAATGTGAGAAAAATCCGCTCAAATACTGCCGAGCAGAAGACATGGCATCAACAGCAATTGGAGAATGTGACTTAGAAAAAGTTCCTAAACAAGCCGACAACGGCCCGGACCCACCGCGGTACCGGTCGTGCCGTCAGTTCCGCTTCCGCCGTCGTAGAATGTTGCAGGATGTTCTCGAACTCGGATTGCAGCTTGCGCTGTAGCCCACCGTTGGTTGTAACTACGCAGATCTGTGCCTCCAGGTCCCGATTGACCGATCGTTCGCCAAAGTTGGACGATCCGATGAGTGTGACGTTCGGTAGCGTCGAACCGGGCAGGTAATACCACAGGCCCTTGGCGTGGTACGTCCAACCGGGCCGTTCGTATTCGAATAGGGACACCCGATGGTCCTGGCCCGATTGTTTCAGCTTTTCGTAGAATTTCCGGGCGATCAGGGAGTACGCCGCCGGAATGCCACCGGCTGGGCCTTTGGCGCCAAGGAAACCGTTTGCCTGAAAGGAAAGGTGTTAAGAACGATTCGTTTTTTGGTGGGTAAGAAGGTTTCTAGAGAAACCTTAAGAGACTGCAGGGGAACTATTCAACAAGTTCTTTATCTAAGATTTCTCGAGGAGAAGCTTCAGGAATTATGCTAGCAATTTTTACAGAGATTGCATTCGCATAACTTTTAGATACTCCCTCAGGGATCTCACCAGAAATTATTATGAAGATTCCTCTGTCAATTCTCAAGTAAATTTTCCAACGTTTGTTCAAAGGATGCTCAGACACTAGATAAACTCCTGGCCTCCTCTTCGGAGTAACAACTAAATCTTTGAGCAAATAACTGAATCAACTTCTTGTGAAATTCCTAGAGAAAATCGATAAAAATACATCAGTAATACTAGCAGTAAAACTTGCAATAATGTCACGAAGAATTCCCAAAAAAAGTATCAGATATGTTCTTAGAGAAATGCCTGGTCTGATTAGACGAAGAATTAAACACTCCTGGTTTCTGTTGAGCTTCATTTTGTTTTCTTGGTTCATGTTTGGTCGCGTTTTTAGCCAAAAGGTCTCTGAAGTTCTTAGGTGGTTCGCATGTTGTACTTACATTCGGGTGCGCCATCAGAATGCTGCATTCCGCCTGGCAGTCTTTGGTGAGCGTGTCCATGTAGGTTTCCGTGAGGTTGAAGTAACCGGTAGCCAGTTTGAGTTTGGAATCCTTCAAGCACCCCGAGAGCAGATTCTTGGTGGCCAGACTGTCGTGATGGATGCCCAGCTGTCCCATCTCAATCAGCGGGAAGATCCACGTGTCGGACACTGAAAGACGAATAAGATTTTCGTTTACTAACAGTGAGAGTGTTCAGGCAGTACATACCTTTGTCCTCCTCGCAGACGCTCCGTTGTCGTTCCAGTACCCCTTTGAAGTAGTTTCGTATCCGCTCGCGGGCTTCACCAGCAAAATCCGCTTGGGCGCTCTTGTACGGCAGCATGTTCCAGCTATCGTGCAAGCATGCTTCACCGTTACGATTCACATTCAAGCTGAATTCTTGCACCTTGTTGAGGAATTCCGCGTAGAAATCGGCCAGCTTGCTGTCCTCGATCATCACGTATCGGTCCTGTCGGTTTGTGAAGTAGTCGTTGGATAGATTCGCTCCACTGATGATTACCGTGTCATCTACCAGGTACAACTTCATGTGCTGAATTCCGAGCAGTTCGTTCCACCGAGGTGGCGCTAGCTTTTTGGTAAGTCCCCGTAGCACCGGTGTGTGATACAAAGAAAGCCGGAAGTTGTCGCTCTCACGCAACAGAGGCATAAGCGTGGTTTGGGAGTTCTTCTCCCCTCGAGTTCCCCGAGTGAAATCTAGCAGAACGTCCACCTTCAGCTGCAGGTTCTGCTTCATGTTGTCGTGGATGGCATTGACCAGCTGAGACTCTTTGCTGCCGATGCCGAGGTATAAACTGGCCAGCATGATTCTCCGCTTGGCCACGGCACATTTCGACACCAGCGTGTTGTAGAAGGCGGAAGGCTCGTAGATGACTTCGATACGGTCTCCAGAAACGGGGAAACAGGGCGAAATGGTGTGCAGCCAGTTCAGCGATTCAAGGTGTGGTGAGCGGAAGGTTGTGGCACTGTTGGCGGACCCATTCTGGGCCGATTGCGACGGATTGGTGGACGCTGCCGGAAGAAACTCACCCACAGGTGGGTAATCGGTAATGAGGGTGCTGAATAGGCGGCGAATCATTTTGAACAGTGGTTGGAGGATGATTTGCCAACTGGAATTTGGTTGAGATAGAAGAGCAGGTTTAGTAAGGACGAGTTCAAGGATCGTATTTTGGCCGTGAGAGTATGAAGTGAGTGAAAGCGTGATACCACATACAAGAAATTACAGTGCAGATCTTACCAAGTTCCATAGAAGAAATACTTATTGCAAACTAACAAACTGTACAAAACCTACTAGAAAATAAAGTTTATCTATTCAATTGAACTTCAGATCGAGTATATAAATCATGAATGTTACTAAAAATACTAATACGAATAACCAAAACCTTGATGAAACGCAGTCTTTCATGATGTGACCTTAACCACGTGCCTGTTAACGTTACTGCTTCGAGGACCAATAAATTTACCATAGAGAGAGGTACATCTTCAATTGAAGGCTCATAACTTATCCCAACGGGCAACTGAACTCGAACTGTTTCGACTTGTGAGGTAATGATCGTTTAATGGTTTTCTGTTCCATAAACGATACCAATGTTATAGTTTGTATATAGGTGTAATCGAATCAGACAGTCGCGTGTGAAATTACTCGGGTGTACCGCCCGCTATTGGGTTTTCTGTAAGGCGTCAAACACGCAACATTCGACCATGGATATCGATCCAGTAAGTATGTACTAGGGGAAAAGCACTAATTTTCGACCCACAAGAATTCTGTACCAATTTTCGGATTTTCATACAAAGCAGGCCAAAATCGTATGAATGGGTCGAAAATTAGCGCAGGGTCGAAAATTGGTGCTTTTCCCCTAGCAGATCAGAAAAGAATCAGTAATATTTTATTCCAATGTGCGATACAGCGTTTGTCGGCAGCAACAAGGGACTGCTAATTATCTACCGCATATGGTTTGCTACACTAATTGGTGCGACCATACGAGCGTTTCGTTGCTGATTGACATGTAACGATAGCACTCACAGGATGCGATCAATGTTTTATTGTTTTTGCTACGGCCTCTTAGCCCTCGAGGATATACTCAGCGCACTCAGAAGGGTAAACGTCCCATGCCCTAGGTTGCTGATACCAACGGCAACCTACGCTACGGGCACACAAAGCCTTTTTTGGTCCCAGGGTCGTTGAAGGTTATGGGGAGGTTTTTGGACCTTGCTAGTGATCAAAGTTCAGCAGTAAAGCAGTTATTACTCGCGGATTTAGGATGCTCTAGACAGAAGGTTGGTGGAACGTTACGTGATGGTGTGGTGACGAGTGGACGATGGCGGGTGGGTTGACGGATTATGGGATTCGCCGCAATGGCGGCGGTGGATTGGAGGCGAGCGGCTGAAGTGGAAGATGAGGCAGGCCAATGACTTGCAGTGCGACCAACCAGGTATGAACACTGTTGACTGCTGTCGATTGGTGGATTTCCTTTTGAGACTCTTCTGGCAAATAGATTGAGATCCGCAGATCTCCTCGTCCTTAGCAATTAGCGGATGGCGTGCCTGCTTTTCTCTTTTACGGTTAGAAGTAGCGATTTGAAACCGTATAGGGCGAGACCGGTATACTCTTACCGATCCTTGGCGTTCAACCAGCCACTAGGAGTAGTGATCGGGACACTACTGTAGTCAATTGGACCGTCCCAACGGCTCACTAGATAACTTTCTAGGGAAACTGTTAAGCACCTTGGACTGTTCACGACCACGGTCACAACTTACGAGAGCACAGTCTCGTTCTCGAGACTCCTGTCGCCCCTTTGTGCTCGCTCGTTCCTTATTCCACCTGTTCCGTTTGCAGGGTCACTACTTCCTACAAAAACTGTTGGTAATCTCACCCACCCAAGCCTTCTAGGGGTAATTTCTCTTACTAGCATTGCCTCACCTGTGAATAGGGTTCTAAACTTTACGTCCTACCTCGGATAACTAGCAATATAGTGAGAATCGATATCTAGATTTTTCAGGCTTTGGAAAATTTAACGGTCATTGACACACGAGCCATAATTTCGTCCCATTTATTCGCCTGCATTCATACAACACACATGACATTCATCGTTCGTTGAAGACAACGAACCATGAACGAAAACACACTGACAGACACACACCACCCACTGTTTGGCGCCGATCACTGTGTGTCAACATTTGTAACATACGCTGACCCACTCTCATTCTGATTCGCAAACAAAGGGGTGTGCAATGGTTCAATAGATTATGAATAGGTTGTTAAAGGCTGCACTATCAGTAAATATAAAAGTTGTTACCAATTTTATGCAAAACATAAATCACCCGAACGACTCGATACGCCCGAATAAAAAATACAATACAAAACCAATATAACGTATTGTAACAGTACCATTCAATATATTGGAAATACAGTACAGTATATGTAAAATGACAATACAATTACAGTACAATATATTGTTTTGAACAGTTCACTGTATGGTATATGAGATTTTTGCAATATAATGTATGGGTGGTTAAGTATCGTAACAATACAAATATAGATATTTTCTCATACAAACATTTTGAAAATACAATACGATATAATGTTCATGTATTGTCTTGATTAGCAATTCGTGTATTGTTGTACAATACAAAAACAATTCAACGAACTGTATCATGGTTGCTTTCGTCGTTACAGCTAATGTCAAGTGACTTCTAAAAAACTACTTATTTTAACTTTTTGAATTTTTTTCACCCAACATTTCTTGCTTTCTGAACTTGTTTTGTTTATTTCTTTCAGCAAAGCTACATAGAAAAAAGCAACAGTTGTTTTACGCGAAAATAGGAATTTGACCAAAATTGTAAGGTATAAAACCAATTGAAAACAATACAATGTTCTGTTACAATATATTATATTGTTTTTGAATTGTATATCCAAACAAGAATAATATTGCTTCGACATTCAATTACAATACGCTGTATTGTATCTGTAGCAGAGTATAGAAACAAACAGTTTATTTCGCAGTATTAAATTACAATGATTTATTATTCACCAATCTTCCTGTCACATCTCTCGGGCATGGCCTACTCTATCTCATGACAAAACACTATACTACATCTCTCCTTTTCTCTATAATTTGAAAACAATAGCAAAACGTAATAGATAACAATGGGAATAAGCTAGCTTCAATAGTCCTCAGTGATATTTTCTTCATAATGTACAAAAATCCGTAATGAATTGTGTTTGAAGATTTGTTGTTCGAATCACTGTTGATCTCCGCCAGAAACATCTTATTTTACCATCCTCATCTGTTTCCTTATATTTCCATCGTCTTTGATTTCTAAGGCGTACCTCAACACGGTTCATGTTCGTTTGATACCTAAATAAAAATATATTAAAATCTGTTTTTAAATAATATTTAAGTTATCAATAGCATACTTAGCTACATTCTGACATCTCTTTTTTCTTATAACATTCAATAGTGAAACTTACTTTTTGTATTCACCATCAATATTACCAACCAAACGTTTCCTTCAATCGGTCTACGATTCTTTCTTGAGCTTTCGTCCATTATTCTTTCTTGAATGTTATGATATTCCTTTCAATTTAAGTTTAACATTTCAGGCTCCATTGAACTTCAGGAACTAAAGAAAAATGATTTAAAGATATAAATATGATGTTAAAAGACATAGTAGATGTGGCTGTAGTTCTACTACCATAGTATCACAAGGGTTTTTTTTTATAAAAATTGCAAATGTAAGAGTTTCAATCATTTCGTGGTATACTGGATTTTCAAATGAAGCAAGACAAGCCACCTACAATTGGACTTTTCTATTGCATAATGAAACCTTTTGTTTTCATTGCACATCCCTTTACCATAGATGGACCGAAGACATTCTTCCTTCATCTCATAGTAGACTGGATTGCCAAATGGACTGAGATGGATCTCCTACATCTTGTCCTTCATAGAACAGACTGAAACATTTTGTTTTCTTTGCATATCCGTCAGGATTTGAACCAATAATCTTTTGACTGAGAGCCACGTTCTCAACACACAATCGTGTTTTTCTAGAAACGGATCGGATGATTCGTTTTATTCCTTCTGTCATTTTTTGAACAGGTCCGAATTTCTACGACATCCCTACGTTCTTTTTTACAGAAATGGACCAGGATGTTTTTTTATCCTCTTCATTTCTTATGGAGAAGTAGACCAGAATCACTTTTAATGTTCTCTTTACTCTCTACTTTTTTTTCTAAGAGCGGACCGGACGATTTGTGTTACTCCTTCATTTCATTTCAGAAATGGGCCGAATTTCCACAATCTCCCTTCGTTCTTGTTACAGAAACGGACCAGGTTTTCTATCCTCTTCGTTTCTTACGGAGAAGTAGACCGGAATTACTTGATGTATTCCCTTTACTCTCTACTTATCAACAAGGATTTGGAACTACACTTATCTATCCAAAACATATGGATTTTACCAATTATTATATGCTTATTATTCTAGGTGTAGACTGTTCATAATATTCCTTCATTTCATTCTAGAAATGGACCGAATGTTCCTTTTTTTACTCTGTCTTCATAGTTCCTTTGATCAACTTGAGATTTTTCATTTAAATCCAACTTATCTGCTGTGAATCGCTGTATTCTCTATTCAGATTTAATATTTAATTTTGTTTAACATATGTGTTTGCATAAATTCATTAGACTACAGTGTTTGTTCCGCTTGCACATCATTGAGTTTTTCTGCAACTATAGTTTAGTCTTTTGACAAACTTATAATTCAATTTGCTTTGAGCTATCAATACTCCTAATTGAAAACCTTTTTTTGTATTAACATTATTAAATCCAGTTTAAACTTTAAACATTTACTCCACTTTCCTGAAAATTTATATTTTATAAGTCCAAAAACTACAGATACTTGAGGAAAACTAAACACAAAAACTGAAATGTTTAATTTAAGACAAATGATCTGTCCGTTGGACTACAAACTTTTAAATCCATGACATTTACAAATTATTATTATCATTATATCAAAACCATTTAATTTACTGTGTACTCTTATTTGTGATTCTGCATTCCCAATTAATTTTGATCTGTCTCTTCAACTTAATGACATTCATTTATTGAGTGCCGTGCTCTTTTTGTCTACTATTGCATAAATATCTATAACGTATGACACGCACGATAATAAATAATGCCCAAAAAGTATAGACTTTTCATACACAACTTGTGATGAATATACAATTTAGCATCCATTCAATCAATTTAGGATGTGGACCACTGGTTAAAAATTACTAATTAAATATCGTCAATGAAAATCTTGCTGGATAATAGACCATTTTTATCAAACCTCACGTCCATTTTTTTTCTTCGGAAGACGATTATTTTAAATATCTTTTGAAGCATTAAAATTTTATTCATATGCATTTCTGATTTTCTTACATTTTTTTTAAATAGTGATTTTACCACATTATGAGCTACACATCGTAGTACGGCACAGTAGTTTCCACCATATAGGTAATATCAAATCAAATGAATACTTTTACTAAATAAAGAACATGTTGCTCCAGAAAGATAATAATAATTACATTTCTTCAAAATGAAAACAATATAAAGTTTATATAAATATACAATTGTTATTAAATTTATCTGCAAGTTCGATCATTAAAGCAATCAGATCACTATGTATAGATTTTTTTTCATATGCTTGTAATAAAAGGACAGTCAGACTAAAAATAGCTCCTTGCCAAAAGTAGTAAAATCAAGAATTTGAAGCACAGAAAACACTATAAACACACTATTCCTCTATACTTAAGAAATAAAATCATTACTATTCTGATTAGTTATCCTATTTTCAAGAAATTTGTGACAATTTGTGTCAATTGTAGAACTGAGCGTAGAGAGTTCAATCATTGGAATGCAAATTTCGATATCGCCGTTGGGCTCTAAGTGCAAATATTAGAGAAGTTATTTTCTGTACTATTTTGTTGTTGTACTGTTGGTATTTCAGAATGATTTAAACAGTCAATATTTTATGGAAAATTCATTATGACAAATATTGTTCCAGGAACATCTTTATGAAATACTTTTTTTAAAATTAGATCAAAGTAGCTCTGACTAACCCAGTACGTAGCATCTATAAACACTGTATTTTCTTTACACATGCTGTCAAACAAAAAGTATCTAGCAAGTTTTGATAACATACAAATAACAAGTTTTAACGACACACAATCCACACAATCCACACAATTAACTCATTGTCAGTTGGCTCCTCATACATCCTCACGATGTTTTTTTTTTTTATTAAATTTGAATTGTGTTTCTGTATTGCGTACTGTCACGATTTTCTCTTCATATTGTATTGACATTATCTTACCAGAATCCTTACGCTTCTATCCAACCAATCAAAACTGTAGATTTACTTGGTTCGATCTGTTGAACCATTCAAACCGGGATATAAAACTTAAACTCGATCATAGCTTGATCCTTCTTCTCCATAAAACCGTCCTCAAATTCAATCCTTCTTCTCCATAAAACCGTCCTCTTGATTGTTCTTTAAATTAGGATACATCTTCTCGTAGTACTGTATACACTTTTATCATCGTTTTCTGCACTTTTCATCAACAATTATCGCATGAAAGTAAACCGAGGAACTCTTTTTTTTTAATCTTCGTCGCCAATGTAGCAGAGTATAGAAACAAACAGTTTATTTCGCAGTATTAAATTACAATGATTTATTATTCACCAATCTTCCTGTCACATCTCTCGGGCATGGCCTACTCTATCTCATGACAAAACACTATACTACAGTATCCAATACGTTATATTGTACATTAATGGTTTATTCCATTCACTGAATGATACGTTTTTATCCGGGCGGTTACAGTCTGTGAGAGTTGCTGCTCTTGAACGCTCTCGTGCCACGTTCCAAACAAGAGAGTGAATGTTTACATTCATAGGGCTCTCCGAATGTGATGTGCCACGAACTGCAATGGTTCGCGAACTGTAACACTCTCCGAATATGGTTCGATCGGCTTATTCTGATCAAAATCCAAACACTGAGATTTTTCTTGGATAAGGGTTTATTGTACCGTTTTACGGTTACAAATGGTTTTATTGTTTCTCATGCACAATTAACAACATCTCCTGAATGAAAACCTCTATCATTCGTCAGTCCACTGGTTCCTGCTTCCGATATGACGTGAAACGGTCAAGTTGATTCAGCGTTCATTGAAATTAGTTTACCATCCTTTGATGTGTTTTTTTTTCAGAATCAATGTTACTTCTTGCAGTAATTTCCCGCGTAGTTCCGCTGGTGCATGGTGTACAATCTTATCGATGATTCTCAATCCACGAATCTCGACTTGCGTACTCCCAAATTTTAACAGGGGCGTTCTTCGTCAAGAAACTCATGTGGCGACAGCTTACAAAATTTATTTCCGGTTGAAATGCGGAACCAACTTTTGTATTGCTGTTAACAATTGTAACTTCAGTTCTGTTCTTTAATATAGTAAAGTTCTATTCTTCGCTTGCAGCAGCATAACCACCTCTAAATTTCGCTTCCATCTCATCCATTGTTTATGTATTTCCGTTTCCGACAGATGTAGGCATTTTTACTGTGCAATGTTGCAATCCTCTAGTCCTCTATTTTATCCTGCAAAGAATTGCATTTATTGACTAATGATCTCATAAAGGAAACACATATTCAACAGATTCAACAAGAAGTGACATCATTCCTACAGAATTTCTACAGTCAAATGTAGATGTTCTTGGATAAATTGCCATCAGCATTTTTGGAAAAATTTCTTGACAAATTAATGGTTTGCATGGAGAACTATCAAGAAATTCCCAAAGAATCATTGGAATAATACATAGACCGGTAGCATCGTGTACTGATTATACACATAAAGCTTGCTTGTTATACACAGCACTAGCGTAGTGCTGCTGGCGATGGATGATGATGCTCTTGATTTCTCAAAGCATTTCCGGAAGAAGCTGTTGACGATCTGTTAAGCAATTCCTACTGAACTCCCGAAGCACACTCTGTAGAAGTTCTGGAAGAAGGTGGGGCAAAAGTTCGACCTTAGTGGTATAATCAAAGTTTCCAGGAAAATAATAGCAGATGAAACAAAACAAATACCATACAGCGAACCTTCAACATATTGGCTATAACTTTGCTGAATAAACTTGTGTCAAAATATTTACCCATTTTTAGCTATAACAGTTTCAAAATTAATTGTCTTAAACGAACTTTTGCCCCACCGGTGGGGCAAAAGTTCGAATCTAGTGTGGGACAATAGTTCGTTGGCTAAAACACAAAATATCAATACTTTTATGCCAGGCATACTTTATACCAGCCGTAAACTTATGTTTGCCGTGAAATACACATTAAATTTTCAGTGTTAATTTTAATACACCCAAAAAATAACAGTTTTTCGCAAAACTAAGTGAAAATGTAAAATTTTTGTGACATTTTTCGCACGATCAGGCAAATTTCGCTAAATTTGAAGATAATATGTAGATTTCAGGAAATTTGAAAAATTTCCCGTGGGTTTATACATGGGTCGAACTTTTGCCCCGCAGATTCGAACTTTTGCCCCGCTATGGGCCAAAAATTGATTCCAACTATTTATGAAAAAACGAATACACGTCAAAGCATTCTTATGGTAGGCCTAGAAACGCCCTTACATAAAATATTGAACAATATTTTATCTTCATTTGGTTCCATGCATCGAAAGTTTGACCAAATATTACAATATTTACGTCGAAAAACAACAAATAGCCATAACTTTTCCAAATCTCAATCGATTTTTATGATATTTGGAGTGAAAGTCTCTTACTTGAATTGCATTCGAACCACCATGACATTTCTAAGTTTTGATTTGATTTGAGCTAGAAATCTTAAAAAGAAACTCTTGCCCCACTCGAACTTTTGCCCCACTTTACTCTACATGTGCGCTTTTAATCATGTAATGCAAATAACAAATTTTGATATAATTCAGATATGGAAAATAACAAAATGAGTTATATTTTTGATTCAATTATATCAAATTTTGTTTCAATTTTGTTTAGTGTAGAGGAAATTGTGTTATAATTATTGTTATTTTAACTACTAACCAGCCAAAACTAAAACATATGTTGTTAGAAAAAATTACAAAAAACTGGGTAACAAAATCTGTTGCAACTCTGTTCTAATCCACTGATCGGGTTTTCTTGAAGAACTTTTCCAGGTAGAACCTCTGAAGGAATTATTGGTGGAATCACTGTAGGAACTTCTGATGGAATCCCTGGAGAAACTTCTGATGGAATTGCTAGAGAAGCTCCTTAAGGAATCCCTAGAGCAGTTCCAGATGGAATCCCTGGAGAAACTTCTAATGAAATCCTTGGAAGAATTCTAGCTAAAATCCATGAAGGAATCCCTAGAAGGAACTCCTGATGAAATCCTTTGTGGAATTCATGATATAATCTTTAGAAGTTCTCCTGTTTGGCAAACTCGTGTTTAGATCCCTAGAATAACTCATGATCCCTAGAGGAAATACTGATGGAATCTCTGTAGGAACTCTTGATGTAATCCCTGGAATCAGAATCGGAATCAAAAAGAGATTAAAAAGGGAACCAATGAGGAATCAAGATAACAAAAAGAATCCTAACAGGAGATAGGATTGTTATTCTGATCAGACATTTCTCTAAGATTAGTTGTAAGATATTTTTTTGGGAAATCCTCATGACGTTACGACAAGTATTACTGCTCGTATTTCTGTATGAATTTTTACAGTATTTCTTCCAGCAATTGGTTAAGTTCTTTGTCAAAAGAGTTTCCTCCAAAGATTCCTTCAGAAGTTCATTTCATTTTTTTACGGACTTTCTAATTAATCCTTCCAAAAGTTTCGTTTAAGGAATCAGGATAATTACAGAAATTACATCAGAAATTTCATCAGGTTCCAGAATTTCCAGAATTTTTTCAAGAAAGTCTTAAGTCATCCAAGAATTTTATCAAATTAATCTACAGTCCTTTTTTCTAGAACTTCCTTCAAGATTCTCGTTTAGAACATTTGCAAGTATTCAACCAGCATTTTCTCCAGGAATTTTCCAGGATTTCTACAAAATTTTCGTTCAAGATTCCATCAGGATTTCTTCCAGGAAACTTTTATGAATTTTCCCAAACCTTTAAATTATTTTTCCAGTTATTTTTTCAGGGACATCTCCAGGAAAATGACATGGACCTCTCCCAAGAGTAAATCTATTAGGAAGCTGGTGCTATCGGACAGGCAACCAATACTTATTTATTTCCCATTTTGGGGGCTTCAACGTTTCAATGAAATAAATTGAGTTAGTTTAGCTACAGCAAGCAAACGAGCTATTTCGCTTCTATGTTCAAGGATTTCCTGTAGCAAATTCTGAAGTAGTTCTTCGAAGAGTCCCTTAAAACACCACTGGAAGATTTCCTTGTAGAATTGATAAAGGAATCTGAAGAGGAATTTCTGGAGGAATCTCTGAAGGAGCCCCTGAAAGTATGCAAGAAGAATTAGCAGAATTCCTGAAGCATAATAAGGATGAAAGTGATTTTAGAGACTTTGTGGTTAAATTATAGACATTAGAGACCTTCCATCAATTTTTAGGATCTTCAAGGAATCAAGTCTCTAAAAAGAGACCTGCTACCAGCCCATGCCGTAAGTTCTGTTACAATATCTCGCGAATCTTTATTTCAAAAATCTGCGAGTCACAACATTTTGATGTTTTAAAAAGGAAATTATAGAACAATATCACTGGCTGTTGAGTTTTGCAGTTTGTTCTAGTGTTTGTCAAATCTGTCTAAGTGAACTGGTCCGAAAAAGGACATAGGGAACAAAGCTGATACATGAAGTAGTTCCCTATATTTGGCAATATGTAAAATTTCTATAACTTCCACATTTTTAATATTTTTAAATGTTTCAACATCTAGATACACCTTTTATCTAACTGCTAAAACACACAAAACGTATGGTGAAATAGGGAACCACCACAGACAAACAGACGTAACACTTAGAACAAATCTCGATCAAAATCATAATCATGAGGACATGTACGCCCAATGCTAAAATCGGCATGTTTGGCCGACAGGCCAACAGATGGCGGTAGTGTGTAAACGTCAAATATGAACAAAAACGATGCCAGCGCTGCGTGTGGTGGATTGGCCACCTACCATGTTTTTGAATCGACAGTTTAAAAGGGTGTCGATGGACAATGATGAGTGTGACGTCTGTTTGTCTGTGGACCACTATGGCCATAACTGGTACATATACCCAGTAGAAGCATTAACCTAAGAATGCTAATGTCGCTACTGTTCGTGTTACCAACATCTAGTTTGCCACGCTCTGACAGCTTGAGTACCGCTCCTCAAAGTGTCAAATAAATTTTAAAATCATCTACTACAACATGGCATCGAACAAACAATGAAAAGATACAGTTAAAGGTGATAATAAACTAATTCAGTTTTGTGAGAACAGCGCCATTAGCGTTCTACTACTAATATTTCTATTAGCTACCCTTAATTTTGATTAAATAATAAGTCGCTAATAAAGTTGATTTTAACAATGATCTTGAACCTTCCTCAGTCTTGTGTTAGTGACTGAAATGAAAGCAGTCACAGTTTTCTGGACTTCCTCGGACATGAAGATTTTGCTAACGTTTGTCCTACCCTGGGAGGGAGAAACCGATACGAAATTTATGTACGTGAAGGTGAACCGAGATTCTGCTGTCACGAACCGTCAATGTGAGCCTAGATTTTAAACAATGGACAAATATGATATTACGGTTGTTAAGAAAATTTTCCGGTTTGCGGTAGCCGCAGAGTTCTACCGCAGCTGTCAAAGTTCTACCGCAGGCTTCAAAATCATTCCATCATTGAAGCAAACAATTCAATCATAGTATGCTTGAAAGAGAAAACGCTATGAAAAATAGCAACAAACAACGATCATCAAGACGGTATCCAAGGTATCATTGAAGCCTACTGATGATTTACCAGTGCAAATCAGTGATGTGATAGCTGCGGTAGCTTTTCGTTGAACCGTAAAACGGAAAGTTTTCCCTAAAATTGCAATAAAAGCGCGTAATTGGTCAACTTTTTTTTGCATTTTATCAAATGTGACAAAAAAATCGATTGAAAAGCTATTCCTGCTTATTCAAAAGTAATGTGACGATAGCACCTTTTATTCTGATTGAATGTAAAGTATTCAAATATACTCATCAGTTTACTTTTTCCAATAAAAAACGATAATTAAATGCATAGAAAACTTTGGCCCTTTTTCCAAGTTTGTCCAGAACAATCGAAGGTACACAACAAAAGAAAACTAGAAATTTTCATCAAGTCTACCTTGATTGTCGTTGGCAAGCTGGAGTTTTCTTGCAGTTTGTGTCATATTTCGTGTGTAGTATCGGTGCCTCCCTCCCAGGTCCTACCCATGGTTTTGAATGTGGACGCGAATCTCTCAAGAGACTTTCAAGTTACGAATATTTGTTTAGAATGTCAAGATTTATGAAGCAACAGAGCTGAATTTAGAGAGTTGAACTACACTGATCTGTCAAACTTATGTACTGAGGGACCAAATTCAATACTGGAACTAGGATCCATTATCAACCTGACTATTTCGTCTTTGATGTAACGGAATGTTCAACGGTTTTGCATTTTGCATTTGGTAAAACCGTTCAGTTATCTTTAAGATATAGTCATACCGACACAATGAGTAACCTCCTGAATCCATTCTGATGTCAATTCCGAGGTAATTCTTGATGTCGCCAATTGACTGTTTAACGATAAACTTGCGATGATCAACGCGCCACCATATTTCATATAACGGAGTGTATTAGAACTAACTTGGAGGTGATGATTTGGAGGTTATTTGGCAATTTGGAGGTTAAAATCCCCTCCAAACACTAGCGATTTTGCGGTGGGATGTTGACGTTTGATGACGAATACTCATCGTAGTAAAACTTTTCCTATATAATGTCTAGTTGAACTCGTCTTCACGGCGTAAAATTGCAGACCAGACTTAGACGACACTGGATCGAGTTGAATATTTCATCAATTGCTTGATAGATTTATTAGCTCCAAACACGAGCTGGTTGCTTGAGCGTGTCAAAATTTTTCGTCAGACTACAGACTTTTACTCCTTCTATTCGGTAAATTCGGTAGAATTCGGTGAATAGTTCCATCAGCTCGCATGTATTGTTTTCGACTAGAGAACGTTAGATATTCAATGTCCATCGTTTCTTCCTATTACTTTCATATCGAAGTCTTTTACTTCTGCTAGGCTTGATCCTTAACTGGGTCTAAACTCTGAGTTATTCAAAGGCTCATCAGTTCCATCTGTGAATCAATCAGACGCCGAGCTTTGACTTGGTAAAATAAAATCTTGAAGCTCATCCAGAAGGTATCGTTTCCTATTACTTCATCTCAATGTATTTACTGGAATCATCTCATCTTGGAACACAGGTTCAAGCCCTTCATGGGCGAGTATGCCAGTACTGTACGGTACATCTATCGGTCCAAGTGGAAAAGATCATAAAATCGGGTACATGTAGTCATGACTTGTCCTGGTGGGTTGATAACTTCTACACGATTCATATTGAACGTTATCATGTGACCTAAATTTACTATTGTTTTGTGACCGCAGCTTCTCCTTGTGAGCCATTTTGATCTGCATTTTGCGTCTTCACTCTTTAACTTTCGTTGAAAGACTGACTTTCTTTTACATTGTCTTGACGTTAATGAACAAGCAAGGCCTTATATGTTCAAATTAGTGTAATACCTCGGCATGCTCTACCATTCTCAACAACTATCTGAGTTGATGATAGATCCCACTTCTTCCGTTCAACCTTAGGTACAAAAGGTATCGCTTTGGATCGAAGCACATTTCTCTAGCCTTCTTCGATAAGATTTTCATCCACCGTTGAGAGGTCTTCCTCAGCTTTATCGATTCATTTCTGGCTTTATCCGATCAGATACTATCCGTCGAGTACACATTCACACTACAGTTATCCTTAATCGATAATATGAGAACCGTTCCTATCTGAACTCCAATGCATTGTTTGTATCATACTCAGTGGGTTTCTGCTCGTCACCAATCTCTTCAATAGAGCTTAGTGACATTTGAACACACGTAGACTAGCATACGCTCGTCATACACAGTTTGTTTTTGTTTTCCTCAAAGAAACTTGCACACGCTTTCCAGACTCATCAAAATGCATATGGAAATATTACCTAATTTGAAAAATTTACACCCGGTTTCTGGGTGTTTTTCGAGACTGAGTGCATATTGTTTTCCTCTAAGGTTCACAACTACATCTACACTAGGGCACCCATACCATTGGGCGTGATAACCACTATGTAGTACTTGTTGACTTGACAGCTTGAATGACAATAAATGTTATTAGTCGCGCAGCCTACTTAGCGTTACAACTTCTAATGAGCTGCGGTGCTTATTCCGTCAATTAGTTGGTCTACTACATATTTGAGGCAAAGAAGCCTGGGCCACTCTGAACTGTTATACATCTGGAACGCTACAAATTAAAATAATTTAATTCAGACAGTCACTTTCATTCAGGTCAAATCAATTAGGCTGATCATTTTTTATGCTATCTGCTACCTAAAAAGAAGATTTCTTGAATATGTTGTTCAATTAAAACGTTCTGTAAAATTCCTGCAACAATAAAATTTTTATTATATAGACAATATCATAGTAACCCTTACATGTCACACATGGAAAACATTATTGAATAGCCTACTTAGAAATCTAAAACATAAAACAAAAAGTAAACAAATCGCACGTCATAACGAACAGCACTTTCTTGGCAACGAGCAACAGACAATCAGACGCTTTCACTTCTATGGAAACCATTCTACAACAGCTGTGTGGATCATCAATTTACGGGATCATGTGTCGCGATTGTTGTGACTGTTTGATAGCCAAAATACCGTGATTTGATATCTACGGACAATGCATATCCGCTTGATTGTAGAAACAAGAAAATCGCACAGCATTACATACGGTTACAGTTTGATGACGCAACCATAATACGAAGTGAATGAAACCTAAGAAATCAGAGTTGAATAGTGTTTGGTAACTATCGAAACAGAAAATAGTAAAAAGCTTTAGGATCTTACATTTAAAAGTATTTACACTAACAAATTTTCAACCCTGACATGACAGATCTGTTGTGATACCTTGCATTAGGAAAGTAAAAACTTGAAAGTCACATAAACTTGTGCTCACACCATAGAAGAAAATAGTGGCATCCAATCTACGCATTAGCAAACTAACTCTAACCAGAGATCAAAGAAGTCGATCTCCCATAGGGGAGCTTACCTTTCTCGAACCACTGCGCGAATCTCGGAATACTTTCCAAGAGCCTACTTCGATTGACTCGATCCGTCCGATGAACCCCGCGTGCTTTGGTAATGACGTTTACGACGCCTCGTTACTGATAACTCACTATACTATGTACAGCATCAGCTGAGTTTGGCGAAATTTACGTGTTATCAACAGCTTCGGATGAACACGTCGATGTGAATGTTACACTAGATTTCGGAAGAGCAAAATTTCGAACCAAGCAGGAAAGATAGAAACAACATGACAGATACTAGTTGGCAGTAAAGCGCACAGGCAGTGTGTGGTTACATAAACATCAACAGAAAGGAACGTGAGAACGAGAACATAAACAGAGAAACTGAATCGAGGTTGTGTCACTAGGGTGAACCCAAGAACGACATCGATCCAGTCGGCCATGTTGTATGCTGTGCCAATATGGACTAGCTGTAGTAATACAAATAAGCTCCTCTGCAGAGGATTCAAAATAAAATTTTGAAAATGGTTTTTTAGCTCCCTTCCTGATATAGTATGTACCAATGGATTACATTTCTCGCGGAACATTACTAAAGGACCTATGTACAAATGAGAGATTCTCTCCTCTCTCGTTCTCTTTCGATTATAACAGTGGAATACTAATGATTTTGGGAAGTTTTTCACTATAGATCGAAAGTCAATTCCCTTGACTAGCGTTTCATACAAAAAACGCAACAGAAGAGGTTAATGTGACTCAGTTATTAATGAAAGAGAAAGTAAACAAAGAGAGCCTCTCAATGTTAGATAGGTCCTTTAGTAATGTTCCGCGAGATTTTTGTACTCTATAGAGTACCCAATCTTGAAACATTGGAACGAATGTCATTTTCCATTGGAACGAATGTCAATAGGGTCCTAAAGGCCTGTCCCAATTTTAATGCCAAACGCTTAAGTTTAGGCCAAAAACACATGTTTACTCAATTTTTTAATGTTTTTCTTTTGTTCAAGTCCAAAAAACAATTTTTTAGATTTTGTCACGCTCCTTGGCTTAAACTCAAATTTTGGGTGTATTTTGCTTTCCGTGTCCCTTCCGAAGTGTCAGATAGGAACAACCCCAGTGTTAAAACTAAAAGCCCTGTGGTGTTTTTGTCGATTAAGCGAACGTCAAACATGATCAAAAATGTCAAGGTTCATTTATGGACCCAATTTTTAATTTAAAGTTTAAATATGATGTAGTCGTTATTTGAGCGGGAAAAAATGCTAAAATAGTTGCAGTAACATGCTCTTTCGTGTCATTAAATAAAAACAAGATTTCATTAAACATTTTAGGACCCAATTGCCACGATTAATGTTCAGCAGTGACACATAGAATTGCAATAGAAGCTTAACGATTTTCCAAAAATAAACTCAACAACTGTTGTAAAACTTTTCCGCCCATAACACCGTTTTTGTTTTTTTTTCGCTCCATTTCATACACGCTTGTAAAAATCTATCCAGGCTATGACACGCTGACACTCTAATAATTGTTGAATGAGTTAAAAACCCTCCAAAGTATGAACAATTTGGACGGTACATTCTATCGGAACTGATATATTCTATGCTTATCCAATGGTTTTTACCGATCATCCAATGGTTAATTATTATTTGGGTTCTGTAGGGAACGATATCCCATGCCGGCCTTCGGGGTTTATTTTTAATTTGAGAAAAACGAACGGACATGCAGTAGTATTTAGTTAGAAACATTTTATCTATTATCTTACAGGGACAATTAGTAAATTACAAAGCGTACTTGTTACAATAATTTATTGGGGACAATTTTGAATCACCCTTGCGCTGTTGATTCGACGCTTTTGCTAGAAACCTTACCATCCGCACGAGACACACAAAGGGATAAGAGAGAGAAAAACGGCATCACATTTTCTGCGTTCTGCTGCGCTAAGCTAATAAGTTTCTGAGAGACTTTTTCTGCTTGCAGCAACTTGCAGGTGTCGCAGAATATGAGCGAATTTGAGCGAACTCTTCGTGAGAAAATAAGGCAAAATGTGTGCTCAGAAAAGAAAAATATATCGAAGCATTGCGGGATTGCGACATTTGATGCCGAATTGGCAAAATCTATTTTTACACCCATTTATAGACAGGGGGAGAAACAATGATCGTGTCCACGAAAAACGAAAGCACATAAGCTGATGGATTATGGATGAGAACATTAATATGGAAATGATAAGCGGCACTTTCACCTTAAACGCAACGCATCACAATACGATTACCTGAAGATGAAATCTATAACACTCATGATAGTTCTTCTGGTGCTCCCACGCCTAGGACACTGCACTTTTTCAAAACGACGGACTCTATCGGATGATTATACGAAGAAGATGTGCCGCACATCAAATGCGCCTATCGCTGCCGCAATACGACGGAAACAAGAGGAAATGAAAACTACACCATAAAACGGGGTAACTTTGATAGTTTTTCGATAGGATTTCGGGATTGTGTCTTAAAGCATTCGAGGGGTTATAGGACAACCCAAAGAACAATTGGTAGCTTTTAAGATACTTACGTGCTTAATACAAGCTGCATAGCAGCAAGCATTGCTGAACAAATTTTTAGTGGAATCATTAATTGAATAATATTAATTTCCGCTTATAAAAAAGCTGTTATTCCACTTGCAGTTTGTGTTTTGAATAAGAGCTGGATAAACCTCCAAAAATGCAAATAAAGTAGCTTTTGTTCTACAACACATAAGAAGTTTAACAATTGACTGATTAAAAGCTTCTATAGGTTGTAGCCATCATTTTAGTAGAATATTGAACATTTGATTAACAACAAATCGTACAAAAGTTTCAGTGTCTAATACTTAAAATGTTGACCAGCATGATTAGTAAAACTTATAAACAATGTGAATAACAGTATATGAGTATGCTCTTATTCAAGCAAAATGTATTATGTGTTTTTATGTTATTTTCAAATGTTTCAAATGTTTTTCAAATCAAATCCAAGACGTGTATGCGATGGATGGATTAACGTAATGGACGTAATGACAGCGTAATGGATCAACGAGGGTAAAGTTCGAATCACATTGTATTAAAAATATCAAAATTTAAATTTTCCAAATGTAGTGATCATCATCTGCGACGTTATTCGTATCGGAAAAAGTTACTAATCATAACATTTTTAATGATAATCGAAGTATAAATAATAATTTAACAATAGTTACATGAAAGTGGTTACCCAACTTACAGTCCAGTGTTACAAATAAACATAAACATAGTTAATTATTGTTGAATAATGGTGACAGCTGAAAAAATGCCCTACAAAGAGCTGAGAAGATGGTATTTAGATCCAAATTTAAGTCAATGTTCAACATTTTTCATTGGAATGAATAATAGTAGAATCAACACTTATCAAACTTCTCCAAAGAATCTCTGCCGACTTGTCAAGATTGTTTTACTAATGAGTTGAACAAGGCATTTTTCCTTCTATTAAAAAGCCAATATTCGACCAAACAAATATAATTGTGTAAACAGATGTACAGGAGACGAACTAACGTTTTGGTTGCTTCGCACTTCAGCTGTTTCCATGTTTAACATGAACATGATTAAAAGCTGAATAGGTATTTTATAAAATCCTAATACAACATAGATATGTCATCCGAGCAGGTCATCCAAAGAAGTCCAAAATAACGATTACTAAACACATTGTTCAGCAGCAAAGAAGCCTTACAAAATAGATCACACCATAGCCAAATTTTTGAAAAATGGACAAAATATCTAAAAATTGCGTTGTATTCCTAATGTATTGCAATGTTCAACTTACTAATATTATTATTATTTATCTTTATTTGAGTGGCTTTTCGCCCTTGGCGAATTTGTCACTAACTTACTAATATATAAAAACATGTTGGATACAATAATAACTGATGCTTTCTCAATACAATATTCAAATATGTTTAGAAAATATTTTGAATCAGTCTGCTGACATAGGATTATTGATTAAAATATATTTTATATTTGTATAATGTTTAATAGATGGAAAAAGTGCGACAATTAATTAAAATATTAACCTAGTAGAAATATTATACATTCAATAAATGAATTTTAGTATAGTTAGATGAACAATTCAATTAAAGTTTCAACAAGTTAAAACTTATTATGAAATTCGATTAATCATTTCAGACTGTTTTTACTTTGTGAATAAACTTTATTTTTGACCAGCATTGAAATAAATTTTCTCACTGTGCGCTATAAATAGCCCTCTGAGTTCAACTCGCATCAGTACTGAACAGCAGCAGAAGTAATGCGCTTATTCAGTTGTTGATCAGCATAGCACGTGTTGATTAGTTATTGTTGAATAGAAGCTCAAGCATGATCAATAATCAGCTACAAGAGGTTTATATTGGGCACTGGAAGGCTGATATATGAATTCAAGGATGGCGCAGATGGCAAGGTATACCGCTGACGATGGGAAGGTCTCGAGTTTGAATCCAGTATTCAGGTAATTATTAAAAGTGTGGTTATTAATTCATGGTAAAGGTATACACTGCATTTGATGTATACAGTGTTAGCTATTTTTAGTCATTTATTTGTTTTCAATCAATTTTGTGGCAGTTGAATAAAAGCTGAGATGAATGCTTATAAAGCGATTTTGAAGTTGTAGAATAAAGTCAATATACAACGACACGCTTCATAACTTCTCCAAATTTGTGTGAACAACGCCTGAACAAAGGCTTCACTTGGAAATAATTAAAATGTTGTTAAACATGATGCTGAATTAAACTGCAATAATGTAGTTTGTTAAACTAGCGTTGTTAAATCATCAATCCTTATTAAGCTAAGTGAAACCTGAATAAACATCATTACAATATATGATTACAGTTACTAAATGATAAGAAGCTTAATAATTTCGCCAGATTTGCTTGAACAATGTGTGCGTAGCAGCTGCAAAGTAATATAATAAAGCAACTATTCAGTATGTAGTTGTGAAAAATTGCTTAATAAATGATTATAAAATAGGCAAATGTTTCTTGGGAAAGAGGTGTAAGTGATATTTTGATCGAGTTTGAGTTGAGTATACCAAAATGTTTACAATTTCCTAGCATTCCAAAGGTATTCTCAGGTAATTTTTCCGTCCAACTGGATAAATAACATAAATCTAATTCGTAGAAGATTGACTTGTTTTTAAGGCTTCCCATACAAAACTAGCATTTTGTCACTTACACCCCTTTGCTTCTAACTCCCTCATTTTATTTTTTATATATTTTCAAAACCATTTTTTTTTTCATATATTCGAAAGTCAATTTACGGCTTCGGGGTAACTTTGACAATACGTAATACATGAAAAACCACCACGACACCTTTTCAATTAGAACTAAATTTTAGGAAATAAAGAGCAGAATTTGTACAAAAAAACTACATGTTTTTAGTTGAAATGTTCGTTAATTTTTTTTTAACTTTTTATAGAATACACAGACTGTTCAACAATATACGCGATTTTTAACCGTTCAACAATAGGCGATTTGTATGAAGAACAAAGTCTCTATACCAATTGATCAGAGACGTATTTGGATTGATTCTTCTGTTTCGACATTGATTTTAACATACTTTACTTTTGCTGGCTCTACGTCTTTCAAGACATGACCTGCGCCACAATGTAACGCCAACTAACTCGATTCATGGCTGTTAACCCCCATTTTCTCTATCGCCGTAGAGTTGCGCAAGCTCGTGGTTCATTCTTCTCGTCCTTCACACGTCGTTCAAAAACTACTAGCGCTTGCAGGTCCTCTTCGAGCATTGTCCACGTCTCATGCCCGTAGAGGACTACCGGTCTTATCAGCGTCTTGTACATGGTGCACTTAGTACGGAAGTGAAGTTTACCAGACCGCAAGGTCTTGTGGAGTCCATAGTAAGCACGACTTCCGGCAATGATACGTCTTCGAATTTCTCTGCTGCAGTTGTTATCCGACGTTATGAATGATCCGAGGTAGACAAATTCGTCCACCACCTCGAACTCATCCCCGTCGATCATCACACGTCTGCCAAAGCCCTATCTCGCTCGGTTCCTCCAGCCAGCAGATATTTCGTCTTCGACGTATTTACCTTCAATCCAACCCGATCTGCTTCACGTTTCAGCCTGTTCAGAAACCACCTGGAACGTTCTTCCGACAATGTCCACGTCGTCAGCAAAACAGATGAAGTGGCTGGATTTATTGAAGATCGTGTCCCGTATGTTGAAGCCCGCCCGTTTGGGTCCGATAATGCACCCGATATCTTCACATAACACTGTACACTATCCATCGTTGCTTTGATCAGTCTAATCAGTTTCCCGGGAAAACCATTCTCGTCCATAATCTTCCATAGCTAGGCCGCTTTGAAGTCGATGAATAGGTGGTGCGTAGGGACTTGATATTCGCGACACTTTTGGAGGATCTGCCGCAACATAAAGATTTGGTTTGTCGTCGATCGCCCGTCTACAAAGCCGGCTAGTTAACTTCCCACAAATCTGCTTGTCAGTGGCAATAGACGGTGGAAGATGATCTGGGAAAGCACTTTATAGGCTGCGTTAAGAATGGTGATCGCTCGATAGTTCTCATATTCTAACTTGTCACCCTTTTTGTATATTGGGTATATTATTCCCTCCTTCCACTCCTCCGGTAGCTGTTCTGTATCCCAGATCCTGGCTATCAATCGGTGCAGACAAGTGGCCAACCTGTCCGGGCCCATTTTAGTAAGTTCCGCTCCAATCCTTTCCAGCTGCTTTGTTGTTCTTGAGCTGTTTGATAGCATCATTAACTTCAACGATTGGGGAGTTGGCACGTCTCCCTTATCCTGCGTACCGATGAAGCCATTCCTCCTGCTGTCTTGATCTTCCTCCTCTGCGCCGTTTAGATGTTCATCGTAGTGCTGCTTCCACCTTTCAGTCTCCTCACGTTTGTCCGTCAAGACACCTCCATTCTTATCCCGGCACATTTCGGCTCGCGGCACAAAGCCTTTGCGGGATGCATTTAGTTTCTTGTTGAACTTACGTGTTTCTTGAGAACGATACAGCTGCTCCATCTCTTCGCATTCTATCTCTTCCAGGCGGCGCTTTTTATCCCGGAATGATTTTAACATACATCTCTCGGTTTGCTTCGATTGTGCTGTTTCGATATCTCAAAACTCCTCCTCGAAACGCCCAGGAAGCACACCAGCCGTGATTCAATGTTTCATCAGCTTGATTTTGTTCAACGGTTTGGTGAGCATGTCCGCAACCATATTCTCCGACGGACAGTAGACTACGGTCAGCACACCTTGTTGAACTATAGGTCTTTGATGGACTGAAACTTGGTGTCCACGTGTTTGGATCGTCGTTCCAGTCGCTCCTACTCTAGTTAACGGATCGCACTTTGATTGTCCTCGTAGAGCAGAATTTTCTTCACGGTTTCACGCACGTCATCCATCAGTATCCGGATCCAAAGCAATTCCTGACTAACTTCAGCTGCAATGAACCGAGTTCTGTTGACGACGGGGGCGGGACGTTTCGCATAAAGACATTTCGCATAAGGACGTTTCGCATAATGGACATTTCGCATAATTTTAGTTTTGAACAATGGACATTTCGCATAATGGACGTTTCGTATAATGGACATTTCGCATAATTTTGTTTTTATACTATAGACGTTTCGCATTATCTCTTTGCATTATTGTTATAATTTTAGTTGCATGAACCTCTTTTGTGTATCTTATGATACTATGATATTATCATTCTATCCTCTGTTCACCCCTCCAAATCTTCTATCACGGCAGTTACCCTTGCCCCATTAAACATCAAGCATTATTTGCAAAGAGTTTGTTTCTAGTTAAGAAAAAGTTAGTGGAAAACAACAATTGTACTTAATAATTTTATAAAATGAAGGTTAGCACGAATCGAATGTAGTTTGATGGACATTTTAAGGCAAAAGAACACTATATATTTTTCAAAAGAGGGTGTTCTCTAGCAATATGCTCAGATTAAATGTACAACAAAGATTTTCCTTCTTTTGAAAGAAGGCTGTTCTTTCATGTAATGCCATAAACTTGATTTTTGACATTATATCTTATAATAATTATCATTCATCAGTGATTTTACATTCTTTTTAGCCTTTTTAGGCTGTTCTTTCAATATTTGCTTATATGTACTATTAACGTTGAAACTTTTAAAGGTTTAATTTTTATTAACTTTTTCTGTAGTGATAATGAACGTAACAGATAATTTGATCTCTGTGACAATTACTCTTTTCTTTCAAATATCTGCGGTTCTTTCGAATAAACACCAGCGAGTGACCAATCGATCAAGTTTACAGCTTAAACCATCGTTTGGTTCTCTAAAATTCAACTCTTGAGGTTTGGCTACGATTCATCTGCACCTTAACTTATGCTCCAAACGTAATCACCTGAACCTATTGCTTCTAATGTGGTGTCATGTGCCTTTGTGAAAAAGGGACATGCACTTTCTATAGTCACATCACGTGCTTTGTATTCGCCAATGTGGTTTGAAATCAGATTTCATCACTTTTTGTTTAACATGGCTAATTAACTTTATACTCTCACATGAACACAATTCCATCATGGTTTGTCAGGGTCGAGAATTGTGTTTGCAACAATAGTGAGCTATTTGACATGAATAATAGATATACATCCAATCAGAAGAAGCAACACGCTTATGTTCTATTGTGTATTGTATTGTAATTGTGTATTGCTTTTTCGGAATCGTTGTTCTACATGCACCATGAGATAGATCATTCGACGTACATCCACAGGCCGGATAAGTAGTTTGTGACAGAATCCAGCATACGATATTGATATCTATAAAATGGCAGACCCTTCATCCGATAGTGAAAACCAGGTTAAGATTTTGAAATCATCAAGAGGAAAAGATATGCTTGCTATTTAGGGTTTTATTTTCCAGCAGAACAGAAGTGAGGTTTGTTGGATAACTATAATATTTTTCAAATATTTTATATCGTATTGTTGAGCAGGTCGATAATGTGTACTACTGGGAGTGTAAATCAAGGCGCCAAGCTTCAAAATGTCCTGCAAGGGCTAGAAGTACGAAAGTGAAATAGTACAAACTAGCCTAAGCGAGTTTCCAACATCTGTCCAATCAAGAATATCAGTGGCAGCTCGCCGAAAACTTGTGCAAAGAGTGCGTGCTAACGGAAAATCCGAAGATACGGAACCCGAAAAATTGGAAGGATTCCTGGTTCCAGACGAGCTACAAAAATCTATTGATGGGGATCGATTTATGATTAGTGATATTGAGGATGGGTCTGAGCGAGGAATGATCTTTGCGACAAACGATTCATTGCGTCGTCTCTCAGATTCAAAGTTTTGGGTAATCAATGGAACGTTTGCTACTGTGCCGGGATTGTTTCGACAGCTTGTGACTATTCATGGAAGTGTTGCACCAGATCACACTCGTGTGTTTCCATTGGTTTTTATTCTGATGACATCCAAATCTGAGTCCCTTTACCGTAAAACTTTCAATACATTGATTGACAAATGTGGTTAGTTCAATCAAACTATTATTGCATCCAGTTTAACTGATCACTCTTTTTTTTCAGAGGAAATCGACATAGACCTAGACCCACGGTATGTTATCACGGATTTCAAAAAGACACTGATAAACGCGGTTGCCGCAGAATTTCCAGATGCGCGACATTCTTGTTGTTTTTTTCATCTCAGCAAAAATTTGTACAAATTCATTCAACAGCATAAACTAATGAATGAATTTGTACAAAATTCTGCTGTGTACAATACGTACAAAAAAAACTCAAGCTCTGGCATTCTTGCCTGCGGCAAAGATACCAGAGGCTTTTGAAGTTATTAAGTCAAAAGCTCCATCTTCTATGGCCGAATTCATCAAATATTTCGATGAAACCTATGTCAATGGTCGTCCCACCAGACCAGCGCGGAAAAATCGTGTATCCTCCGACACTGTGGTCCATATATGAGAATGTATTGCAAGGACTTCCACGAACAAGTAACCAGGCGGAAAGCTTCCACAGCAGATGGAACAAACTTGTAGGTGCGAAACATGTCGGCGTTCTGCGTATGATAACTGAGCTTCGGAACGAGGATAAATATACGGCCGGACTGATAGTTTCGTGTATATCTGTATCCAACGAACGACAGAAGAAATCGCATAACGCTGCAAAAGATGACAAACATTTAAAAATTGTTCAGACTTATGAGAATTATTCGCTTGAAGATTTTATTTTAGCGGTGTCTCTGAATCTTAACTCAGAATAAATATAAGACAAGTCTTCTTCTTCTTCTTTCTGGCGTTACGTCCCAATTTGGACAAAGCCTGCTTCACAGATTAGTGTTCTTATGAGCACTTCCACAGTTATTAACTGAGAGCTTTCTTTGCCGTTTGACCATTTTTGCATGTGTATATCATGTGGCAGGTACGAAGATACTCTTATGCCCTGGGAATCGAGAAAGTTTCCTTTACGAAAAGATCCTCGACCAGCGGGATTCGAACCCACGACCCTCAGCATGGTCATGCTGAATAGCTGCGCGTTTACCGCTACGGCTATCTGGGCCCCATAAGACAAGTCTAGTTTTGTTTTTTATAAATTCAATAAACATTAAAAAAAAAAACTAATTTTTTGTAAATATCAATTATATATTATTTCAATTCCCACATCCTACATACCATTAACAAAGAATCATTCTAGCGAGAAGTGTTCTATCTTGAAACTTTTGATTCATTTCAACTGGACACTCAAATTGTTAGTAGGTAGGTACTAGACATTCTTATAAAAAAATATGCGAAATGTCCATTATGCGAAACGTCTTTATGCGAAATGGGTCACCCCCGTCGACGACAATGTAACACAGGTTTGCTTTCTCGCTGCCCAACTGATCGCACCACCGCCAAAAGTGATGATGAAGCCGCTGTCGGATTTTTGGTCACGATGATCTCCAGTCCCATTCGCGTCCACGAAAGCCTTCAGGTCAGCAGTGTTGCCACCCAAGTCCAACCGGAAATACTCCGTTGCTAGCAGGTAACGCATCGTGCGCTTCGCTTCAGTCCAATCGACGGCTCCGGATGCCGCTCACCTTCCGTCCAAGTAACGACACACTGATTGCTACATCTGATCTCGTGTTGACTGCTATGTAGATCAAGCCACCAACTAAGCTAGAAAACGAAACGTTGTATGATAACTTATCGGTCTCCTCCTCCTTTGCTTGCAGATAGCCCGGGTCCATTGGAATGAGTGATGGCTTTGCCATGTCAAGCCCGAATCGCGACGCAAGTCGCTGGATGTATCACTGCTGATTTACCAAAAAACGTCCATCGCTTGAATGCGAAGATACTGCCGCACGTCACCAAGGGGCATCATGTTGAACGGAAACGATTGCAGAATAGCTTCATATTCTTCCTGACTTCCACAAACGATGAGCATGTTGTCCACGTACAAGAGGATGAACAGTTGCTAGTTACCCCTAGTACGTATAGGTAACAGGCACGCGTAGGCGGTTGACTGTTCAATGTGCTATCGATCGTCTGATTCCAAATTCGTCCGGACTGCTTCAAGCCATAGATGCTCTTCTTCAGATGGCACACCTCACCGGTGCACCCGCCTCGTATCCCTTCGGTTGGCACATGTATGCAGTCTCGCTTAGAGTGCCGTACAAATGGGTCATTTTTATGTCGGCGTGCTTCACTAGAAGATGACGACGAGTGACAAGAGTAAGCAATAATCGAAATGTTTCCTGTCTTGCTACCGGGGCGAATACTTGGTCGTAATCAGTGCCAGTACCTTTATTAGACCGCTCGGATATCCGTACGATGGTTTCATTCAGGTCTTCCTGAACAAACTCGTTGCAAGATTCGAAATCGGTCGCAACCGACACTCCGTCTTCACCGTCTTCATCTTCAGGAACACTTGTTGTTGCTTCTACGGACTCTTGATGCACTGCCATGGGTGGCAACGGGTGTAGGATGTCTGCGTATGACTCCTCCTCCAGATTTGGAACGTCGGTACCTGGTTGGATCAACTCCTCCTCAACTAATCTGACGTCTCGACTTATGACCAACTTGTTAGTGGCCATATCAATGAACCTTTCCTTTGGCACATGGACGAACGCTTTGCACCCAAACACCTTCAGATGCAACACGTTCGGTTTGCGTCCCCACCAGAGCTCATACTGTGTCGTCTCCACCGCACAAGAAGGAAGGAAGATGATTCTGCAGATAAACGGCCGTTCAGCTAGCTTCAGCCCAAAAATTTTGATGGCATCTTGGCATCCATCAGCATGCACCGACATATTTTGATAACGTATCGATTCCGGCGTTTCACTACTCCATTTTGTTGTAGCGAATAACCAGCAGTGAACTCGGGATGGATTCCATGCTTACGACAGAACTTCATCAGCGCTTCGCTCGAATACTCCCTCCCCTGTCAGACCTGATGCGCTTGGGATTTTTTTCAAACTGCGTGTGGGCGTAGTTGCAGTACTCCTCGATGCGATCGACGACCTCGGATTTTTTCGTACAGTAGCGACTGTGGTCATCTACAAAAGTTATAAAATAACGATATCCACTCACCGAGGGTGTTTCCAGCGGTCCATATACGTCCGAGTAGATGAAGTCTAACGGCAGGCTTGTCTTCTTTTCGATAGCCTTGGGGAAGGGAGTTCGAGTTTGCTTTCTTCTCAAGCAGCATTCGCAACCTTCACGTATCTCACAGTCGGCCACCGCCATACCATCGACCAGCTTCTTCTTCATAAGCACATCCAACGCTTTCGGATCGCGATGTCCAAACCGACGATGCCACGTGTGTTGGCAAATTTCGCTTGTGAGATGTAGTCACCTTCGAAGCTATCGAAGTTTGTTGAGTTATAGGCCATGGACCGATGCACGAGTTCACTATTTGACGTTTGAGCGGTGCCGTGTTATTTACGTGACCATGGCAACTAGTGAATTCGGCACCGCTCAAACGTCAAATTAGTGAACTCGTGCATTGGTCCATTGCGCTTCATTACTATGGCGACCTCGTTGCCGTTGACAATGATATTGCATTTTTCACCGTCAAATCGTACTTCCGCTTTTCGGGTGGTCATAGTAAGCACTGACAAAAGATTTGCTGACAGTTGCGGCACAAACATCACGTGGTGCAACCGAATTTGATTCGTCCTTCCAGAACCGTCCACACATTTAATCAAGATCCGAATTACATGTCATTTTCGAACCAGAATTTTTAAGGAGTTGCAATCAGAATTTTGTAAGCTTTTCAAACCAGTTTCATAAATATTGGGCAATATGAATATATGTAGAAAAGTTGTGTAATTATTGGGGTATCTCTGAGATGGTAGTTCTGTAAGAATTTATGAGATGCCTAAAAATTCTGGTGCGTTTTAAGTTAAGTGTAAATTACTCACTTTAATTCCATTTTAAAAAAATGATTTTCGCTGAAAGATGTAAGACGCTAAAATATTAAATTCTACAATAGCTAGTTTATCAAGAACAAGTTACACCATATACAACGTAATCACATTCTGATCGTATATCAGTATGTTTGTAATAGTGATCCTTTATAAAATATGAAGGATCTTTGATTTGAAAGCGTTTCAAGATTTCAGCGTGCTGAAATCACATAAATATTCAATATTCGAATGTAAAGCCTCAAAATGTTCTTCATTACAACGAAAAGTGCACTGACATATAGCACATGTGCATATAGCGCCTTATGATCCTTACTTTTGCACTCGTTTTCCTTAACTGATTAACAGAAAATATTGTCATTCGTCCTTTCAGTATGGTGTGGGTCCCGCACTATCAAAGTTAGTCCGCATTATCAAAGTTACCCCATTTCACGGTACTAATGGCAATAACGAAACACATGAGCAAAACATCGCGATTTGTCGTATGCTAATTAATCCGACGACGGTTTGATAGAGACTTTCACAAATAAAGCGAACAGGAAGGAAAGACACGCACGCGACTACGACTTATATTGCCTAGATGTCTCTTTTTGCCGATGGGATCTCAAGGTGACGAAAAAATACCTGGATTTCAAATCAACCGACTCGTACGGTTTCTTCTCAGGTGGGAGAAAAAACTGCAGTTACCACTTTTCGCGACTCTGTGCCGGGATGTGCGACCAATCTTTCAAAATTTGCATTTAATGCACAGCTCGCGCGCAGCTATTCCACTCTGCACTATCAATATGCTACAACTAATGCACTGCAGCACTAAATTCACTCTTCTTGCGAACTGGCGACGAAGACGACGACGACGAAAGACTCGACCATGTCTAAGCGCACAAAAACACACACTCGCGGTTCGGTCGCGGATCGCGATTTTTTGTTTTATCTCGCATGCTTACTCGCATGACTCTCACTCGTTCCTCTCCGCTCACTGAACGGTGAGTGAGAGATGCGTCGGGACGCCGGTGTGGGTGTAAAGAACTGTCAAAATCATATGGCGGATTCCGTTCTCCAAGTAGCATGTGTGGCCAGATTCCCTTGCACGGTGAACGTGTTCCAGTTTTTGACACCATATACACGGAGAAAATATAACTATTAAAGTTTAACTATAAATTAAAGTTTTACCCGGAGAAAAACAATTTGGAAACTATAATTGATAAAGCTACAGTTGTACTCGGCGTCTGGATATGGTTTAACCTAGGACTCATTTTAAATCCACATCCAGCGGCGGCGGTAACGCGCAGAAGGTATGCGCACCATTCAAACGCATCATCAAAATTCAAGTCGGCTTGGATATTTTCGTTCTTCATGGACGCAAATGTTTTAAATTTGCTAAATTTGAAACATCTGGTGATTTTTATTATCACTGCGATGATACATCAACATTTTCAGATAATCGCATTACGTGGATGTATCTTGCAGAGCACAATAAACAGGAAGAACACATGTAATCTAACTGAAATAGGTGACCGTTTGCAATAAGTTCATGAAAAAGTTTGTCTTGTTCATTAAATGTTAATTTTGTGTGCAGGAAAGTAATAGCAAGGTTACGAAGAGATGGCCAGAACCGAGCTAGTCAAATCCGTTGAGCTGCTGCTTCTACCAGATAGATTAGATGTAAAATCCTAGGGGGACGACACTTGCAGGTTATCTCCATTTTAGGCCAAAAGTAAGCCGAAATGCAAAAAATGTCCATATGAGTCAAATTTTCAACTAATGGATCATTGAAGGTAGTTTTTTCCAGTGCTCACCGCATCAAAACAAAGGCGCCACTGTATATGGGATTAAACATTGTGTGTTCTGTCAAACACACAAGGCTACGGTGGCCAAGGGGTGGATCACTTTTTCAATGTACATTTAATGTGCATCAATTTGCATCAAATGCATTTTTCCTACATATAAATCAACTTAGCCCTGACATCATCGTATCGTCATAGCAACATAGAAACATGTCATTGTTTGTTTTGAAAAATTAGAAAGCTAGTTAGGGTAGATGTAACAATATTGGAGGTACTAAGCACGATTGAACTTCATTTAACCGCCTAAATTCAAGAAGCGCAATTAATGTATATGTTTATGTGGTAACCGGAAGTAACGACCATTGACTTAATGAGAAAAATGATTTCATCGCAGTAATCCACGGCATGTCAGTGAAAAATAATACCTCCACTATAGGCCTCTGCACTATTTTGATTTTGTATGGGATTTTGACGTTTACTGGCCTTGTTGTTTACACGTTTCGTGAAAGAATGAAAGGGAGAGGTACATTTTTGTGCAGGGTCCCATTGGTACACTGTTCCTTTAGTTGCGGTATATTTTTAATTTGTGTTCCTATAGTTGCGTTATCCGTGGGTTTTTATGGGATCCTCCACTATAGAAACAATTTACCGCAACTATTGGTACAAGCAAGTAAATTTTTAGCAATTTTAGTTATATTTCATCAGTTGTATACCATTTAGAACGCTTGTTTCAACTATTCCGTATATCAACAAGCCAATACGTCGATTAGCAGTGTCGGTTCTGTGGTTAAAGTAATAAAATCAGTGAAAACGGCACTACCGCAACTATAAGAACACCCACAACTAAGGGAACACTTACCCTACTTTTCGTAGTTAAAAATTTTGGTCAGCTGTAAACTTAATTAATCAGTAAATTAATTATAATCACAGATAAATATTATTTAGCATAACATTTATATCTTCTAGGTCATCACTTGAAGTTGGAGCAGACATGATGCCAACCAGCCGATTATTAGAGCTATTGGTTAAAGGATGAACTTTATGTTTCAAAGACAAGATTCTAACTAAATGAAAAATATGAATTTATCAAGAAAAAATAGAACAAGAATAAACAATAGCGTTTCAGTAGTAAATTGGGGATGTAATTGTATTTAAGTCATTAAATAATTTGATTTCTTCTTACTCCCACAAGCTTACATGTTGCCGAATGTCGCTCATTCTGATATTATTTAGCATAACATTTATATCTTCTAGGTCATCACTTGAAGTTGGAGCAGACATGATGCCAACCAGCCGATTATTAGAGCTATTGGTTAAAGGATGAACTTTATGTTTCAAAGACAAGATTCTAACTAAATGAAAAATATGAATTTATCAAGAAAAAATAGAACAAGAATAAACAATAGCGTTTCAGTAGTAAATTGGGGATGTAATTGTATTTAAGTCATTAAATAATTTGATTTCTTCTTACTCCCACAAGCTTACATGTTGCCGAATGTCGCTCATTCTGATAGTTGGTTTCTTGGTTCATGAATCACGTAAATGGAAACTCCAAAAATTGGTACATTTGAATCATTACCATGTGGAGAAAGGATTCTATGCCTTTATTTATTAAATGTTTACTGATATTGTAATCCAGGGATCTATCGGACCGTGAAGAAATCTTCGTAAGAAGAATGTACACTTGCTGTCTGCTATCTAGAAATTCGCTTTTACCATTTACATTTCCCAATGAAACGATTGATTTCTCTCATTCCATGAATCCGTTGTGTAGGACTTCAAAGCTGCAAAAAAGAACAGTTAATTATTTATTATGCAAAGGTATCACTTTGTGTCTAGAAAAGAAAATGTCTACGGAGAGCTTAAGAATTTCTCGTCCCATTCGCTACTCCACCGCTGATATCCGATTGTCCAATGAGTGCAAGAGAATACAGGACCTGAATTTTGTGTGGCCCCGTCAGCAAAGCCAAATAAACCTGCCAGCAAAACATTAGATTTTAATAGGCTCCTAAAGCCATGTCTAAATTTTAGTGCCAAACGCTTAAGTTTAGGCTGAAAACACATGTATTCTCAATTATTTTAATGTTTTTCATTTGTTTAAGTTCAAAAAACATTTTTTTATGTTTACTTAGATTTTGTCACACCCCTTGGCTTGAAATCAAATTTTGGGTGTATTTTGTTTTCCGTGTCCCTTCCGAAATGTCAGATAGGAACAACCCCAGTGTTAAAACTACAACGCCTGTGGTGTTTTTATCGACTAAGCGAACGTCAAACATAATCAAAAGTGTCAAGGTTCATTTATGGGCCTAAATTTTAAATTAAAGTTTGGGCTCATTCATTTATTTCATAACGCTAAAATTGGCTATTTTGGACACCCACCCACCCCCTTGTAACGCTTTTTGTATGAATATTATTCAGTTTTTGTATGGGCCGTAACATTGTTTGGACACCCACCCACCCCCTCCAGCGTTATGAAATTTGTGAATGGGCCCTTTAAATATGATATAACCGTTATTTGAGCGGGAAAAATTGCTAAAGTAGTTGCAGTGACATGCTCTTTCGTGTTATTAAATAAAATCAAGATTTCATTAAACATTTTAGGACCCTATTATGGTATTCATCAACACTTTTAGTGATTGTTGTAGTTTGTGGTTGAACAAGCAACGGTAACATTCGAGCATTGTAGCAATCCATGGATTATTGAAGAACAAGTACATTTGAATGCATTTTAATGCATCCATATCTTCTGATATATCAAATGCTAATGCTTTCCATAGCGTCCGTTTTGGTTATTTTAAAGATCCATTAACTAAAATTGATAATAAATCACTAAAAATCTATGAAATCTGAGAAAATCCGATAAAATCTGTAATAATGTATCGAATTGACAAAAATCGATGGACATCCCTAAAACTCGAATGTCAAATTTTGGTGTTTATTTTGTTTCGGTTTGTGACCGGCATTTCTGTTGGAAAAAAAATCGATTGTCGGACCCACAGAGTGACTATACAAATTACTCAAATTGATAATGCGCAGTTCCCACCTAACTGAACCCCGCACTTCAGAAGTGCGGGCGGGTTCATAAGTGCGGAAACTTCAAACCATTTGTTTTCGTCACTGGCGGGCAAGAAAAGGCAGTGAGTCGGTTTCGCGCTAATGAAAATTGTTTACGTTTTAGCAAAACCATGTGCTTTCAGCTGGATTGCTAGTCTTTTTGTTTTACTTGTTTCACAAAAAAAAATTGCTAGTAAAACATTTGTTAAAGTATTTCTGCTTCTTGAAATAGGCTTGATCCCCTAAAAATTTGCCGATTTCAGACTCCCTCCCACCTCCACATAACAGGTTTTGTATGGAAAATTTAAAAATTTTGTATGGACCGTAACACTATGTAAAACCACAGACAAACAGACGTAACACTTAGAACAAATCTCGATCAAAATCATAGTCACGAGGACATGTGCGCCCAATGCTAAAATTATTGCATTTGGCCGACGAGCCAACAGATGGCGGTAGTGTGCAAACGTCAAACGCGAACAAAAACGATGCGAGCGCTGCGGGTGGCGGATTGGCCACCTACCATATATTTGAATCGACCGTTAAAAAGGTGGTCGATGGACAATGATGAGAGTGTGACGTCTGTTTGTCTGTGGTAAAACCATCACACTCCCCCTATTGCGTTACGTAATATTTGAACGATCCCTTTATGAGAAACGGAACGCGTTCACTGCTTTAGAAATATGTCAAAAAGGCTGTCACTTTTGCGCATGTGTGCGTGCCATGTTGATCAACAAGTGCCGTACGTCTAATCCTCGCGTCCATTCCAGCAAGAGCGGCATGCCCTTTAAAACACCATTCAACCCGCTTGCGAGTCCTTATTCGTGTTCCATCTGTTAGCCCGCGCTGTTCCCGGTTGCCGACGTGTATCTGTGATTCTACGATAGAGACCATGCTTCAATAAAGCTGGAACATACAAGAAACGCCATTTTCTTTCGACGGCGTGGACAAAACCGAGAAAAGTTTGATTTTGCTGAGCACAATGGAAAACCACCCTGGAAGAATTTACTTTTTATTCTGCCATATTTGAGGGGCTTTAGCTCTCGGATAGTTATAGCCTCGATCAAGGCAGATACAGTAAAATCGAGAAATTATCCCCGTGCTGAATCGACTACAACCACGTGTTGATCACAGCCTCGAATCTCTCGGACAGTGCGTTTTCCATAGGCGACGCAAAAGGCAAGCTTACGGTTCTCCTCCAGCGGAATTCAGATGATCCAGAAGATGCTCCTTCAATGCGGGCAAAGTGTCGAACTGCCGGTCGCACTGATTGCATTCCAACCGAGCGTCCATCAAGCTATTGATGTACGCTTCCGGCCGATGTTTGATATGGCCTCTTTCTTGCAGCTCCAGTAGAACGCCTGAAATCACAATTGAGACTTAGCTATTGTTTTCTTTTTACAGAGAATGCTAATCCAACAGAAGTAACTAATTTCCGGATGAAATGCCATTTTGTGGCCATGCAATTCTTTTACTACATTCCTAGGGATTAGCAGCTCCCGTTGAAAGTACAGTTGCCCCACAGTTATGGATAACCCAGATATGGATCAATGTTGGATTAAAAAGCAGAAGTACTCATCAAATAGATTTGCAATTCGCGATGACGAAAGCAATTACCACAGTTGACCCTATGCGTGAAGCTCCGATTTCTTTACATGGCAAAGCATAGGAAGTCAATTTTCAAATGCTTCCAAAAAATTCAAAACAATTAAATTCTGTTAAGTGTACGGGGTTAGATTCATGATAAGCTATAGAATCCGCAGAATATAGAGGAAAATATATAAAAATTAAAATTATGTGTTCAATGAGCCCATCAAAAGTTTATCAACATGTACTGAAAAGATTTTAAATAGCTATTGCGATTAATTTTATATAAGCATTTGAAATTTCACTTCCTATACCATGCCAGGTAAAATTTTTGACGCTTCACGCACAGACTAAACTTTTTTCCAGATGGCAGCACCGTTAGAGCGAATTACACAGACACAAACAATTTTCCTGAGTAAACTAAAGCTATCAGTACACGGTGTCAAATATACTGCTTCGCGTTGAAAAATGCGAAGCTTGATTTTTGACTACCTTTGCCGCGTCGCAACTAGCTCCGCTATAGTGCGCATCAATGCCCTCTACCGTGTGCGTGTGCATCATGCGCACTATTGAAACTCGAGTTGGGACGCGGCAAAGTTGCGATCTTGAATTTAAACATATATTTTTGAATCAATTTTCCTATCTAGAGTTCTGAAGTGAAACGATTTAACTACAATTTGAAAACAACTATATTCTACCGTGCCAGCATGGTAGTTTTGTTGTGTATACCGCCACCATAACTTTTAACCATATTTTAAAAAATGGCCCTTAGTTGATCCTTAACTGCACCCATATGTGGGGCTACTGCAGGATCATTTTTGTACTTACTCTCAAACGGCATAAACAGATCCGTGCGAAAAATATTCCAGTGCTTTACCGTCTTCAATCTTGCGGAAACAAAATCTTTGGAGATGACATGCAGATGCAAGCGATGCATGCTTGGTCGCATGTGAAATCCCATTGCGAATTCCTTCTGATGGCATCGGTTCAATTCGATTGCCTGTTTGGCGAGTTGGAACATTTCCTTCAGCAGCGGAATATGAACGGGGATTAACTGTAACAAGGAAGAAAACTTCATCAATGATTTTAAGGCATATTGATATTACAAGAATGTTGTAATCTAGGAAACTTCTTACCTCATATACGTTGTCGATGTTTGCCCAAGGAAGAACTAGAAAGTGGTGTCGCGCTTTGGGATATTTGTCTCGGATCACAACGGCCAACTCACTCCGAATGATGTGATTGGCCGGACTATTGATATCTCGGATGAGAGCGTATGACCACCCTGCCTTTCCCGTCATTGTTCGATGTCTCAATGACCATAGAAAAATCAGTTTTCTCTAGAAGAGTCATTAATATCAAGATCTTTCTTGAACATTCATGTATGCACCAGCTCAGTGAGCAAGAATTTGAATTCAGCTATTCTTTCATGCAGTGTTGCCACATCTGTTTTTGGTTGAAAAAAATCTTTTTGCTATTCCGTTGCATATCAATCAACTTTTCAATGAGGCCTACTTTTCCTGCCAAAGGAACAGTTCTGAAAAGTGCTACTTTTCAGCACTCATTTCGGTGCTGAAAAGTAGAACTTTTCAGTGCTGTTTTTATATGCGTTAATCGAATATCCCAGTCTCTTCATGCCATTGCATCGGTTTCTATATCCGTTGTGCGATCTGGCGATTGGCGATTCTAATTTGGAATCGGATCTCCAGCATTTTTGTAGTCAGTTACTGTTTGTGCTGTCTTACCTGTTCTTTTCT
The DNA here is from genome assembly GCF_002204515.2 of Aedes aegypti. Lineage (NCBI taxonomy): Eukaryota > Metazoa > Arthropoda > Insecta > Diptera > Culicidae > Aedes > Aedes aegypti. The sequence continues at coordinate 213,611,265 of NC_035107.1, read as the reverse complement.
CCAAAAGGAAATCTAGTTCTCTATATCGCGAGTTGTAACACTTTTGACATTCATGGGTACTACTGTATCATAGCCTACGTGATTGAAAAAAAAACTGAATTGATACTACGCATGGATGTATGCCCATGTGAGTTCTCTTTGAATGTTTGTTTGTGCTTTTAGAATGCATCCAGCAAAAGAAGCATTTTTCAAATTAATGTTGTATCCAACTCGTTGCAAAACTGGATTTTTTCAGAGCTTGTTGTGTTTATCAAACTCGGCGAGCCTCGTTGAATAAATGTACAACTCATGCAATGCTGAAAAAATCATAATTTTGCAGCTTGTTGCATTTCATCTTAATACCACACAGAGACGGGATACAACTCAATTTTGGGTTGTGTCAACGCAATTCCGTAGTGGAGCCCAATATCTCAATTTTGGCTAAATTTCCAAGGTCCCCTTAAGGTAGTTTGCCTTTAATTCCAGTAGAAAGATATACTCAATTTGGGGTTGATTTAACGCAAAATTGTGTTCTTTTATCCCAAGCATAAGAAAAGTTGCATTTACCCAAATTTGGCTTATTGGGCCAAAGTACCTCCATTGGGTAGATGGAGCTCTCCTTATTTTTGACAACATTCGTGAAATTAAAAATAACAGAGATTTTGGGTTAAAAGTATAATCGATTTACTGAATTTTGGGGAAAGTATACTCAAAAATAGGTAAAAAATGTTCACCGTGCATATTGGGATTCCGACTGAAATCTTTGGGATTCCAACTATAATCGTTGGGATTCCGCCTGGAATTCTTGGGATTCCGCCTTGAGAATCATTGGGATTCCGCCTTGAGAATCCTTGGGAATCCTTGGGATTCCACCTTGGAAATCCTTGGGATTCCGCCTGGAATCCTTGCATATTCCGACTGGAATCCTTGGAATTCCGACTGGCATCGTTGGGATTCCAATTAAAATCATTGCAAATCTCACTGGAATTTTTGAAATTCCGACTGAAATCCTTGGAATTCTACTAGGACTCCATTTGTTTTCGCAAAAGTCCCAGTAGAATTGAAAAGTTGTATTGGATTCACAAAGATTCCAGTCGGATTCGCAAGTAATCTAATCGTCGCAAAAGTCCCAAGAGAATTCAATAGTCGTATTGGCTTCACAAAGATTCCAGTCGGATTCGCAAGCACTCCAATCAGAGTCGCAAGCATTCCATTCGGATTCGCATGAATTTTATTAGGTATCGCAAGGAATTCAGTCAGGAGTGGATTCCAGTACAATTCGCAAGGATTCCAGTCGGATTCCCAATAATTTCAGTCGAAATCGCAAGAATTCCAGTCGGATTTGAAAGAATTTCAATCAGAGTCTCATGGATTTCAGTTCAAAGTTTCCGGTCGGATTCACAAAGATTTCAATGGTATTCACAAGGATTCCCGTCGGATTCGCAATTTTTCTAGTCCCATTCGCAAGGATTCCAGTTGGATTCGCGAGGATATCATTATGATTCACAAGGAATTCAGCTGGATTTGCAAACATTCCAGTCGGACTCGCAAGGATTCCAATAGTATTCTTGAGTTTTCCAGTCAGAACTCCAAAGATTCCAATCGGAATCCCAAGGATTCCAGTCAATCTCAAGGATTCTAGTAGGAATTACGACTACGGTATACCATAGGGGGGACTATGGGAATACCAGTCGGAGTCTTAGGTATTCTAAATAAAATTAATTTAAAAAAAAATGCAATACAAGCACCTCACTGAAATCCAACAAACCTCGTTGGATGAATGTACGATTCGTGCTGTAAAAATCATCATTCTGCAACTTGTTGCGTAAACTACTATTCGTATCGAAAAAATCTGCGATCAAAGATATCGGTAGGCAATAACAGGAAAAATCTGTGTAAATGAAGATAAATCTGTATATTTAGCATCACTGCATCCCTGTAGGACCGTACCACCCACGAGAAGATATCGCCCGTGATTGTTTTATAATATTTTTGTTATGGCTATTGCGGCGCTTATATTAAATCCACATCCAGCGGCGGCGGTAACGCGCAGAAGATATGCGCGCAATTCAAACGCAACGTCAAAATTCAAGTAGGTTTGGATTTTTTCGTTCTTCAAGGACGCAAATGTATCAAATTTGTCAAATCTGAAACATTTGGTGATTTTCATTATCACTGCGACGGTATATTGACATTTTCAGATAATCGCCTTACGTGGATTTATCTTGCAGAGCACAATACATCGCTCATGCGAGTTTAGGGTAAAGAGAATCTGTAGAAGATTTTTACAAATGATAAAATGAATAGGTGGCGGAAGGGAGCGACAAGATTTAAGTTTTATTAGTTGGTGAAAATTGAGCAAGCCATCGTAGAGTCAGTAAGCATCGAAGCGTGCTGTATTTTGCCTAACTTCTCTACTGGAGAAGGGTTGACTCAAAGCTGTGGGCTTTGCTACCGACTTAGGCAAAATACAGGAGGCTTCAATGTGCTCATATACTGACGGCAATCACACGAACGGTACTATCGATTATTGACAGATATTGGGAATTGATTAAAATATTCTACAGACTCTTTTTACCTTTGAGTCGCATGACCAAAATAGCCATAACTTCATATGGAATTTTTTAAGCATATGGGTAAACGTGGTTTACGGCTTAAGCGAAAGCAACCATATGATTAAAAAATTCTATAAATTCATTTAATGATAAAACCCATGTTATATAATATTTTTGTGAAAGATGTGATACACATGGAAGATTATAATTCAAGGAATATGTTGAGTACATTTAAGTTAACTCTTGTTCCGTAGATAAATTTAAACAAGGACGATAAGTTAGTGCTGCCGAAAATACCCTCAGGGTGCCGAAGGCATCATTCACCCTATATGCAGTGCCTTCCCGATTTTGGCAACACCCGATTTTGGCAACATTTTCTTCCCGATTTTGGCAACACATTGAAAAATATTTTCAATTGATTATTAAGTACAGAAACCTAATATTGTGAGTTGAAACAAAATGAAAATAAGTCCAAATGAAAATGTTTGTGACCATTGCGAGCTAATGTTGAAGGTACTTATAAGTAAAATGCGCATATTTCAAAGTTACTGTTTAACGTATAGGAGAATTTTCATAAAGCAAACATGCTGTATAAATAATTGCTACATTGTTTAAAAAGTATAATAATTTGGTGGAATAGAATGGTAATCGATAGTAAAAACAAGTGCAATAAAAGCATCATAAGTTAAGATGATCAGCTTTACTGTTGATCTCTGATGTTTTGTTATTATTGTGCTTGTAATTTTTTTTTTCAACGTATCAATAGGATTATGTGTGGCAGTATGAAGATCTTGAAAATGTTTTCAAATTATCTCGTGATCATTGATTAGTTCATCCGTAAAAGATTTTATTGAATAATTGATGAGTGATATTATTTGGGTATTTCTGTAGGCATTTCAGTAACAGTTTTGCATAACACTAGATGACAATTTGGGCGAATTGTAGAAAATGGGTTTTGAAGTAGTCATTGAAAAACTTTTGTAGAAGGATTCAAAAAGTGAGTAAAAGAAGAGCCCATGATCAAAATTCCTTGAACAATGTTAACATTTATATGGTTCTTCTTCCTGTCGTATTTATCAAATACATACATTTGGAATTCAACTCTAGCAATCTAGATCAGATTGACGCTTCTTCAACAGTCAAAAGTTTTACTGAACACATCCTTGCGATAATTAAAGAGTGGTATAGAAGAATATTTGGCTGCACACTTTAGACACCTCTACAGTTAAAAAGAAGAAATAATTAATGAGGAATACAACTTTTTCGCTTGACTCCGCATCTAAGCTACATTTTTTTGCTCTCCGTTTTCATTTTCACAGATGTTATAGAAATCAAATCGAAACATTAGGAATACATGTAGCGATTGTATCTCTACCAATAGCATCAATTGGTGAAATCCTCGAGTAAATTCATATGTGCCAAAGAGATTCTGCAAGCAGTTTCTTAACGAGTTCGTAAAAAAATCTAATTGAAAAAAAATCTCTTGAAAAATGAACCGCAATGAAAGGAATGAAATTTGAAATTTCGGCTACAAAACTTTCAATAATTTTCGGTTTGAATATGACTCCTCGCGTTGCACATTTCTTCTTTAACATGATTATTTTTTCAAGAAATATCTTCCAATCCTTCTTATTCTTGGCATTACGTCCTCACTGGAATAGAGCCTGCTTCTCAGCTTAGTTTCAATTAGCACTTCAACAGTTATTAACTGAGAAGTTTCTATGCCATTTTCGCATGCGTATACCGTGTGGCATGTACGATGATACTCTGTTTCCCAAGGAAGTCAAGAAAACTTCCCTTACGAAAAGATTCTGGACCGACCGGAAATCGAACCCACGCCTTCAGCATGGCTTTGCTTTGTAGCTGCGGACTCTAACCACTCGGCTCAGGAAGGCCCCAATCCTCTAATAATTAATTTTGCAAATCTCAGCTTGATTATTCCCGAATCTCATGCTGCAGCAAATGAGCATAATGCTTAAAAAGAACTCGTCATTAACTCTATTTCTGTGTGCATGGCGGTGCCAGTCTCGACAAAAAAGCTGACATTACATTTCAACCGTGATAACATTGATAGTAATAGTAAGAAGTAATTTAGAAGAACTTCCACTTAGAACCTTGTTCACTAGTAAGACGTGTGGTCACCAAAAATGCGCTCTAAGTTCAAGAAATCCCTAAAATAAACCCACCCGAAAGGATCCTCAAATCAACCTGCATTCATAATCTGCTACTTTCAATATGGTCTGGCTTTAAAGCTGCACATTTGCGCTCTAGAACAGTCGCAAATGGCCACTGAAAGTAATACCACGCTTGTACTGTGCACAACAAGCGTGCTTATTAGATGGTGCATATAATCAGTACCAGATGTTTCTGCTTTTGAATCAAAAGCTTAACTGAAGAAGGCTTCCAGACATTTTTCACATCATTTGTAGTAATTACCATGCATTTTCTGATACTTTTAGAGATTTAGAATGATAAAAACATAAGCTTTTTAAAATTCCCGAATTTGACAACATCCCCATTTTGGCAACATAAAAATCGAGCCTTGTTGTCAAAATCGGTAAAGCACTGTAGTGGCTTTTCTCAGCGAGAATTACTCCTACACTCAACATAATCCAAACGTCATTGTTACGTGGAAACATACGTGATTTTTTTCCATCGCACTTTTCTCGTAGCACCTACGTGAATCATTGGTAGCACAGAATGAACGCATGAACTATTGAACTCCGTTTGATCCACCAGCGTTACACGTACGAGCTACGTGGATTTTCCCGTAGCTTTTACGAAGCGTTTCAATAAGTCCTACATTGTTTTCCCTTTAAATTTATTGAAATGGAAGCCCACCTTATTTCCAATAAACTTCTGAAGTAAACTATTTCCCAATTTGAAAAATGTAAACCAACTATAAAAATTGAGATATTTATTTTATTGAAACTAAGCTTTTCGAATAAAAAATCCAGCGAGATATTCAATGTTGCTCCCATATTTTCTGGTCGATTCTGCTGTAGCCTTTACATGCTATAATATGAATGAAATCAGGTATAAAATATGAATTAATACAAGATTCTTCGGTATTCAACGAGTACATACACACTTAAACGGATTCGCCGGAAACCCAAAAGCTGATATCTCGGTAACAAATTGACGATTCTCGGTAAAACTTGTACCGAGATCTCGGTGAACGTTTACCGAATCTCGGTAACGTTTGCCGAGATCTCGGCAAAAAATTTGGATTGCCGAAATATCGGTAAAATAAGTACCGAGATTCAGCATTGAAAATTACCGAACTCTCAGCTGTTGGGTTCTCGGCGAAAATTTTTACTGAGGTCGGTGAAATAATTTAAGTGTGTACCTTTAAATCAATCTTAAATGAGGTTTGAAGTTCAGCAGCTCCTTACGTTCTTCGAAAGTCTAGCGGACGCCATCTTAGCATATGCGATATGCAAACCCAAGTAACCATGAAGCTATATATGCATACTTTATGTTTGCTCTATAGTGCGCTATCAGATTTTGTTTTAAAGTGACATAACCTTTAAGAGCTTTATAAAGCATAATTGAAGTGGGAAAGGGCCCCACAACAACCAAATTAATGCAATACTTGGTAAAGCAGTTTTAATGCACAAGCCCTACTAAAGCATTTATGTTTGTATATTTAGGGTTCATGATGTATATTAGCTTAAAATAATGTATGTTTAGGGCTTGCGTTAAAAATAAACAAACAATGAATCCATTGACTACCTTTCAATGGTTTTCTTTACCAGCTCAATGATTTTTTTTTTGTTGGAATCAGGATTCGAACCCACAACTAGGATGATGGTGTGGTGGATGCCTGGCGCGTTGGTGTCCTGTGCTAAAGCTGCTGATGTAATAAGGTAGGATAAAAGTTCCTTATAAACGAAGCCACTGTGTGTATTAACATTACTATTGGCCCAATTATTGCGAATAGAAAAAATTCTCTTCGGCGATTGATTTCCTTTCCTCACCAAATGAAACATCAATAGAAAGAATTTGATCACCATTCTTTCTCGTAGAGGAAATAAGAGAACATAACCCACAAAACAAAGCCCAACAAAAAGATTTTAGGGGAGAGAAATTGATCGACATTTCTTCTCGCTCCTTATGAGTAAAAGATAGATAAAATACAACAATTCTGATTGAATACATATATCCTTGGATCATGAAATGGGGGTTCGAGATGAAAGAAAGTCATTTCATTATTCTTCCATATCCCACAAAACGTAATGAGCGAGTGCGAACGTGCTCGATCGTCTTACTTATTTATTTCAGATTCAAGTGCGTTCAATGAGGTTATGCAATCTTGTATGACAGCATAACTGTATGAATATACTCTAAACGCTTAGCATAATGCTATATTAAAATAATGCTACAAAGCATTTACAATGTTAATCAAATGCATTATTGCTTGACAGTTATTGAATAAATGCATGATAACATTATTAATGCAAAAAATTTTGACTTTCGACCAAATTAATGCAATAATATAATGCTTGTGGTTACTTGGGAATGTCAAAATGAATTTGGATACCTATAGTGATTACGGATACGTATACGTATACGTATATATAGTGATTATGGATACGTATACGTGATTTTCTTGTAAGTGTGATAGGTAACCCCAAGTGATAATCACCGAGTCTCCATTTGATGGTTATGTATGGTTTAGTAAGTATTACATTAGTCAGGTGAAGTGAAGGTAAAATAAATTTCGAATGGTCTACGTGATTTTCACGTAGCAATGACGTTTGGATTTTTTTGAGTGTAGGCTACTTCTGCTACATGTCTTGTGCTATATGCACTGGCTGATAAACCAACTTAAAAGTACGATTATACCAAAAAAATGAAGAGCTATGAGAATAATTGATAATAGGAGGAAAATGTTCTTGACAAAATAATTTGATTCAATAGCGTTTTAAGCTTCTAGATTTTTTAATGCATATTGAAGCTATTTCAAAGTGGAACAATATCAAAGCTTGTGTCTTTTGAACTGAATTGTATTTGATAATAAGACTGCCTCATTTTTATATCGTCTGTAAGAGCTCTGATCATCATTGTAAACTGAACGGAACTTTCGAGTGCGCCAGTATGCTTTATTAAATATTAAAGTTTATTAATAACTGCGTATTCATGCGAAAACAGATCATTTTTGGCCTGCGTTCAGTGAAGAAACCTCAAATGGTATCAATGAGCTGTTTGCATACTTAAAACAGCTGAATGGGCGAAGAAAAGAAAATAACTTACAGATATTTGTGACAATATCTCACATTAAAATTTATTAGACGCAAGACATTACGCAATTTTTTTTAATTATTTTCTCAAAGAATATCATGAGAAATTATTTCAAGTGTTTGCCCAAAGCTCCAGATATTAATCCGAAGATTTACTCAGGCTAGGATAGATGGATAAATTTCTTTATTTGAGAGATTTGCAGCCCGAGGCTAGCTCAGGAATTTATGTAGTGATTTTTTCGTAAAAGAATTTTGTTTTAAATGTTTCAAAAACTCCAAAGATGCCTCCAGGGATTTCTTAAAAATTGTCCTTCATAATTTCTTTAAGATTTTAACAAGGAATTTTTCTAAGGATATCTCCAGGAATTTTTCAAAAATTTCTTTAGAAATAATTTAGAATAATTTAGAAGAATTATTCTTTAAGATTTCTAAAAGAAGTCTACAGATTTGTCCAGGAAATGTGAATGATTTTTTTCAGAAATTTGAAAAATGTTCCAAAAAAAATTGTGAGGTGTTTCTAAACCAAATTTGAAAAAAAGCAAAAAAAATGTGTAGGATTTTTCTGGCAAAATTAGTATGGAACTTTAAATAAACTTTTGTATGTTCCATATTTGTTTGTTTTTTTTTTTTTTTTTTTTTGAGAAATGGTTTGGAAGAACTGCTGTTGTAATTCTCCGATGAAATTGGAAATATTTATAAAAAAAAACTAGAAGAACAATATGATGGAAACACACTATTGAGTTTTGGAGAATTCTTTGAAATAGATTTTCTCGAACAACCCCTCGAGTATACTTTGGAGAAATTCTTTGTAGTTAACGTGGATGAAATGACGTAGACATTTTTGTAGGGTTTCTTGAAAAAATAAAAATCCTAACAATTTCTTTCAAAAACTCTGGAATTAACCTTGGGGTTTTCTATGAAGAAAATCTGTAAAAATCTTTGGAAAATCAACTGGAAATCTTGATTGAAGGATTGTTAGAAAAATATCTAGAGGATGTCCTAAGATAGTGTTTGTGAAAATTTTCATAACAATCTCTTAGCACAGCGGTCTTCATATCGTGCGATCACGCTGAAATGGTCATTTACAATTGAAAATTTAAATGATAAATTCTCATTTAAGACTAGATTTGTGCTTTTGAAATTTAGATGTGGTTTCGATTATTCCTCACCTTGTGATGTTTGAGGAGTTATGGTAGATGATCAGATGCCATGCACATGTTGATGATAATCGATCAATGTCTTATGCACATGTTGATGATAATAGGGTCCTAAAGCCATGTCCCAATTTTAGTGCCAAACGCTTAAGTTTAGGCCAATAACACATGTTTACTCAATTTTCTAATGTTTTCCGTTGGTTTGAACCCAAAAAACATTTTTTTAGATTTTGTCACACTCCTTGGCTTAAACTCAAATTTTGGGTGTATTTCGTTTTCCGTGTCCCTTCCGAAATGTCAGATAGGAACAACCCCAGTGTTAAAACTAAAACCCCTGTGGTGTTTTTGTCGACTAAGCGAACGTCAAACATGATCTTAAGTGTCAAGGTTCATTTATGGACCCAATTTTTAAATTAAAGTTTAAACATGATATAGCCGTTATTTGAGCGAGAAAAATTGCTAAAGTAGTTGCAGTAAGATGCTCTTTCGTGTTATTGAATAAAAACAAGGTTTCATTAAAAATTTTAGGACCCAATTGATACCTTGATACATAATTAGGAATATTTCACGACTTTCATCAAAATTGTATTATATTATTATATTTCCGATTGTGCTATAATTGTGGTTAACCTATTTCAGACTCACTAATAAAAGTTTAAAAAAGACATGTTTTGCTATCTAAATTCACTCAGTTGTTCAAAGTAACAACAAAAGTCGGACAATTTCTCAACCTTTTCAAGCAACGAATTTTGAAATATTTGATTAAAAGAAAAACAAATATAGTTCCATTAGATGCCTAATTGTAACAGTCTTATCTTGAACAAAAAAAGTTTGCTCAATCAAATAGAACAAATATTTTTAGATTAATATTAAAAATTATATCAAAACTACTGAAAGTTTGACCAACATAAATGTTACTTCACGATTTTAGAAGAAATTATTGGGTCGATTTGAGCGAGTAAAAAAATCTAGATTTCGAACGTGAATCAATTTCGAACTCCGCGTAACAATTATATTTTAAAAAATGCACCGCGAGCCTAAAAGGCTGAAAACCCCTGTCTTAACATATTACTGGAGATGGTAACGCTGAAGTGGTCAACAATTTCCTGGAGCAAATTCTGGATAAATTACCCAGTATATTCTTTGAAAAATCGCTGGAAGAATACCTAAGAGAATTGGTAGAGGAATCTCTAGAAGAATTTCTGGAGAGATCCTAGTAGGAGTCCCTGGAAGTATCCCAAATGAAATCTCTGGAGAAACCACTAGGATAATTCTCGAAGCTTTTCCTCGAGAAGTCTAAATTGTTCCAAATAATTAGTGGAAAAGTCTCGTAACAGTCTCTGAAGGTATCTCTGGAGCCGACACAATTTTGCATCAGAATTTATTGCGAGCAAGATATAGAAAAAAAACAGACTTCAAAAACTGTTTCGGTTAAAAAAAAACTTCAGAGACCTTTCATCAAAAATAGAGGCTTGTATCCAGCTTTTTACGCTAGCTTGCCATAAAAATTGAATCACCCCTTTTTGACGTTCCTTGAGTACACTATAATATTTTTATGGTTCAATCTAAGCAAGCTTTATGTCGCTGAAAAATTTGCATGTTTATGCAAACGAAAAAAAATCCTTTATTCAGGTAACAAAAATCTGAAAGTTTTTTTTTCCGGATTTACTGCGTTTAATACAGTTTAATACTATTTTTACCATTTTAGATTTATGATAAGCAGCCGTGGACTGGTGCCTGGTTATTCTCGATAGGTTATTTTGAAAACTGAACAACGTGAATTATTGTTACAAACTTTACAACGAATTTAGTGCCAAACAAATTGCACCAGTGATCAAATACTAATGATTGTTTTTATTGTTCTGTAAGACGTACCTTACACGACCTTTGAATGAATTTATGGAGTTCGTGGCTATTCTCGTCTAAAGAACAGGGCGCCAAACCCCCTTCCCCTGGCGCTTACTGGGCCTTTTTTTGAATACGAAGGAGTGAAACATTTTTTTAACACCCAAGTGATCAAATAGGTAGATAGACTGTCCCCCACAAATGATAGGCCTATTATAAACATGCCAATTTCCCGACAATAGTTAAGAAATATGGATTTATTCTACGAGTGGCGTGAGGTGAGAAACCTCGGTCTCGTGTAGCGACGTGACAATATACGACTCGAGTGAAATGACTCTCCACGGCGAGTCGCTTTACTCGGGTCTGGAATTGCCACCTCGCTATACGAGACCGAGATTTCTCATCCCACTCGCAGAATAAACCCAAATGTAACAGCATGTATGAATGACATAGACCTGGACGAAGATCTGTATTCGAACATCTCAGACTACTTTAAAACATCCTTGTAAGTTTTAATTTATCCCCTCTTCCGTAAAGTTTCCCGGATAAAAACGTATCATTCAGTGAATGGAATAAACCATTAATGTACAATATAACGTATTGGATACAATACAGCGTATTGTAATTGAATGTCGAAGCAATATTATTCTTGTTTGGATATACAATTCAAAAACAATATAATATATTGTAACAGAACATTGTATTGTTTTCAATTGGTTTTATACCTTACAATTTTGGTCAAATTCCTATTTTCGCGTAAAACAACTGTTGCTTTTTTCTATGTAGCTTTGCTGAAAGAAATAAACAAAACAAGTTCAGAAAGCAAGAAATGTTGGGTGAAAAAAATTCAAAAAGTTAAAATAAGTAGTTTTTTAGAAGTCACTTGACATTAGCTGTAACGACGAAAGCAACCATGATACAGTTCGTTGAATTGTTTTTGTATTGTACAACAATACACGAATTGCTAATCAAGACAATACATGAACATTATATCGTATTGTATTTTCAAAATGTTTGTATGAGAAAATATCTATATTTGTATTGTTACGATACTTAACCACCCATACATTATATTGCAAAAATCTCATATACCATTCAGTGAACTGTTCAAAACAATATATTGTACTGTAATTGTATTGTCATTTTACATATACTGTACTGTATTTCCAATATATTGAATGGTACTGTTACAATACGTTATATTGGTTTTGTATTGTATTTTTTATTCGGGTTACGGAAGGTCATAAAAAATATAATGGCCGAGCCAGTTTGGATTATGTTTGTTGATTGTGTTTATCAGAGAATTAGAGCCAATAACGATGTAAAAAATGCCGTCCTTTCGAATTTCTTTATCGTCAATAATTAGGTCAGAAACGCTTTTCTCGTGTCGATGCCTAAAATAAATAGAAAGAAGCTGGTTAAAAAATAGGTGAATATTGCAATATAAAAGAAAAACACAGCTGCAAAACAAACCCAGTAAAAATATTTGACATTGCAATCAACAATCGAAGAGCATGGCCTACTAAGACCTAACTATAAAATCGGTTGGCAGCAAATGTCTTAGTCAAATCACCCTCCACAGTTTTATAGCTAGCGTAAAAAGCTGGATAAAAAAGAGACCAAGTCTTTAAAAAGAGACCTGCTATCAGCCCTAAAATTGATAAATTGATTGTTTCGACGTTTTAAATTGAAAGTTGTTTATATTCTAAATTACTGTCCCGATATCAGTTTTCGTGTTTTTCAAATTTAGAACAATTTTAAAAATCGTGCATGAAAATTGATCAAATATTATTCCTAAAAATAAATCTCGTCTTGGAAAGTCGATAAAGTTTCATATCCGAAAATCCTCATTCAACAGCTCAAGGAGCATTTTGAAAGCGGCGCAACCGAATTTTTTTAAGCGTTCCGACGTGAAAATCCTTTGTCATGGCTGTAAGGAAAGTGACAAGCAATTGTGAGATCACTTGTAGCAAGGACCATTTTGTCCCAGTTCACCAAAAGTGGAAATAACGAAGTGTGTGTAGATCTACGATTCACTGGATTTAAAGTGCTTCTTGTTTAAGATGTATGTGTAGTGGCGCAATGTCGAAAAGGGCCTCCAGCGCTGCTGTGGGAGTTGTAGAGAACGCACCAGACATCGCCATCAAGCACATCCTTTGGAGATGGCCTCACTTCGCCCTTTTGCCACCACACAAGACATCCACATGCCAATTTTGGTCGAACAACTGTTGTGTAAATCCATTTGATATACTTGGGTTTGAGGCCCCAAGTTTTACCAAAGGTTCGCCGGCATTGACCGAAGGCCATGCAAGCTTTTTTGACTCTGAAATCAATGTGAGGTGTCCAAGAAAGTTTGGAATCTAGAACGACTCCGACATACTTTACTTGATCGGTTACTTTAATCTCAGTGCCAAAAAGACATTGTTTTATTTCAAGAATACAAAGATCCGTTCGCTAAAAACTCTACTTTATTGTACATCCGAACTGTCGATCATCCAGGTAACAACTGAACTCTTTCTTCACGTCGGGGTCATTTAAACATTACGCTCAGAGGGAGCAACCACTAACTACATAATAATATAAATCTTCCCCCTTTTGATTAAAAACTTAATTCATATCATAATCACGATAACGGCTCGGCAATCTCATGGTTCTCTTTGCCCGAATAAAAAATACAATACAAAACCAATATAACGTATTGTAACAGTACCATTCAATATATTGGAAATACAGTACAGTATATGTAAAATGACAATACAATTACAGTACAATATATTGTTTTGAACAGTTCACTGTATGGTATATGAGATTTTTGCAATATAATGTATGGGTGGTTAAGTATCGTAACAATACAAATATAGATATTTTCTCATACAAACATTTTGAAAATACAATACGATATAATGTTCATGTATTGTCTTGATTAGCAATTCGTGTATTGTTGTACAATACAAAAACAATTCAACGAACTGTATCATGGTTGCTTTCGTCGTTACAACTAATGTCAAGTGACTTCTAAAAAACTACTTATTTTAACTTTTTGAATTTTTTCACCCAACATTTCTTGCTTTCTGAACTTGTTTTGTTTATTTCTTTCAGCAAAGCTACATAGAAAAAAGCAACAGTTGTTTTACGCGAAAATAGGAATTTGACCAAAATTGTAAGGTATAAAACCAATTGAAAACAATACAATGTTCTGTTACAATATATTATATTGTTTTTGAATTGTATATCCAAACAAGAATAATATTGCTTCGACATTCAATTACAATACGCTGTATTGTATCCAATACGTTATATTGTACATTAATGGTTTATTCCATTCACTGAATGATACGTTTTTATCCGGGCGGCCTGGTTATGGTTTCCGTCGGTAGATGATTCAGCTTACGAGATGCTTCCTTGGGAGATTTGCTGATGGTTGGCGACACCCCGATGTCCTGACTCGTTTCCGAAATTTCTTCCTGACTCATTGCTGAATTATCGATCGCCGAGTAGCTAGATGAGTCTGCTGGCTTGTCCGGTAGCACCAAAGGAGCTGATACCTCAACCGGAGCACTTGCAACGTTCATTAATGGCTGAGAAGGCGTTACTGATGGTTCATTACGTGGCTTAATGTTAACTAGATCTCGGCGATAACGTGCGCCGTCTACATCAACGACGTAGGAACACTCGTTCAACTTGCTGCTGATGTTCGCTGGCGTCCACTGCTTCGATGACTCTGGCTGAAGCTGAACATATACGGGATCTCCTATTTCCAAAGTTGGAAGATTTCGAGACTATTTATCATAATGACATTTCGCTTTACGTCTGTTATTTTCGATTGCTTCTGAAACTCCAGTTTGGGGTTTGGGGATTAGATTTTCTGCTGTCATTGGTATTCCGCATCTAGTACTTCGAGAAAATATTCGAACCACGGGACTCGATCCAATCTTATTCGGTACGTTTCGCCAATGAAGAAGAGCATACCAAAAGTCAACACCGGATTCTTTTGATTTCTGTAACAGGCGTTTGGCAATCTTAACTGCTGCTTCTGCTTTACTATTCGCTTGTTGATGGTGTGGAGCCGATGTAGATTGCTGGAAATCCCAATCTTGAGCAAACTGTCTCCAGTCGGTATTGACAAAATTCGTTCCGTTATCTGTTACACACTCAGAATAATCTGCCGAATCTCGGCTTTCGGAAACCGAGATTCGCACAGCCGAGCGCTCGGCATTCATCTCGGTTAAATAGTTGTAACTGATTATCTCGGTTTGCCGGAGAGATTTTAGCCACTGTGTTCAACCGAAAATCTCGGCACCGCACAAACTGAGATCTCAGCAAAAATGAAAAACAATCACTATTAATGCACTTTTCAATGTTTTTCATTAGTATTTTTGATTCTTGACATCTATAAGGCTGTCCATACAATATATACGGATATGGTTACAATCATGCCTTAGGAATATTACACAGAATTCCTTGATCACTTCTCCACAGAAAAGACACACCAATTCGTGTAAAAGAGTCACTGTGGACTTTCCAGACATTGGTAAGCATGTTGATTCACATGAAGAGGAAATTTTTCCAGATAAACATCACGGATGTGATGATTGATAATGCATTCCAGACATTTCAGAAGAAAAAAAGTCGGACTGATTGGTCTAAAACTCTTCGCTTCTTCATACGACGCACGTCCTCCTTTCGGGATAAACTTTACAGTAATATCACGCCAGGATCTAGGAATATCCCGGTAGCAAAACTGCTTACAAGTAGCTTTTTCAAAACATGTTTGATAAACTCAATTCCCAGAACAGGATAAAGCCCATCCGCTCCTGGAGATTTGAAAGGAGCAAAACTATTAAGTGCCCATTGAATCGATTCAGTAGTTACGATACTGCGAGCCGAGTCCAGAGACTCGTAACTGCCTGAAAAGACATTTGATTCATCCGTAGATGCTATGTCCACACATCCGGGGAAATGTGTATTGAATGAACATTCTAAAACTTCTTCATCAGAAGAAGTAAAGTCACCATTAGGTAAGCGAAAAAAAGTGAACGCAACGGATTTTGTTCAGCCGACTAACTTCACTTAAACTGAAAACATTTGTACAAAGGTTTTTCCAGCCGGATCGTTCAGCAGAACGAAGAGTCTTCTTGTAAGCCTTGCGAGCCGACTTGAACGACTCTGATCCAGCTGAACGGCGTCTATTCCAACTCCTTCTACACTGTTTCCTGAGCCTAGTCAGATCGGAATTCCACCATGGGGTCCCTTTTGTAGTCTTCACAGACCGCAGGGGACATGCTTCTTCAAAAGCTTCCATAATGTAGGATGTTGTAGTATCAACGGCATCATCCAAATCACTTGGATTTTCAATGGACGAAGAATATCCATGAAATTTGGTCGCAACCAAATCAATATAGAGTTCCCAGTTTGTTGACCGGGGATTCCTAAAACGCAAAGTCTGCGCAGTTACATTTGAATGTTCAAAGAAGATGTAGCGATGATCAGATAATGATTCCTCATCTGATACATGCCAATTCGTCAACTCGTTACTGATTCTATTCGAGCAGAGCGTTATGTCTAACACTTCTTCTCTATTAGAAACCATGAAGGTTGGGCGATTGCCTATGTTAAGTAATCCAAGATCTGTACTACTTAAGTATTCCATCAGACTGGAGCCTCTCAAATTGATATCTGAGCTGCCCCAGATGATGTGGTGAGCATTGGCATCACTGCCCACAATCAGCGGAAAGCCTTTTGTTACGCAGTGTACACGCAAACAAATTTCATTGCATAATCTACCGATTCCATGGTATAATTAAGAACTGCACCAACGATTTTCAACCGACTACAAAAATCTGTTAAGTTTACTATAATCTGGCACAAATCACTGAGCAGTGCAGTAAATGTGACCATGTCCATAGTAGCATCCACTACAAAGCATTGTATTTCAATCCGTGACACCCACCCTACAACACAGTGTGGTCAAAAGTACAATGCGAAACTTGTCAAATCAAGCATGTTTCTAGTCATAAATCCTGCAACTGTGGTTAAACAAACCGAATATATTTTCTTCTGTAGTGATGTTGACTATGTTTTTGTAGAGTTGACAGAATAATGTAGTCGGTTGAAAATCGTTGGTGCAGTTCTTAATTTTAACATGGATTCAGTAATTTCAACAATAAAATTCGTTTCAGTGCACGACAACTCGTTTGAAGTCATACACGGAGACGGAATTCAACTCAATTTTGGGTTGTTTCAACGCAATTCCGTAGTTGAGCCCAATAACTCAATTTTGGCTAAATTTCCAAGGTCCCCACTAGGTAGTTTGGCTTTAATTCCATTAGAAAAATATACTCAATTTTGGGTTGATTTAACGCAAAATTGAGTTATTTCGACCTAAACATAAGAAAAGTTGCATTTACCCAAATTTGGCTTATTGGGCCAAAGTACCCCCATTGGGTAGATGCAGCTCTCTCTATTTTTGACAACATTCGTGTGGAAGAAAGAGAAAACCGAGAGATTTTGGGTTGAAACTATAATCAATATACTTAATTTTGGGTAAAGTAAACTCAAAAATTAGGTAAAAATATTTCTCCGTGTACGTTGGGGATGGTTCATCATGTGGTAAATATACCGAACAATACACGTGTTTCCTGTTGAGGTCAACAAGCATGGAAAAATTCTCTCACTCACCCGAACGACGCCGAGAATCGGAAGGAACACGAAGAGAAGTGAATGCCAATACACTTGCATCTGCGAGGCACGAGTGAACGCATTTAGCATCCATTTGCCGAATGCATCATTGAACTGACTGAGCGAATTTCCACTCACTCAATCATAGGCCAGGAGAAGTAGTTCACCTAGAGCGAATTTATAGCAGAGAAAAAGTAGATTTTGTATGAAAATTTACAGGAAAATGAATGACAAGTTCATCCACTTCTCCTGGCCTATTCCGTGGTGTGGCTTGTCATTCAGTGAACGCTCATCAGCACTCAAACCCGAATTCCTACCTATCTGTGTGCTATCCATAACTGTGGGGTCACTGTATATGTAGTAGGTCCCGTTTCCGTACTATCAAAGTTACACGTATTAGCGAAGATACCCCGTTTTACGGCACTCAATAAATGAATGAATCTGCAGATTAATTATAATAACTGAAAAAAGCTAAACACACTTTAATTAAAATAATCAAACAATTTATTTTCGTTATGTGTTACAAAAAAAAACTCTAAGCCATTCATACTATCCATGTTTGCAAGGTCAACGTTAGCGCCACTGACGTCTTGAGCATATGTTAGTTATTGGAACGGAAAATAATGAATGCTTTAAGATTTTTCGCACGCAGCTATCTAGATGGGGATTAGAACAAACACCTTATCGATATCAAATCATAGTATTTGTCGACCTTGCGAACATGGGCAGCATAATACACCTTCTTTTTCAAATCTCCCACATTCTTTATTGAGGACCTGATTCGGCGTGTCCTCGCTCTATGCCATGCATAGAGGCGCAAAACTGTTCCCTATACATTCGTACAATCTGCTTTATACTAGACTAGAGAACGTAATAGCGAAACCGGTGATCTTAGAACGCAGCTCGGTATAAAATTCGTACAGTTGCATTTGTGTGTACTGAAAATCTTTTAAATATTGAACTAGTGCAATTTACTTAAGCTACAAAAATGGCAAAATTCTTCCCATGCAGGGTTATATTCCCTTGAAGCACGTCACACTTCTCCAGCCCAGAACAGGTTGTTCGCATACCAACTCGGGGTGGTAAGCGTAGGCAGTAGCACTATCCATCCGACCAGCCCCAGCACGTACAGTCCGATAAAGATCACTTTCCGGCGATCCGACTGGCTAAGCACCTCCTGGAAGTCCGGGAATCCCATGTGATTGCAGAAGGCATGCGCCACGAATGGAGCCGCAAAGTGACCCGTCCGCACGAACAGATACGCCGAATAGATGCCGAATATGGTGGTGTAGAAAAACTGGAAGAACGACACCGTCAGCACAATCCTGAGGGGGGTCCCGTCCTGCAGGCGTTCCTTGATGTGATGGAGATGGGCTGAAATGGGGGGAATGGTTAAATTTGGAATAGCCATAAAGCAATAACTCTATGGTTCTTTGCAGAATCGTTGGAGGAATTTCTGGAAGAAAAGGTGGAGCAATTTCTGGAGGGATCTCTAGAGAAATATATTAAATATTCTAGAAGAAATCTCTGGAGAAATAATTTAAAAAATCTGGAAGCCTTTAGTTTCAAGTTTGTTGTATAACGTTTTGTCGTTTTGTGCCTCTTTGATAAAGACTTAAAAAACACACGAATGGGCTTTTCCCTCTTTCCATTTTCAAATAAAAATAAGTAAGAATAATACTGTTCAAGAATCTTACCCAGTCCAAACAGCAGCGGAGTGATGAGCATGGCCGTGTGTGGCTTGAAAGTCTGCAACAGCAGAGGCAGCATGCAGGCACGAAAGGTGAACTCCTCGGACAGTGGCGCCACCAGATGATTCCGTAGCCACTTTAGATTCTGTACGGCACTCAACCAGTACATCGGTTCCGAGTAGACTCGCCACAAACCGTTGGTCAACGTCCCGCTGAGGGGACCTAGGAACAGGATGGCCGTTAGCACCAAGGGCAACCCGATAGCCGTCACGAGTCCCTCTAACCGGAACCCCATAATCTCCCACATGGAATACTTCTGGAACACGGCGTCGCATGACAGGGTCATAACGAAGACCGGGGAGATCAGCATTACCACGAACACGCTGAAGAAGCGCCTCTTGATCGTTGAGGGATGATCGCTGAAACAACGTAAATGGTTAATTTCAATCATTCCTCATACCGAGACCGTTATAGACCCTTCGTGTCCACGCTTTTTTCCATTACCCAGAAATGGGGGTATGGTCAGGTGGGATAGCTCAGTGAAGGATTGTAAGACCAACATACTTCGAAATGTATTTCAAACTAGTGGTCCCGGCAAACTTCGTCTTGCCATCAAGTAGGCTATTGAAAAATGCCATGGAACGCCCCGTGCAAAATGGAAGTTCCGTTCACTCCTGTTTTTTTTTCAACTTTCCCGTTAAATATCCTTTGCTTTTTATATACACAAACACGTCGGAACACTTCAGGAACATAACTATTGAAGAATTTTCAAAATCTGTTAGCCCTTTCTCAAGCCATTTCGTGACATACAAATACCATTCTATTTTTATTTATATAGATTAATTGATCTACTGTTTTGTGACTACCTATTTGTAAATTCAAGGTTTGTCCCGAGATTTTAAGGGTTAAGAGCCAATTCGCGAGAGCCGCAACCCCATCTTGTATCGATGTTCTTCGATCAAGCTGAAATTTTCAGGGTTCGTTATTCTATATAAAAGAAGACGTTTTGCAAAATATTACATTTTTATATCAGGGGGAAGTGGAACAAAATGACCTCCAATGATTTCATGTCACTGAACATGCAAAATCACAAAAACTGATATAACTTTAGTAAAAGTGCAACATAATAAATTTAGCATGTTTACTCTACGCTATATAAACTCTAAGATAAGCATGGTATATAAATTTTGAAAGTACTTCAAATCGAGAAAAACAAGTTTTTCATAAAAATTTTAGTGACTTTCAAACCGATTTTTTTCTTACCAACCGAACTAAGTCAAACAACTAAATATGACATTTTGTAGGGCAACTCATGGGCTTTCATTTGAGGTATAAGCCAGACATACGTTTCAACAATTTTCCAAAAAATATTTTTTTTTTCGGGGTAGTGTCTTGAACTTGTGCCATTTTGCGAGTATCGCAACCTCCTTGCCTTGAGAGGTTGTATTGATATTCTTCGATCGAGCTGAAATTTACAGGAGTTGATTTCCTATAGTGTCGGTGTTCCCTTAGTGGACAGTTCCCTATAGTCGCACTAGTGGCTTTTTACGGCCGTTTTGCTATAAATCTATTCAAAACATTTTTTTACATGAAGGTCAGGAGCTATTTATCTAAGTACCATTGATACACAGATTGATTTTGTTCAAAAAATGATCGAAATAATTAGTTTTGCTTAAAATTTGAGCTCCCTTGCGCCTATAGTAAACCTATTGTTCCTATAGTAGCACTACTGAGAGAAACTATTTTTTATCTTACGAAATAATTGATGAACTAAGAACTTTTTTTACACCAAACGAAAGCTTTTGATCCATACTTTGTAGGAAAAATATAAAAGTTTTGTTAAAATACGGTTTTGATGAGTATTTTGCCAACGCCGTGATGCTAGAGCTACTATAGGAACAGAAATAAGAAATAGTTCTACTATAGGCACATGTATTCCTATAGTGGCACACGTGATAATAAATACAACCATTTGAGTTTTCGTAGTTTTCATATTTTTCCCACAAAACCAAGATAAAAAGCTTTCAGATGATGTAAAAATAATTATTTTTCGATTTTATACGAATTTTTGTTCTTAGCTATGCGGCTATTGGTACATCGACCCTATAACAGAAGATATTTCGCAAAATTTCAGATTTTTATATTAGGGGTAAGTGGTATAAATTAACCACTTATGATTTTTTCTTAAATACAATATCAATTAAACTGCTTATAGCTATAGTAAAAATGCACGAATTTGTATGAAATTTTGCCGTAAAGTAACGTTCAGTGAACTTCAAAATGAACATGGTATTATGATTTAAAAAAATGTTTCAAAACGGAAAAACTGTTTTTTACAAAATTAGTTTTTTATTCAAATCGACTTATTTTTTGTCAACCGAACTAGGTTAAAAAACTGAATACAGCAATTTCTCGATTTCTCTGTTTCTGCCATATAATTTTCATCGAAACTTGAGCTTTAGGTTGCAGAAATAGAGCGAATGAGATGAAAAGCACGTAAGAGATGGGTCAAATAGATATTTGTTGGTTGTTTGTAGTTATTTATCAATGTAAAATGTATGAAATTCATACAATTATTGTGGCGTGATAAAATCGAATAGACAACCATGCTAATCTAGAGTGATATAATGAAGCGATATTAAAATGAGCAGTGATAAAATCGATAAACTACTGTATGAAGTTTTGTACCACAACTCAAGAGCTTTCATTCACGGTGTACCGTGGTGAATCAAAGTTCGGACGGACACTCTGATAATATTCACCAATAAAATGCTTAATTGAAGGTTAATATGTTTATTTCAATTTTTTTTCTTGATATAAACATGATTGATCATTTTATACGCATATAGAATTCAGTTACCATTGACAATTAATTTACAAAAACAAAAAAGTTACTCCAGACGGTCTTCTATTCTCCGTGGTGAACATATATTAGTGATAGTGTCGACGAATACACCTACAACGTATATACAACTTTATTGAATGAAAAATATGATTTTTATACAGTGATTGCAACATAATAATATACAAAGTTATAGTTCAAAAGTTTAGTAACACCACATTGCAAAAATATGCTGTAAATAATAATAATAAGTCGAGTCTAGTACACGACACTGAAGACGGCCTTACAGTTGAGGTCGAAATACGCGTATTTGTCAAAAGAAACAAACTATAGTGGAATTAAATGGTATAGTAATAAATTCTGTTATTCATCTACTTGTAAATACAGTGTATATGAACACTGAAGTGTATACGACACTGAAGAAGTCTGTAAGTCGCAGACGAAATAGGCCTATCTGTCAACATATTAGAGTTCAAAGGTGTTTGCTTGCCTTACTAGTGATTTTAGTTTTTTTTTTCTTTTGCAAAAAGTGTAGTGTTAAAGTTCAATTAGTAGTTTTTTTCTCTTAATCAGGTAACCAAGTTACAATTAGCACAATTTATAGTTTTAGGGGCGAATGACTATCGGGTTAAAGTCCCCCTCATCAAACAACAACAACAAAAATGTATAGCAGTGATTCCCAAAGTGGGCGAATTCGCCCCCCTGGGGGCGATTTTCAGGCTTAAGGGGGCGAAAATTTGTTTAACAGAATTTGGGGGGCGAAAAATTCAGAAAGGGGGCGAAAAAGCTAACCCAAGAGCATTTGGAAATAATAACTCATAACCTTTAAAGGACACACATCTCTAAGCTTAACTATTTCCAGAACCTTAGATCCCTAGATCTTTATATCTCTAATCATGGTAATTTTAAAATTATGATATATAAAACTCGATGAATGTCAAACACAAAATGTTTGTGCTATGCATTTAGGTTTTTTAAATATCATGTGAGTTTCAAAAAATTGTCGGTATTTGAGATTTTCCCGAGATCGGAATGATTAGTTCACATTTTTGATAAATACCCAATATATCATATGAGGGTTTTTTGCCGGGACCTTTAAGGATAGGAAATATTACCTTCCTATAATGGCATCCAGCGTTTTACGGAGAAAAAAATACAGTACCAATTTTTATGTTTCGATTGCACTCATTCTTATCAGTTCTTGTGATACAAATCATTTGAGGAACAAATCTTGAAAAATTTAGCGGATAAAAATCGGGATACAACGGTAAAACCACTTGATGCGGAGGACGAAAAACACTCTATTAAAAAAAAAAAGGATTTGAAGATATATCAGAGATACGTCGAATCTGAATCTGCAGAACGTCCAAAAAAATCTGAAATTTTTTTGGTGTTGGTTAAAACGCCTTTTTCACATGTTGTATTGAAAAATTAGTTGGAAAATACTCTCGACTTCAATATATTTTATCGGGGTTTTTGGTTCGGATAAAGAAAACATCAAACATTCATTTTTAACAATTTATGAGAATTATTGCAGCAACTTTAGAATTAGAAGATATGAAGCAGGTTATGAAAAAATAATATGAAATCATATATTTTGAATCATATTACATATACGCACCAACTTGTAACATATTTCTAGGGAGGGTGAGACTCTCCAAAAACGCAAAATTGCAAACAAAATCAATGCAATTCACACAAATATGACACATTTATGTGAAAAGAAGTGCGTTTGCTCGGAAAACATTACATTTGGATCAGTTTTGAAGAGCTTCGCCTCAAGCTACGTTATAAGTTGGAGCCCATGCATGCATTACATTTGAATAGTTGAAATTGAGCCGAACTTGTATCGAAAATTGATGCAGCTGCCTATAATTCAAGCAAGATATTGTTAAAATTGCTATTATAAATAGCAGTCCAGTTATTCATTCCTAATAACTGTGGGTTATTGGTATTTAAGAGAATATTTTCAAATATACACAATAGATATTATATTATGATTCTATAGATATGCGAGTCTAGGACATTGTTTGCGTACAACGCTTAATTGAAATATTTGAATCACGTTTCAGGGGGGCGATTCCAGATAAATATTGGCCTCAAGGGGGCGAAAGTTGAAAAAGTTTGGGAAGCACTGATGTATAGCTTGTCAACTATCTCATAATAATCTATAGTTTTGCAAGATGTGTTTAAAACTACCGTCAACGTACCAGTATCCGCTCGTGTTCCAGTAGCCCGCTCACGAGTTCAAAAAGTAAGGTAATTTGAGTAAATACACAAACAAATGTCCACAGTGTATGATTCTATTCGTCGATTTGAATTGTATAGCGGCTAAAGTTTTCAAATTTTCGTTGTTTAAACTTATCTTTTTTCAGTGTGAGCGGGCTACTGGAACATGAGCGGAAACTGGTGCACTGATGGTATTCAAATAGAAACCTATTTGGCAGAACTATACATTTTATAAGGGAAAAGTGAGTCAAAATGACCCCAATATTTTTGTGTCGGAAAATACACAAAATCACAAGAACTACTGTAACGCTTAAACGGATTTTACTGAAAAATATGTTTATTATTGTAAAAGTACTAATTTTTACCAATCTTCCTCTCTCTTTCACTCTTTCGTGAAATTTTCAAACATCAAGGCTAGTAAAAGTCAAAATTCCATTCAAGATATAAACAGTACAGTGTCTCATAGCAGCCATATGTGCAGTCTGTCTAAACTAAGCTAAACTCAATTATTTATAAAATGATCTCTAGCAGCCATATCATCTTATAAGGTACAACACGCAAAGCGCGCTTCAATGGTGTAATTTATTGTGTCGTTTCATCGTGTGATTTTAATGTGAATTCGTGAATTTTCCGCGTGACATGACATATTACTGGATAGCGAAAATCATTCTAAATACGTGAGTCGTGAAGTTATCATAATTTTCTGTTTTCTGGATGTGCGATACTTGATTTTATAATTCTGTTCTGATCGATCCAAACCAAGCGATTTGCATATAGCAGATAAAGCTTTGTTTATCGCCCGTGGGGCGAATAAGATGCCAAGAATAAATCACCGCTTGCTACCATGGCATCGGTGGTTTGCAGTGGTTGTGTGCATAAAATCACAACAGAGAGCTATCGAGTGCATTGCTTTTTTGGCTGCGATAAAATTTTGCACACTAAATGTGCTGAGATTAATTTAACTGGAGCGAAAGCGTTGAAAGAGAATCCAGCACTTCGTTACATCTGCTTCGATTGCCGCAAGAATCAATTGTCTATTAACGATGTTCAAAGTAAATGTGAGCTTTTTGGAGATTGTTATACCGTATTTAGAAACGATCGTAGCACGCTGAATAGCAGAAAATGTAGAGGTGGCGGGGTACTTATTGCTGTTTCCTCTGGTTTGAACTGTAATCTTGACCCTACTCCTGTCGATAGCTCTCTTGAACAATTATGGTTGTTGGTGTTGAGTCTTCCTGAGCAGAAAATAAGCGTTGGTGTCATTTATCTGCCTCCTGATCGCAAGAACGACATGCCAAGTATATCCAAACATGTTGAGTCAATCCAGCTAATTCAATCGAATCTCGGAATACAGGATCACGCTTTTTTATTCGGTGACTATAATCAATCAGCGCTTGTTTGGAACTATTCAACAAGAAATTGCTTGCAAATCAACCCATTAGAATCACACATTTCGACTCAATGCACCACACTTCTTGATGGATTCAGTCTAAGCGGTTTAAATCAAATCAATGGAAAGGCCGATTTCATCGGTCTGAACGAAGCCCTCGGAGAAATTGACTGGAACATTATAGAATCTACCCCGAACTTAGACGACGCCGTGAACCTCTTTAATCACCTGATTACCAGGACAATGTCCGATTACGTTCCTGTTCGTAGACCTGCTCCCAAGCCTCCCTGGACAAATGCTCGCTTGAAGAAGCTTAAACGAATTAGGTAAAAATTTTTACGGAAGTTCTGCAGAACTAGATGCCCACATGTTAAACAACAATTTGATCATGCGAGCAACAACTACCGGCTATATAACAGATTTTTATACCAAGAATATACCTTGAGCATTCAGGAAAACCTGCGTCGAAATCCTAAACAGTTCTGGTCGTTTGTGAACTCCAAGCGTAATGAAAACGGCTTACCTGTAAAAATGTTTCTACAAGACAATTCTGCTAACACATCCGCCGAAAAATGTGAGTTGTTTGCCACGCATTTTAAGCATGCTTTCAACAGCTGTGTTGCATCTAATGACGAAGCAGAAGCTACGTGCCGCGATGTACCATATAATGTATGTGAATTGAGCAACGTTCAGGTTGATCACCAGCAGGTTAAGGCCGCCATCTCTAAATTGAAATATTCAACCGCTGCCGGCTCGGATGGAATTCCATCCTGTCTCTTGAAAAAAATGCGCAAACAACTTGATCCGTCCGCTAGCTTTTTTGTTCAACGAATCTCTGCGACAGCGTCTGTTTCCATCTAACTGGAAAATTTCTGTAATGTTTCCAGTGTTCAAAAAGGGCGACAAGCAAAACGTTGAGAACTACCGAGGAATAACCTCACTATGCGCATGCTCAAAAGTTTTTGAAATCATCATCTACGAGTTGCTTTTTGCGAGCTGTAAGAATTATATCTCTTCGGATCAACACGGTTTTTACCCTAGAAGGTCAGCCTCAACGAACCTTTTGCACTTTTCCTCGTTTTGCATTAGAAATATTGATGCAGGATCACAGATTGATGCGATATATACTGATCTAAAGTCGGCGTTCGATCGAGTTGATCACAAGATATTACTTGCCAAACTGAATAAGTTAGGAATCTCATCAGACCTTATTGATTGGTTCAAATCCTATCTCACAAATCGCAAGCTGCTAGTTAAAACAGGCGATGAGTCGTCGGAATTCTTCACTAATCTAACTGGCGTTCATCAAGGAAGTAATTTGGGACCTCTGCTGTTTTCAATCTACGTGAATGAGCTTTCAAGATTGCTGCCACCGGGCTGTCGATTGTTTTATGCGGACGACGTTAAGATTTTCATTGTAGTTAACAGCATTCAAGATTGTTACACACTCCAACGGATTTTAAACTCATTCGTAGCATGGTGCTACAATAATAAGCTGACAATAAGCCTAGCTAAGTGCAGCGTGATAACATTTCACAGAAAATTGCAACCAATTGTTCACCACTATACAATACTGAATCAACATCTGGAGCGCGTCGACCATATCCGAGATCTGGGAGTTATACTCGATCAGGCATTTTCTTTCCGTCTACATTACGAACACATCATATCTAAGGCCAACAAACAACTTGGCTTCATCTTTAAACTAACCAGCGAGTTCCATGATCCTCTATGTTTGCGGGCATTATATTGTGCACTAGTTCGCTCAATTTTGGAATCTAATGCTGTTGTATGGTGCTCATATCAGGCGAACTGGATCTCCAGAATAGAGGCCATACAAAGAAAGTTTGTCAGGCAAGCGCTTCGAAGCCTTCCATGGCGTGACCCGCTGAACTTGCCGTCGTACGAAGATCGTTGCGGACTACTCGGACTGCGGACTTTAGAAGAAAGGAGATGTATTAGCCAAGCAGTGTTTGTTGGAAAAACATTGCAGGGAGAAGTCGACTCTACCGAAATTTTAGGACGATTGAACATCTATGCTCCTGAAAGAATTCTACGCCAGCGCAACTTTCTACAGCTTGAGCCACGCCGTACAGTATATGGCTTTCATGACCCAATCCGTTTCATATCTGCCAGATTTAACGAAGTATTTCACGTATTCGACTTTAACATCTCTACAACCGCGTTTAAACGCCGATTACAAGGCTCATTACCGACTTTGAACAGGTGAGTTCCTCTCCAACAACTCTAAAGGTTGTAAATGGTGCTACTAGATGTTTTTTTTTTCTCATTCTCGATTACTATTGTCGCCGAGTCTGGATCAGAGATCATCGTAATGTTTCCTGTAGACCACGATGTTTGGATGGATGGATGATGCACGAATAGTTTTTAGGTTTTATGATGATTGACAATGTTTGTAGAAAAGTAATTGTGATTGTATTGTATTTATTGACTTTGTTTATAATTGTTACTGACAGTGATTGTAATGTTTATGTAGAAAAGAAATGAGGTTTTTACGCCTTTTTGAGCAAGTCGCGTGTTGTTGGTCTACTCAAATCGGCTTTTCCTCATCAAACGCTTCATTAAGCAAAAGCAGATGAAGCTAGAAACCAAATAAACAAATAAACAAATAAACACTCATGTGGCCCTCCCAATCTAAAAATAATACGGTAGTTGATTCCCAACCAAACAGCGTGAGATGAAACTACGTTTATTACTAAACCGCCGAGGCTGCTAACGAAAACATTGGTACAATGCCTTATTGTTCATCATCACTTTTACAAGGAAGTGACATTTCTTTCAGATGTGGCAGCGGCAACACGGTATGATATAATCGGTATTACCACTACCGACAAGAGGCCTCCATACGCTGCTCATACCGTCCGGATTATTATTCACCACGGTATACCGCAAATGAAAGCCCCTGAGTTGCCCTGCAAAACTTCATATTTAGTTTTTTGACCTATATCGGTTGACAAAAAATAAGTCGATTTGAAAACAATCTAGATAGGGGAACTTACGTATTCTCAGCAGTCTAAGCGGGTGAACTTTTTAAAATGCAATTATATTCAGCATGACGCAAGATAAATAGCAGGGGATACCTGAAACACACTTGTGCACACTTTATTCAATGGTCGATATTCACAATATAACACATTACTATCGAAATAATCGATATTTTGTAATCAAAATCACGAGGCACTTTTACTATTGTCGGCAATGCAATATCTTTTGTCGGCAACAAAAATGTTCATTTCGTCAATCGAAAACTGCGGAAAAACTGGTATATGTATAGGTTAGAAATCATGTTTGTTGACATCGTCTGAAAATAAACGTCACTCGTTATGCTGCACTTGGTGAAAGGGCCAATGCAAAAAATGCATACTTATAAAATCAAATATATACCTACTGCTGATTTGCTGCTGACAAGAAAAATAATCGTCTATCTCGATGGGTGGGAAATTACTTCCCTGAAATGGTCAAGAAAATCAATTTTCTTTGATCGGAGTACGCAGCTAAGACCAAATGTAATTTCCAATGGAACTCACTGTATCAAATTTCTTAACCCATTCGGTCACGATTTTTTTTACTTCTTTTGAACGAAATAACATACTATGCTTTACCGTTGAAATATGGCTTAATCAACGCGTGAAGTTCGGGCCCATTCACATATTTTATAACGCTGCAGAGGGTGCGTGGGTGTCTTCAAGATGTTACACACGCTAAGTTCAGTTTACCTAAAAATGGGTGATTGATTCACCCAAATTTGGGTGTCTGTTGCATAACCTATAAGATGGGTAAATTATACTGATGAAATTTGGTGAAATTCACTCATATTATGAGTAAAATATGTTTACCTACAGTGACTCAATTTCATTTTCGTACGGGGCACTGTTTTCATATCAAATTGATATCAAACTATTAAATGGTGCATGGACTTCGATATACTTTATCAACAACAAAGGTCATAGGTGTCATCTATTGTTTGGCAATGACAAACTGTAGTCATTTGCTAAAATCTTTGGAATAATGGAAAAGTATTGGGTTTGTGTCTATAATTGACCCAATTCCATATTCGTACACCTAACAAAATAGAAATGTTGTATTCAAAACTAATTTTTAATGGACTAGATGATTGCTTAAGTTCTTTGTTGTGTTGTTCAGATGTACTAGAGTACATTTGGAAAATTTATAAGCGGACATATTTGAAACTTAAGTAAATTTAAGAAAAATACCACTTTTCCCATGTTTTTTTGCTAAAATATTCGGTAAGTTGAACAATAACTTAAATTTTTTTTTCAACATAATTTCCTTAAGAATGATTACTGCGAATATTGCACAAGTTTCAAAAAATTATAATCTGTTTTAGAGTAGCTAGGAGTGAATATCGACTTTTGGATCTTAGGTAATAGACCATTTATAACAAATCCAATACCAAAAATTATAGTCAATATCTATCAATTTGGCTCCTAAATGGATATACATAATCCATAGTTAATGTTCGTATCAAAACATTGCGTAATTATTATTTTTAATTTACATTTTACTACCAAACATGATTATAGAGATTTATGGAATAAATATTATTGCCGTTACCGCAACACAAATGTTTTTTTTAATGATGAAAACAA
Organism: Aedes aegypti; assembly: GCF_002204515.2. NCBI lineage: Eukaryota > Metazoa > Arthropoda > Insecta > Diptera > Culicidae > Aedes > Aedes aegypti. The sequence goes on along the minus strand of NC_035107.1, from coordinate 213,581,028 downwards.
CAGGATATATTCTAGAAAAAGAAGATCAATGCTCTCTGCTCATTCAAGTTATTTTGTATTTTTCTTATGAAATCAATAAATGGCAAAATAGGGTGCTATTTTGAATATAATTTGAATATTAATTCAAAGATAATTGAATATTGCGATAACATCAATTATATGGAGGTATGTACAGCTTAGTTTAGGGCACTTTATTTTAAAACGAAGTTCGTGGTTCAAATTCTTTTTACATACACGTTCAAAATGAACCTTTACCTGTTGTTTAGAAAGAAATTTTTTTTTTTTTTTGTTTTTTTTGAGTTCACATTGATTAAAAATATCATTTTAGAAGAGTTTTGAAGTTATGGCACAACAATTTTCTGAACTCATAAGAGATAAAAACTTTTTATGATTTTTATAAACTGTATGTATTTCAACCAAATTTCTATCAGAGCTCACGAATATAATTAATAGAGTGGAGCCAATGACCAAAACGAATGCTATAGTTCGAATTATTGAATTATTTAGCAAAAATCATTGGAAAACTGGCGTTTCTCATAATTTAACTTAAATTTCATATATGTCCGCTAATAAATTGTATAAATGTTCTTCAATACATCTGAACATCATAATAAAGCACTTCAGCAATCAAATAGAGCTTTAAAATTTAGTTTTTAATGTTGTACCAGACAAACAGACGTCAGACATAATTATGCATCGAGCACCTTTTTAACGGTCGATTCAAAAATATGGTAGGTGGCCAATCCGCCACCTGCAGCGCTCGCATCGTTTATGGGTTGAAAGGCTTTACCAACTTATGAGTAAAACTCATTTACCCATGAAATAAGTGTGTGCACTTTTCCGCGATAATGAGTAAACTTTACCCATATTTGGGTAGACTGATCTTAGCGTGCAGGTCATACAAAATTCGGAAAATATTCTTACAAACTACGTTATGAGGTGGTGGATGGGTGTTGAAAATTGTAATTTCTGGCGTTATGAAACATGTGAATAAACCTTTCGATTTTTGCAAACTTCAGCGCGTCGAGCTAATTTACAATGACGTCACGCTGCAACTGCAAACCCTTTATGGACCGATGCACGAGTTCATAAATTTGACGTTCAAGCGGTGCCGAATTCACTGGTATCCATAGTCACATAAATAGCACGGCACCACAGAAAATTTCAGACAACACTATTTTTATGGTTAGGTTGGTAAGTTATATATGGCAGATTGGATTTTCAAACATTTTCAAATTTGGAATCGCCCTAGTTTAACAGTTGGTTGAGTAGCAATATCATTGAAATGTATTACAATATTCTTGTTTATAAACATAACAAGTCTTCTTGAAAAAACACAACAAATATTAATAATACATTGAATTCACCAAATTCGAACTTCAAAAATATCAGATTAGCCCTTTGCAAAACCATGTTTAACACCACCACATAAAAAAAAACATCACCCTGTAAAACAACTGGAGTGTTGCCAAATTTGGTGTTCATTTCAAAGACGTGTGTTTTATGTTTTGCCTAGTTTATTGGAACTCATGCGCTGCTAAATTCATAAAAGTATATATTAAAAGTCTTGGTTTTGCTCAACATGTGCTATGTTACTTATTCACAACAACTTAACAAGTTTCACTTGAACTTCTCAATGCCTTTCAAATCTAAATAATTTATGCACCAATATAGAATACAGATTTCTGGCAACCTGGTGCAGTGATAAAAAGCAGTTGCCGAAGAATGCAAAGTGCAATAATTTTGTTTTGTGATTATAAAACGTTGAAATGAGGTATTTTTATGTACTTTGGAAGACAAAGCAAGTGTTTTTTATTGCTTAAGTGATCGGTGTATAACAGTTGTGAAATATTTGCATTGGAGCTGAGAAATGGGCCCTTCAAAACAGTGATTTTTTTCTTAGCTGTTCTTGTGTTGTTCTCTTCGGCAGGCCAAGAATGACGATAATATCGAAGGCATTTTTTTCTTTTGGTGATAAATCCGGTATTTTATGATATTTTGTGATCAAATTTCTTTTACAAGGGACCTTATACATCAAATAATAGGCTGAGAGTATTGAAGCTAAGGTGTGTTGCCTAGATTAATTGTATGAAGGATAATAAGTTGGTGTTGCCGAAAATACCCTCACGGTGCCGAAGCCATCATTTACCCTAGATAGATATCTTTATTTAAGAGATTTGCAGCCCGAAATGAAAACAATCTAATATTACAAAAACAAAACAGTTTTTTTTTTTTTCGATTTAAAACATTTTTTTTTATTCAAACACCATGTTTATTTTCAAATTCATGTAACGTAAAGTAAACATGCCAAATTTCATATAAATCCGTGCATTTCTACTATAGCTATAAGCAGTTTAATTGATTTTATATTAAAAAAAAATATTAGTGATTATTTTGTACCCCTTTAAAATAAAAATCTGAAATTTTGCGAAATATCTTCTGTTATATAGGAAATCAACTCCATTAAATTTCAGCTCGATCGGAGAACATCAATACAACCTCTCTAGGCAAGGGGGTTGCGGTACTCGCAAAATGGCACAAGTTCAAGACACTACCCCGAAAAAAAAAATATTTTTTGGAAAATTGTTGAAACGGCATGTCTGGTTTATACCTCAAATGAAAGTCCATGAGTTGCCCTACAAAATGTCATATTTAGTTTTTTGACCTAGTTCGGTTGGTGAGAAAAAAAATCGGTTTGAAAATCACTAAAATTTTTATTAAAAACTTGTTTTTTTTTCGATTTGAAGTACTTTCAAAATTTATATACCATGCTTATCTTAAAGTTTATATAGCGTAGAGTAAGCATGCCAAATTTCAACATAATCCATGCACTTTTACTAAAGTTATATCAGTTTTTGTGATTTTGCATGTTCAGTGACATGAAATCATTGGGGGTCATTTTGTCCCACTTCCCCCTAATATAAAAATCTAATATTTTGCAAAATATCCCTGAAAATTTCAGCCTGATCGGAGAACATCAATACAACTTCCCTTGGAAAGGGGGTTGCGGTTCTCGCGAACTGGCTCTTAAGTAAGCGATCAATTTATCTTCTTCTTCTTCTTCTTATTGGCACTAACGTCCCCACTGAGACAGAGCCGGATACTCAGCTTAGTGTTCGTATGAGCACTTCTATGCCTCTATGCCCAGGGAAGTCAAGGAAATTTACATTACGAAAAGATCCTGGACCGACCGGGAATCGAACCCAGACACCTTCAGCATAGGTTTGCTTTGTAGCCGCGGACTCTAACCACTCGGCTAAGGCCTCTTGGAGTAGGGTGATCAAAGTATTTTGGACAGACCGTTACGCGTATATATTTAATTTGGCCATTCACGGCAAAGTCAAATGGAGGAGGCCAAATGATAAAAAGAGGAGAGACTTTAGAGACTATTTTGGTTAAAAAAGTCCTTCCATTAAAAAAAAGAGACCTGCTACAAGCCCTATGATGGAATTGAAATTCTGCTCAGACATGCAGTCGACATGTGAATCGACTGGTCAGCACAGATTTGACGGAGATTTTTTGTTTATTATTAACCATCTAGGGAGCACCGTGCCATCGTCTGCTCTCAGGTCAAAAACTCACCGATCATGATTGGACTGCCACACGTACAAACTGGCCACATAGATCACGGCAATCACAAAGCAGGCACCCACCGAAACCAGCGGCGAGAGGTGAATACCGTCCGATAGCGCCGGGAATGGTTGGTCTTCCGGTGGCAGCACTCCAATCCGTCCAGCTTCACCATCGTCGGCGGCCATCCAGATGCGGGCAAACAAATTCCAGTTCGCAAGCACGTACACTAGTTTATCCACCTTGGCGTCGTTGGAATCTCGTTCAGATTGTGCGAAATGTACTGTTAATTGATTATTCTAAACTAGGTATGATACATTGTTTTTCAATAGGAAAGAATTCCGAACGCGAAACAGATGGGATTTGAAAAATAATTATTGCATCGCATCGGCACTCTGGTGCAAATCGGAACCACAACAAAAACCGATAAAAAGATGCTCCACTTTTCGCTGAGAGACGTCATATTTTGACATTCTTCTTTGGTTTACAATTCGTGTGGTTCGGGTCATGATCAGAAGGTACTAGATTGAACCGGTTCGCTGAAGCGGTTTGGAAACAGTGGGCGTGAAGAGATTATTAACGAACACGGAGACGTGGTTCAGCTCAATTTTGGATTGTTTCAACTCAATTCCGTGGTAGGGTTTATCAAAGTATTTTGGACAGACCGTTAAGCCCCAAGCACAATGTGAGCGGTAGCGCGGTACAACGGCAAAACGGCAAGCCCATCTTGAGCTACACTCTACTCGTCAAGTCAATGTTGAAAAGGATTTAGTCAACATGAGATTGATAAGTAATGTGTACACAGCAAAAAATAATGTAATTTGCATCGACGTAATTCAGCCGATGTAATAAAAATCCGATGTAACAGCGAAAATCAGATGCATATTAGCATCTTTTTGATGTTATATTACATCACCCTAAAATTACACGAAAACAAGATCACCATATCCTATTACATGGTACTTGTGTAATATGCACATCTAAAATATAGAAATATTACACAGAAACCGCTGCAACCAAACCATTCCGACGAACGTTGTCATATTACACAGATTCAAATGCTATTTTGTATCAATGACTGGTGCGATAATAAGTCTCGCAACACTGTCCATGTTGTTTCTGTCGACGAAGTTGTTGTGAGGTCCGCCATTTTAACTCTCGTACCTCCGGTGGTATCCCGTCGCGAAAACATTAATAAAAATGATTTTTGAATAGTTTAGTGATCGCGATTTGTCTACAAGACGGCCGCTGCAGTGGCCACAAGTGATGTTGCTTTTACTCCTCCGGATCCGGCCAAGGAAATACAGAAGAAGCCAATCTTTCCATCGGGTGTTAACCCCATACGTACGCGCCCCAACGTATGCCGTCACCTTCCCGGGGAATCAGGAATCCAGTTTTAAAGAAATTTGTGTTCCATTCCGGGACTTCGAGACCATCTTGCCGAGAGATTCCGGTGGCCCATGAGAACATCTTGTCGTATGATTTCGACGAACAACATCCGCTGCAACAAGAGCTGGTTAGCGCTCAGGATGACAGGGCATGGCAAAAGAGGAGCACCGAACCACCGAAGGCATACGGGTGATCGTGATTCTACATGGGATTTCGCGATACGCCAGCTAGTTCGGTGTATTGGGTAAGTAAGATACGATTCTATAACATTCCCCCGAATTCCACTTCCCAGAGAGCACCATTTCTTAGAAAACTAATCAAAGTTGGTAGCGCCTGAATGTCTAAAACTGCTGTGGAAGAAAAGCTTTTACTTTATCCTAAAGGCTGGCATACTATCAGTACTTCGTGTATCTGAAGGAAAAAATAGACCCCACAGTGTGGTCGTTAGCCTTTAACATGGTTACTCCCATCACTATATCGTCACAGCCGGGATTGTCACTATATCGGTACTGGCCGGGATACAAGCAATCTCAGGGAAGATCGGGTAACCCACCCTGGTTGGAACTTTATTCGTATGCTGACAGGAAAGGGAGGGTCTGGTTCCCCTTGGAAGGTGTGAATCTGAGTCCTTGTACCATTGTGGAGCATTGAGCAGTACTGGTACTAAGTTCCTCCGCCAAGACAGGTGTTGGTGTAGGCCGCCTGTCGTTAACATTGAACCACTCCTAAGCTTATTACCTTATACAGTGAAACCTCCATGATTTGATGTTCCATGACTCGATATCGACTTATGGAACCATACTAAAATAGTTACTATGATGGTCTCCAAGGGTGTCTACTACAGGGAAAAACCTGGAAGTATCAGGAATTTTTTTCAATCTGGAAAAAACCCCGAATTCTCGGGGAATTTCGATCACAATCAGGGAAATTATTTTGAGGCAGTAATTCATAACAGAATATCTTCTTCTTCTTGGCATTACGTCATCACTGGGACAGAGCCTGCGTCTCAGCTTAGTGTTCTTATGAGAACTTCCACAGTTATGAACTGAGAGCTTTCTTTGCCAAAGTTGTCATTATCGCATTCGTATATCGTGTGGCAGGTATACATTATGCCCAGGGAAGGAAATTTCCATTACGAAAAGATCATGAACTGACAGGGAATCAAACCCAGACACCTTCAGCATGACTTTGCTTTGTAGCCGTGGACTCTAATCACACGGCTAAGGGTTTATTCACAAATTTCATAACGCTGAAAATAACCATTTTCGATACCCACCCACCCCCTCGTAACGCATTTAGTATGAATATTTTTCAAATTTTGTATGAGCCGTAGCAGCCTTTCGACCCCCATCCACCCCCTCTAGCGTTATGAAATTTGTGAATGGCCCTAAGATAGAATATGTTCACGTCAAAACCCAGATAGAGCAACCATTAGGGGTCGTACACAAATTATGTCACGCTCCAAGGGGGAGCGGTCAGGCATATCGTGACAAGCCTTACAAACATTTTAGAAGACTCATACGAAAAGCGGGACAGGGGGGGAGGGGATCGAAAAACTAAAAATAATTTTGCTATTTGACCTGTTCAGTGAGAATCCTTTCGAGTATGAATTTTTATCGACTTACAAAAACATGATTGATATGTATATTGATATGATATCTCTTAATCAGTGAGGGATTAACATACCTAGGGTTGGTAGTAGGTTTCTTTTTAGAGCTCATTTTTATGCAGTTCTTCAAAAAGTCTATATTTTTGATAAAAAGTCTCTGAATTCTGTATTTTAACCAAAATGGTCCTAAAAGTCTCTTTCTTCTTTATTTTGCTTGCAGATAATTATGTTGCAAAATGTTTTCTTACATTTTTCCCTGGCCACGATCACAGGGTTTGACGGTGCCAAAGTAGAAGGTGCACCATAATAATACCCGTCTGTGAAACATATCACCTTCCCAATACTTTGGCACACCTCCAACGGTTCATGATTTATCATGAAACGGCTGCATTCAGGCGGAGGATCTGTTAATATGTCTCGGCATATTATCAGGTCCTCTTCGAACGGAGGGACCGCCAGGGCTCATTAGTTACTTATAAACCAGTGCTGTTTGTTTGATGTTTCAATTCGTTTACACGAGCTGTAGCATCCTTTGTACTAATCAGCAATGGTGGTTAAGTTTCGAAGCCAACGTGTGATCAATCGTTTTATAATGCAATATAAGAATGGGTGTTTGGTGGAACTGTGCGTTACACTCGTCGTTATTAAATTTAGTGATTGTGAAGGTGCTAATAGTGATTTTATAATTAAATCTATAGTGATGAAAATTTGAAAATTAAGGTGGAAGTGATTCTGATAGTTTTGTTAAAAATATAATAATAATGATGTGAACTCTACTAATTTAATAATGACCATAATACATTGTGCAATCATTTTTCTGAATATAAACTTAATTGCCTAGTTCTTCAAAAGTGCATGATAAAAGTGTTAATATGTAATGACAGCGAGTGCAGAAGAATGGATCGAAGTGATTTTTTTTTAATGTAACTTTCTTGATCATAGTTCTAAATCGTAGTTTGAATAGTAATGACTCTACAGCAACAAAAATAATGATACATTTAAATTGAATATCTTTAAATTACTTAGTAATGCTAACAGATGGTAATGCTAAAAGATTTATATGAAAATGGTGTGATGTGAAAAGTGATATAATAGAAAGTATATCTGAAGTGTATTACGAAAGTTGATGAGTGATAATCGGTGATATACGTGATAGTGTCGAAAATAATAGTGACGTTAGTGAGTGATGAAATGAAATGGGGAATGAGGACCTTTAAATAAAACTATTTCGTTCTTCACTTTAACCACTCTAGTAGCATTTCAGGCTTTATCATAGTTTGATAGTAGTCTGAACTACTAGACTGCAAAACTACGGCAAGGGCTGATTGCTGCTAGCGTACACAGTGACCATTTGAGCAACATTGCTTAGGAACGTCTGTGTGATGAACGCAATAGAGGCTTATAAAAGCAAATGCTGGGAAGGAGCTTAGGGCAGATTAAGAGTGCCAGTACTACCCCTATCGCTACCGACAAAAAAAAAAAAAAAAAAAAAAAAAAAAAAAAAAAAAAAAAAAAAAAAAAAAAAAAAAAATGTTTTCTTACATTTTTGAGAACAGCTTCAGGAATTATCCTTGTGGGTTCTCCAGAGGTTTCATCTGGATTTTTTTTTAAATTTCTTTTTTAGTACCATTCCAAATATTACATTCATTTATTATATCTAGGTGTTCTGTGTTGTTAGACAACACTATCATCCTAATTTGGTAAAACAAATTTAAGATTGTATTAACATTTTGTTAACAACATATTACATATCATTTGCCGTAGCAGTTCAGATTTTTTATAGGTGAGTTTATTTCACCTGCTTATAAGAGAAAAAAAAGCACGTTTTCAATTTACTTAACCTAACTCAACCTCAATATATAACGCATTAATCGTGTCAATAGAAGATTGTAACGGTTTCATCTTATTAGGAACTAATAGAGGTTTCTCTCCAGAAGTTTTTCAAGAAATTCATCTACCAATTCTTTTAGCAATTTTTCAAAAGATCAAGTAATGTTCTCAGAGGTTAAGCACTTGAAAAAAAAAATACAAAGACTATCCTAGGATTTCCCCCAAATAAATTTTCACTTACTTTTCAACCGAATTCTCCGGCTGTTACACTAAGAGATCATCCATTTCCACAGAATTTCTTTCAAGGCTTAATTCCAGAGTTTTTGTTAAAATTCAATGAAGGATTTTTTTCAAGAAACCCGACAAGAATTTCTACGCCATGTGATCTTCGGTTATTCCAAAGAATAGCTCCTAAAATTCTAGAATTATTCGAGTGAAACTATTAAGAACATTTCAAATGATTCCTTAAATTCAACCAGTGTCTCATTATTCAGTTTCTCTAGAATTTTCCTTCCAGCATTTCATTCAAGGCTTAGGGGCCGTCCACAAATGACGTAGCATTTTTTCACTGATTTTTTACACCAACCCTCCCCCCCCCCTTATTTTTTTTATCAGCGATTGGGCTAAAACGAAACAATAAAATCCAGAAATTCAAATTTTGATATAAATTACTGACTGAAACATCAGGATAATCTGACGAATGATAGTTTGATATACCGTTGTGCTCAATAACCATTTGGAAAACAGACTAATCTAACTTATTTTCTGTATAAGTAACATAATTTTGGTTCGCAGTGCAAATTTAATTTGGTTAATTTTAGATTAAATTTTATTTCGAGTACTTTTGATATTGTTAATACCTAAAACAAGTTCGGATTGATAAATCTAACAGTAATGAGTAAGGATTCAAAATATTTTAAAATACATTAAAGAGAAATTGTGTTACGTTGGAGGATTTTTTTTTAATTTTTCGTAGTTAAGGTGAAGATGCATCGAAGCCAAACCTCAAATTTTCAAGAGCAAAAATCTAGAGGACTGAACAGTCGTTTAAGCTGAAAACTTAATCGTTCGGTCACTAGCTGGTGGTGACCAATCGATTAGGTTGTTAGTTTAAACGGATGTTTGGTTCTCTAGATCCGTGCTCTTGAAAATTTGAACTTTGGCTTCGATTCATCTTCACCTTAATAAATGAAAAAAACAATATTTTACAAGTCAATAAAGCATTGATTTTTACTTAACTTATTAAACACTTAGATTGTTAATTTATAAATAAAATAGTTTGGACACAAATACAATATATAATTCACATAATTACTTAAAGCTTCATGAAATTTATTTGATTGTCAGGAAAATTATAAAGTTCTTAGATTTTTTTTAATATTATAATATTGATGTTTTGGATTGTTTTATTTTTTAAATTAAGTTAAAAAATTCAGACAATGAAGTTTGTCAAATTTGTCTACTCTGTTTAACGAAATTATTCAAAATGCTACGTCCACAAGTTGGGACCCCTCCCTCCCCTTCGTCACAACTTCGAGAAGACCCCCCCCTTACCCCTAAAATGCTATTATGGACGACCCCTTACTGGAGTTCTTCTAAAAAAAATTTTCACACCAGTTAACACAAAAGTTTTTTTTTTTCAAGAAATTATTCCTACACAATTTTATAGGGATTTCGTTCTATGTTTTTCCAGGAGTTATATTGTTTTTGATTATTAGCAATAATCTTGAAAATTTTCTAAAAGTTCTTCAAGAGTGAGTCCTTCTAGAAATCCTTATCAATCAAGAGTGACTTAAGAGATACCCTATATATAACAGAAGTTACCCTAAAATTTGCTTTAAGAATACGTCAAGATTTTTTTCAACAATTTCTCAGCTTTCTGAAAAATTTCATTCACATTTTTTTGGAGAAATGCATGGGAAACTTCTGGAAGAAAGCTTGAAAAGAAAATTAAAACTTCCTTAAGAAATCTCTTAGAATTATAGGAAGAATTCCCTAAGAAATCTTAGAAGCAATCTCTGAAGTAATTCCAGGAGGTATCTTTAGAAACATTTTTAATTCAAATCTTAAAGAAATTATGAAGGACAATCTTGTATAAAATCCTGAGAAATCCTTGAAGGCATCTGGAGAAGATTCTGGATGAAAATAGCAACATGTTTTAAACGGGAGTCTTGGAGGATGTCCTAGAAAAACCGATATGAGAATCACTGAATAAAATTCTGGAGGACTAAGGGATTTCTTGAAACATTTCTGAAATAATATATGAAGGAATTTCTGATGGAAGCCCTGAAGTATTTTAGTGACATTTTTTTTAAAATACAGTTTTGTAGACAACATTTTCGGAAGAACTGATTAGAAATTGTTTTGGAGAGTTTTCATATAAAATAATCACAGTTAATCTAGTAAAGGTTTAAAATATTCTCTTCAGGATTATTTTGTCAGGAAACCCAAAACATCTTTAAGAGGACGGGCGTAGTGTAGTGGCTAGAAATTGCATTCCCGAGATAGTCACTTATGATATAATATAATAATATAATATTATTTATTTAGAAAATCCTTCAAGACTTCTTCAAGAATCTAGCATTTCTTTGAGACTTGCAGGAGTGTATTAGGATTTTCTACAGAAGTTTCGTCAAACATTATTTGTCAAACATTATTTGTCCATAGGTGATGGGATTGACGGTGATTCATCAAGTGATTACATATTGTTGATATTGTGAAAAATTACTCTAATGCTAATATATTGATCGCGAAAATTTATCGTAATTATAACTTATAAAATGTAAGCTAGTCTAATAGTTTTAAGTTAAATAATGACATGTGTTTCAATGTTTAAATATATTTAACACTTGATTTATCACACCTTCAGCATGAGTTTAGTTACTGTCGCATGATCTAACACCAGATAACTACGCGTAATGCTGGAGGGACCGGCAGGGCCTACTACCAGTCTCTACTAACACTCAAATCACTAACAAGACTGGGAAACCAACGATCACCTTCTTCAGTAGCACTATTTCTAATAGTAGTATTAGTTCAATATACATAAATCTTTTTCAGTAGACCACGAGGCGCAAGAGTGGGTGCGGGTGGTCTCTGCGTCTCACAGGTCATTGAAAATAGGCATTTATGTTAGGTTTACTAACAATGTAGTAATTATTACCTTAGTAATACCGTAAGGTGCCGTAATTCAGCGCATCGCCTAAATCCGTAAGCGTATTTGGTCCAAAATTTGTTGAAATTTAAGAAAAAAATTGAAATTTACCCATACCGCTATTTGTATATGCTGGTAATGCATCATAATTCCAATCAAAATTATCATTAACAATAATTTACGATTTTTGAGAAATATTGCAAAATGTTCTGAATTACGGCATTTTACGGTCTTGCGTTATTTAGTAAGGTAGGTTGTAGCGGTATTAGAGATGGTTTAGTAGTGTTACTGATATATGTATAATAATTAGAAAACCGATGGCACTGTTGTTACTGAAATGTTTCATTTTTAACTATCTTTTTATAATATAATATAATATTGTTGAACAAAATGCTGTAATTTATAACAAATTTAATTCTCTAAGCATTCTTGCACTACTTTGCATTTATCACACCAACACTGGCGACATTAGCGTTCTTTGAGTAGTATTATGTAGTAGTAACCTCTATCGTTTTTATTCTAACGATCATAACATAATTACTGTGAGCGTAGTAGTGGAAATAACATAGAAGTAGTTTTTGTATTTGTAGTTAAGGTATCATGGTATTAGTTCTCTGTCCTTTGGTTCAGAAAGGGGTATGGGCGCGTTCTGCCAACTCGGTCGAGGCAGATTTCTTGTGTGAACAAGTTACAACATGGACGTTCTAAAGTTCCAGAATGAAGTGCTCCCAACTAACATTCACTCATTTAACAAACACCATTATGGCAGTTTTATATAGCATCATGTTTTATAACATTTTAATAACTTCCATGGCCAACCTTTGTTAAAGCATTGTTCACACAAATTTGGAGAAACTTTAAAGCATGTCGTTGAATATCAACTTTATTTTTCAGCTTTAAAAACGTTTTATAAGCATTTAGTTCAGCTTTTATACGGCTGGTCTAAAAATAATTAAAGACTAATAAAAACAAAAAAATATTTTCTAGGTACTTTATAAATGTAGTGTGCACTATTATTATGGATAGTATAACAATCTTATTTAAAAACCGCCTGTATACTGGATTCGAACTCGAGACCTTCCAATCGTCAGCGGTATGCCTTGCCATCTGCGCCATCCTAGAATTGATGATTATACCGTCCAGTGCAAAATATAAACTTCTCATAGCTGAATATTGACCATGTTCGAGCTTCTATTCGACAACGTCTAATCAACACATGGTACGCTAATCTACAACTGAACAAGCATATTATTCAGCTGCTGTTTAGTGCTGATCCAAGCTGAGTTTAATCGGCTATTTTTAGCGCACAGTGAGAAAATTTATGTCGATGTGTGTCAAAATAATGTTTATTTACACAAAGTAAAAACAGTCGGAAATGATTAATCTTATTTCATAATAAGCTTTAGTTTGTTCAAAAATGATTAATTAACTTAAATAATTTTATAAATTATAGTTTGATTATTTTTTTATTTGTATTTTTCATAAACCTATTACATATGCATTGAAGTAAAAGTTCTCTGTATGAATATATTTGAATCATTTGAAGGGTTAGTCCTCAGAACCCACCTGAATAGAAAAATATTCGAATATCTTGATGCGATTTTTATTTTCGGAAATGGCCAAGTAAATCATTTTTCTTAGAACGCAGTATTTATTCAGTTGTGAAGAAATGTCATTTCAAATGTAGCTGGCTATAGAAATTTATTTAATCAATTCTGTCAAAGAAACTTTTTTTTTTCTTGTACGGAAAAACATCCCGAGCAGGCGAAAAAAGCTTAGCAATAGAAAGTATAATATGGATAGCTAAAAGTGATATTAACTTGATAGATATATGATATAAAATATTTGAAAATGATATCTAAAATAAACTACTAGAACAAAATTGGCATGTCATATTTAGATTCTGCAAGATTTTACCAATAGCTGCGAGCTATTCATTAGATCTGCGTACATCAAATTTTTCATAGGTTTAGAAGTTCCAGGAACAAAAATTTGATATTTTCTTCAGATATTTTATCTCTTATGTCAATCAAGTCAATTTCACGCTTTGTTTGCTCCTACTCGGAATACTTAGCTTAAATGTTTATTTATGTTTTTCACAATAATTCTGCATTTCTGGAGACTGGCCATGTTTATTTTCTGAACAGCTATTTCAAAAGTTTTAAGAAAGCAAAATTTATGAGCTTTGAAATGCATTCGGAACTCAACACGAATTTCGGATATTTTGTCCAGTTCATGAAATTTAGCTATAGTGTGATCGCTTTTACAAGGCTTAATTATTGCTGAACAATGTGTTTGTTAATCGTCATTTTGGCCTCTATTGGATCAACTGTTCTTATAATATACTGAAGCTGAATTAGGATTTTATAAGATACTTATTCAGCTCTTATTCATGCTTATGTTAAACATGTGGGAATAGCTGAAGTGCGACGCAAGTAAAACGTTAGTTCGTCTTCTGAATATCCTTTTATACATATACATTTGTTTAGTGGAATATTGGCTTTTTAATTGTGGGAAACATGTCTTGTTCAGCTCATTTGTAGAACAATCTTGACTAGTCGAATGAGAATCTTTGGAAACGTTTAATAAGTGGCGATTCAACTTTTGTTCATTCTAATGCATAACGCTGAACATTGATCTAAGTTTGTGTTAAAAAAGCACCTTCTCAGCTCTTTATAGAGCAAATTTTTTATTCAGCTGCCATCACCATTATTGAACAATAATTAAACATGCATGCTTGTTTGTGGCTCTGAATTGTTAGTTGGGCTGTGCATTTGAAGATGGGATGGATTCGCGTTCGTGCTTTACTTCTGCTTATCTATAAAGTTATATACAATGACTGACCCTTAGCTTAACTATTTAAATTAACAGTTGCAAATACAATAATCGTTTTGAGCTTACTAACATGTCGTCGCGTTAATTTTATCTTAATGATCTTTTATTTACATCCGTCGATCCATTCTGAATGGCCGTTGTGAGAATATCACCAAGAACTTCTTACATGCAATAAAGCTGGATTGTCATACATTGAAACATCAAGGTTCTCGCTCTTTCGGATTCTTTTTTTGTTGTTTATCATTAGTTTCAGGGATTGTTATCGTGGGAATCCAAAGAGCGAATTTTGTATGACTTCAATGTACGCCAATACTGCCATCAAGCATGTAACAATCACTAACATTCATTCTTTCTTTATCCTTGTTTTCATATCTAACCCGCATCGAGGAATAATTCATCGAAGAGGAAAGGCATCTCTTATCATGGCAGCGTAATGGCCGAGAAAACGTCGGTTTGCGGTCGCATCTCTCCATTCTCGGTTCTGCCCCACGCTCGCCAAATCGATGCGCACTTGATCCGCCCACCTAGCTTGCTGCACTCCACGCCTTTGTTAAGTATAAAGTTTCTGTAATCATTGAATACTAATTGAAAGGTAAATCAAATGAACTTATTATTTAACTAATAACAAATTTGTTCCACAGAGCGATTTACAAAACACCACACAAAATCCCTCCTTTCACATATCCTTAGGCAAAACACTTCACTACCGTTATATGTATGACTGATTCATGTTCTTTCGACCTTGCATCATTCATACGTGTAGGGGAAGTCTAGAGTAAAAGCAAAACTTAAAGAACCTTCTGGTCAAAGATGTTGCGTTGCCTACTTCCAAAACTCCAAATCCCTCGGTGTATTATGGACGGTATGAGTTTTCAAACTTATGCTGGAGAATTGGCCCCTGACCCCCTTGTACATCAATAAAATAAAATAAAATAAGTTTCGTCAAACATTATTTAAGAATATTTCTACAGAAATATTTCTGATTTTTTTTCAAGAATATTTTTAGTGATTTCTAAAATATTCCGTTTACAATTCGCTGGAAATAATCCAGGAATGATTCCTAGATGAATTATTTGAACAAATCTCTGTAGTTATTCCTGATGATTCTCTCAGAGAAATATTTGTTTGGAAAGCTGATAAACAGTAGAGTCATCTCTGGAGTAATTATGGTTGAAGAAGAAAAGTATTCTAGAACAAAATCTTGATAGAAATCAATGGAGTTGAGACTTGCTCCAGGAATTTCTGAAATAATCTTTGGAGGACATCCTGAAGCAATAGTTGATGTAAGGTTTGGAGTGATTTTTAGAATTACGCTCTGAAAAAATCTAGATTAAATTCTCAAAAGTATCTTGAAAAAAACTTGGAGGAATTCCTCTGTAAAATAAATACTAAATGAACTCCTGCGAAAAACTGCGAAATAATACATGAATGAAACTGTGGGCTAATACCTGAGTTAATTTCCATAAATTCCTTGAGAACATCATGATAAAAAAGCTGTAATACTTAACGCAATGTCATGAGAAATTAAAAAAAGCCCTTGAAAATATTTGTGCTCGATCCGATTATCCGAGATTTTTTTATCTCTTGGTTCCTGTTTAGTTTCTATGTGTATTTTCATATGTTCCTAGTTGGTCTCATTTTGGTTATTTTGGAACTCTTAAAAAATTAAATTAATGTAGAATGATTAACACATAATGAAAAAAGTCTGGATGTTTCTTACTATATCACGAAGACAAAAAAAATATTTCTGGAAAAATATTGGTATCATCTAAATTCTTTAAACGTTGTCAAAAGTTACTTAAACAAGCTTATATTTTTTGAAATGTTTACAGATTTATTAATGTATTTATTTATTTATGATAATATAAAGACTAGATACAAAAGTATAGCTTTGTTCCTCAAAAATAAAGTTGGTATTGATTATAAAAAAAAACATAGATAAAATAGTGTGTACTTTGTTTGTATTGTGATACATTGATGTTAATTTGTTTGAATTTCTTTTTTGATTTTTAGAGAAAGTTCAAAGCATAGTGAGATTTTTTTAGAATATTTGTTGTTTATAAAGTACGATTTCATTTTTTTCTTCATTCCAACCTATCTTCTTAAAACACTTCTTAAAAATATAAAAACTTCGAAAACTCATATTGTTGTACTTATTATCGCCTGTGCCACTACAGGAACACATGTGCCTATAGAAGCCCTATTTTTAATTCTTGTTCATATAAAAAAGTTTCTGTTAGTAGTGCTACTATAGAAACAATAAATTTACTATAGGTGCAAGGAAGCTTATATTTTATGTAAAACTATTCATTCGATATTTTTTTCAAATCGTTCTGTGTATCAATAGTACTTAAATAAATAGCTCCTGACCTTCATGTCAAAAAATAGTTTGCAACGATTCATAGCAAAACGATCGTAAAAAGCCGGCTATAAAGAACTGTCTACAAAGGGAACACCGCGACCCTAGTACTAAATTCGGTTTTCATTTACTAAACAGCTCGAAAATTTATTATGTTTAAAATACCCACCAACTTGAAGCTTTTATCTTGTACTTACATAAATATGGTGCTAAAACGAACATGTTCTAAGGATTCCTAGAACTAGAAAAAAATTCATTTTTCATAACAAATTTTAGAGAAAATTTTAATTATAATCCAAAATTTATATGGGAAAATTACCCCAATTAGATCATGTTAATTTTAGCAACAAGAAAAAAAAAAGGAATAAAAGCTTTCATATGATTTATACATATAGAAAATAAGGTTGAATAAACAATCCCGCATTTTGGAATAATTATAATGAAATTAATATGGTTGTTAGTTAACCAATGGGTTTTACTAGTCAAGAAAGTGCTAAAAATTAAGTCCTAAAATTTTTAATAAAGTCTTGTTTTTATTTAATAACACGAAAGAGCATGTTACTGCAACTATTTTAGCAATGTTTTCCCCCTCAAAGAACGACTATATCATGCATCAGATTTAATTTAAAAATTGGATCCATAAATGAACCTTGACACTTTTGATCATGTTTGACGATCGCTTAGTCGACAAAAACACCACAGGGGTTTTAGTTTTAACACTGGGGTTGTTCCTATATCTGACATTTCGGACGGGACACGGAAAACAAAATACACCCAAAATTTAAGTTTAAGCCAAGTGGTGTGACAAAATCTAAAAAAACATAAAAAAAATGTTTTTTTTTATTTCAAACCAATGGAAAACATTAGAAAATTAAGTAAACATGTGTTTTTGGCCTAAACTTAAGCGTTTGACGCTATATATAGGACAGGGCTTTAGAACCCTATTGAAATGGCGCTTATTTCAATATGCCAGATTACGGTAGTGAAGGAATTGTACAAAAAAGTCATCAATGGTACCTGGAGTTAATCCACTCCAAACTTTCGGTTGACTTCCGAAAAGAACTGTTTAACAAAATTTGTTTTAATTTAATTTAATTTAATTTTAGAGAAAATCCAATCTCGATTCCAAGAAGATCCAGGAGTAACTTATGTAAAAATAAGGGAGTAATTCAAAATAAACTCCTTCTAAAAAGTCCATGAAAAAAATACCAGAGAAATTTCGAAGAATAAAGAAAGTTAAAAAAGTAGATGTCGCGTATTCCGACTACCTCTTATAATCTTCTTAAGTATCAGCTATTCGCATCCACTGAACTCGATAAGGATAGGCAATTACGATCGAATTAAAAAATACAATAATCTAATGTACTTCTTTGATTTTCTTAATTGAGATTCTGCTCAGAGAATTCTAAAAGGAATTCTCGCAGGATTTAAACATGATCTTTCTTATGTATTTGTCCAAAAGTTAAGCAATTTCATTAGGTATTATAAGAATCAGAACGAAATCTTGAGGAACGTTCTTAAATTAGTCTTCGATAAATTTTATAAAAAAAATTAGAAATACAAACGGAAAAAATCCAGAAGTTCCTGCTGGCAAAAATATAAAATATTCTCAGAACGCTTGCACTCCACTCTTACTCCTTGAAAAAATCTAAGAGGAAATCTTGAAAGATCTTATGGAATAATTCCAGAAAGCTTGTCTCAAAAGTTCCTAGAAGGAACACATACAGTTATTTAAATCCAAGAAGAATCTAGAGCAATAACAAAACTTTTCAATAAATTCATGTCAAAACTCTAGTGAAATAAAAAAAAAACACGTGCGGGATTTCAGAAGACATCACTACAAGAATTGAATTGAAAAGTATGCCAAATATATATGAAGGAGTTTATGAAGCAATGAATTCTCGAATAATTTCAGAGATTTCCTAAAGAAAGAATTAAAAAGAAGATCCTGGCAAAACTTCTAGAAGGGGTTTCAAAACTCGAAGACAACACTTGAAGAAAAAAAAAACATTTGAAAGAATTCCAGGAAGGCCAAATATGGAAAATTGTAGAAATATTAAAGAGAATTCTTATAGAAATAAAAAAATCTTTTTACCGAAGATTTACAAGAAAAACTTATCATATGGTACTTTTTGTAGAAATTCAAGAGGATTTTTAGAACATATTTAGTAAGGAGCTCTTTAAGTGATTCAAAGTGAAATCGAAGATGGAGGTTTATTATTCCGTTGATTCATAGTGGTAATATATGATACATATGTTAATATTGTTTCTGATTATTGTTTAAATATTAAAAAAAAAAATGTTGGTAAATCTATACATTTCCAAATACAGTGGGGATTCGCTGGTTGGAACACGACTGCCTTCCATTTAGCGAATCCGACCCGTTAGTTGGCACGACTGACAGCTGGTGAAAATGCTCCACACTAACGCATCTGGAGAGCAAATCGTCACGAAACGCACATATACATACGCATTAGTGCTATATATGGAAACTTCAATGCGACGGCAATCAGACGTCAAAGTCAGTTTGACATTTTCTGTTGACATTTGAGTGCTTTTTAGTTGGAATATTTTCCAACCAGCGAACATCCAACCATCGAGTCATTCCATGTAGCGGACCCCCAACGAGCGAATCCCCACTGTAACGCTTCTGAAAAAAATATTTGGATAATTTTTGAATAATTGAAAACAGTTAAATAAGGTTGGATCGAGCAAAGGCGCTTAAATCAAGGCTCTAAAGCCAGGACATGTGGAAGAAGTGCCTTTCTCCCATTCCAGGAGAACTAGAGTTACAACAATGGAGTGTATATTTATTTTCTTAGCAACGCCACTCCCAACGATTTAACCTATAACCCTAAATCGAAACGGTTGGTACGGTTGTCCCCGTTTCTTCCTTCCTTAAATTTAAATTTTTTCGCCTATCATAATATACATTCGTGAATAACCTGATGGTCATGATTTTTTCAATTCTCTTCAACCCCAAAGTCTGCACAGTAGGCCTGGCCATTTTAATATTTGTATCATATTGCTGATAAATTTAGGTATTTCCAGGATGCTTTTCAATATTGGCTGTGCAAGCACTTAGAATAGAGTAGAATATAATTTGAAAACCGTTAATTAAGACTGAAGATTTCCGTTATAGATAATTTTTATATATTTCAAAGTTTCAATGAACCATTTGAGAAGACTGAGTTTTTCTGGACAAACATTTGCATCATTTCAAAACATTGAATTGCTGATGAAAGCTGAATATTTATGAGAATGTTTGACATATTTTTTTTATTTTTTTTTAAATTATATTGGATTACCAATAAAACTATTTATTTCAAAAACATGCGAGGGTGAATGAAATCAAAAAAAAATATTTAAAAAAATCCAATTTTTCAGTAGGTGATGCAATTTGTCAAAGACTATTCCTAGCACTTATAGATGAGCGGGTTTAGAAGCAAAGGGGCATGACAAAATCTTAGATTTGATAAAATAGACCTAGTTTTGATAAAATAAATAGAATAGAAATGTAGTTTTTTCATCAATTGTTCATTGCATACAAATTGTATGGAACCGAAAATCAAGCCAATTCATCTGTAGTGGAACTCCCGAAGTCCTCCTCGAGAGGCTTGGGCTGTCAACGGTATGACTAGAAGAGAAATAACTTGCCATATACCTGCATTTCTAGACGAGGGAACTGCTTGTAGAATTTCGAAAATTTCAGGTGAATCTATGGCAGAAAGATTTCCTAAATCGGGTTTGTTTGAAATCTTTGCATCTAAGAATTCCCCAAAAATAAAGAATGAATTAAGATCTTGAAAACTGATTTTAGTATAATATTTGAATGAAACTTCCGTTAATGTAGAAAACTCAAATCTTATTCAATAACATTTTCTTTCCTTTTTCTAGATCAACAACGAAAACTTGAACGGGCTTTGCAGAGCATATGTGAAAAATTCCATTGCAGTTCGTCGGATTTACACCTGAAGCATCCCAATGATGGTTATGGTTCATCAGTTAGATAAATGCTAAGGTGGAGATAAATCGACGCCAAACCTCAGATTTTCACAAATCAGGAAAACCAAACTTCCTACTAAGCTGAAAACTTGATCGAATGGTCACTACCAGGGAGTGACAAATCGATCAAGTTTCCAGCTCCAATGAAAGCTCGGTTCTTCATATTTGTGCTCTTTAAAATTTCAGATTTGGCTTCGATTCATCTTTACCTTAATGCAAACAAAAAATGTAATATATCTCGATTACTTTTTCAAATCGACGTAAGTAACTTTCATATGGTTTTGAGAAAATTAATTCAGAAGAATCACAACCTGTCTTATAAAACTGTTTTAAAATTAATCAACTTTTTAAATTTTTTCGCCGTGTACATCGCTTAAATTTTGCATACATTAAGCTCGCGTTCAAAAACTAGGGAGTTCCTGTTATTTCCCACAAAAAAAATATTACAAAATGATAAGCCGATTTATTCAGTTACTTTCGACGTTTTTCTACCAGTGTAAAATCGGCTCAAGTAGTGTTTTGTTTTGATTCGTGGTTAAGTCACTTTGTCTCTCCATACAGCGGGGCGGCGAAAGTAGTGGTTAGGTTGCGAAAGTTGAGAATCTTACTTTCGTCGTTTTGTAAATCCGGAAATTAATCGTTTTAAAAGTGAAAAATCGAGTTGGTTCAGAGCGCAACGTGTAGAATTTCGTCTGCGAAACACGTAGAATCGATAAAGTAAGTTTGTATACTTTTTTGACTTGAGTCTGTTAGAATAAGTTTTCGAGATATGATTATGAATAAAAATGTAATTAATGTTTTAAATGACTCTATATTGTGTTTATTCACAAATTTTACAACGCTGAAAGTGGTGGGTGGTTGTCCTCAAAATGATACAGCGCTTAAAAAATTTGAAGAATATTCATGGAAAAAGCGTTACGATGGTAGTCAAAAATGTGCATTATTGGCGTTATAAAATTTGTGAATGAACCTTATTATTATTATTTATGTGAAAATATTTTAACATTTTATCATCAAATCTGTTCAATGGTTGATTAAATTGCTTTTATCATTTCCAAAATCAATAGCTTCAAAAATAGCTCAATATGTGGGTAAACGCCCATTTAACATCATAAACATTATCTAAAAGCAAAAAAATGATAAAAAAGCAATTTGATCAACCATTGAGCAGAATTAAAGATCGCTTTTTTCGCTTGAATCGCTTAGATTACATAGTTTTCATATTACA
The DNA here is from genome assembly GCF_002204515.2 of Aedes aegypti. Classification (NCBI taxonomy): domain Eukaryota; kingdom Metazoa; phylum Arthropoda; class Insecta; order Diptera; family Culicidae; genus Aedes; species Aedes aegypti. The sequence continues at coordinate 213,559,049 of NC_035107.1, read as the reverse complement.
TCGCATCTATTACATCGGAACAATTACATCGGTCGCATTTATTACACCAATAGCCCGTGTGTACGTCGGACTGTGTAATATTACACAACCGAGGGAATGACTTGGTTGCAGCGGTTTCGATGTAATATTCAACAACTTTTTTTGCTGTGTAGATCAAGATGGGCTTGACGTTTTGCCGTTGTACCGCGCTACCGTTCACATTGTGCTTGGGGCTTTACGCATATATAATTTGGCCATTTATGGCCGGTACACTAATCATAAGTACACGCTAAGAAAATAAAATACTAGTTGGCATAAATACCATTCTAAAACCATATTCGGTCTATTCACCCCTTGGAATGCATATTTCTGGAATATGATTTCATAGTATAAAAATCGTTTAATAATCGTAATGCTTATCACGCTCCTATTTCTATACCGCCGTTATTCTTTTGTTTACAAAAAAATCTGAATCAAATATACGTGAAGATGAACTGAAAATTCAATACGAATAGAATAAAACAAACTATATCCCATTTATTTGTTTAATCATCATGTTCGTCATAAAAATAACATGTTATTCACTTTGGATAATACTGATTTGAAATGTACACTCTCATACTTGGACACTTTGTTCTAGCGTATGGTTCATCTTGTTTGGTGTCCATTTTAAGATCCCCTGCCTCATGGGAATTTTGCCAGATGCTGAGTGGAAACTCTCCTGTAATCGATTGAAAACTTTCAACCACAATTCATGAGTAAACATACAATCTAACTTACCATACGTCGGCCTTTTCATCGCTTCTAATCTCATCGTCCTCCTGGAGGAATCTTACTTTTTGGGTCGGTCAATAAATCTCCATTCCGGACGGCGAAAAATGTTTCCGGCGTTTCTAATACGTTTTGGTCACTACCGCAGGGCTGTATGAGCCATTTTACGAGACGTTTCGGAACAGCTGATCGCCGCAACGGCGTCAATTGACAGGAGACCTGGGATTAAATCCAGCGTGATTTTCAGCAACGCCTCATCTTACCAAACGAGGACATGGAGAAAATGACAAAAAAGAGATCCAAAAGTGTTCGTTACTGCAACATTACACCTAGTTATTGTATCAGCTACCTCTTTGTTACCCATATTGCACATAAAAAAGCACTTTTGTGATCAGACATATTTTAATAATTTTTCTCCATTTAAGTTTTCGCCTGGATGAAAAGCTACGCTAGAAATGCGCACAGTCATCAACCATCATCATCGCGAAAACTGACGCCGTTGATTGAAAAATCCCAGGTCTCCTGTCATTTGACCAGGCTTCGTAAAATGGCTTATTACTTCAATCACGGCTATTTTAATTTATTTCCAACTGCCCGATCAAGGAGAAAAACTTAAAATTCGCAACCACACAGGAAAATTGTTCCTCCGGCCATCTTGGTATACCGAAACTGAAGCAAAAAAAATCGAAGTCCCAAGTGTAACAACAAGCAACACAAATGCATGACAAAAAATAATTTCCAAATATGCATCGTCTAGTATAAAAAATATATTAGAAATGCATAATTAATATAATTTGTAAATAATAAGCACCTTAAATGAAACACAACTAATAAATAGCAATCTAATTAGCATTTTGCATTTTCTCCGTGTACTGTGCAAAAGCATACACGCAAAAAAATTGTGCGGTATAAACTACCATTTTAGGGGGCTAACTTAAGGCTCAAGAATCCATCATTCAATCATCAGCAATCATCAAAAATTAAAAACCAGTTTTTTCGTTCAAATTTAAATAAATTCGTATGAAAATTTATCATCGCATTACAGATACCTAGCAAAGACAAATTAAAAACCCCCATGTCCCTTGCAGTTGCCCAAAATTTTATGGATCATAAGGTAATCTAGGATGCCGTGAAAAGTGTACTGCGATCTGTCAAACTTGGGTACCTTTTGCACTACCGAGGGACCAAATGCAGTACTAGAAGTGGTACCCAATCTGAGCCCGAGTGGGACGGACCTGTACCTAGTGCAATGCATTGATAGATTTTCTTGAAGATTGTTTCAGTTTTGAGCAAAAACTGCGATGCAAGAATCTGTGACCAAATCGGTCCCTGTTGGTTCGTGAGCGTGTGAGCGTGGATCCTGTTTAAAATTGGTTCATTTTGCGTAAACGGCATGATTCTTTCCACCACTGCTTCCATCTAACGAATCCGACCCGTTAGTTGTAACGATTGACAGCTGGTGAAAATGCTCCAGACTAACGCATTTGGAGCGCAAATCGTCACGAAACGCACATATACATACACATTTGTTCAATATGGAGATTTTAATGCGACGGTAGTCAGACGTCAAAGTTAGTTTGGCATCTTCTCCTGACATTCTAGTGCTTTTTAGTTGGATTTTTTTTCCAACCAGCGAACATCCAACCATCGAGTCATTCCATGTAGCGGACACCCAACGAGCGAATCCCCACTGTACTTCGCTTTTGTGCTAACAAGAATACAGTTTAAACAGGTCTGTCACACTCGGGCTCAGATTGAGTACCACTTCTAGTACTGCATTTGGTCCCTCGGTAGTGCAAAAGGTACCCAAGTTTGACAGATCGCAGTACACTTTTCACGGCATTCTAGATTACCTCATGAGCCATAAAATTTTGGGCAACTGCAAGGGACATGGAGGTCTTTAATTTGTCTTTGGTTTAAAACAACCTAATGGTTCAACCTCATTTTTCAAACAACAAAATGGATGTTTCAAACGATTCCTTTTTAAGCCTGATTCGCTGCTGACAAGTAATTTCTCGGCTTATCTTGATGCATGGGAAATTTCTGCAAGGAATCGATCAAGAATGCGCTTTTTTTCTGAAGGCAGTACGCAGTTGAAAAGAACTGTCAGTTCAAATGGGAGTCACTGTAGAAAATTTCTGCAAGGAATCGGCGAGAAATTTCTTTAGCGATTCCTTTTCAGTAGCAAATCTGGCTTTAAGCCTGATTTGCTGCTAAATCAGAGAATAAGTGCTCTGAAGACACCAACGAGGTTCGATGCAATCCCGCACTTTTATTCACACTTTCGCACTTATGAGGCCGCACTTCGCAGTCCAGTCAGGTCGGTCACACTCGGGCTCAGATTGTGTGCCACTTCTAGTACTGCATTTGGTCCCTCGGTAATACAAAAGGTACCCACAGGTCCGTCCCGCTCGGGCTCAGATTGGGTACCACTTCTAGTACTGCATTAGGTCCCTCGGTAATGCAAAAGGTACCCAAGTTTGACAGATCGCAGTACACTTTGAACGACATTCTAGATTACCTTATGAGCCATAAAATTTTGAGCAAATGCAAGGGACATGGGGGTCTTTAATTTGTCTTTGGTACCCAAGTTTGACAGTTTGCAGTACACTTTTCACGGCATTCTAGATTACCTTATGAGCCATAAAATTTTGGGCAATTTCAAGGTACATGGAGGTCTTTAATTTGTCTTTGGTCCAGTGGTGAAAGAAATACACAATATGCACTTCAACAGAAAAGCAATCGCCGGGAAGTTTCTTGCAAGAAATGCTCAAGAAAAGCATTTTTCTTTGATCGCAGTACGCAGTTGAAAAGAAATGTCAATTCAAATGGGAGTCACTGTAGAAGATTACTTGACCGATTATTTTCGCAGAAATTTTTACTTTTCTTGAGCTGAACAGCATATTTCTCGCGTAACAATTCCAAAGGGCCAATCCTCAGATCGTTGACTCTGAGAAAAGTCGATTTGAATAATGTTCATTTTCAATTCCTATTTCTCTGTATTCAAGTCAATCAGTGTAATGTCTTGCACGTTGAGTGACGATTTACTATTACTACCCGCTAATAATCGATTTTATTCTGAAAACTGACAAAAATGTGGAAAAAAAGATGAGTTTAAATGCTAGGCCCATTTTCGATTTTCAACAAGGCATGGGCCTTTTTTATTGGTCAAATTGAATTTTATTAGAGTGCTTGGCCCAAGGCTAGGCCTTTTCGGTTTTCAATGAATGAGCAAGAGAGAGTCATTGGCCTCTCACCATGCTAAAACCAATGACAGTTTGCGAAATTTTCCGATTGTAGGACCTCTTGATGGAGCAAGAACCGATCATTGGCCTTTTCGAGCGGGGACCAATGAATGATTTGGAAAAAAGCGGTTATTGGCCGTTTTGAAAATCGAGTTTATAACGGTAAGTTTTATGATTATGTTGACAATGTTTGCATAGTTTGTGGGTGCTGGGAGATGCTATCAAATGGTATCAAAACCTGTTTTGTTTACAATTTGATCATTGGCCCTTTAGAACTGTTACGCGAGATTTAGCTTAAGCTAAGTATGCTGTTCCGCTCGAGAAAAGTAGAGAAATTCCTTGACGGAATGGGTCAAGGAATTTCCTACAGAGAGCCTCATTTAAAGCCTAAAGGCCCAAACGCAATGATAGCGGAACGGCAACGGAATGCGGAACCGGTTCGCCAGCATGAATCACACCATCTCGACTGAGCTGACAACGAATGAAATTGAATCAACACTGAGTCGACAAGCTTGTTGTAGTTCATGCTGGCGAACCGGTTCCGCTTTCCGTTGCCGTTCCGCTATCATTGCGTTTGGGCCTTAATTTGCTGCTGAATCGCTGAAGAAATTTCTCGACGATTCCTTGCAGAAATTTTCTACAGTGACTCCCGTTTGAAAAAAGCGCTTCCTTGATCGAATCCTTGTAGGAATTTTCCATGCATCAAGATAGGCCAAGAAATTTCTTGTCAGCAGCGAATCAGGCTTGTCAGTTTAGTGCTAGAGCGACCATAACGCATGCTTCGAAGATTTTGACGAATTTCAATCAAAAAATCCCACAGTCTTCCGGTTCTGCTTTCAATGACGTGCAATCCCCTGCTAGACCGGTGCCAACGTCTGCATCAGCCAGCCATCAACGAAGCAGCAGAGGGAGAAAGGAAAAGAAAATTCTCGCGACGTCTGCCATCAAGAAAAGAACTTCGGAAAAGAGACTGATTTTTCACGCGTAAAATTTCCCGTTCTAAAAGTGACCGAAGCTGCCCAAAAGTGTTGCAAAGTGTGCCCCAGAGTCGGAACCACCGGTGGAAAGTCGATTCGTCCGGCTTCGAGTGCGGCCAGCTGGATTATTTCGATCCGTGGGGTTTCGCGAGTTTCGTTGTTTCGCAGTCAAGTGGTGGCAGGAGAAAAAAATGTGTAAGTTTTCTTTCTCTCCCTGGGGTCGTCGGGATTTCGATTCGATGTGAAGTGGTGTTCCTTTTCGTCCGAGTGAGTACCGGGGTGCCAGCAGGGTTTGTTTTTGCAAAAAGGTTCTGGAAGATGTTTTCTGTTTTTTTAATATGTCGGGTGGAATGGAAAGATAATTCACAGGGTTTTAAATTTATGAAACAGTTATAATCGCAAGTGATATAAGACATGACGTTTATAGTTATTCTGGACAATATTTTTGAGTGATTAAACTACGTTCCATTAGTTTGATTCCTTCATCTGGCAACTGTTCTCTGAAAATCTCGATTTCTAGCGTGACATATGAAAAAGCACGATTAAAAATGTATTAAAAATATTTTTTTGCAATTTCTCATCGTAAGGGTTTATTCAAATATTACGTATCGCAAAATTTGCCAATTTTGGACCCCCTCCCTCCCCCACGTAACAGCTTTTGTATGGAAATTTTTAAATTTTTGTATGAACCGTAACACTATGTCAGACTCCCTCCCTCCCCCTGTTGCGTTACGTAATATTTGAACAATCCCTAATACACCCGATTTTGTTTTTGCACGGATTTTTTTTTTACACGGCCGTGCCAAAAAAGTGTCCATACATTTCTTCCGCCAAAACCTTATTTTTGCATGAAACGTCGAGAAATTGTGTTACTTATTTTTGCACGGTTTTTGAAATTTTGAGCTGAAAACTTGGCCTACTTTCCTGCACTGAATTATACAGTGCGATAATAGTCATTACGTAACTGAAATCAGTGCTTTGATTATCCATTACGCAACTGTTTTGAGTTTCGTCATGAATCATTACACAACAGTTTTTCAGAAATTGTAAAATAATGGTGAATGCTTTCCAAAATAATTTCCGATTCCCTTAAGTGGTCTTCTACGAAAGTGCAAAAAATGTTGTACGCAACTCGTTGCAGAACTCGTTTTTTTACAGCACTCATCGTTATTATCCAATGGATGCATGGATGCCCATGTGGATTTTCATGAAATATCTCCAAATGTCCAACTTATGGGAAATAATCGCCTATCTCGATGCGTGGGAAATTTCTTGCAAGAAATGCTCAAGAAAAGCATTTTTCTTTGATCGCAGTACGCAGTTGAAAGGAAATGTCGATTCAAATGGAGCTCACTGTAGAAAATTTCTTGCGCAGAATTTTTACTTTTCTTGAGCTGAACAGCATACTTAGCTTTAGACGGCATTTTCAGTTATTGCATAAGATGTTGTATGCAATTCATTGCAAAACTCGATTTTTTCGTACTCGTCGTATAAATGGATAAATGAACGACTCGTGCTGAAAAATCATCATTTTGCAACTTGTTGCATAAATAACTATTTTTGCATTCAAAATATGAAAAAAGTTTAGCTTTGTATATTAAGTTATGATTAAGGTTTTTAATTTTTGATGATTGCTGATGATTGAATGATGGATTCTTGAGCCTTAAATATTCACTACAAAAATGACTATGGAAAGTAAGACGCTGAGATCGATCATTAGGGTACACTTGCTAGTTTCGAGAAATTGTTGAACAGACAAGGAAAGTGACTTTTTTCTTTAACCCCTCTACCGGCAGCTTCATTGTGTACCGCTAAAGAAATATTCAAATCGCGATAACTTTTATCCAGATAACCAGATCACCAATGATTAATATATATTAATATATTTTTTAGATCTTGTAAAAAAATGGTGCAAACATATCGAGAAACAAAAAAGTTATCGCGATTTGAGTATTTTTTCAATGGTAAAAAATGAAGCTGCCGGTAGAGGGGTTAAGGATATATTAACGTAATGATAAATACTTTTAAGAAGGCAAAATGAAATTAACTAGAAATAATATTAAACAGCCTAATTTCGTTAAGACTTGACGACAATTGACATTTAAGACTCTAATCTCACGTAAAAGACAGGAGTCATCAGAACAGCACTAAAATGACAAATTATTCAAAACCATTTCGACTAGACAGTATTAGTAATGACACTACTACATTACTATTTCAAACAAATTCTGATGGAGCTGCTGATTTTCACAATGCTTCCTTTTCTCAGAAACAAGGGAATATGGGTATTTTTCAAAAACTATTTTTTTTTAAACTGTTTATTTGGCAGGCTCAAGCGCACTAAGGCATAACAGAGCCGAGTTCAAATTGTTATTTTTACAGGAAATATAACATAATATGTAAAATATAATAATACACGTGAAAACTATTGTTTGCGAATACTCTTCTTTGGTGGCGATTGCGCTTGCTCCTTCTCCAATTGAGCTTGGCGCTGTCGAGAAAGGTCTCGTTTGTACTTCTCTTGTCGGCTTTTCCTTTCTGCTTCACATTTTTCCCAGTGATCCCTCTGCTCTCGCTCTCTTGCCTCTAAACTTTCCTTGTAACGTCGCTGCATAGATTTTTCGTTTTTCCTGTATTCCTCCTGACGACGTCGTTTTTCCTCCTCGAACTTCGCCCAATTTTCTGCTAGGTTCCTTTCGTATTCACTGCGATACACAGGCTCCGCTACCTCCGATGTTTCTTGACTTCCAACTGGCACAATGTACACAGCTTCATTATCGACCTCTTCGATAACCTCTTCCTCCAAAATCTCAACTGATTCCTGCTCCTCAGTACCGGTTACAGCTTCAATAACCACTCCAGCATAGGTTCTGGGTAAGTTAACCTCTCTTTTCTCATTCTCCCGCTGGGTCCGGACAGCTCGTTGTGGGCAATTACTCCTTTGATGTCCAACCGATTGGCATAAAAAGCACTTGTTCCGTAATTCCTCGTAAAAAATTTTTCCTTTCCAATGAAGTATTTCAACAGTTGGAGGAGTCTCTTTCTCCACCTCCATGTATAATCCCCTCACACCGGTAAACATATGGTCAAGTCCCAAATCAGATGGAAATTTTTCCCGTATCATCCTTTCAATTTTGCCGTATTTCCCGAGTGCCAACGACAGGTCTTCGTCAGAAATTTCCGGCGGGACGTCGAAAACTCTCACGTAGCGAATATTTCCGCCAGCGGGTAACATACGGACATCAATTGACTTTCCATTGGAATACTGGAATTTAACGATGTCAACGTTCCTTTGTAAAGCCTGCTTCATTGCGTCCGTCGACATGTATTTAATACAGAGACTCCTGTCGTCTCCCATCTTGTAGACGGTTTCCATGTGCATTACATTCGGTTCCAACTTCTTCAGGAATGCTGCAATTTCAGCCCAGGTCGGGCGCGGGGCCGACACAGGGAAACGAAATTTCACCGTATTCTCAATTATTCCTCCACTCATCATGGTAGTTGATCGCTACTTCTGTTTTATTTGCACAGAAGAAATCTAGCAAATGAGCAAACCGATACAACGCACAACTGCTTGTAGGTATACTTTAATCAAAAAGCAACAAAAGATACCGCATGCTATTGATTCCGAAGAACAGCTGCTACTACGTCTGAATGCGACGAGTTGAAAACAACAACTGATTTTCAAAAACTACCACGTCACAATACGAATAAAAAAACAGTGTTCATGTGGGCACTATAGCGTAGTCCGTTTGAGTATTGGTCCTGGTAGAGGAGAAACTTGGCAAAAGCCGCAGACCGAGGGTTCAGCCTTGACAAGTTAAGCTGGCAGGCAACTCCAACTGAATACCATACAAAAAAAGAAACTGATGATTACCCAGAAAATTGGCTTGTTGTTCAGGGGTATCCAGTTTTTTTTCATATTCAAACATTAAACCAGTACCCGAAGACAAAATTAATTCATTGTAGAATATGTTCATGACAAGGGATTTTTTCGTCAAAACCCAGAGCAAACATTTTTTTGCAAGAAATTCTCTTCAAACGAAAAAAAAAAAAATTCGGCTGCGCCGCTATTAAAACATTTGAGCTGTTCAGTTAGGATCCTTTCGATTATGAAATTTTATCGACTTACCGAAACATGATTGACGTTTTTAATATCTTCATATTAAATCAGTCAAAGATTATCATATATATGGCCGATAGCAGGTTTCTTTTTAGAGAATTGGTTTTTATATTTATGCAAGTCTCTAAAAAGAATGTATGTTTCATGAAATGTCTCTCAAGTCTCTATTTCAACCAAAATGGTCTCTAAAGTCTCATTTTTCCTTGTTAAATTTGTCTTTATATTTCTCAAGAACAGCTCCAGGAATTATCCTAATGGTTTCTCCAGGAATTTTATTTAAAATACTATCAGGAACTAATACAGGGTTCTTCCCATAAATTATTCAAGAAATTCGTCTACCAATTCTTGCAATATTTTTTTACAAATGATGTCTAAAGGATTTGCTTCGAGAAATCCTCGTGCGCTTCAATGTAACTACCTCCAGTTATTTTCTCAGGGATTACTTTAAACAATTTTCCAAAGACTATTCTAGGACACCTTCAGATATTTTTCAAGAACTTTTCAACCGAATTCTTAAGTCGTTACTCTAAGAGATCTTCCAACGATCTCCACAGATTTTTTTTTCAAGAAAATCCGCAAAGGTTCATTCTAGAGTTTTTGGTAAAATTCGTTCAAGGATTTTTTTTTTCAAGAAACTCGCTAAGAATTTCTACGCCATTAGTAGTAATCTCTGGAGTAATTCCTGAAGGCATCCTTAGAAACATATGTAGTTAAAATATTGAGGAAATTTAAAAAGACAATTTTGTAGAAAATCCTGAGAAATCCTTGGAGACAACTGCAGTAGTTTCTGGTTGAATATTCCAACAAGTTTCAAACGAGGGTCTTGGAGGTTGTAGAAAAACCGATGGAAGGATCGCCGGTTAAAATCATGAAGGACTAAGGGTTTTCTAAAAAAAATAAATAAAAAAATATCAGAAATAATATATAAAAGGATTCCTGTTGGAATCCCTGAGGTATTGTTGGTGGTTATTTTTTGAAAAAAATCAGGTTTAATTTTGAGATATCCAAAAAAAAAATTTATAAATTCCTTAGAAATATTCTGGGAATGGTTTCATGGGAAATAATCCCAAATTAAAATTCTAAAGAAAAAAGAAAATCTCAAACAAGGTTATCTGTCCATTCATCCAACCTAAAAAAAAACATTACGACTGTCACGAGAAATTCCCAAAACAAGTTTTCGAAAAATTCTCTGATCGTATCAAACGCTTTTCTCATGGTTACTGTTAGTTTTTTTTTTTTTATATTGTTTGGTCTTTTTTCGGTCTTTTTCTGGTTCCTGTTTAGCCTCTCCTTTCAGGAATAAGCTTTTTAAATCTCTTATTTTTAAGATACTCAGTCGCTACCAGAAGTGCTTCGCTTTATTAACAATTTTTTTAAATTATTGAAAATATTTAATATCAGAAAAAAAAACAACAAAAGTAATCTAGAATTTTAACAACTTTAAATTTACAACTCTAATTTGATCAAATTTCAACCGCCACTTACAAACCTGAAACAAACCCTAGAATGTGACCCATCAAATTTCATAAATCAAGCATGATTTTTCAAATCGGCGTATCTAACACTCGGATGGTTTCGAGAAAAATGCGATGCAAAATATTGTAAAGCATTTTAACTCCTGTTTAAAATGTTTTGCATTTTTTCTATTGCGATGTCTACTATAAGTTGAAAAAAAGAACACTGTTTCTAACCACTATTAAACAAATCCGATTTGTTTTGAATTTTATTGAAAAACAGGTAAAATTAGAGAATAAACCCTTTTGCTTTGTGCTGCTCACATACACCATGGATGATTCGTCGATACCATACCTTGATTGATACATACACCTTGCTTGATGCGTCGGTTTGACAGTTCGTTTTTCACATCCGTCACGTCATATACACCAGTATTGTTTTGAAGTTGCACATACACCGGTTTGCAAATTCCCATAAAACTTATTAAACTTAGTCAATTCGTCAGTTTCAACTTTCAACGACAACGAATATTAGTTTCCGAATGTTTCCAATTTCAACTCGACTAAGAGGAGCACCGGACGGAGCCGTAAATAACAAAAGCAGGAGGAGAACAGTTCTTGTGCGAAATTTGGTGAGAAATATTGTCTTAAACCGAATACTGATGATGTTCCACATCAGTTTGCCGACCCGTCAGCTCGCTCAACTGTGGAAATCCAATTCTCTCGATTTCCAACATGTTTAGTGATTTGGAAACAGTATGACGTATCTGGTGTTCGAAATTTTATGTTTTGATTCTACATATAGGTCGCTTTACTATGAGCATATGTACGGTGTATGTGCTAGCATGAAAAATGTTGACAGTTGAGTCGCTTTGCAAACGAAGGGTGTATGTAGCCAAATTAAAAACACTGAGTAAAGTGCACATAGGGCATAATTTTAATTTATTTCTAAAAATCAAAAAATGGATGTAGGAATACTTTTATAGACACAATAGGTAGATTATGCGTTTGTCAAGCCCATGCAAAGCAAATCTCGATTTGTTTATTTTTGCAGATACGTCGGATTGAAAAGTTTGGCTTGAAATGTTCAGTACTAATTTAATGGTTATCAAAGCAAATGCATACGGCCATCCTTAGCCTAGTGGTAACATCCGCGGCTACAAAGCAAAGCCAAGCTAAAATATTTAAATTTTAGATATCCATGGAAGAAGTGCTTGGTAGAATTTCGGTTAAGGGTGTGAAGCGATTCACCGTTTCGTTTAACTTTTAGTTAAAATTCGACAGCTAGAGAGTTATTTCCCTTCCGGTTAAAAATAACTCTGCTCTGGAGCATGGTTAAACTTGACAGTTCGAAAGTTATTTTCTGCTCCCGTGAATAGGCCTTTTCATGTGACAGGTCCGTCTATGCATTTGTTAAAATCGGTGGAGGACCGATGCTAACACGGGCCTGTCATTTTCATAGAAGAACTGTCAAAGAGCTTCCCGATCAGCTGATTTGAAACGTCTTGTGAATAGGCCTGTTTGGGAATAACTAACTACTGTCAACTTTGTTCTGAAATAACTGCTCGACAGTCAAAGCTCAAATGGGTCGACTGCGTCGCTCAATTTAACCATTTGAGGGGAAAATAACCATCGAAATGTCAAATTTTAACTAATAGTTAAACGAATTGGTGGAACGGTTCACACCCCAATATTACTTGCTGCATATACAGTTGTGTTCAGAATAATAGTAGTGAAAGCCGATTTTCATACAAAATGCTCAACTTTGGCATGCGTTGACGGGGTTGGTGGTCTGATGGCTACCGCTTCTGCTTCATATACAGAAGGTCATGGGTTCAATCCCAGGCCCGTCCCTTTCCTCGTACTTTGTAATTGTATTTCTATCACTTGCTTCTATCTTCCATTCTAAATATATCACACTCAAAACTATTCGTTCATAGCAAACGCTAGAACCAGAGACGGACAAGAAACGGTTTCCCTAACGCTTCCTACTTCCACGCGCACGCCTTTCTTACGCCTTATACATAGGCAGTCTGCTAACCACAAAAGCAAACCTCTCTGCCATGCCTTTCCCCCAATCCATACACTCCCGCATGAACTGACGTGGATGCAGTGGAATATACGGTCTACGTGGGAGTCAGTTCAATGCATCATCAATTCCTCCCCCTTCCCCTCATTGGTCTGCATTCTGACGTGGCAGGTGCCATTGTTGCCTAAAAATAGAAGATCACCAGCACTTATACACTGAGGATGCCTGTTAGTCCCAAGCAGTCATTCGGTTGGTTCCTTGTGTAAGTGCAGCTGATCTGGCGAAACTGGAGTGCATCCACGGGCGGCCAATCAAGCTCAAGCTCAAGCTCTCAAAATGCTCAACTTTGGCATGCTGTAACTTTGTTTCCATATAAGCAATCGGCATGAAATTTCGGTAGTGAACTACAAATGTACTCAATTTTAGTATCACAAACCGGCTAAAACTGTTCAGTTCAGTGGTGATAGTCAGCTTCTAACAAATATTTTATAGCATATAGTTTTTATAGCGAGCGTAAAAAGCTGAATAAGCTAAGTATGCAGTTTTGCCCAAGAAAAATAAAGGCATTATTTCTCGGCTGAATGGGTCAAGTAATTTCCTACAGAGAGCCCCATTTAAAATGACATTTCTTCTCAACTGCGTACTATGATCAAAGAAATGAGATTCTAAAAACGACAATTTTTTTTTAATGAGTTTTTCTTGACCATTGCTTGAAAGAAATTTTCCATAAAAAAAAGGCGATTAATTTTCTTGTCAGAAGAATACCAATCTATGGGGCTCTGCACTGTTATGATTGTTGGCCTTGTTATTTACTAATTTCATGGGAGAGTAAAAGAGAGAGGCTTATTTTTGTGCAGAGCGCAATAGGCCTCTGCACTGCTTTGATTTTGTATGGGATTTTGACGTTTACTGGCCTTGTTGTTTACAAATGTCGTGAAAGAGTGAAAGAGAAGTCTCGAAAACTTATTCAAATAGTCTCAAGTCAGAAAAGTGAACAAACTTACTTTATCGAGCTTACGTGTTTCGCAGACGAAATTCCACACATTCCGCTCTTACCCAGTTAGATTTTTCACTTTTAGAATGTTTAATTCCGGAATTACAAAACGGCTTAAGTAAGAATTTCAACTTTCGCAACCCAACCGCTACTTTCACCGCTCCGTTGTATGGAGAGACAAAGTGACTTAACCACAAATCAAAACAAAACACTACTTGAGCCGATTTTACATTGGTAGAAAAACGTCGAAAGTAAGTGAATGAAACGGCTTATCATTTCTCGCGAAACATTACTAAAGGACCTATGTACAAATAAGAGATTCTCTCCTCTCTCGCTCTTTTTCGATTACAAAATTGGAATACTAAAGCTTTTGGGAAGTTTTTCACTGCAGATCGAAAAGCAATTTCTTTGACTAGCGTTTCATACAAAAAAAACGCAACATAAGAGGTTAATGTGACTCAGTTATTGATCAAAGAGAAAGTAAACAAAGAGAGCCTCTCCATGGGGTAAGACACTCATTAATATTGATATTAATATCCGTTAATACGGATTAATATATATTATTTCTATGATATCATCGAGTTACCTACGATTTTCCTAAAGACATCTGACAGAAGTAAGGTACAGTGGGGGAAGTGTATCAGTGGGGTAAGTGGATCATTTGTCCATATTGAGCATAAATACTTGAATATGTTGAATGTTTTTGCACCATTGCATCGTTTTAGGTTATGTTCTTACGTCCACACTGATACTAATGCAAAACTGGTACTACACGTACACTAACACAAGTAAACTTATTGGCTGCAAAAATCAATTAATTTCAAAATTGTTTTCCGTCAATCAAAAATCCATTGTATTTCTGCCTTAAATCAAATTCTACTAGTTTTTTAAACGCATGGTGAACATTTCAGTTCTTATTGAATGAATCACAATGAAAAATATGTGATTCTTATAAATAAAAACAGATATATTGGACATGATACACCTACCCCCACTTTTTAATGGGGTGGGGTAAGTGGATCAAGTATTATTATAATTTATTGGCAGACTGCTTACGATAATTTGAATAAGTTTGAATACTCGCAAATGTTGTTTTGTTTTTACTTTTTCTCATTACTAGCTTGAATTTGTCTAATTGACTATAGAAAATTTGAATTAATATACCTAACATATATGTTAATATTTCTGACGCAAGAAAATATAAGAGAATGAATATTGCAAAATTCAAACAAAACTTTTCGTGGTTTATTAAAGCTGAGTTGTAAAAGAGCAAAATATACAATTTTTCCAATTGAAAACATAATATCGTACCTTATTTGACCATATAAATTGTTCCAGACAGATAATAGAAATACATTCATAAATAGAATAGGAAGATTTCAGTTTGTTACTTAAACATAAATGTAACTAATATTTTTAAACTACCAGTGTTTTTCGAAAACTTCGTTAGGAATAATCCTACAATACTTCAGTATAACTTTTGTATATATATAGAAGATTTTTTTCCAAATAATTCTAGCTACAATGTTTTTTTTGTTCGAATTAGTGTGAACTACTGTATTAATATTCTTAATCATATAATTAAGACACTTTTTAATTTTTAAAGTATCAAATCATGACATAACTAGCACTAATAACAAGAACGAGAGCAATATCATTCTGAGTATACATAATCACACCATATATGTTTTGAGAATAGATTTGTTTTAGTGGTGATCCACTTACCCCACGTAAGCTGTACATAATAATGAAGTTGACTATTGATTTTTCTGTATCCACTTACCCCACGGCACCTTATCTTGAATTTAAGTCAATGGTGGAGGTTTATAAACAAGAGGCAATCCACGATCCCTGGATTGTATGTCTTGCCGATCTAACATACCATAGGAGACAAATTGCATCGGAATCGAGTTGCGGAATGGCCCGGAGATCGTAGAAAGATGTGGGGCATTGATGACATGGAGCTTCACTGAATGTGATGCATCGTACAAGGTGCCAGTCTCCTTCTAGCCAGACTACCAGATGGATGTTGGCATCAAACAGTGTGGTCTATGTTGCATCGGACGGATTTCTCATATATTTTGCTCAGGCTATCTGACGATAAACACAACTTGTTTTTTCACATAAATAATCAATTTGCCTTGGCAACTCCGACAACAGGTAAACAGCAATACTCCATGCATACTTGATAATCTTCTCAATATCAATATTAATATCATTAATAAATATTAATATTTTAATACAGGATCTAGTGTCCTGCCCCGTGGCCTCTCATTTGTACATAGGTCCTTTAGTAATGTTCGCGAGATTTTGTTATAATTATTTTTGTGGAAATAACAGAAACTACCTAGTTTTAGAAGGCAAGCCGATTGTGTGCAAAATTTAAGCGATGTAAACGGCGAAAAAGTGTTAAAGAGGTGATTCATTTTAAAACAGTTTTAGAAGACAGGTTGTGATTCTTCTTAATTAATTTTCTCTTCCTTTCACCCCTTCGCAAAATTTGTAAACAACAAGGCCAGTAAACGTCAGAATTCCTTGCAAAATCAAAACAGTGCAGAGCCCCACACTGATGATATTGCTGTTTCTTTCACACTTTACGACACCACCTACTGTCAAAATTTCATTCATAAAATAAGCGATCTGCTGTTCAAGCTGTTCAGCGTCTCGTAAAATGGACTATATAAATATTTTTTTCCTGGTACTGATGGAGTAAAACTCCCTAAGAATTTTCTGTAAAGAAATCTATAGCACAATTGTAGGTACTGAAAACCAATGAATTGGCGCTGACAAATCACTAAATCCGATAGGTCATTTCCAGAGATTGGTCCAGGTCGACAAATGGCCACTTCGAGTTCTTTCGAGTTTACCTAACTTTAAGTGTTCTAATCCACTCCGGAGACTTCGCGGGCTAACGCTGGGTAGATTTTTTTGCACTGAGTTATTATTTTTTTTGCTGCTAAACGAAAACCAAGGCTGGTTCATTGTACTCTGTAGCCAGGGGGAGATCGACCCGCCTTGACGAAACGGCAACACTGATGATATGGATCAATGCACGAGTTAACTAATTTGACGTTTGAGCGGTGCCGAATTCGTTAGTTGCCACTCGTTACCATGGCCACATAAATAACATGGCACCGCTAAAACGTCAAATGGTGAACTCGTGCACTGATCTATGGACCAATGCACGAGTTCACTACTTTGACGTTTGAGCAGTGCCGAATTCACTCGTTGCCATGGTCACGTAAAAAACACGGCACCGCTCAAACGTCAGATAGTGAACTCGTGCATCGGTCCATTGCTGTTACTTTCACACATTACGACACCGCCTACTGTCAGAATTTCATTCATAAAATAAGCGATCAGCTGTTCAAAAACGGCTCGTAAAATAGACTATGGACCAATGCACGAGTTCACTATGTGACGTTTGAGCGGTGCCGTGTTATTTACGTGACCATGGCAACGAGTGAATTTGGCACCGCTCAAACGTCAAATCAGTGAACTCGTGCATAGGTTCATAGACCAATGCACGAGTTTACTAATTTGACGTTTGAGCGGTGCCGAATTCACTGGTTTCCATGGTTACATAAATAACATGGCACCGCTCAAACGTCAAATAGTGAACTCGTGCATGGACCAATGCACGAGTTCACCAATTTGACGTTTGAGCGGTGCCGAATTCACTTGTTGTCATGGTCACGTAAATAACACGGCACCGCTCAAACGTCAAATAGTGAACTCGTGCATTGGTCCATGGAAGAGCCGAACTAAGTCGAAAGCAATCAAAGTTGGGTTGATTTGTGACTCCCAGTTCAATGCAAGGCCATTTTCACATGTTACGCTTGATTTCTGATGATGATGACGATGATGGTGTAATCATTTTTTGACAGCGCATCGCCCATCATCACCGCAGAACAGCCAGCCCAGCAGACAGGAGCAGGTTTCTTTATTTTTCCAAGAGCAGTAGTTAGATTTTTCTTCGCGGAAAACTCGAATGGCGGATGTCGAAAAAAAAACATCTGTCTGCCGCCGTGCCCTAGCGAAAGAAAATTCCTCATCCGCCGGAGAGGGATTCCGTGTGCGGATTTCACAACCACCAGTATTGGTCACTAATTTCTGATTTGTTTTTTTTCTCTTTCTGTATTTTCATGTTACGAAAACGCTTGGTGATGATCTACGAAACGAAATCAGGAAGAGGATACGTCGACAGTGCAAATTTTCAATTTCAAACAGGAAGTGACTACTATTTCTAGCTTTTAGTGACACTAGTGCGTGTGAGTGGTGAGGAAGTGCAAGGAAGAAGAGGGGAGTTTTTTCGTTTCACCTTCGTAGTGGACTACGAAGGGAAATATTTAGTGGTCGGCAATGGCCAACGGTGCTGATGACCAATGGCTGAAAGAGGATGGCTACCTGAATGTGGACACTGAATCGGTGCGGATCGTGTATCATCCGTTTCTGAACGTTATCCTGGTGTTTACCCGTGCGGGGGAAGTGAAAGTGCTGGACGTGAATTCGGGGGTGATCCTGCAGAGCTACCATGTTTCCGGTAAGTGCCTTTTAATTGTTTGGTGTCTATGGGAGGGCGGGGAAATGGCAGTGACTGGAATAAGGTGTTCCCCCTAATTATGAATCTAGAATCGATTTTTTTAGTTTGAAGAGCGATTAAGTAGAGTGTTTTGTTTAATTCTATGTGTTTCCTGTTTTGCATTATTTGATTTTCGGAAATCATAGAACAGTGTTGTTCCTCTGACAAAGTTAGTGCTAACTTTTTATTTGGATCATAGATTGATTGGATTACCTACTCTCAAGAGGTAAAATTATCAGTGAGGTGATCAAATCATAACAACGACGTGAGAGCATGGGAATGCCGATAGTTAAAATAAGTTATATGTCAAAAACACATACTGGACACCAGGATTGCTCATAATGATGAAACTAAAAAAAATCCTAAGGTACACCCCCTAAATTTGTTCATTTGGTCTCTCAGAAGCTGCAGTGAAAAAAATAAGCGGATTCCTTTTATTTTGCAATGCTACTCAAATTCAGTTTCCCTTAGTTTTGCTTTGTTGTTTCTCAAATTAATCAAAAATTAAAGGAATTTGTCGACTATAACGTCACCTCTGGTCGCAAATGTGTTTCCCATATATTTGGTCGACAACTTGAAGGTAGCTTAGTCCCTCAAAGTTGACGGTATCCGCTCAAATTTTCACAGTAGTTTCTGAGCGTTTAATTAAAAGAAATTGGTGGTGTAACTCAAAATGGACCACCTTACTGGACACACTTCCAATAAGGTCGAATACATTATTTTAGTGGGCCATTTAGAACGATTTTGTTAAACTCAATGTGATTGGACGGTAAATTGAGAGAAAGAGGAATTCGATGAGTTCACACTAAGCTCATTTTATCGGAAACCGTAATTTCACCGTACAGCTGAACAGTTCGGTGAGATAAAATACGATTTGTGATGTTTATTGGATGGTTGATGAAATTTTCAAGCTGGGGTGCGGGCCGCGTGAAATTATCAGAAGGTATCTTACGAGATCCTGGCGATCCTTAACTGGAGAATCCTTACGGGATTCAGGGGTGACCTATTTCGCATATAGCAGTTTCATACAAGAACTGGTAGCATTTTAAAGAAGGCATATAATTCTCTTTATGCCAAACGTCCATTATGCGAAACGTCCACTCATATAATTATACGAAACGTCGCATCCGCACTATGTTTTTTATGAGAATTTTCAGCGGATTCTTGAAGATAAAGAACGAAATCTTGTTATTCATATCAGACCTTAGGGGTTTCTTGTGAGATCCTGAGAATGTATAACAGTTATTAGGGATGCTGTGCGAAATCTGTCGATTCATTGTAAACTAAGATTGCTAAGGCAGCTGAAAGATAAACTAATTTGTTGAGTTCATGGAATTAGAATCATTAAATACGTAAATAAACACAATGTTTTAGCGAAAAATCACGTAAACTGATTAAAAATCGGATCACTTACCAGGGTGTCGACTACCTGGAAAATCCTGGAAAGTCAGGGAATGTCAGGGAATTCGATTTTTGACCTGGAAAGTCAGGGAAAGTCAGGGAATTTCACTAAAGGTCAGGGAAAAATATTCAATACTACAACATCAAACAAGTTGATTGAAAAGATGCTTTTATGCATTTGAGAGTGAACTGTACTTTACTACCTATACTTATTCTCAGAATCCAAAATTTTCTGAAATGAAAAGCATCAACAGTGCGCTCTGAGCAATTTCTTCAAAGTTGGCGTAGCTTGCTTTCAAATATTTAGTTCTAATGTTTGCTAGATCAAATAATTGTCTTCTCTTCAAAATCTTGAGGAAAAAATAGAATCCACTTTATCAAATCATGTCAATCTTTACCAAGTTTGCCCAAAATATCCCAGTTGAACTGATAAAACGAAATATAGAGAACAACCAATGAAGATTCTCGTATTTAGGTGAAGATGAAAACCGTATCTCAAAATTTCAAGAGCACAAATCTGCAAAACATAATTCCTGAACATTTTATCATGTCGTTTCTGGAAACAATAAAGATAATACCACAAAGTGCTCTAATATTGATATTTGTATATTTGTCTACCTATTTCAATTTTGATATTTCAATTCATCAGGATTTTATGAAAATATCGTGAATTCCAAGCGTTACTTCAGGATTTTATTCAGGAGCTTACTTACAGATATGTCTAGTTTGTTTTTTGTTCTGAAAGTATACAGGAAATTCTCCAAAAATTATGAAGATCATTATCTAAGATATTTTTGTGAATCCATAAAATCCATGGAAGCAGAACTTTCAGGAATTTAATTTGAAGGAATCTGCTCGATAATCCTTTGATAGTTTGTGAGATTACTTGGAAGGTTAGTCGGACATCTTCCCGTAGATGGGCTAGATCGAGCTCGAAACCGGTCGAATGAAAAGGTAAATTTAAATCCTTTTTTAATTGTTTGTAAGAACAATATGTGTTATGTCCGTTCTCGTGTCGCGTTTTGTGAGTTACCACAAACCCCCGAAAAAAATACTTGGAAGATACTCATTGAAAACTCATTCTAAGTTTAGTTAAATCGAAAATTGATGGAGGCACGACATATTAAAACGAACATCTGAAAACTTATTATTAGATTGCTTGAATTAAAAAGATCACATCGGAACTCTAAAAATTAACAAACATAAATTACCTTTAAAGAATCATGGTGAAGAATTTAAGAAAAAATGAATACATTTTGGAAAAAGTGTCTATGTGATCCCTAAACATCTTTTTGAAGTATTTCTGTAATATTCCTATGGATTCTAAATTAATTTCTAGGAAAAAAAAATCATGACTGAAATAAATTCTTCAATATTTTTTAGAGATTCCTGTAGGTGAATTCCGGTGAACAATTTCTTCAAAGAGAAGAAACTTTCTTCCATTATTCACCAGCAAGAAAATTTTCTTTTCTTCAAATAAAATACGCGCCGGAATTCGCCTACTGGTAGTGTAATTATAAAATTTTTTAACTAGTTAAAAATCTTTGGACTAGTTTATGGAGAAACAACGTAATAGTTCTTAAAACATAATTCTTTGTGATATTAAAGTCATTGGATAGAACATTGGAGGGCAGGATCAAACATGTCGCGCGTCGGTCGAGTAAAGTGAAAAAGTGGCGTGATCGGTTAGTTCTGTTTGATCTTCTGACCTTGACGCTTGCTCCTGCGGGGGCCGGCGATGAGGGCAGGATCAAACATGTCGCGCTTCGGTCGAGTAAAGTGAAAAAGTGTTGTGATCGGTTAGTTCTGTTTGATCTTTCGACCTTGACGCTTGCTCCTGCGGGGGACCCAGATAGCCGTAGCGGTAAACGCGCAGCTATTCAGCAAGACCAAGCTGAGGGTCGTGGGTTTGAATCCCACCGGTCGAGGATCTTTTCGGGTTGGACATTTTCTCGACCTCCCAGGGCATAGCGTATCTTCGTACCTGCCACACGATATACATATGCAAAAATGGTCATTGGCATAGTAAGCTCTCAGTTAATAACTGTGGAAGTGCTCATAAGAACACTGAGCTGAGAAGCAGGCTTTGTCCCAGTGGGGACGTAACGCCAGAAAGAAGAAGAAGCTTGCTCCTGCGGGGGCGAGTGACGAGGGCAGGATCAAACATGTCTCGCGTCGGTCGAGTAAAGTGAAAAAGTGCCGCGTTCGATTAGTTGTTTTTGATCTTTCGACGTTGACGCTTGCTCCTGGGCAGTGCGTCAAGAAAGCCCGAGCAGTCGTCAGTTGTTTTCCCTCTCGGGTCGCGCGCCTATATTCTCTGAGTGCTTTTATATAGCAGAGCAAACGAGTAAAGCTGAAAGTGGATTGTTGCTGCTCAAGGATAATGGATCAATTGGTGAGCTCGTTTCATGCTACTATTTCTAATCTATAAAACATGTATGACTGCACCTTTAATTGTTACAACGGTGAGACGTAAATATTATTTTTCAACAAACTATGAAAGTTTCGTGACTGTGAGTGTCGACATAAACTCTGATTCATAAATTATTTATGTCTTATTTTTTTTTTCAAGGCGCTTTTTCCTTTTACCTTTATTTTTGTAATTAAAAAAAAAACTTTGAATGGTTCGACACTACAAGTGTAGACTTGCGAAAGGTTCACTTTATTCAACAAACTTTGGAAGGTTCGTCACGTCAAGTGTCGGCATAATTTTTCTCTACATACAAATGAAAATATTATATTTACATATAAGCATATTTATATCGCACCAATAATTATTTATCATGGTCTAATCGCTTATCAAAGTGAATCCTGTGACCCAACGATCCTCCTTATTAACAAACATCCCTCCCAGTAACCTTTGTGGAGATGCAGAGGCAAACACGGTCTCCAAATAGCAAAGGTTACACACTAACATTCCTTTCCCCAATCCCACCTGACTGCAAGGACGTGGCCGGCGCCGTTATTGACCATGTATAAATAGAGGCACTGAATTATGCACACTGAAGAAGATTATGGCCAATCCCAGCCATTCTTCTAGTTGATTCTTTGTGCATTTTCACTGACTTCGGTCAATCACGGAATAGCAACCATTGATATGTGTAGTCAGTCTAAGCTAAGCTAAGCTAAGCTTAAAGTCATTGGATAGAACATTTGAGGAGGTTCTGGGAGAAATATTAGAGGAGTTCCTGGAGAAAGAAATATTGGAGGAATACATTTAAGAATTTAAATTGAATTTTCTGTGAATTTTTTGTTGAATTCCTTGATGAATTTTCAAAGAAAGTTCTTTGACAATGGCTGTAATTTTACCCGAAAAAGAAGGAGGTAAGTCCTTCCAATAAAAAAAGCATAGTCATGATCTTAATAGAGTGACGTCTTATGTATGAAAAATGGAATAGTCAGCTTGCGGAAGGTGTCCAAAATTGTCCTTTATGCCAGAAACTTGTGAAATTATATCTGAGGTAGTTCAATATCCGAATGCATTGTTTTCTACAATTTTAAAAGTAACTTTTGCGCTTGAAGATTTCAATATCATCAGTAGATTGCTCAGAATTTTCTTAGCTTCTACTCAGCTTTTACCGCTTTAATAATACGAATCATCATGTTTGAAAAGTACATACCCAAGGGCTCAGTTTTATCATATAAACTTGAAGGAAATTATTGTCAAAACTATTGCTCAGTTCATTCATTAGATCTAATACATGAACTCTACCGAACAAACAAATCAACATGGTCTGGAATTTTTTCTGGGAAACGATTGGAAGGTCAGGGAAAGTCAGGGAATTTTCTTTTCAAAACTGGGTCGACACCCTGCTTACCATTAATGCGTTGAAAAACTAATATACAAGATGATCGCAAGGAACCAATCTCATAAAATTGCATTGGATTGATGAAAACTAGTGAAAAATATTTTTAAAAGCAGCAAAATTGTGGTTACACTTGAGTCAAAAAATTCATATCTTATATTGCAACTAGTGGTCTCAGATGGAAGAACCTTGTCTATTTACATTAACATTGTCCAGCTATGACGGAAGAGGAGACGGAACCGGCAGAAAATCTTTCGATTCTGTTCATTTGTTTTCGAATCGTTACATAAAGTAATGAATTAGTTTTATTTATAGATATGTCCAAAATCACACAAACTGATAGCACCGTACAGTGTCATTAACATGGAGGGAGCATAATTTTGATGCTAGAACATTGTGTGGCATTGAATGTATACTGAATGTAATAAAATCTATGGTTTTTGATATACCGCAATAATAGGACGGCACTACCGCAATAATAGGACGAAATACCGCAATGATAGGACAGAGGAAAAGCTTCAGATTTATGTTAAAAAAATGTATGTTTGATTCCAATATTTACTTCTTTTACTACACTATACTCCAGATAAAGGATAGTTTTAACACATCACACTGCAAAATACTATAGTATTTAGGTTTTGGTCACTGAAATACGATTTAAATTTCAATACCGTGCTTAAATCCTCCATAATAGGACGGATACCCTAATTTTGTAACACACATCTAAACCTTTGTTTGTAAATATCTACGTTTCTAATTTAATGTATTGTATTTATGTATTCTCACATTATTTTGAGGCATTGTCTAGTTCTTGAATAAAGGTCACTTATGCGATTTTTGTACATGGCATATGTAGGTATACAAAAAGTGTACATACAGCTTATAAATCACCATTGAAGATATTTCAGCAATAAAAAGTGTGTGGAACGCATGTCATAAATACTATGAAGGGTCTATAAATTTATAACATAGTAAGTCTGGTCATCATTCGGTTTCAAAATGATGATGGAACGATGTCATTTTTTTGTAATTAAAAAATGAATGCCGATTTTGACACGGATCGTTTTTGGGAACTGAAAACGGAATCCCAATGTATTTGAAACAAGAAGTCACTTTTTTAAGAAAAATTGTAACTAAAGTCACTTTTTGTGATCTGATGATAATAAAAGCTGGGTCAGCTTTTCAAACTAAAACAACAAGAAACATATATTTGTTATCATAAAGGCAAATATAGTGTACCGTCAAACGGGGTAACTTGCAACAGGGGTGAAACTTGCAACACTTCGACATTGAACCGAATTATCGTTTCGTTCAGCACTGAGTTGAATTATTATGATTTATTCCGCCATTTATTGACCTTAGGTATGCAACAAAAGATTTTGGCAAGGGTTTAGGCATTTTTTCTTTTTTGGTTGGTTTGCTGGAGGTGAAAATCATATTACACGTTGGGTTGTTTGAAATTCATGCTGAAAAACTTTCCTCGTACCACACAAACGGTAGAAATATGTCATTCGAGGCATATGCTATCAGTTACAGTACTTGGTAGTGTACAAATTGACAATATAAAAGTTTTGATAATTTGATGCTTAAACACTATAAAAAATCAAAAACGTTTTTGACTACCCTTGTGGGGTAACTTGCAACAGCAATTTTGACCTCAATTGTTTGATATTTCTTGCTGTTTGTCATCGAAAACACATGAAAAGGCTAAATTGAACATACTATTTGTTCAGTAACATTGAAATTTATGTACCGCAACCAATTCAATACACGTTTGATACTAAATATTAGATAATTTACACGAATCGCATTACTATTAAATTTGGTTTTATTTATTCATAAAAAAAATGAATAATTTTGAAAATCTGTACTAAAATTAACTTGCTGATCTGCAATTGGGAACTTTCTCCATGAAATGTAATGAAAGTTATGTCAAAATACCAACAGAGACCATTTTAAGACCTATATATCAATATGTGACACGTCAAATTAATTTAAATATTTATAAGAAAAATAAGTTAAGTGAAGTACCCTGGCCACGATCACAGGGTTTGACGGTGCCAAAGTAGAAGGTGCACCATAATAATACCCGTCTGTGAAACATATCACCTTCCCAATACTTTGGCACACCTCCAACGGTTCATGATTTATCATGAAACGGCTGCATTCAGGCGGAGGATCTGTTAATATGTCTCGGCATATTATCAGGTCCTCTTCGAACGGAGGGACCGCCAGGGCTCATTAGTTACTTATAAACCAGTGCTGTTTGTTTGATGTTTCAATTCGTTTACACGAGCTGTAGCATCCTTTGTACTAATCAGCAATGGTGGTTAAGTTTCGAAGCCAACGTGTGATCAATCGTTTTATAATGCAATATAAGAATGGGTGTTTGGTGGAACTGTGCATTACACTCGTCGTTATTAAATTTAGTGATTGTGAAGGTGCTAATAGTGATTTTATAATTAAATCTATAGTGATGAAAATTTGAAAATTAAGGTGGAAGTGATTCTGATAGTTTTGTTAAAAATATAATAATAATGATGTGAACTCTACTAATTTAATAATGACCATAATACATTGTGCAATCATTTTTCTGAATATAAACTTAATTGCCTAGTTCTTCAAAAGTGCATGATAAAAGTGTTAATATGTAATGACAGCGAGTGCAGAAGAATGGATCGAAGTGATTTTTTTTTAATGTAACTTTCTTGATCATAGTTCTAAATCGTAGTTTGAATAGTAATGACTCTACAGCAACAAAAATAATGATACATTTAAATTGAATATCTTTAAATTACTTAGTAATGCTAACAGATGGTAATGCTAAAAGATTTATATGAAAATGGTGTGATGTGAAAAGTGATATAATAGAAAGTATATCTGAAGTGTATTACGAAAGTTGATGAGTGATAATCGGTGATATACGTGATAGTGTCGAAAATAAAAGTGACGTTAGTGAGTGATGAAATGAAATGGGGAATGAGGACCTTTAAATAAAACTATTTCGTTCTTCACTTTAACCACTCTAGTAGCATTTCAGGCTTTATCATAGTTTGATAGTAGTCTGAACTACTAGACTGCAAAACTACGGCAAGGGCTGATTGCTGCTAGCGTACACAGTGACCATTTGAGCAACATTGCTTAGGAACGTCTGTGTGATGAACGCAATAGAGGCTTATAAAAGCAAATGCTGGCAAGGAGCATAGGGCAGATTAAGAGTGCCAGTACTACCCCTATCGCTACCGACAAAAAAAAAAAAAAAAAAAATAAGTTAAGTGAAGTATAACTGCAAGTACCATTGTATTTGTACAAAAGTTGCATTAAAACATTTTAATGGCATTCTAATAACTGTCAAGACTTATGATATGCAAGAATTTCCCCGAGTGGACACCCTATGCAATGCCAATGGAGTATTCAATCGATGTGGTTCAATACTCATAATTGAATCAATAATAATCAGTTTTCTAAGAGTAGAGCAGCCTGTCCCTGGTTATTGTCATCAAATAATTTATAAATGATCACGATAACACGATAAAGGTTAAGTTTTTAATAATTTACTTTAGGTAGCACTGTGTGTTGCATGTTACCCCACATCGGGGGTAACATTAACCCTCTCTTTCCCATGGTAGCTCCAGAGCTCCACAACTTTGTACGAATAT
Organism: Aedes aegypti; assembly: GCF_002204515.2. Lineage (NCBI taxonomy): Eukaryota > Metazoa > Arthropoda > Insecta > Diptera > Culicidae > Aedes > Aedes aegypti. The sequence goes on along the minus strand of NC_035107.1, from coordinate 213,532,029 downwards.
ATTTTTATATATATCAAATTATTTTAAACGGTTTTTTCTCAGAATGGTTTGTTCCTACGCCATTAATAATACATTCGACAAAAAACTGTATAAAGTTGCTAGAAAACCATATAAAATTAGAAATTGTTCGACAAATACCGATTTTTCCAACGAAAAAATCATGGCGGTTTTCAGTACGCTGAAAAGCGTATATGTTGCCATGAAAATGTTCCAATTAAATTATCGGCATCATAATATAGATGCGTAGAACCTCCATAGTGATTAAAAACGTAAAATTTTTACTTACTTTTTCCGTAAAATTAAATTTGATTGTGGAGCACCACAGCTCCATTGGGCAGATAACAGCAAAAACTGAATGACTGTCATTGCGCATACTCCAATGCATAAGTTCGGTCAGATCACTTATTTCACGTTTGAGCGATGCCGTATTTATTGAAAGTGAAACTTTTTTGTTGAAGTTAAGTAAACACTGCACCGCTCAAACGTCAAATCGTGTTCCACCCGTGCCACCGACCATTTTGCCTTGTCGTGCAGTTAAGTTATTTACTTTGAAAAATCACACAAAATTCCCCTGAAATGAGTGACAGTGAAGGTGATTTTATTGGTTTCTCGGAAGATGAAACCGAATGCGTTATTTCTTCATTGAAAAACACCGGAAACAATTAAGTTCGTGAATTTTTTCGACTTATTCCAGACACTTTCGACGTTGAATCAGGTTGGTAAAAGCATTGAAGCGATTTGAAATTCAATTTTGACCCTGTACTTTTTCACATTCCAGACAACGATAGTAACTAGAACTAGAACGCTTTTCTGAAAAGCCGATCCTATCCGTTTTTATGGTACATCTGATAGTAAAGATCAGGATGGAACCAGTGGATGTGATCAAGCCGCTTGTGCATCCGTTAAACCCAAAATAAGACGGGTCAAAAATCTACTGGTAGAAAGCTAAAGAAAATGCAGGTAACAACGCGGGCAGCATCTTCGAAAAAACGTCACAACTCCCGATGAACTCCACCAAAAGATAACACACGAGATCCTCCAGCATGATCATTGTCTCTGTCAGCACCCCCGTTAAGGAGTTTTGCTCCTTACCAGTATTTCAAATCACTTTTAATTTTTCTAAGCGAAGATAATATTTAACCTTTGTGCTGTTGGTCATTTAATACTTAGAGCAAACGCCGAGGACCTGGGATCGAATCCCATCCACGAGATAGTCACTTAAAATAACGATTTCCTTCGGAAGGGAAGTAAAGCCGTTGGTCTCGCGATAAACTAGCCCCGGGCTCAAAATCTCGTTAATAAATTAATTAACTCATTACGCGTGGTAAAGATATACAAATTATGGGTGACATTATGAAAAAAATCCGTTAATAAAGATAGAAAAAAATAATACTTGCTTCACAAAAAGTACGCTGTATGCCCATTGGAGCTCAGGAGCTCCATTTTTTTTTTTGACAATTTTTTGCTTGTTCAATAATTTTGACCTAAATAAAAGATATTTGTTCAACAACTTCGAATGAAAAGACTGTTTTCTATTTTTATTTACTTGAAATCGCCGTGGGAAAGAAAGGGTTCAAAATGTATACTTTTCGTCTCTCCTGATTCTAGAAAACCAAAAATTGATAAAATTAATACCGCGTGGTCATCTTTACTTGGCGATTAGGGTACCAGATGGTTTTTGTTTCATCTGAATCTTTAAATTTTTCATCCATATAGCTTTGAAGTTGAAAATTGTTGCAAGTTACCCCGTTTGACGGTAATTTAAAATCAATGTAACAAGAAAGATAGGTATTCCTGGTTAACTTTCTGGAAGAGTGTGGGCTTCGTGGCCGTGTGGTTAGTGTCGTCAGGCATTTGACCGCATCGTGTCAAGGAGTGTGGGTTCGATTCCCGCTTCAGTCCGAAAAAAAAAACTTTTCGTGAGGAAGGTTTTCCGGTTGTGCCATTTGGCGTTGCATGCTAGTCCGTTGTCTAGTGTGGTGCTTCTTTCAAAGGAGACTTGACCGTCCTCTGGAAGTATTAACGTGTTGATGCTTTTTAAAGAATTGAGGTGAATATTTCGTAGATATTTCCAATGAAAATGTAAACAAAAAAATGAGAAGATTCTGGTAAAAACGACTTTGGACTGAATTTTCTGCCCAAAATATTTGAATAAATTTTAGCGAAAACCAGGACCAATATCTGACGGGCCTGCTGAAAAAAATACTAGTAAACTTTCTGCAGCAATCGGCGACTGTAGAAGGAATCATAAACTTGCGTTCTGGAAGAACCTCATCTAAACTCCCTTGGAAGAAACGTCAGAGATGGTTAGGAATAACAACCAAAAATCAAAGAGTTTGCCAGAAACTCGTCCAGGAAAAAGTAATTCAGAAATTACATTAGATGTATAAAAATCAGCTATACATTTTTCCATTGTTTAACCCTTGATACAGTTTTCACGACATTGTTTTACAATTTCGATACAAAAAATACGTTTCTATGATGAATGCTTGAACATTGTTGGACAATAATAATTAACCAATAGTGATAACTGTGGTATTCCCTTACGTCAAATCCACCATGAATTTCAACAACAAATGTGCATCTAATATAAAGAGATTATTTTAAGAGCACAATTTCAGTCTTTACTCTTTGCATTATAACCTAAGTATACAAAATTAGTCATTTTTAGATTCGTAGAACATTGGTTCATTTATTGAAGCATTCTGTTGAAATGTAGATATTGTAAGTACATATGGAATCATTTTCCAATTACTTATGCACAACATTCGTCTAATTCGACATGTCTCGAGGTAGCCAAAAATAATTAGTGTTCTGTAGTTAATGTTTATGGGGAAGAAACAGTTTGATATCACGGAAATTTGGCCATTAACTCAGCCTGAGTTTTTTACTTTTTGAGTTTTGGTTTCTGTAAGGATTTTTTCGGAATATTCTGAAATTCATTACCGTTTTTTTTCCCTCGAGTTATTTCACAAATTTACAAAAAAAAACGCTTTAAGTAATTCGTTTTGTTCCCCTGCTTCAAAATCTTTAATAAATTTTAGCCAGTAAGTACCTCATGAACATGAACTTCACTAATAATTCTATCACGAGTTTATTTTCCAGACTTCATGGATTTGATAAATTAAAAGCTTTCTTGACAGTCTCAGAAATGTTCAATAGTTGAAAAGTTAAAATAGTTTGCCAAGCTAATATTCGAATATGAAAAAAATAAGAAGTGAATTCTCCAGTGCGCCATCTTATTGACCATTTATGACAACTAAGTCATGTCCCTTGACTTGACCCAGATAACTCAAGACTAACAATTCAAAAGGCCTCATTTCCAAAAAGTAAACAATGAGAAAAATGCAATCTTGTTTTGTCAAACAATAAATCAAATTTAAATTATGAATTTAAGCATTTTATGTTATTTTATCGTCCAGAAAGTCGATGGATAAACTGATTTATAGCTATGAATATTCATTACTATCATTTTAGCAAAAAATCCTGCTAAAAAAACGAGTCAAAGGAAATGAGGCTTTTATTTCACCAAAAGCTATGCAGCCCTTTTCATTTGTGCCCATAGACGCCGGCCGACGCTGATGAGGCCTGTGAGTTGACGCCTTTGTTTACTCTAAAATGTGTTGAGGCCTTCTAGTTGTGGCTTGTTTTTTTCATCATCTTCAGATGTGGCCTTTTAAAAATCATTCAATATTCATGATAAAATACGATAATTGAAGTGTAGAAGAGTGTTACGTGGTAAAGCAAGGTACTTGGGATGTCTGCAGCAAGAGGAGATTCGTGCGGTCGATTAAGTATGTGATTTATTCAATCATCGTCATCGATAAACACAATGGATGTGCTAAGCGAGAGTGTCGTCGAGCAATTATATGGAAATATTTGTTCAATTGAAGTAATATTTCAATTATACGTTATGTTTCATGTAATTGTAACGAAATCGTGTTGTTATCAATAAGTCGTGAAGTACAGACATGCTGTCACAGGTATTATTAGGTAGTATGATACAAAATACATCCCTCCACAGGAACCCGACGAAAAATTTGATTATGTTCGCTGTTGAGACTATCGCTGTGTAAAATAATACATGGAGCGGAGCGGCTGAAGTATAACTTGTATCTGCTTAGTAAATTTGAAACATTTTTTCGTAATTTTAGTTGCAATTTTGATGTTTGTTTAATAGGCCTCAACTCGGTTTCAAGTAAATATAGAAATGGGGCCTTTTTGGGAAAAGGCCGCATTTGCGATTAATATCCTAATTATCGAGAAATGAGATGGGGCCTTTTAGAAAAATGATATTTTTTCAACTTTCATGCATATTTTTACATGACTATTCTATGATACAGTAAGAATAGGCTCTTATACACTTAAATCAGCAGAAACCCGATTTGTTTACATTTTGGACTTGAGGCCTTTTCAATTGTTGGTCTTGAACTGTTAAGAAATATTTCAAATTACTGCAGTTCACTACATTCGAAATACACGCAATATGTAGATTGTGTAGATCCACATAGAACGTATTTCCATTTCTAGCTTTTTTATGACTAGTACTTATAGTTTTTGAGTTACTTTTTAGTCACTTGGTCGCTATGTATTTTGATCATTTTGGTCACTAAAGTTACTATTATTTGGCTATATGACCCGTACCACTCCTGTTAGAGTCGGCGGCTACAAAGCAAAGCCATGCTGAAGGTCTCTGGATTCGATTCCCGGTCGGTTCAGGATCTTTTCGTAAGGCAGCGTCCATTTATTACGTAACGCTAAAATTGGAAATTTTTGAACACCTCCCAGCCCCCCTCCGTAACGCTTTTTGTATGAAAAAAAATCAAATTTTTGTATGAGCCGTAACGTTTGAGCCTACTCCCCCTCCTCCTAAAGCGTTACGTAATTTGTGGATGCCGCCTAATGGAAATTTACTTGACTGACTTGACGAATGCGAACATGGCAACTTTGGCAAAGAAAGCTCTCAGTTAATAACTGTGTCAAGAATAAGAAGAAGAAGATCCGCGAAGCAAACAAATTGTCCGGATCTCGTGAATATCGTGCTTTGACTGTTAAGTCCGGCTTTTTTCACTAACCATCCAACCGAATTCTACAGTCGTTAATCAAAGAGATATCCAAAGTTTCCCACAGAATTTCTCCCAAGAAAACTTGACAAGAATTTCAACGCCATTTCGTCTACGGTTATTCCAAAGAATAGAATATTGAAAAGTTCTTCTAAGGTTCACCACAATTTAACACCACAGCATTTTTTTCTATGAAATCCTTCGACTGTAGGAATGATTATTCCTACACAATTTTCAAGTAATTTCGTCCTGTGTTCCAGGAGATCCTGCGCAATATCCTGCGAGATATTATGATTTTTCTTTTTTTATTATCGTAGCAATAATCTTGGAAATCTTCTAAAAGTTCTTCAGGAGTAAGTATTCCTGAAAATTTTCTTTAATCAAGGATGGCCTAAGAAATTACATAAGTAACTGTAACAGAAGACACCCATAAATTTACGTCAAGGATTTTTTTTTAATTTCTCAGCTTTCTGGGAAATTACATTCAAATTTCCTTGGTGAAAACTCCTGGAAGAATGCTTGAAAAAAAGGTTTTGAAAACTTCCTTGAAATTTCTCAAGGATCTTAGAATTAATAGAAGAATTTCCGAGAAGAAATCCTAGGAGCAATCCTGAAATCCTCAGTGAAATTTGTAGTCAAAATCTTATAAACATTCTAAAGAACAATTTTGTAGAAAATCCTGAGAAATTCTTGGAGGCATCTGGAGAAGTTTCTAGTTGAATATTACAACATGTTTTAAACGGGAGTCTTGGAGGATGTTCTAGAAAAAACTAATTGGAGAATCACCGGATAAAATCCTCGAGGACTAAGGGTTTTTTCACAAAAAATATCTGAAATAATATGTGAAGGAATTTCTGATGAAAGCCTTGTGGTATTTTTTGTGATAATGTTTGGAAAAATCTTGGTTCTATTTTGAGATATAAAAAAACAAAATTTTTGGAGGAATCCCTTAGGAAAATTTTTGGAGAGTGAATATCTTAAATATAGATATGAATCCATCCCTTTCGTAATGTCGTCGTAATTAGAGGGTCTTGTTTCCCGGACTTGAAAAAATCCCGGGATTCGGGATTTTTATTTTCAAAATCCCGGGATTTCCCGGGATCCCGGGATTTTACACAATGCACTTAAAACTAGTGACTGTCCAGCATTATTTGCAAGTAGGAAAAAATATTTCAACAAGGGCATTCTAAATCCTTCTGAAATTTGGTTACAGAACCCTAATCTAGTAGTTAAATTTATTTTAAAGGTCATTCCGGATTGGGATACCTCGCATCATCAGATAACGGCAGTTATCCTGAATGGTAACTCTCCGTACTGAGCACGTTGCGATAGTAAACAGGGGTATACCACAATGATTCAATTAATGGTCGCAGTGGTTCAAATCCCAACAAAAAAAAAACTAGTGTAAAGCTGTCGAAATGTCAAATTTCAATGCATTTTATGGTTATACAGGCTTGAATGTGTGTTAAGGCTTTGGAAAATATATTGAACGTTGTCAATTTGTATGACATTGAAGCTACATTGAATTTCACACTTTTCCATAGAAAGACCATATTTACGATACGTTGGTTTCAGTTTCAAAATATGCTTTTTCGATTACTTGTACGATATATATGAAATTCACAAATTAAAGTTAAATTATAGTTCATTTTCGAAATATGCGACTTTTTATGATATGTGTGTACAACATTGAGTCAATTATATCACAATTACACGCTAGATGTTTAAGCCAATTTGTTATTATGCTTGGCTTAGAAACGATATGGGCATGGGTTATGAAACAATTTTATAAACTTATTTTTTTAATGTTAATTCTTCAGCCATGACAAGAACTTAAAAATTGCAATTCATATTTCTCTGCTCATAAGAAAGAAACACTACTGTATGAAAATATATCAGAGAAATACTTTTTGAGTTATGGTAGAGATTCATCTTAAAATTCAAAAGAATCATAACACATTACCATACGGCATCGCTCAGACACTCTTGCAATCTTATGGCCACTACTCTAATACGAACAAAATCCAACTCTTCATAATGCATTTAAGAGGATATAAAGGTTTTCACAAGACTCTCAAGAAACCATCTAAGTAATCATCTCCACATGTCTCAACTTTCACAAAACGTGGCCCAAGCAATTCTTGACCACTGAAAAATGCGTATTTTGTCTTAGGACTAAAGTGAAATTCCAAATCGCCGTCTAGAGAAAGAAGGCAGCTTTTATACAACCGTCTCATGTTGAGAAATTATGCGGTTTGCTATGAAATTATGATGCTTCCTTTGAAGTTTCGGGAAATCCCGGGATTTCCGATAAATATCCCGGGATCCGGGATTTTTTAGATCCCGGGATATCCCGGGATTTTTGTCCCGGGAAATCCCGGGCAAGACCCTCTAGTCGTAATACATCAATGAATGTTTGTCCTTTACTGGCATATACCAGATGTGCTGGTATGTCGCAAAAAAAAAAAAAATATTTGAAAGAAAAAGTTTTAAAAATATTTTCAGAGAAATGTCTGGTCTGATTAAACTATTTTGTCCTGGTTCCTGATATTTAGGTTTCGGTTTTTGATTACTGTTTTGTCTCTTTTCGGTCTCTTTTTGGTTACTTTTTAATCTCTTTTTTCCTGGAAAGAGGTTTCTAAATTTCATATTTTCAAGAAACTCATTCATTTTTAAAATTATTGGAAAATATTTAAAATCAGAAAAAAAAATTCGAAAAGTAAACTGGAACTTGAACAACAATCAATTCGAAATTTCGTAACAATCATAACTAATTTAGAACTTTTTCGAATGAAATGCAAACATTTATAATTTAATCATATTACCACAGTCAAATGTTATACGGTCGAACGCGACTACCCAGGGGCTTGATAATCCGTGTTTCTATCATAAAAAATGGATCCGGGATACAACAGTTTTACGAATTATTTGTGTTAATTTAGATTGTAGATATATTGCCACATATCCAAATAAAGTTTAATTTAGCGCCCATGAAGCTGTCTAAGTTATCCAAACGACCGATTGAAATGAATGGTACATAATCTGTACAAAAAATACTTTCAAGAAGATACATACTGATGCACTTGAAAGTTCTGTTCATTAATTTGTTTGAGACATGTTTTTGTAATTTTACAGTATTTCTTGAACCTGGAATTATTTTTATAAAACCTGGAAAAAACCTGGAAATATCAGGGAATTTCATTTTGCTAAACGAGTAGACACCCTGTTGTAGAAATTGCTAAGAAAACTAAAATGTTTGTATTCACCGCAATTCCTCAAAAAAAAAATCTCCAGGATTTTCTCAGGGAATCCTTCACTTCAGCCCAGCGCTTATTCCTCCAATTGTTTTCACAGGAACTGCTTGGGATTCTTTCCTGATTCATTTCTATAATTCTTTCATTTTTTTTTTCAGAGATTTCAACAGGAAATCCTCCCACATTCCGAGGCCTATTTTTCCAAGATTGCACGGATTTTCTCAGGAATAGCTCTGGAAATTGCTTGAGAGATTTTTTCTGGGATGAAAAATCTCCAGGAACACTTCCAGAAAATTGTTCATCGATTCCTTAAGTAAATACTCCAGAAGGTCACTAAAGAAGTTCCAAAAATTTCTTTCGAGGGATTTCCCAAGAATTTCATTCAGGTATTATTCCAGCAGAATCGTTGCAAAGATTTGTTCAAGAGCTCTGAAGTTTCTTCTGAGATCTTCTCTGAAGTAAGAACTTACACAAGCATTTTAATCTGATATTACTTTCAGAGATACCTTATAGATTTCATCAGAAATTCCTCAAATAACCTTTAAATGTAATTGACATTTCTTTGGAGGAGCTTCTGGAGAATTCCTGGATAAATTTCTGGAGGAATATCTGAAGTGAGTTCTAGATAAACCTTTGGAACATTTCCTTGAGATATACTTAGATATAGTAAGAAAGAACTCATAAACGAACATTTTGAATGATATGCTTAGAAAGTCCGTGGCAGACATACTTGATAAACTTATGGAATTTATAAAATAATCTTTAAATTATTTTTTTCGGGGTATCCTTGAGAGACCTTTTTAATTTTGATGAGATCTTGAACGGAAACACTAGGGAAATTCAGGAGAGAATCTCTGGATGATTGGATGGATGAAGAAATCTTCAGAGTAAAAGAAACTTTCAGCAAATGACTAATAACTAATAGGTTATCGTCAAAAATAAACATACACATACAAATGACCGAATAATTTTCTTATAGATTTCCTGAAGAAATCTTCGGAGTAACAGAAACTTTTTATAAATGGTCGAATCATTTTCTTATTCCTAGACTTCCCAGAGAATATTAGACTTAGCTTAGTGTTCTTATTAGCACTTCCACAGTTATTAACTGATAGCTTTCTTTGCCAATTGACAATTTTTTGCATGCGTATGTATCGGGTGGTAGATGCGAAGTCGAAAAATTATTTTTAAAATCACTCCCAAGCTAAAGTTCATGGAAACATTTTTGCAAAAATGTTATATGTAATCCCTGCAGAGACTGTTGACTCCTTCAGGAATTTTTGAGGAAATCCCTCAGCAGTCTAACGCTGATACCTCCGGTATTTGCCACATGTATAATACATATACATAATACAATAATTAATCCGTAAAATTACTCCAGACATACCCTCTAAATTCAATCAATAAACTGTTACCTTTACTCGTTTGATAATCCTTTGATATACTTTATTAATTTCTATTCATCTTTTTCACAATTACAGAAAATCTCCCTGCACAGTGCCGCTACCTTCCCGACCAGGACAAAATCCTGTTCTGGAATGGGCGGAACGTGTCGATGCGGGGCGACTACAATGGTGTCCTGTTGCTCGATACCATCCTGCAAGCGCCAGTTTCACAAGCGGACGACATCATCCGAATAGAGTTGCTCCTATCGGAGGCGGTTCTCTTCGTGCAGTGTTTGCAGAACCTCGAACAGCATGGGCTCGAGAACACGGCCGACGTCATCAACGAGCTGACGCTGAAAATCGGTGAATCCCAGCAGCATGCGAAGCGGGGCATCAAAGCGCAGAAGGTATGTACCGAGTTGGGGTTGTTGCTTAAATAAGGTACCCCGCTGAAAAAAATGTCCATCAAAACTAAGTGCAAGGCTTGATTTCTGAGGTAACTCTGCGCTAAAATTAAGCTTTTATTAACATTTGGTTTACAACATATTACAGTTCAGAATTTTTAGAGATGAGTTGATTTTACCAGCTGACAAGAAAGAAAAAAAAATTTAAATTTACTAAACCTTACTTAACCTAAATATATAACGCATTAATCGTGACAGTAGAAGGTTGCAACAATTTTTGCCTAAAATTATTAATTATTTTATTGGATATACATTAAATGCCTTCGATGAGATTTGGAATTCTTATCTAGCATGAGCCCTAGATACTTAACTTCGTCTGACCGATTTTTTGGAACCCGTCTCATCGTAACAACATGTCTACTTGAATATTTCAAATTAAGAGCTTTTGGTTTATGTGGGAATATTGAGTTTTGGAAGCATTAGCATTCTTTTCAAGCAGTGGCGATTCCCTAACCTCAAATCTACCTGTTCCACGTATAAAAATTCTTGAATTTCAGCAACAAATTTGCATCTATTCAGAAGGAACCTGTTAGAAAGGACGATTCCAATAATTTACTGTTGGCTTTATACCGTGAACGTGCCATATTTGACGCGGGTCCAAACTTGACGCATTTTCTAATTAATGTTATCATAAATTAATTCTAGATCAGACTAGCACTCGAAAATGTATTGCTTAATCTTTATTTACATCTTATTGAAGGATTCCAATCGAAAAAAGTTTATATTTGATTGATAATAGTTAAAAAATAAAGTTTATTTGAAAATGCATCCGACAAGTGCGTCAATTTTTTCATTCCTTTGTAAATGTGCTAACTATTGTTGAACAATTTTCGTGAAATTATGTGCTGTATTACAGCAATATCATCAACAACAGTCAGTAATATTCTTTTATTCATGAATTGACGTCGAAAGTTTTCTATTTTTAAGCTTTAAGACATATTTTTGTATGAAAATCTTGTGCGTCAAGTTAGGCACACAATGTTCCTAATTATTTGCTATTTTGTTCAGCATGTTTTGTTGAATCGAAAATAGAAAAATAAATATTTATGGGGCTTGCATTCAAAAAATCCGTCCGCAGAACAACCCAAGGCTTTTTTTTAATCACATGTAAAGGGTCATCCATAGATTACGTCACGTTTTTAGGAAGAGGAGGAGGTTCAGGGAAACGAAAATTACATGACGTACTTAATGTATGACCCATATATGGTTCTCGATCTATTTCGAGGCCCATACTGCCGTTGGTTCTACGCATATTTGTCCCGCGGTCCATAAGGGTGACCTAGAACATGGGACAAGTAGGCGTAGTTCACGTGTTATAAGTAACGAAGATTATCAAACGGTAATTTTTGGAACCGGTTGTTTTCGTTCTAGTTTTGACCAATTTGTCCTTGATTTAGCAACTACCTTCCCCGTTCCAGCGCAACGTAGTTTTCAAACCTTTCCCTTGTTTGATATCACGACGAAAACACATTAAACTAAACAATAATGCTTAACTATAGATTGAACTCAATCGCCGGTTTTATTTTCTACACTAACTAAACGCATAGCAAAAGTGACTACCGGATGACGTCATTCAAAACTTTTTCCAAAGGTTCTAACTTTTATGTCCTCTCTAGAACGCTTTTTTCAATTAATTGAACACTTGTATATTTTAAACTTTAGCAATTATTTGTAAGTGCGTCAAATAAGGAACATAGTGCGTCAAATTAGGCACATTGAAGAATTGATACGTCAATTAAGGAACCTAATGTGTTCCACAAAAAGTCAATCAAACGTAAAGAAGAAATCGTTTAATATGTTTTTACTGATTTTCCCTAATTCTATAATAGTTGAGCTAGCATAGGTTCAAATTTCAACAAAATCGGATAGATTTAGACGATTTGACAAGAGTTTGAATTTAGAATTTTCTTAACCGCGTCAAATATGGTACGTCCACGGTAATCTAATTCTGTTGAATTAACCATTTTTAGATTCGTGGAACAGGTAAAAAGTGAGGTTACGAGTCGCCTCTGTTTTCAAGTACACGCTCAAAAAAGCGTTCTGGAAAACGTGAACTGTCAAAAATACACCGTGAACTACCATCATTGGTCACAGATACATGATCTAGTTCACGGTGTATTTTTGCTTGTTGACGAGTTCACGTCGGCTGTTCACGGATACGAGAACGGATTTTTTTCTGTGTATGAAGAAAAATATCCAAACTCTTTTGCAATCTGCTACAGATGACACGCAGGCTTCGTCCTTTGGCGTCCTGTGTCATCCGGAAACAAAGATTTTTGACATCCCTGAGGTAACTCAGGTAAGTCAGATGTGAAAATATTGTATAATATTGGTCCCAAAATGCTGCCTTGAGGAACGTCAGCTCTTACAAAAACTCTTTCAGACCTGGAGTTCTGATAATTAATCTGAAGTGTACGATTTGACAGCTAATTTTGTATTATTCTAACAATGTATGTTAGATTTTTTTTTTTTTTACAATCAAGCTTTCGTGCCAAACACAGTCGAATGCGTTTTCTATGTCTAGAAAAGCCAGACCAGTAGTATAGCGTTCAGATTTGTTGGAACGAATCAAATTTTGATGAGTAGTCGAATTTCCATGGCGGGATCCGAACTGTTAATTGGCAAAAATTGAATTTTCATTGATGTGGATATTCATTTTGTTTAAAATGAGCTTTTCAAAAAGTTTACTGATGGAGGAAAGCAAGCTGATTGGACGATAGCTAGAAGCATTTGCAGGAGTTTAGTCTGGTTTTAAAATTAGTACAACCTTAGCATTTTTTCATTTGTCAGGAAAATATGCCAACTGAAAACATGTCTAGCGTAACATTTGAAAAGGGCCTAACTGCAAAATGTAAACAAACTTGATTATTCATTATTCGTATCATTTTTTACGTAAATTACTCCTACATACTCTTACGGGCATGCAAAATGCATTATTAATGGTAATTTTATTCAAATTTAAAAGGGCCTATCTGAAAATGATAAAACTAAGAGGGCCTAACTGGTCATAAAAGGGCCTAACTGAAAATTTCGATCAAAATCAGATTGGCCCTTCCGTGCATTTTTAATTTTTCTTCATATTTTTCAATATTTAGCCCTTGTATAGTGATCAGCATAACGTGAAAATTGAGAAATGCTCGATTGAAGATTCTGTAACATATTAATTGTTACTATTTTAAACTCATTGCTATCTAATAGTTTTAAACTTTTGTTCGACACTCATAGTCTATTACTGGGCCACGTAACGTTTTAAATCTAACATAACATAAAAACTAGTAAAAAATGTTGAATTCAAACATCACCGGCAGATAGGCCCTTTTACGAGTCTTCAAACCAGTTAGGCCCTTTCAATTAGGTCCTTTAATTGAACATGGTTTCAGTTAGGCCCCTCCAGTTAGGCCCTTTTATTTAACATAGTTCCAGTTAGGCCCTTTTGGAATTTGTTAATTTTATTGATTATTGAATAGATTTTCAAAGTTTTAGAACAAAATCAATCGATTATGTGAGAAAATCAACATTGAATATTGAAAATTCTTTATTGAAGATTCAGTACTATATTGATTATTCATATTTCAAACCCTTTCTTCTATTTACTAGTTCTATACATGTGTTCGACACTCATGATAGTCTACTAGGTGGCCCATAACGTTTTAAATCCTAAATAACAAAACAACTCGTGAAAATGGTTGAATTCCAACATCATCGGCAGATAGGCCCTTTTACGAGTCTGCAAACCAGTTAGGCCCTTTCAGTTAGGCCCTTTGATTGAACATGGTTTCAGTTAGGCCCCTCCAGTTAGGCCTTTTTATTGAACTTAGTTCCAGTTAGGCCCTTTTGTAATTTATTAATTTTATTGATTATTGAAGTGATTTTCAAAGTTTTAGATCAAAATCAATCGATTAGGTATGTGAGAAAATCAACATTGATTATTAAAAATTCTTTATTGAAGATTCAGTACTATATTGATTCCTATTTCAAGCCCATTCTCTTTTTTACTAGTTTTATCATAATCTTAATGCGAAGTTAGTTGAAAAACTGATTTTTTATCTTGAAAAAAAAAATCAATTTCATTAAAAATTTTGAATAATTTTTATTTGTTAATTTTTATTTGTTGCCTCTAGTTGTGGATCGAGTTCCAAAAGTCGCAATTTTCACAAAAACAAATTCGTTTGTTTTTGTAACAGCCCTGCAAGAATTCTTCTTATACTTCTTCTTGGCATTACGTCCTCACTGGGACAGAGCCTGCTTCTAAGCTTTGTGTTCAATGAGTACTTCCAAGTTATAAACTGAGAGCTTTCTTTGACAAGTTGCCATTTTCGCATTCATATATCGTGTGACAAGTACGAAGGTACTCTATATTTAGGAAAGTAAAGGAAATTTCCATTACGAAAAAAACCTGGACCGACCGGGAATGGAACTCAGATACCTTCAGAATGGCTTTGCTTTGTAGCCGCGGACTTAAACTGCTCGGCTAAGGAAGGCCCTCAAGTATAAAACAAGTAAAAAAGTGAATGGGTTTGAAATAGATATAATCAATAAGGTACTGAACCTTCAACCGAGAATATCCAACATTTAACTATTACATTGTTTTTCTCTCGCTTTATTTTATTTAAAAACTATGAAAATCACTTCAATAAGCAATAAAATCAACAAATTCCAAAAGGGCCTAACTGGAACTATGTTTAATAAAAGGGCCTAACTGGAGGGGCCTAACTGAATCCATGTCCAATCGGAGGGCCTAACTGAAAGGGCCTAACTGGTTTGAAGATTCATTGAAGGGCCTAACTGCTGATGATATTTGAATGCAACCATTTTCACGAGTCGTTATGCTATTTGAGATTACTAACGTTCTGGGCCACGTAATAAACCATAATGAGTGTCTAACACAAGTATAAAACTAGTTAAAAAAGTTAATGGGTTTAAAAAATCAATAATCAATATGTTGCTGATTTTGTATAGAATAGTTTCCAATATTTAGCTTGTATGATATTGTGTTGTTTCCTCACATAATCATCAAATGTTGTCGAAGAATTATGCAAATCACTTCAATAATCAATAAAATTAGCAAATTCAAAAAGGGCCTAACTGGTTTGAAAATTCGTTAAGGGGTCTATCTGCGGATGATGTTTGAATTGAACTATTTTTACAAGTTGTTGTGCTAATTCAAATTCAAATCGTTGTGAGCCACGTAATAAACCATAATGAGTGTCTAACACAAGTATAAAACTAGTAAAAAAAGTTAATGGGTTTAAAAAATCAATAATCAATATGTTGCTGATTTTGTATAGAATAGTTTCCAATATTTAGCTTGTATGATATTGTGTTGTTTCCTCACATAATCATCAAATGTTGTCGAAGAATTATGCAAATCACTTCAATAATCAATAAAATTAGCAAATTCAAAAAGGGCCTAACTGGTTTGAAAATTCGTTAAGGGGCCTATCTGCGGATGATGTTTGAATTGAACTATTTTTACAAGTTGTTGTGCTATTTCAAATTCAAATCGTTGTGAGCCACGTAATAAACCATAATGAGTGTCTAACACAAGTATAAAACTAGTAAAAAAGTTAATGGGTTTAAAAAATCAATAATCAATATGTTGCTGATTTTGTATAGAATAGTTTCCAATATTTAGCTTGTATGATATTGTGTTGTTTCCTCACATAATCATCAAATGTTGTCGAAGAATTATGTAAATCACTTCAATAATCAATAAAATTAGCAAATTCAAGAAGGGCCTAACTGGTTTGAAAATTCGTTAAGGGGCCTATCTGCGGATGATGTTTGAATTGAACTATTTTTACAAGTTGTTGTGCTATTTCAAATTCAAATCGTTGTGAGCCACGTAATAGACCATTATAAGTGTCGAACACAAGGGGTTATCCGAAAATGACGTCCATCAATTGGGGCCTCCCCCAATGGGGGGATGTACGAAAATGTGACAGTGCATGGATTGGGTATTAGAAAAAGCGTGACAGAGGGAGTAGAAGGGTTCTAGAAATCCCGAAAAACGATGGACGTCATTTTTGGATCTTCCCCAAATATGAAACTAGTAAAAATCGAATGGGTTTGAAATAGGAATAATCAATATGGTACTGAATCTTCAACCGAAAATTTCCAATATTTAGCTATTATATAGTGTTTATTCACATAATCGCTAAATTTTGTTCAAGATTTATGCAAACCAATTCAAAAATCAATAAAATTAGCAAATTATTAAAGGGCCTAACTGAAACCATGTTCAATCAAAGGGCCTAACTGAAAGGGCCTAACTGGTTTGAAGATTCATAATAGGGCCTATCTGCCGATGATGTTTGAATTCAACAATTTTTACGAGTTGTTGTGTTATTTGAGATTAGAAACATAATGGGCCACGCAACAGACTTTAATGGGTGTCGAACACAGGTATGAAACTAGTAAAAATGCGAATGGGTTTAAAATAGGAATTTTAAATATGGTACGGAATCTTCAATTGAGAATTTCTCAATGTTTACGTTTTGCAGATAGGCCCTTTTCAAATGTTACGCTAGATGTGTTAAATATATAAACTAAGAATATTAAGCTACTTTCTGGTAGTTTCTTGATGAAGATGTAGAATATTCCATCATCGTCAGTTGAAATTGCCTTCTCCTCAAGTTTTTAAGAGGGATCAAGAGTTTAAGATCATCGGCAATGGCACAAATCTCCCAACTGGTGGGGAACGTGCCTTTGGAGCCGGCCTTCTGATATAATTATATAGGGAAAGTGTACCAGTTATGGCCATAGTGGTTCCCTATTTGGCCATATGTGAAATTTTGATAACTTTCACATTTTAAATCTTTTTGAATGTTTAAACATCAAGATCTATCTTAAATCTAACTACTACTACAAACAAAAAATTTCAAAATTTGAAGACATGAAAGTAATCACGTATGGCGAAATAGGGAACCATTATGGCCATAACTGGAACACCTACCCTATAATCACGGATTCACATTTTGGTATTGCAATGCCCCTGGCTTCAACAATATGATTTGTTAAAGTTTGAAGAGCATTGTCAATATCAAGTTTTGTTTGTAGAGAAATGTTAACATCAAGATTACTATCGATATATGTTTCATATATATTCCAGTCGGCTCGAAAATAATTGAAAGTGGAGCTGTTAGGATTGAGAATTGCTTCATGAGATATTTGAAATGTAACAGGGACATGATCAGAATCAGTATCAGCATGAGTAGCCAGTTGGCTACAGAGGTGACTAGAGTCGGTTAAGACCAAATCAATCGTAGAAGGGTTTCTAGAAGAGCAAAAACATGTAGGGATATCAGGGTATTGAATTGAGAAATATCCTGAAGAGTACCCATCAAATAAAATTCTGCCGTTGGAATTACTTTGAGAATTATTCCATGAGCGATGTTTGGCATTAAAGTCACCAATGACAAAAAATGACTTATTGCGAGTCAATTTTCGCAAGTCAGTTTAGAGTAAATTCAACGTGCTGCCCAGAGCACTGAAAAGGCAAATAAGCAGCTATGAAAGTATATTTACCAAGCTGTGTTTCAACAGAAACACCTAAAGTTTCAAAAACTTTAGTTTCAAATGACAAAAACAGTTGATGTTTTATACGCCTATGAATGATGATTGCAACTCACCCACATGCTCCATCGAGTCGATTATTACGATAAACAAAAAAGTTTAGATCTCTTTTGAGTTTGGATCCAGGTTTCAAATAAGTTTCAGTAATAACTGCTATATGCACGTTATTAACCGTAAGAAAATTAAACAGCTCGTCCTCTTTACCATTAAAAGATAAGCATTCCAATTTAAAAAAATTAAATTATTATTTGGATCCATTAGAGAAACGTAATCCAAAAACAATTTGATTTGTGAATTTTACACCAACTTGGACTGCTTCAGTCATAGTGGTCAGTTGCAAAATTAAAATTAGAGGGAGACAAATTACTTGAAGTGGGTACATTATCTGATGATTTTCCGTTAGAATTTCCGGTAGACGAAGAGGCGGAGTTGAAGTTTCCTGTGGCGGCAGGGTTTTTTTTTTTCATTTGATTTGAAATAATTAGAACGGTTACTCGTAGTATGAAAAGAGGAGGAGTTTAAATTACCTGCTACGATATCGGCATAGGATTTTCCTTGCGTAAATCCATTCGAAATTAAAAGACTCGAACGGCTTCCCGACGGAACAAAATTAGTTTGTGAATGAGCATGATTATAATCCACCTGATGGGTATGATTCTTAATCAAGCGATTGTTAACGGAAAAAATTCATTGTTCGAAACTCTACCAGGGAAACTCCGGAAACGACCGTTATCGTAATCGTTCATCTACCTGGCCCGAGCCTCGACGACTCGCCTACGCGAAGGGCGAGCCCAAAAATTGGACTTATGATTGCCCCCGCAATTCGAACATATAAACTTGGTGGTATCTTCCTTAGGGGCGATCCATTAATTACGTAAGACAATTTTCGGGGTTTTTCAACCCCCCCTCCCCCCATGGTAAGATTTTTTGTATGAAAATTAAAAATAAATTGTATGGCACGTAAGAAATCTCAAAAAAATCACTGAATGTGATGCATCGTACAAGGTGCCAGTTTCCTTCTAGACAGACTATCAGATGCGAGTTGGCATCAAACAGTGAGGTCGATGTTGCATCGGACGGATTTCTCATATAGGGAGTCGAAGCTGGTTATGGACCCCCCTACAGAAAAACATAAAATTAACACTCATAGGAATTAGGTTGCTTATTCCTATGAAAATCCACCGGGGGAACTTCGAATGCAACCCCGAGAGGGTCCATAATAGGCATTCGGAGAACAGTTTTCCAAATGCATACTTCACTGAAAAAATGGAATGATTTTGTGTGTTTCATAGGCGTACTATAAAGTAAAAACATTGAACTAGTTGTTAGACTCCACAAGATGTATATGCGTCTGAGATATCATTGCGGAAAAGCTTCGAAAATGAATTTCAGCTACTAAGGGGTCCATTACTAGCATTGAAACCCTATTTTGCTCAATATACAAAGCAGAAAATCTTTGTGGGCTTCTCACGGCGGTATCTAAATTTAGCAAGTAGGTACATGAAACTCCCATAAAGGGAGCTCATTGTATTTAAGAATATATTGTTGAACATATTTTGACTAAAAGGTATTTCTGATCCATTCACTCATAATGATATCATGACCATATGGATCTGAGACGATCTGACAATAAACACAACTTGTTTTTTTCATATAAATAATCAATTTGCCTTGACAACTCCGGCAACAGGCAAACAGCAAAACTCCATGCATACTTGATAATTTTCTCAACATCAATATTAATATCATTAATATATATTAATTAGAGTGATTCAAAAAATCGTTTTTGCTCCACACCGCTCATTCGATTCTAAATCAAATACTGAGTGTCCTCCCAAAATTTGAACTCATTTGGATGAAAACTGAGACTGCACAAGTCCTTTGAAGTTTATATGGGAATTACTATGGGAAAAGCAAGCAATTCATTAAATCGGTCATAGTTTTTACCCATGTGCTCTTGGGGATTAAAGCTACATTGATACTGTGAGATACATTCATCAGCTACAACTTTGCTGAAGACCGTTTTCAAATCGGACGCCTCAATAATTAGTTATTGATTTATATCCAGTCACAAATTCTTCAGCAGTGCTCATTTAACTTCTGAACAGGCAACATTGCTGCACCTGGCGCGAAAGATAGCACGCACAAATCATGGCTACTATGTTTTACTGCACATATGCAGTGATGCCCGCAGAACAGCCCAATAATTATAGACAAAGTTTTACAACTCATTCAAAAATCAATAACTAATTACTTGGGCGTCCGATTTAAAAACGGTCTTCGGCAAAATTGTAGCTGACAATTGTATTTCACAGTATCAACGTAGTTCTAATCCCCAAGAGCACATGGGCAAACACTATGATCGATTGAATGAACTGCTTACTTTTCTCATAGTAATCCCCATATAAACTTCAAAGGGCTTGTGCAGTCTCAGTTTTCATCCGAATGCCCCATGACCATGACCCAACTTTTGGCACCGACGGCACTGAGTGGGGCACTGGTAATTTCCTCCAGGTTTCTGGAAATGTTTCCATATCACACGGACATAAGTCTAGCTTTTTCTAAAGCTTTAATATTATTTAGATCACTTTTGTTAAAGAGAACCAAAACATATTCTTGCGAAAGCCATAACCGAATAATGCCAGAATGGGTTCTCTTTTTCATAATGGGGAAAATCCAAGTAAATCATGTACTCCATTTTTGATCTCTTCAGATGACTTATAGTCACTTGAGAGACCTTTCAAGACGACTTTGAACAAACGTTCAGTTTTGTCGTCATAAGTAAAACATGTATGCTTCTTCTCTTTAAGATGTTTGGGAAGAAGTTCGCGATCTTCAAGAGTTTCTGGCAATACGCGACAGTCTCCTGTTATTTTTTTTTTTTTTGCTATTTGGAAGGAAACTTCGATTCTCCTAATGGAGTTCAAGATCTCCTGCCTAGAATCCCCAAATTCGAAACAACTGATCACGACAGGCGGCACTTTTTGCTTCGATTTGGTGTTCGGAAAATGTGTCTAGAGCATCGAACTAATTGCTCATTTTAATGCAATTATCGTTAATGTTGATCACCATTGTAAGAAAGCGCGCATTCCGGAGAAACGTCCTTTCTTCCATTCTTGCCACCTTTAGTGACAGTTTTAAATCTCACTTTTTTGGAAGGAAGTTTTCAGATCAGAGATTCACCCTTCCTTTTGCTTGTAGTTGCAGCCATGTTTAGTGAAAGAAGACGTGACCTTCTAAGAGTTTTTTTTCCAATACGGTGTCCAAAAAGGATTACCACCGCTAGCTTTCGCTAACGGGTCCAACGAAAAATCCAAGGCACGGGTCCAAACAAGGTTCGTAAAGGGATCAATAGTAGAAAAAAAAACACTACTGAAAAGTACTATTTTTATAGCACTGAGAAGTACTGTTTTATTGCTTTAGGTAGATTTAAAAAACTTCCAAGAGCAGAGAGAATTCGTGTACGCACAGCACGATGCGCACTGATTTTTTATCAGATTAATCAGATCAATCACAAACATTTGATGAAAAATGCACATGTGAGTTATTGGATATTGTTAATGAATTCAATGTATATTTTTTATGTTGAAAATTAATTGTTTTGTTCTTATTTTCCATATGATTGTTTAATAAATTGAATTGCGTTTCAAGGTATTATTCGATACATTGTATTCGTTTGTCCGTAATTTCATTGATAGATATCTAAATGCATATTGAAATTAACTAATAACTGAATTCTTCAATTTCTTCAATTCTTCACATGCGGCTTGCGAGTTTTACAGGGGATTTACTACATTCCCTTTTCAAATGTAAGTTCCAAAACAATAAATATTAATTGGATTAAGGTGAAACAGTTTGGAATCAGCTTCTAAGATTGCACTAAAACTTCAAAGGCAAAAATCTCGCGTAGAAAGCATCCCACAACAATGCACTTTTTATTTTGGCTTTGTGCACTAGCAGAAAGCTTAAAATAAGAAGGTCAGGAACGTTTGCCAACTATTTCTCTAGCTTTGTGCCTTTAAAAACGTGAGAAGGGGGAGAAGTCGGCCATTGTTCCGGCCATCTTTAGATTTCGAGATGTTTCATCTTAAGCTATAAGTATGTGAATTGCTTCAAAATACATAATTTTCTTATCTGCATATTACATGATCAGGGATGTTGCACGAACATAGGCGTCAGCATGTCAAATTGTGCGCAAATGTTCATTCGTTTGAATTGTTTCTATATATTACCCTGGCGTTTTCCCACAATCTTTAACCTATTTCTTTAGCAAATATACCAGCAGTTCAACCGATGATTGAATTTTGTTCAATACGGAATTCCTCTAAGGATTGTACCAGGAATTTCACCAGGAATTCATCCAGGTAATGGGATTTCTTTTAAAGTTCTTCCAGGGATTCCATCAGGAGAGTTTCCATTACAAGTAATTGTAAGCATTATACCAGGAATTCCATCAGAGATTCCATCAAAATTTCCTCCATGATTCACATCAGGAGTTCTTCTAAAGATTCAATCATGAGTTCCACGGAGGATTACATCAGGGTTCCAATTAGGAGTTTCTCTAGTGATTGCATCGAAAGTTCCTCTGGGGATTCTCTCGGAAGTTCTTCTTGGGATTCCATTAATAGTTTCTCTAGGTCTTCTGGGGATTTCATCAGATGTTCTTCTAGAGATTTCATCAGAAGCTCATTCAAGGATTCCATTTAGAATTCCTTCAGCGATTCCATCTAGAGTTCCTTCAGGGATTTCAACTGAAAATCTTCTAGAGAATTCCTCCAAGGATTCCATCAGGAGTTCCTATAGGGATTCTATCAGGAGCATCTCTGAGAGTTCTTCTGAAGATTTCATCAAAAGTTCTTCCAGGGATTGCATCAGAAGTTCCTTCAGAGAATCTTCAGAGTTCCTCAAAAAATTTCAATTAGGATTTCTTCTAGATTGTTATTAATGTTCAAGGAATCATGGACAATTAGAGTAGTGTTTGATCCTTCGACCATGTTGCTTGCACCAGCGGGGTGAGCGATGAGGGCAGGATCAAACATGTCGCGCACACATGGTGACTCCCAGATCTGTACCTTATCCCACTAACCCTATATTCTTTCCATGACAACTGTGGAGATGCAGAGGTGATCTCGGTCTCTAGTAACAACGGTTGTCGAACTAACATTCCTTCCTTTCCCCGATGACCGTAAGGACGTGGCCGGCGCCGTTATTGACTTTTAGACTTTGAGCTCTCGATTTGTGCATATTGAGAATGGTAAGCTAATCCCAACATCCATTCAATAAATCTCTGTGCAACTTCGATTGTTCTGGTCAATCACGGAGTAGCAACTACGAATTATGCGGTCATCTATGCTTATGCTTATCAGGAGTTTCTCCAGGGATTTCATCAGGAGTTTACTTCAGGAGTTCCTCTAGAGATCAGTGAATGAAATTATCGCGTAAATGAGACGAAAATAGGCATTTTTCTAGCAACTCGACAATAAATTGCCGCCTTTATCTGCGAGAAACAGATTAGGTGAACTGCTATAATTGTTGATCATTGTACTGACGAAAAGCCAAGATCGGTCCGATCATATGCACTGATCCAACTTTATCGGCTCTAAACTTATCGCGATAATTATCACAAGGGAAATAATAAAAATGTTTGCCACCGATGGGGTTCGAACCCATGCCCATTAACAAAAACGTTTTCTAAACGCGTGTACATCATAACCACTCGACCACGCCAGTTGAACAAAGGGAGAGAGAAATTTGGTATATAAAAGCTACATGCGGAAGCGAAGGACACTCAAAACAACGAAACAAGAGTAGAAAAGAAGGAAGCCAGCTTTTCATTGCTGGTGATAATATAAATTCGCTGCTGCAGATCTCGTGAGAGCACACTCTCGCAGTGCTGGACGGGTAGGATATTATCGCACGTCTCTTTTCTCCGGAAATCGGCTTGAGCGATAGGCTTATGATTATCGCCGTGACCGATAATTTTACTCCCTGCTAGAGATTACATCAGAAGTTCCTCTAATGATTCCATCAGGAGTTCCTTCAAGAATATCTTTAGGAATTCCTACAAAGATTCCATCAGGAGTTTCTCCAGAGATTCCATCAGCAGTTCCAATAGGTATTCTATCAAGAGTACCTCTTATAGTTCTTCTGAGGATGTCATCAGGAGTTCCTCCAGGGACGCGTTTAAAAATTCCTTCAGAGATTCCACCTGGACTTCCTCCAGAGCTTCCATTAGGACTTCTTCCAGAGATTATATCAGGAGAGGAACTCGAGGAATTCTTTCAGGATTTCTTCTAGGCATATCATAAGTAGTTCTCCTAGGATTTCATCAGGAGTTCTTCCAATGATTCCATCTGGAGTTCCTCAAATAATATATTTAGGAATTCCTACAATTATTACACCAGAAATTCCTCCAGGGATTCCATCTGGAGTTCCACGAGGGATTCCATCAATAGTTCCTTTAGATATTCCACCTGGAATTCTTCCAGAGATTCTATCAGTTCCTCCAGTGATTATATCAGGAGCTCCCCGAGAAATCCCATCAGGATTTTTTCCAGGGATATCATTAAGAGTTCCTCTAGGGATTCTATCAGGAGTTTCATCAGGAATCTTATCAGGGATCAGGAGTTTCTTCAGAGATTCCACCTGGTATTCCTACAGGGGTTCTATCAGTTTCTATAGGGATTCCATCAGAAGCTGCTTCGGAGGTTGCACCTGCAATTCTCTAGATATTATATCAGGGATTGCTTAAGGAATTTCGTCAAGATTTCTTCTTGGGATTTTATAAGGAGTCCCGCCAGAAAAATTATCAGGAAATATTTTTCCGGTGATTTTACCGGGAATTCAAAGAATTCTCTAGAGGTTCTTCCAAAACATTCTGGAAAAAATCTCCAATTTTTCGGCCGGTATACCTAGGCAAATCACTGGAAGTATCACTGGAAGATTTTCGAGCAATTCCTGCTGGAATTTTAGATGGAATGCCTGTATTAATTTCTTGAGAGGGATTCATTGAGCAATCTCTTTAAGAACTTCTAGAGGAATTCCTTGTGGAATCGCAGAGAATGAATCCTTATAGAATCTGTTTAGAAATTTCTGAAGTTTCACTGGAGGAATTCCTAAATAAATCTTTGGAGGATTTTTTGGTGGAATTCTTGAAGGAAGCATTGTGATTCATCACTGAATGAAGCCATTGGGAAGTTTTTTGGATAAATCCCTGGAGGACTCTGTAGATAAACTACATAAAAGAATCGTTGAAGAAATTCCTTTTGGAATGTCTGTAGCAACTCCTGGTAGATTTTAAGGAGGAGTCCTATAAGGAAGCCCTGAGAAAAGTCCTGGTGAAATCCTTGAGGAAAATTCTGGCGATGAATTTCTTGAGAAATATCTGAAAGAATTCGTAATTATATTCGTGAATAATGCATAATGAAATCCTTGGAACTAACTTCTAGGGTAATTCCTGACGGAATCTTTGAAGAAATTGTTATAGCAATCTCTTTTGAATTAATTTTTAAAAGAATCAATGGAGGAAATCCTGGATAATTGCAAATTTTAATTTGAGATGGTATTTTTCAATAGAAAAAATCGACTTGAAAATTCAAGTAAATTTCCCTATTTTAATACGCATAGTACAAGTCTGCGATAAAAGAACTTTAAATATTATCTTTTTATGGTTTTATTTGTATGATGCAGTGGCGTAGCCAGAAATTAGTTCTAGGAACATTAGGGGTCATGAGAAGCAAACAAATTTTTTGATCAGCATACTTTAAAAATTCGTTTCCAAGCCCCCCCCCCCCCCCCCCCCCCCCTTCCAAACTGGTAAACTATTCACATTGTATATTGCAATACTAAATTGTCTCAAATTTATGCATAAAAACTGAAAAACAAGAATATCAAAAAACATACTTCGGACAATCGAGCCTAAAATTCCGGATAATCGAATGCCGGATAATCGCATCGCCGGATAATCGAGTCTCAGTATAATTGAGTCCGTCCTGTATTGTTACAGCCGGTCGAAAGAATACCAGCATTGCAACACTTCAGGGGAGCATAATTGTCTTGCCAATCCAGAGAACCGAGCCTGAAAGTCATAAACGAGTTAGGATTTCACTGTAAAGATTTCATGACCAAATATGGTTGAATCTGTTGATAAAGTTTTAGAGAAATTATTGATAAAATTCCTGGTAGAATCACAGGAAGAATTTCTGGTAGAATCCTTAGTATAGCCCATGGATTCCTGGAAAAACTTCAAAGTAGAATAACTAGAGGAAACCACTAAGAGAGAATTCTAGAATTCTGGAGAGAATCTTTAAAGAAATTCCCATAGCCATTCCCATATCGATAATTGTTCAGAATAATCCCCGACAGAAACCCCTCATAATTTTAAAGTTTTGCCGGAATACTTCGTGCTAATTATAACTAGAATTCTTCATCAATATCCATTTCTTCCGGTACTTAAATGTCGAAAGTTTTGTTCTTCCTCAATACGATTGTTGTCCAAAAATGGTATTGTACAGTTAATTAATGAACAATTTGTAGGCAATTCCCGCCTAAGGAATATTGCTGTTATAAGATTTTGACGTTTCGACGAAACACGTGTCAAATGTACAAATTGAAATTGAAACTGCGAAAAGAAACCACGTGCTCCGGTGGGAATCAAACCCACGACTCCCTATTCGCTAGATGGGCGCTTCAACCTACAAGTTGCTGAGACGGACTGGAAACCGTTCGCTCATGCTTCCATTCTTCCATCATTATAGCACGCCTTTCCTTACGCCTGATTAATAGGCAATGGCAATTTGCTAACCGCAAGCAAGCCTCTCTGCCATAGAATTACCTTTCCCCTATACCACTTTCCAGCATAAACTGGTGTAGATGCATGGGTATATCCAGTTAACTGTATTCAAATTTTAAATACAACATCAATTACTTCCCCTTCCCCTCATTGATCTGCATTCTGAAGTGGCAGACCCCTTCTTCTTCTTCTTCTTTCTGGCGTTACGTCCCCACTGGGACAGAGCCTGCTTCTCATCTTAGTGTTCTTATGAGCACTTCCACAGTTAGAGCTTACTATGCCAATGACCATTTTTGCATGTGTATATCGTGTGGCAGGTACGAAGATACTCTATGCCCTGGGAAGTCGAGAAAATTTCCAACCCGAAAAGATCCTCGACCGGTGGGATTCGAACCCACGACCCTCAGCTTGGTCTTGCTGAATAGCTGCGCGTTTACCGCTACGGCTATCTGGGCCCCTAAGTGGCAGACCCCATTGTTGCCCAAAAATAGAAAATCACTAACATGTATACACTGAAGATGTCTAGTAGTACCGAGCAGTCATCTGGTTGGTTCCTAATGTGAGAGCTTCTGTTCTGGTGATACTGGAGTAGCAACCACGAGCGGCCAATCAAACTCAAGCTGATTGAAAATTACTTGCGCCACTTCTTTGACATTTTTGATGGTTTGAAAAATTCTAAGATGGACTATTTTGAACTTTCTTAACGTTCAACGCTCCGTCATCGTAATCATCGTCATCATCGAAACTTCAAAAGCAGTTTTTATGTTCAAAACTAAAAATTATTCGATGAAAATATGTTCATTGTGTTTCGTTTCGAGAATAGAATACAGTGAACAAATTTTCCTGTAAATTTTCTTGATTTTAAACGAAAAAACTGCTTTTGAAAATTTCGAAATCAATGATGGATCCTGCTACCTTAATTAAAAACTCTAAGTCAAGATTTTTGCGATTCCTCCTAGGGATTGTCATAACAATTGGTACCGTAGAAATCGATCCCTGTTCTTAGTTTTAAAAGACTCTTTTTTATAATAAAACCGTGACCAATGACGCTTGTTTTTTTTTCGTTCCAGTGGGAAACGATCTGTTTGGAGCTGTCCCATTCGTCGCTCCGGATGGTAGCTGGCGAAATGGTGATGCAGCTGAAGCGACTCGATCGCCACATCCCAGCGCTAGCGATCGCCTCCGCCATCAATGAACGGCTGACGGATTTACTGGAAGGCGCACGTGTCACGGAACCATCCGCCCTGAATCGTTTCTACATGTTCTCGGAAGCGACCCGGCGGCAAACGTTTGAGGGTTGGCCTCACATGGACTACAAGTGGGTTCTGCCGGATCAAATGGCCCAGGCCGGGTTCTATCACTATCCGGGGGACAATGGGAACGACGACCGGGCGATGTGTTTTACGTGCAATGTGTGCTTGGTTTGCTGGGAGAAAACCGACGAACCGTGGAGCGAACACGAACGCCACTCTCCGGAGTGTCCCTTCGTGAAGGGAGAATTCACCCAAAATGTACCGCTGTCGGTAACGTATGCAACGAGTCCAGCGATTGCCACGGATGGATTCTCCATCATATCGGCGGGTGATCGAGGAAATGTGTTCTGCACGGGAAATCCTTCAGCCGATGTGACCGTGTGGAATGTGGAGCGTCAGCTGGTCAAGGTTCACGACTTCAAGGTAAAACTGCATCCGGACATCCTCACGACTACAAGCATCAGTCGAAGCGCAGTTGTGAACAGCATCGAACTTACGGCTCTCTCCACGTATTATATGAAACATGCAGGACTTGTTAGCAAATCGAAAGTGGCATCACTATCTTTGAAACCTAAAATGCTGGGATCGAAAATTGTTTGTGGAATTCGGGTTAGTAGCACTGAAACGGTGGATGGTAAGGACGAAACGGGAACCACACTGCTGTTGATTGTCTACAATGTGGAAGAGTCAACGTCGTGTGACGAAGGTGGGAATAAGCAGCTGAACCAAGCCTCCAATGTGTCTGTCATTCCACCAACGAAGAAATCCTCACTTAGCACCATTGACGAAAAGTACGAAGAAGATATTATGAAGTTCTTTTCCGGAAACACGGAGTCCCAGCTGTTGGAATCGATTGATAAACTTATCCATTTAGAAACGTTGAAGAAAGACGATCCTTCACTGTGCCAGCAGTTCGGTGCAAAGCTGGATGACACGTTGCGAAAACTGATCGAAGCTTCCGGTTCCCCTTCGGTGGGTTCTGTTGACAAACCGGCATCGGATGATTCCCCATCTTCGCCCACGGGACACATGGAGGTTGTCAAAGGACCCACCTGCATTTCACTTCCACCACCACCCCCGTCTGCCGCTGGTTCCAACAGTGGTTCATCAACGCAGCTGTCCTCTGTAAAGTCCTCGCAACCGGATAGCGTCACCAGTATCAGCACCATGGGCAGCAGCAGCAGTCCAAACACAAACGTAACATCCGCCCTGTCGACGGCCACCAGCAGCGTTTCGTCCGGCAATTGTGACATCAACTGTATTCCGCTGCAGTACATCGAGATTCCCGCCGAGTGGCACGATAACTATCGCATCGCCGAAGTGATTCCCTCGAGTGACAACAAGTACCTGCTGGTGGTTCTGCGGCTAATACCGAAAGCGACTGCTGACGAAAAAGAATCGACCAAAGACGATGAAAAGGAAGTGGTCGAAAAGAAAGACGAGGGAGAGAAAGAGGAACATGAAGAGGAAATCCCGGAGGAGATTGAAGAAGCAGACTGGAAAACTGTTTTACTGTTGTACTTCCTGACTGAAGATGGCTTGATAAAAGCTGGCGATCCAGTGGTAAAACAGTTATCCGACGAAGAAAGTCCGGTTGAAATCGTTATGCTACCGAAATGTGACAGCAGTGGACGAAGCTTCGGTGGCCCGGACACCGAAAACGGCATCTTTGTAATGACTTGCGAGGACGGAAAATTGCGAATATTTTCGCTGAAGACTTTGAACATAGTATCGGAAGCTAGTGTAAAAGACGACCACTTTGTATCGGCGACCTACTGTAAAAGTTTGGAACGCTTGTGTGGTTGCACCGCCAAAGGTTGTCTACATTTCTACTCTTTCTACGACTTGGACGCGGACTCAAGCGACGAACGAGACGACGACGTGACGTGCGTGATTGGTAATGGTAGCAAGGCAGCTGCTGGAGCGGATCGGTCACAATACGCTGAAGTGGATGGCGCTGCCTCTAGCGCAGCTGCCAATCTACTGAAATACGACGCAACACCCTCGACTTCGTCTTCGCCTCCGCAGATGCCATCCGCGGTGGCATCGGGAGCCAGTGTCACCGGTGAGAACCATCTGGCCGATGCGCTCCTGGCTTACAAGCCAGAGCTGTCCCTACCGACCCTAAAGGTGCTATATTCGCTGACACTGTTCAACGAAATGTTGACTCCATACTCGGCCGAAGTTCCCGGCTGTTGGAGCGAGCTGGAACAGGCGCAGAAACAGCGACGGCATCCGCAACATCTTCGACCCGGGGACGACACCCATCTGACCAAGACGTGGCGGCTGCATAACGATGCGTAAGTATTAATTGTGGTGTGGCCATCGAAACGGGAAAAGCGGGATCTTCCGGCATTCCTTTTTTAGATTTGTCCATGAAAAGCTGCTGGAATTCTTCGAGTTGTTTCTCCAGATTGTTTTTTTTTTCTTGCATACTCCCAAGGACTTCTCCAGGGGTCATTCCAAAAATTCCTCTTACGGTTCTTTACCAGTTTTCGGAGAAATCGATGTAGGAATCCTTCCAGCGATTTTTCATGAGATTTTTATTTTTTTTATAATTTCCTTTAGGAAAACCTTGAGCACGTCTACGCTATATATTCGTAGAGGCTATCCTAGCAGTTCCTCCAGAGTGATAAACCTTATTATTCATCGATTTCCCCAGTTGTTACTCTAGGAAATCTTCCAAAAAATCCTACAAAAGTTCTTCCAAGGAACTCATTTAAGGATTTTTCCAGAAAACCACAAGAACTTCTCTAGGAGTTCCTACGCTGATTTTTCCAGTAATTCATCCAGTGATTTTCATATCGATTTTCTCAAAAACTACTCCGAGATTTATTGCAAGATTTCTTTTACGAACTGTTCCGAGAATTCCTATTTGGGATTCCTCAT
Source organism: Aedes aegypti (assembly GCF_002204515.2). NCBI lineage: Eukaryota > Metazoa > Arthropoda > Insecta > Diptera > Culicidae > Aedes > Aedes aegypti. Next base: position 213,501,355 of record NC_035107.1, on the reverse strand, counting down.
GAAGCTCCTCCAAAAAATTATCTGGGAATGTCTACAGTATTTCATCCTGCATTCAGCAGTCCTTACAAATATTTCTCGAGTAATTTAAGAAATTTGTTAAGTGACGTAGGTAATTTGATTTTTTTCAAGCAATTTCTTCAAAAAATTACTCCAATATTTTTTTGAACAAATACCTTGACACAGAAACGTCAGTGAGAGAATAGGAACCCGAACAATTGGCAAAGATCAGAGCGACGGAAACGGACTAGCGATTGGAAACTCGGTACGTGGAACTGCAGATCTCTCCGGAAGCACACGCATACTCTCCGAAGTACTGAAGGTCCGTGGTTTCTGAATTGTAGCGTTGCAGGAGGTGTGTTGGACAGGAGCAATGGTTCGAACGTTTAGAGGTAACCATACCATCTACCAGAGCTGCGGCAACACACGTGAGCTGCGAACAGCTTTTATAGTGATTGATGATATGCAAAGGCGCGTGATCGGGTGGTGGCCGATCAATGGAAGAATGTGCACGATGAGAATTAAAAGCCGATTCTTTGACTTCAGCACAAACAACGTGCATAGCCCATACTTTGGAAGCACTGATGATGACAAGTAAGCGTTTTACGCGCAGCTCGAACGCGAATAAGACCGTTGCCCAAGCCACGACGGGAAGATCATCATCTGTGTATATTCCGTCGAGTTCAACTCAGTGTCAGACTGCTCTGGATGAACTATTCGATCAGCTAGAAGGTCCTATTTTGCTGCTGGGAGATTTCAACGCTCACCACATCGCATGGGGATCGCACCAATCAAGCGCGCTTGGGCGAATCATTGCTGAAACAACGTTGACAAAGCAAGTGGTTATCCTGAATGACAGATCAGCAACTCCGGGCAACACTTCGGCGATCGATGTGATCATCTGCTCAGATAGCCAGGCTTGGAGGTTCACCTGGCGGACCTTATCAGACACGCACGGCAGCGATCACTTCCCGATTGCAGTGTCCATACTCGGGTGGTCATGTTAGCAAACAACGCGACGAAAATGGTTCTACGAGCAAGCTGACTGGCCGTTATTACAGCAGAAACTATTCGCCCAGAGATCGAATGGGATGTAGGAAGATTAACCGAAAAAAATATTGCAGCAGCGACTAAGTCCAAATAACACTACGGATTGCCTGTTCCGGTGGTATAAGTCCATCATACAGGTGGCCCCTAATTCATGGTGTCATGCGGCTAAAAGCATACCGTGCCTAGGAATGAATGGTTAGGGGGGTCAAAAGAAACCTAACCGTGAACGGTGCCTGTGGAGTACCAGGGCACCCTCCACAGTATTATGCCCTTACTGTGCTACCCGGAGCAATGGCGCAGTTGACCTTGTACTTCTCCGAAATAATCGGCTACTCATATTTAGCCTCAAATCAGAGGCTTGATACGAGTGGGAGCATGTTAATGTAATATGAATCGAATCAAAATTATCCAGGTGAACCTTCATCATGCAAAGGGCGCATCAGCAGTGCTCAGCAGAAGGTTCACCAAAGAAAATATCAATGTGGGACTAATTCAAGAGCCCTGGGTAAATAATGGAAGGGTACTTGGTTGCCCTTCGAGCAGTTGTAGAGTTTTGTACGACGAAACTCAGTCCAAACCACGGACGGCTATTCTTGTAAATAGGGACACAAAATTTGTCCCAATCACAGAATTTATCCGTAGAGACATTGTTGCGATCAAAGTAGAGGTGCCAACTATCCGTGGGAAAACGGAGGTATGTATTGCTTCTGCTTACTTTCCTGGAGATGTTGAAGATGTGCCTCCATGCTCTGTCGTTCATTTTGTCAACTACTGTAAGAAAATTAATGCCCAATTTATAATAGGGTGCGATGCAAATGCCCATCATACAATTTGGAGCAGCACCGATATTAATAAAAGAGGAGAAGATCTTTTAAACTACATGTCGTCTAACAACATAGACATATGTAATAGAGGTGATTCTCCTACTTTTGTAAACTCTATCCGACAAGAGGTTCTTGATCTCACGATCTGTAGCGACTTGTTATCGGAGAAGATTGTGAACTGGCATGTTTCTGATGAAGAATCATTGTCAGATCATAAACAAATCCGGTTCGATTTTAAAGCTGGATCAGAAATAACAGAAAGCTATAGAAACCCGAAGAAAACCAATTGGGATCTCTATCGTTTTCATTTAACGAATAAGAATTCGTATAACGGTGAACAGTTCACGACTGTTTCACAACTGGAAAATGCCTCTGATGGGATCATTGACCAAATGGTCTCATCTTATCATGCTAGCTGTCCTATTCAACAAAGGTCATCTAACAGGGATGTGCCTTGGTGGAATGACAAGCTGGCAGGATTGAGGAAGAAATCCAGGCGGTTGTTCAATAGAGCAAAGATCACTTTAGATTGGGTTGAATACAAAAAAGCCCTAACAGAATACAACAGAGAACTAAGGCACGCCAAACGTAAGGACTGGAGACGGGTATGTGAAACCATCAACAACGCTCCTGCAGCTGCAAGGCTGCACAAAGTCCTTTCAAAAGACCATTCAAATGGTCTAGGTTGCCTTAAAAAAGAAGACGGCAGTTATACTGTTGACTCTTCTGAAACACTGGAAGTAATGATGAGAACTCATTTCCCTGAATCGATCCCATATTCAGATGAAGAACAGGTCTCAGATGAGGCAAGACATGTATGGTCGATAAACGCCTATCAGAAAGCTTGTGAAATCTTCACGCCTTCGAGGGTCGAATGGGCATTGAGTTCTTTTCAGCCTTTCAAATCTGCCGGGAAAGATGATATTTTCCCAGCCTTACTGCAACAAGGAAAAGAGACGCTTTGTCCGCTCTTAACCGAAATATTCAAAGCAAGTGTTGCGCTTTCATATATTCCAAAAGCGTGGCAAAAGGTTCGAGTTGTCTTCATTCCAAAAGCTGGAAGAAAGGATAAAACAACTCCCAAAGCCTTTAGACCTATAAGCCTTTCCTCTGTTCTTTTAAAGACAATGGAAAAAATAATTGATGACTTCATCAAGTCAACAAGTTTAACCCTCTAATACCCAATCCCGCCTTTAGACGGGGTACACTTTGGAATTTTGTGTATTTTTTCATAGCTCGGAAATTAAAATGATTTTATTTTTGGCTTAAACCTTAACTCATAACACGCATATAAGAAAAGTTTTTTATGATTTTTGAAACTTATTTGTATTATTAAAAATTGTTTGAAAAATTGTATTCTTATATAACCTACAAATGCCTGGGATTCATTTAACGTGTATTATAAAAAATCGTACCTTTTATATTTTTCTACGATCAACCTATCACAGAAGAAGAGCCTGATGGTATTGAAATGATTTCAAATCTGTTTTTCCGTTATTTACAAGGAAAATAAAAAATGTTCCAGAAAAATATTTAAAAAATCATATTTTCAAAAGTATAGTAAAAACTCAAATTTTTATTATTGTCAAAAATCAGTATCCAGAAGAGGCTTCAAGGAAAAAATTTAAAGGATAGGGATGTTCAAAAATAAAAATAATAAAAATCAAAAACCAAAATTCATAAATTTGCGAAGAAAAATAAATCATTGCCCAAACCGTGTTTAGAACGATTTTAGATAACGAAAAATAATATTTAGATCGAAAACAAAAATTTGGGTATTAGAGGGTTAATAGAAATGCCTCTTTGTAAATACCAATTTGCGTATCAACCAGGTAAATCTACCATTACGGCGCTGCAGTCGCTGGTAAATAAAATCGAGAAATCTCTTGAAGCCAAAGAAATAGCCGTGGTTGCTTTTCTCGATATTGAAGGAGCATTCGATAATGCATCCTATAGCTCTATGACTTCAGCCATGGAAGCAAGGGGCTTGGATAAAAGTGTTATCGAATGGGTTATGACCATGCTCAAGGGTCGCACAATTTCTGCTGATCTAGGAGGTGCGCAAATATCTATAAGATCTACGAAGGGATGTCCTCAAGGAGGAGTGTTATCGCCCTTACTGTGGTCTCTTGTAGTAGACGAACTCCTTAGAAATTTAATAGATCAAGGTTTTGAGGTAATAGGATATGCCGACGATGTGGCCATCTTAGTTCGTGGAAAGTTTGATAACACGATTTCCGATCGGTTGCAAACTGCGTTAAACATTACTCTCAAATGGTGTAGGAAAGAGGGGTTAAACGTAAACCCTTCAAAAACTACTATCGTGCCTTTTATCAGAAGGAAAAAGGTAAAGCTTATACAGCCTTCTTTGAATGGAGTTCAAATTCAATTTTCGGAAGAAGTTAAACACCTTGGTGTTACTTTGGATAAGAAATTGAACTGGAACTCTCATCTGAGCAAGGTCATAAGTAAGGGTACTAATGCCCTATGGGTCTGCAATAAAGCCCTAGGAAAAACTTGGGGACTGCGACCTAATATAGTAAACTGGATTTATTCAGCAATAGTCCGACCAAAAATTAGTTATGCTTCACTGGTATGGTGGCCCAAGACAAATGAGGTAACCGCTCAGAAGAAGCTGGCTAAGTTGCAGAGACTTGCTTGTATATCAATGACAGGGGCAATGAAAAGTACACCATCGGTTGCCTTGGATGCCCTTCTTAATATACTGCCTTTGCATCAATTCATTAAACTGCAAGCTGCAAAAAATGCCTTGCAGTTTATTCATTATAATAAAATACTAGATGGTGATTTGATTGGTCACATGAAAATCATCAAGGAATTCAATTTGAATTCAGATAACAAAACAATTGAAGATTGGATGACAACGAAGACCAACTATGATGTTCCCTTTAAAGTGGTTAAACCAAGCCGCTATACTTGGGATTCTGGTGGGCCAAGTTTACGTGCAGGTTCTATTGTGTTTTATACCGACGGGTCAAAGATGGGCGACAATACCGGAGCTGGAGTTTTCGGTCCTGGTATCAGCAAGGTAATCGCTATGGGGCGCAGTCCCACCGTGTTCCAAGCTGAAATACAAGCCATCATTGACTTACAAATGTTTGTCTCAAAAGAAACTATAGGTTTGCAAAGATCTGTATTTTCTCAAACAGTCAAGCAGCTTTGAATGCTCTAAAGGCATTCACATGTAGATCAAAGTTAGTGTGGGAATGCATTCTTTCTTTGAAGCAATTGGCCTGTAGGAACGAAGTTACATTGTACTGGGTGCCCGGCCATTGTGGAATTGAGGGGAATGAAATCGCCGACAATCTAGCAAGACAGGGTGCAGCTTCGAGCTTTGTCGGCCCTGAACCGTTCTGTGGTATTCCTGAGTGCTCTCTCAGGATGAAACTGAAAAATTGGGAAATGTCCATGGTAGAATCCAATTGGAACGCCACGGATACATCCAAGCAAGCGAAAAGATTCATAAAACCCAGTCTAGCTAAAGCCCGGGCTATACTGAATCTTAAGGTGAAGATGAATCGAGGCCAAAATTTAAATTTTCAAGAGCACAAATCTGGAGAACCGAACACCCGTTTGAGCTGAAAACTTAATCGATTGATCATCACCAGCCTGTGACCAATCGATTAAGTTTTCAGCTCAAACGGATGTTTGGTTCTCCAGATTTGTGCTCCTGAAAATTTGAGGTTTGGCTTCGATTCATCTTCACCTTAATAAAGGAAATCTTAGGGTAATAACTGGCCTGATGACCGGTCACTGCCCAAGTAGGTATCATCTTAAAAATATAGGAAAAATACGATCCTCTGAGTGTCGTTTTTGTCAAGCTGAAGACGAAACTGCTGAGCATTTACTCTGCAACTGCGGAGCATTGCTTAATCAAAGAACGTTAACATTTGGAAAAGGGTTATTAGAGCCCTTGGAAATTTGGCAAGGTAGTCCTAATAGGGTAATAGACTTTATAAAACGAGTTGTGCCCAGTTGGGACAGTGTGACACATCAACCAATGTCTATCACATCTCAATTGTGAAAGGATATTTGATGAGCACCAAATAAAATATGGGTCATACCACAATATTCCTAAATAATGGAAGCAGTGGTTTAAAAGGCTCTACAGATGAGGAAAAAAAAAAAAGAAAAAAAGTCCATCCCGCGAACTAGTGGCCGAATCGGACTAAAAGCGGTACCGTGGTGGTGCCCCGAGGTAAAAGCGGCAATTCGTCGGCGAAGAAAGTGTCTTCGGTCGCTCCGACGTCTACAACAGATCAACCCGGAAATCGGCAGTGACGCTCAGTTGTTCTCAACCGGCCAAATGGATGCACGGACAACCCCGAATAAGAAGCGGAAGAACTGGCGACGTATTACGGCGAAAGATCGGCGACGTCTAGCAACCCTCCATCGTTTCAGATGGCGAAAATGGCAGCTGAGATGTTTCGTTTGATACCGGCGACGCGTACAACGTTGATATTACCCTAGCCGAACTTCTATGGGCTCTCGACAAAGGATTACATCAAAAACTGCATACCGCCGTGAAGGCTGTCTGTACATGGGCGAAGAGTGTTGGGTTCGCAATGTCTGCGGCAAAGTCGCATATTTTCTACTGCAGCCCGAATGCTCCATCCCAAAACCCAACCGGCTGAGGTATCTGGGTATCACTCTGGATCGTACGTTGACATTCAAGCCCCCCATTGCAAGATTGCAAAGAAAGCATGTGAGTCACGTCTACGAATACTCCAGATGAACGGAGTCAATTTACCCCGAGGCAATCGGACAAGTCTGCTGCAAGTCGGATCGGTTTTAGTAACTGCAAAGCTGACGTACGGAGTCGGATTGGTGAGCCGAGGAGGACCAGCAGCTTTGCGCCCCGGCATGTAATAAAATGGTTCGGTTTGCTTCCGGAGCGTTTGTCACTAGCCCGATAAATTTGATCATGGCCGAAGCGGGCACCCTACCATTTGAACTGCTTCAGTGCGTAGCGAGGACAGCCATCCGTATTCTTTCGAAGAACCGCCATAACAACACTCTCCCTTTGATTCGGCGCGTGAAGAGGATCCGGGGATCCGCCATAGAAACTCAGTCCAGTCGTCCAATATTTATTATCGACACGCTTCCACAACTCGAGCGCCGTCTACACGGACGGTTCCAAGCGCGATGACACGGTAGGGGCCGCCTTCTTCAATATTGGTCTTGCCGGGACTGTAAGTCTACCAAAAGAATGCAGCGTTTTCTCTGCAGAGGCATTTGCGATAAAGAAGGTGGTTTCAATCCCCAACATAAGAAACGAGATGGTAATTCTTACGGATTCGGCCAGTTGCCTGCAGGCCCTAGAGGCAGGATATTCCAAGCACCTGTGGATTTAGGAGATTGAACAGGTGGTACGAAACAACAATGCTCGTTTCTGTTGGATTCCCGGACATTACAGCAACCGACCGTCGTTACTCCTATCCCCGCCGAAAATGCTCTGCGAGCGACGATACTATACGGCGCTGGTAGGATACTCAATAGTACGCAATGAGAGACACGATGTTGAGAGAGTTTAAACACGATACGCAGAAGTGCGGCAGTGCGGCCGACCAACGAGTGCTAACGAGGCTAAGAATCGATCACACGCCACTAACTCATACTTTTTTTTTACTGAAGAAGGAGTTCCCGCCCATCTGCGAGTGTTGCGGAACCGTAACTGATGTGCGACACCTTATTTTGCACGAACAGGAAAGACAAAGAAACGCCATCGAATCGTTTAGCCTGACAGCAGTATTGGATAACAGTAATGAAAATAACAAAACAACATATTTACCTACACGATACAAGTTTGTATGCAAAACTGTGATCGCAATAAATTGTAAAAAGTCAAAGAGTAAAGTTAAAGTTGTCTTTCTGACACGAATGCACCCTTCTGATGTAAAGTGTCACTAATAAACAAAAAAACAATCATGAGGTTTTGAGCCCTCAGGTTGGCCAGGATGAGTTCAGCGCCCACCGACTGACACACGAGAACGGTCTACGATTGATAAATTTCGCCGCCTCGAACAATATGGCCATTCGTAGCACATATTTCCAGCACAGTCTCCCATATCGGTACACCTGGAGATCACCTCAGCAGACAGGATCGTGACGTTTTGATCAATGGACGGCACTTCTCCATCTAACATTGATTCCGACCACTACCTGGTAATGGTGAAACTGCGCACAAAACTATCCGTCATCAACGATGTACGTTACCGACGCCCGCCTCGGTACAATCTAGCACAAATGAAAAACCCGATTTCATCAATGCGCGTACGCGCAGCATCTTGATAGGGCCCCTCTTGAGGACTGTTGGAAGACAGTCAAAGCAGCCATTAACGATGCTGTCGAAAGCATTGTCGGATACGTGGAACGAAGTTCATGAAACGATTGGTTCGACAAGGAGTGCCAGCATGTTTTGGAAGAGAAGAAGAATGCTGCATGCTACGCGGCAAAACGTTGAAAAAATGTTTAACGATACAGACTGAAGCGGAAACAGCAAAAACCGCCTATTCCGGGACAAATAGCGCCGCCTGGAGGAGATGGAGCAGCTGTACCGTTCTCAAAAAACGCGAAAGTTCTATCAGAAGCTCAACGCATCCCGCAAAGGCTTCGTGCCGCGAGCTGAAATGTGCCGGGATAAGGATGGGAGCATCTTGTTGGACGGACGCGAGGAGATCAAAACCAGCACTACGATGAACATCTGAATAGCGCAGAGAACACAGGCACAGAAGGTCAGAACAGTGAAGGTGATGGCTACGTCAGCACAGCAGACAGTAGAAACCAACCAACTCCCACGTTGGGTGAAGTTAAGGATGTCATTTAACAGCTCAAGAACAACTAGGCCGCTGGCAAGGATGGTATCGGAGTCGAACTCATCAAGATGGGCCCGGAGAGGTTGCCCGCTTACCTGCATAAGCTGAAAGTCAGAATCTGGGAAACGAAACAACTATCGGAGGAGTGGCAGGGCGATGGACTTTCGTACCAGCTGTTCAATATTGCGCGTGAAGTTGTCCTGCGGAGAGCCGAACTTAACAGTCGAGGCACGATTTTCATTGGTAAACAAATTGAAATGGTGGCAGATTTGTTCACCCACCTGAATCGAGACGCAACAGGAGTCGGGATGATTGTGAATGCTTCAAAAACAAAGTACAGGATGGTGTGAGGAACTGAGAACGACAAGGCCCGCCTAGGAAGCAGTGTCACGATAGACGGGAATACCTTCGAGATGGTGGACAAGTTCGTCAACATCGGATCCTTGTTGACGGCTGACAACACGATAGTAGAAATGCGTAGCATTGAAATGCGTGTGGAAGTCATGCCTATTATAGGCTCCAGAAGAAACTGCGGTCAAAAAAGACGCTCTCCCGCAGCAAATGCACGATGTACAAAATGCTCATAAGACCGGTAGTCCTCTACGGGCATGAAACGTGGACGATGTTCGAGGATGACTAGCAAGTTCTTGGAGTTTTCGAACGCCGGGTGCTTATAACGATCTTCGGTGTGCAGGAGAACGGTGTGTGGCGTCGAGCTAGGTTGATTGACCAAGTGCACCAGGACCTGGAGAGCGTGGGTCGCAGTCGAGGATAGAGAGAAGCGGCCATGAACCGAATGAGTTGGCGAGGTTTTATTAAGTTAATTGATGTAGAACCAAATAAATAAACCTTGACTATTCCTGCATAAATTTTTCAAGGGATTAAAAAAATAAATCTTGAAATGAATCTCTGTAGTTATTCCTGGTTCTTAAACGGAAATGTTGGATGTAATCCTGGTAAAATCAATACAAGGATCACTGGATGAATTCCTGGAGGACTTCAGAACTTTGAGAAAATTCCGTAAGAATAGTTGTAGGCAATTCCCTAACCTCAAATCTACCTGGTCAACGAATAAAAATGATTGATGTCTGGTGTAAATGTGCCTCTATCAAGTAGTAGTATGAATGACGATTCAAATCATTTATAGAATGTGTTGTGTTCTAGATATGCTGAAAATGTTTTTTGCAGTCGTTAACCAGGTGAAAAGTGAGGTTATCAGATGCCACTGACTGGTTTTTGGAATTCCTTGGAAGACACTAAAAACAACACTAAATGAACTCCTGAACTAATCTTCTTAGTGATATCTGAGTAATCTTTGATACCTTAGGAATACCTTCAAGCAGTGGCGATTCCCTAACCTCAAATCTACCAGTTCCACGAATAGAAATTCTTGAATTTCAGCAACAGATTTGCATGTAATGAGTATAGTGATTTGTTAGAAAGGACGATTTCAATAATTACCTGTTTGATTTATAATCTAAATTTGCCGAAATAGTCATTTTTAGGGTTGTAGAACAGGTAGAAAGTGAGGTTACGAGTCGCCACTGCCTTCAAGAATAAAATTCTTGGAGAAAATCATGAAAAAAATACACACAGCAATATGAGCAGTTAATGTTAGGAGGAACTCAATATACGACAGCGGAAAGTTTGATCGCATGCTGTGAGAATTTTTTATGAATACTCTCTATCCTCTGATTTCTTTTTGGTTTCTTTTCGTTTTATTCTAACATTAAGTCTTTAAGTTTCCTATAGTCGCTACCAGTCTTGGAAGTATATATAGCCAAATCTGATCATGTCAAAATTCTAGATTGATATAAGGTTTCCAAATGTGTTATTCATGAAGTGTTAACGTAGCTATTTGGCTATGGAGAAAGTATATGTAAAACCGGTAGAAATATTACATCCTGCACAATTCTGCTGCTTTGTCCCGAAAATGTTAAGCACCGAGACAACAATCCATAATTATACCGGGAAGAAAGTGGGAATTTCAAAAAACAGGAATTCGGTGGCCACTCCGCATATTAGCTAGGCGCTGCAAGCGTGTTTGCCAAACTAACAATCAATTTCCTTTTGCACAGCACCACCTGGGACGAACATCTCATCGAGCTGAACTTGCCAAAGTGTACTTCGTTGGGGCATATCGATTTCAAGTTTTCCCTTTATCAACCCTGCACGAACCCACCGGCCATTCAAGTCACGCTTCTGAAGCAAAAGTCCATCGGACTTTGCTCCCGACGCAAAACCCAGTCCATCAATCGCGTGGATGAATCAATCAACTTCAATATCGGATCCAGCGATGGAAAAAGTGAGTACCACAATTTTGATAAGTTTCTTTTTCTGACTGAGACGTTATGTTTTTCAGATTTCATCGAAAATCCTGTCCTGAGCGAAGAGTACCTCCAGGCGAGGAATGCGGAGATTCTGGTTGGTCCGATCGAGCTGGCAGCTTGTATGGATCTCAGTGAGCAGGCCGGTTCTGTGACACTTACCAGTCCAAAGTTGCTCAAATCCAAGGGTCGAAATTATTTGCTCCACATCAAAACGATGACTGACCTGTCGAAGGATGGACAAGCGAAAACGAGGGGTAAGCTAAATTGATTTTCTACCGACAATTGTTCACATCATCCCCTATAACGGAGTCGGTGCTTGCAAATCGCATTTCTCTCACACATCTTCCCTAATTCGCCCAAAACTGCATCTCCCTGGCTATGTGTGTTCACCATTCGCGGTTGTCACGCTTAAGCATAGAATGTTCCTTTTTATCGCACTGGTCTCCTCATCCCGAATCGAATAATCATTCCTCCTCATCTGCCCCGATCCCGATCATCCCAAAAACCGAACCACCGAAGAAGCTAATCGGCCCGCCTCGGGCCTACTTCCTTTTGTGTCTTCTCTTCTTTTTATACATCGTATCCTCTCTCTCTTCGGTGACGCGCACTATCGGTTGACGGCCGCATCCCACAAACACACACATCGCTAGTTCCAGTGCGTAAGAAGGGCATAACCAGTATCCTGCTAACATCATTCGCAAATGTTTTGCAACCAAATCACAATACTGCCTCGACCAACAACCACGCGATGGCCGGGGCCGGCGGATCAACGGGCAAGGACGGCGTCAGTTTCTTTCCCGACTCCGCCACCGGTCTCAGCAATAACAAGACGCGCAAAAATGACTTTTACATAGGTAACTGAACAGAAATTTGCACTCGGTTCAAGCCCCCCAGGTGTGGACTATCCTTGTTTCCTTTCATGTGGTTCCTTTAAGCTGACATAATGTTTTCTCAAACTTGATTTTTACTAACCGATTGCTTTAAGGGCGCTTCTCAGTTTCGTTCATCGCTTTGTTATGTTGGTTAACCTTACATAAACTATCGTATTGTTATAAATAGCACATTTTTATCATTAGGCACTTGATGAATTGTTTTGCACTTAACTTTGTACTTAGTTTTCTAATGGTGAAGAAGAGTATTGGTGACAATTATTGGAACAAAGTACCATTTTTCAACGAAGAAAAGTTAAAAAAAAAATAAACAGGCTATAAAAGGTGGTGCCTGGAGGACGCAATGTGTAAGGATGAAGATGAGAGCATTTTAGCGAAATGACCTGAGGTCATTGAAAGGTAAAAGTAACACTACAGCGAACATCTGAATAGCGCTGAAGGCACAAACACGTACACTCAGCCAAATGGACTATCGATAAACATAGGAACTCCTTATGGAAATTCGCCACAAGGAATCGGGTTGAAATTCATAAATTTGCCTTATGAAACCGAAATTTGAAAACAAAAATAGTTTTCGCGGCAACCTGGAATTGAACCAAAGACCTTGCGATCGATAGGCTCGTGCGTACACCCCGCGCCTATCGACGCCTGGGTGTGGAGTGATGCTAAAACGATACATAAAGCGTTCGTATTGCGATAATCGTTCCATCTTTCATAAGGCAAAATGCATGAATTTCGATAGTCCAGTTCTCTGCGTGTAGGTATACTTCGAAATGTTGGACAATAGTACTAACCAGCTCCCACTTTGAGAGAAGTTAGGGATACCCTTCAACAGCTCAGGAACAACAAAGCAGCTGAAAATGATGGTATCGGAGCGGAACTCATCAAGATGAGCCCGGACAAGTTGATCGCTTGTCTACATGCGCTGATAGTATAAATCTGACAGACAGAAAAGTTAGGGTACAAAGCAACGCCATGCTGAAGGTGTCTGGGTTCGATTCCCGGTCGGTCCAGGATCTTTTCGGATAATGGAAATTTCCTTGACTTCCCTGGGCATAGAGTAATATCGTACCAGCCACATGATATACGAATGCGAAAATGGCAACTTTGGCAAAGAAAGCTCTCAGTTAACATCCCAAGTAACAATGACAACTGAATAACAGCTTTTGCGGCTAAAATGCGATTTATTCAGCCTTTTTTCACCTGTATAAACCGTTATTCAGCTACCAATGTTACCTGGCATATGTGGAAGTGCTCATAAGAACACTAATGTCAGATAAAGGCAGGCTTTGTCCCAGTGTGGACGTAATGTCAAGAAGTAGAAGAAACTTTATAAGAGCAGTGGAAGCAAGCGGTTATATGCTCTGTTCACAAAAAAAAACTATAGATAAGCTGGAATGTGAAAACTATCTAGCTACATATCACTATTCAAAATGACACCTACAAAGTTGTTTCGCAGATCATGTTCCGTCGTCTGCCAGCAATAGCGAATGAATTCGTAAGAAGTTATCAAGCCGGCTTCGTAGACGGAAATAGTAGTTTACGCAACAAGTTGCAGAATGGTGATTTTCACAGCAAGAATTGTACCTTTATTCAACTAGGCTTGCCGAGTTGTATAATTAGATCAAGTGCTGCAAAGTTCAAATTCTGCAACAAGTTGCGTACATTATTTCTTGCTATTTCGTAGAAACCAAAAAGCATATCGCGATACGTTTACCATTGATTTGCTATTTCTGAAAACTGTTGTTATCATACATTACGCAACTCAAATTAGGGTAAGTGTTCCCTTAGTTGTGGGTGTTCCTATAGTTGCGGTAGTGCCGTTTTCACTAATTGTATTACATTAGACACAGAACCGTCACTGCCAATCGACGTATTGGCTTGTTGATACACGGAACAGTTGAAAAGAGCGTTCAAATTGCTTTAAAACTGATGAAATATCACTAAAATTGCTAAAACTTTTCTTGCTTGTACCAATAGTTGCGGTTAAGTGTTTCTATAGTGGAGGATCCCATAAGAAAACAACGAATACCACAACTATAGGAACACAAATTAAAAATATACCGCAACTAAAGGAACAGTGTGCCAATAGTGGAGGTATTATTTTTCACTGACATGCCGTGGATTACTGCGATGAAATCATTTTTCTCATTAAGTCAATGTTCGTTACTTCCCATTACAACATTAACATGTACATTAATTGCGCTTCTTGAATTTAGGCGGTTAAATGAAGTTCCATCGTGCTTAGTACCTCCACTATTGGTACATCTACCCTATTTGGCTATTTTCATAGCCCGTCCGTGGACTATGTATTGCACATCGATATGTTACTGATCTTAGTCTATTCCTAAATAGTTAGCAGTACCTGATTACCGGGTTGCTAGAGGGATGTTTCGGTATACACCAGAGGTGCATTGAAACGCATAGATTCAGAGTCAGAACAAGACTGTTCTTTCATTGGAACATCAGCTCCTTTTATTTAGTGGCTTTCTGTAATACATTAACACAAATAATACAATCATACAATCTTATGCTAATGGCAAAGATGCCTGGGTCGGCGGTGACAATATTTGGCAATAACAATTTGGGTTGAAATATGAGCCTAGCGCATCGTCCAAACGGACGACAACCAACGAGTAAATATGCAGTCAGCATAACATGTAACGCACTCGAGTGCCTTGATGCAAATTGCTTACGCATGTTGGCCATCGCACCCATGCTGACCTGACCTAGTCAATTTGTGACAAAACATTCTGTGTTGTATTTATTGCTTGGCTGATAGATGCTGGAAGGATGTTTTGGGTCGATGCGTGTATAGCACACCTCCCCCCTTTTAGAGAATGATGTAATGAAAGAGAAAGTGTAATGAAATCATTCTTGCGTTTTGCCTTCCCAGATGTCTTTGTTTGAGTTTTACAATATGTTGGTTTTCCTTAAGTTTCTAACACTTTGCCTTAACTAAATACCGTCAAGCTACCATTCACCGTGCATTTAAGAAAAATTTGCACTTCAAAAAATTATATAACTTTTCCAAATAATTTGAAGCGTATTAGAATACCACTACGTAGCGTACAATTATATAATAATTGAGAGAAAAATCTAAAACTAGTGATGCATAACTAAAAATTACTCAAAAATTATGTTTTAAAATCTCATGTTAAGGTCGCCTAGTACCGTTCTATGTCACCATTTACCGTGCACACTAGTGCACCATTCACCGTGCGTATAGATTTCGCCATGATTTAATTTTGTTTCTTGAAAAAACGTTGTTGATGGAGCAACTATGTTGCTCATAGTGAGCAAACTCATTTTTAAGACTGTTCAAATCTTCATTTACAATAAAATCCATAAAAAGTTTTAAAATTGACTAAATAATTATTTTTTCATTAAAATCGTTAAAGGAGGTTTGACTGTATTGTCCAAATCATTCCATATTCACTCAAAAACTAAATATGAAGTAGTTTAATGACGATATAACAATAAATCTAATATTACCGAATAATTTCATGCCTTTTACACTAATGCACGGTAATAGGAACCATACATACTGAGAGGGATCCATTCACCGTGCATTTGGGTTTCGACTGAAACACAATATAAAATTCTAATTTGCATAAACTCTCATTGCTCATACGATGAAAAACATCTTACTAATAGTATCCACAATGAAAACTTGTTGAAATTTTGAAAAAAAAATCATACTCTATCGTTAAAATAAAAAATGTGAATTTTTGGTGTTTCTACTAAGAGTGTTGAAAAATCTTATTATCAAACAGAGTTCACATGATTTTTACTACATAAACTAGGTTTTTCAAAATGCTTTGTGACAAAAACTACTTCATTTCATCAGTTTTATCTTATTTTGCTGACAAAAAAATAATTTGTGAAAATTGTATGAATATTTTGTAGGAATTTGTATATGTGCACGGTGAATGGAGGCCGCACGGTGACTGGTGACTTAACGGTAACTTTATTTCTACCCTAACCGAATTTTGCACTCCTCAGCATATAGCTTGGAACTTTCACCTACCTCGTTATTTTATTTTTTTAAGTTTCATATATTTTTTTTGTGAGAGGTTAGGCTCGGTGGGACTCTAGTTAAAGTTATTTACGCCTTAATTATTCTATTTTTGTGTACATTTACTGATTTTTTCTGAAATTATGTGTTCTATTTCGCAATTTGGTTCACTGATTTTTATTATTTTATAAGGTCCAAGATAAAAGGAATCTAGTTTTCTTCTATTTTCATTTTTTAAGAAAATCATGTCGTTAATTGCAACTTTAATGGGATTTATGTTATTATCAAACTCTTTTTTTCTTCGGTATTTATGCTCCAATAATTTTTGTTTTACTATTTCATGTGACTTTTCAAGTTTAAACTTTAATTCATTACTGAATGATTCAAAGTTATAAATGGGTTCATTACTATTTTCTAATACGTCTTGCGGGAGAGAAGCCTTTCTGCCAAATATCAACTCAAATGGGGTAAAATTATGATCTGTGTGCGGGGTTGTGTTGTATGAGAATTCATAATATTTGATCCAATCATCCCAATCAGACTGATGCTCATTGGTGAACGATCGCAGATACTCATTAAGGCATCTGTGATTTCTCTCCAATGAACCAATAGATTGAGGGTGATATGGTGTTGAAAAGGTTTGCTTAATTTGGAGTAACTTACTAATCTGTTCAAGTACTTCATTGTTATATAGCACACTATTACGATAATGTCGAGCAGGAAAGTAGGCCGTTTCATGACAGATTGGCTTGATGAAAATCAGCCTATTACGATGAGTTCTTTACAATGCAGCGAATCCTCCAAAGATACAGAATCTGCCGCATAGCGCTATGAAGGATCATGCGCGAGAACAGCTTTCCCGGGAAGCCCACAAGACTGATTAGAGCGACGATGGACGTTGTGCAGTTGTGTGTGAAGATTTTGGGCGAACACTACAGTTCGTTAGAATGCCGTTGGGGATTAAGACAGGGTGATGGACTTTCGTGCGTGCTGCTTAACATTGTGTTTCATGCGGAGAGCCGAGTTTTTACCAGATCTAGTCAATTTGTATGTTTTGCTGATCATCTGGATATTGTGAACGCATCATTCTAACACAAAGTACAATTTAATAGTTTCGAGCATACCATGGTTCGTCTAGGAAGGAAGTAGTGTAACGATAGACGATAGAGATACGATCGATGTGGTTGAAGAATTCGTTTAACACGGATCCTTGCTAAATGCTGATGTTGGGAGGACAACCCTATCCCAGTAAAAGACACAACCGCAACAAATTAGCAAGACTCTTCCGCTGACAGCCATCAGCTAGTGACGGATTTCATGAGAAGTTATAAGGTGGAATTAACACATTCGTCGCATGGTTCTCTTCCTATAGTGATGTTTTTAATCGAAACGCGTCCAAGTTGCATGACGCCACGAAAGTAAGTGCGTTTACTCCTACGTAAGCTCAGCCCACAGAATCACGAGCGTTATAACAGTTGCCGAAAACTATTCGGGACTTCACTTTCGCCAAGACCGTAGAGAAGCTGAAGGCGCTTTTCGGTGCAACCATTTCCATCTTTCGGCGGCGCTACAACTGTCTACAAACAACCAAAGCAGACAGTGAAGATTATCTCGCCTATTCATGCAAGGTGATTTCAAGTGTTTGGCATTTTGTTATGGACTCAAATCGAAGCAATATGCGGAGATCCGAATGCGGCTTATCAACAAACTGAATAAAGCAAAGGATCTTTGGAGAGTGAGATGGTTGAACAGTGCAACAGCCTGGAACCTCGAACAGGACACCGTGCTTGTGGAGAATTCGTCAACAGTGAATTTTGTAGCCCACAATAAGCGAAACAAGCCATACCGGTCTAACAGCGACATCCCTTCTCGAGATCAACCTCAAACACCCTGCTGGTCCTGTGGCGGGATGCATTTCAGCAAGGATTGTCGGTTCACAAGTGTCGTAACTGCGGGAAACAGGGCTACCAAGAAGGGTACTGCTCTTGT
Organism: Aedes aegypti; assembly: GCF_002204515.2. Classification (NCBI taxonomy): domain Eukaryota; kingdom Metazoa; phylum Arthropoda; class Insecta; order Diptera; family Culicidae; genus Aedes; species Aedes aegypti. The sequence continues at coordinate 213,483,421 of NC_035107.1, read as the reverse complement.
TTCTCATTGAAATACTCATCCAGTGCACCTAGTTCGAAAAAAAAAACAAGTACGAAGAACAAGAAAAAGTAACGGAAGCAGTCGACGAAATCAGTGACAGTCCGAAACATCTGGCTGCAACTGGTCACGGGATCCGATGTGTCGATCATTTCGCACCGGTCGTTGATCAAGCTTGGTCGACCGCAAACGAAAACTGCAAGCTAGAACAGCGTCCGGAGACTCTCTTGATCTTGTTTTGGAGTTGCAGTGTGGCATCACCCTAAACCAGTGAATGAAATTATCGCGGAAATGAGACGAAAATAGGTATTTTTCAAGCAACTCGACAATTAGTTGCCGCCTTCATCTGCGAGAAACTGATTTCGTGAACTGCTATAATTGTTGATCATTGTACTGACGAAAAGCCAAGATCGATCCGATCATATGCACTGATCCAACTTTATCGGCTTCAAACTTATCGCGATAATTATCACAAGCGAAATAGTAAAAATGTTTGCCGCCGACGGGGTTCGAACCCATATCCATGAGCAAAAAAGTTTAAAAAAACGCGCGTGCACCATAACCACTCGACCACGCCAGCCGAACAAAGGGAGATAGAAATTTGGTATATAAGAGCTACATGCGGAAGCGAATGTCACTCAAAAGGACGAAACAAGAGTAGAAAAGAAGGAAGCCAACTTCTCGTTGCTGGTGCTAATATGAATTCACTGCTGATGCAGATCTTGTGAGAATTTCGTAAATTTTGCCTTATGAAAGGTGGAACGATTATTGCAATGCGAACACTTTTTATGTATCGTTTTAGCCAGAGTCTATGGATGGAGAGTTGCGCGAAGAGACTTCTTTGAATGGTTGTTCTTCTTCGTCTTCGAAAATAGTCCCTATCTATTTTGCTGGTCTGCTCGATAGGTAGACGGTTTGACAGTTCGATAGGTAGATTTGGTTTCACTCTTCGCGCAACTCTCCATTCATAAACTCTGGTTTTGGCATCATTCCACATCAAGGGGTCGATAGGCGCGTGGTGTACGCTCGGGCCTATCGATCGCAATGTTCTTGGTACGATTCCAGGTTGCCGCGAAAACTATTTTTGTTTTCAAATTTCGGTTTCATAAGGCAAATTTATGAATTTCAACCCGATTCCTTGTGCGAATTTTCATAAGGGGTTCCTATGTTTATCGATAGTCCATTTGCCTGAGTGTAGGATATTATCGCACGTCTCTTTCCTTCGGAAAATCGACTTGAGCGATAGGCTTATGATTGTCGCCGTGACCGATAATTTCACTCCCTGCCCTAAACAAAGTCACGAAACAGGGTAAGTGTTACGTTGCCGCTCCTAAAGTTCAGCTTGACATTTTGAGGATTATTCTCATGGATATGTTTGAATTGTAGAACCAATCAATCACATCGTTCTGCAACCAAGTGACCGTTGAGGAGACCCAAGAAGTTGCCGATCTTCGTGCTCAGTTTCCCAACGTTTTTACTACAAAATTTACAACAAAACTCCTGTTCAGTCGGTGCTGAAGGACACTCCAAAACTGGTTGTTTCGACCCAAACGACCGGTTGCGTACAGCACGGAGAGCGCGGTGGAGGAGGAACTTCATCGGTTCGAGAGTTTGGGAATCCTGAAAAATGTCAGCTTCTCCGACTGGGCGGCCCCAATAGTTGTCGCCTTTCAACAAATAATGGACACAATGCTCGCTGGAATGAAGTTCACTGTTCATTATTTAGATGACGTTCTGGTCGGAGGACGCACCAAAGCAGAACATCAACAAAATCTCCAAAAATTCTCGCTCGCTTACAGGAATTTGGCTTCACGGTGCGCATTGAATAAAGTACCTTCAGTATACGCCAAGTGAAGTAGCCAGCTATGCCCATAGATTCCCCGACGGATCTGTGAAAGCCATCTACCATGTGTCCCGTAGCTTGACTGCTGCTGAAACAAATTACTGCCAAGTGGCGAAAGAAGGCCTAGCACCAGTGTTTGCCATTACTCGGTTCCACCGGATGTTGTTTGGTAGAAAATTTACCCTGAAAACCGATCACAAGCCGTTACTTCAAATTGTGGCCTGGAAAAAGGGCATTCCCACCGGGTCTACCACAAAAGGCCGAATCACAAAAGGCCGAATCACATAAGGCCGAAAGCACAGAAGGCCGAAACATACAAAAGGCCGAATCACAGAAGGCCGAATCACAGAAGGCCGAATCACAAAAGGCCGAATCACAAAAGGCCGAATCACAAAAGGCCGAAGCACAAAAGGCCGAATCACAGAAGGCCGAATCACAAAAGGCCGAATCACGGAAGGCCGGAATTTTAAAATAAATTTTAGTGAAAGCCACAAACATTCAACACATTTTTCTACAATATTATGGACATTTTTACAGTAGGGTTAGCGGGACAAGACGCACAAGTAACATTACTAGCTGAATAAGAGTGTATGGTTAGTGTTTTTTGGGTGTGTCAACTGGTGTATTCTTAGCTGACACACCCAAAATGAATTCTATAATTGAAGCTTAAGTAGTCGCGCTGTTGTATTTTGTACAACATAAGTGTAAAAACCTCGCGAAAACTGGAAGGGTATACAGTGCCTGTTCGATTTTGGCAACATGACAAAAAATTTCATGTTGCCAAAATTGAACCGTTCCAAAATTTAATAATTGTTTTTATTAAAACTTGTATTACCGTAATAATGACCACAAATTAAATTTCTTCTTCTTCTTCTTGGCATTACGTCCTCACAGGGACAAAGCCTGCTTCTCAGCTTCAATGTGCAATTCCACAGTTGTTAACTCAGAGCTTTCTTTGCCAAAGTTGCCATTTTCGCATTCGTATATCGTGTGGCAGGTACGATGATACTTTATGCCCAGGGAAGTCAAGGAAATTTCCATTACGAAAAGATCCTGGACCGACCGGGAATCGAACCCAGACACCTTCAGCATGGCTTTGCTTTGTAGCCGCGGACTCTAACCACTCGGCTAAGGAAGGCCCCACAAATTAAATTTACCTATTTTGAATATGGTAAACTTAGTATTCTTATGATCACTTAAACACTTGTTATACCCTATCTCAGCAATCATTCTCCTACTTGTTGCGTAAAAGACTATGTTGGCATTATACCGGGCAAACGCTTGCTGTCCGAACTCGCTGTCGCTCGTCGGACCTAAAAATGGAAAAACATCCTCTGTTTGCATTATACCGGGCAAACACCTGGATTTGCTAATTGCATGACACCGAATAGATGCTATACACAACCATCGGATATCGGAGACTTCGGCGGCCTTCTGCCGCCTCAGTTCCTCTATCCTCAATGTGGCTTCGCCGCTTGTAAGTTTTGCACTGTTTACTGACATGACTGCATTTAACAAAGCATGGACTTGTTCTTTTCATATCCAAGCTTTATTTTGTGATTTGGCTTTTTGTGATTCGGCCTTGTGTGATTCGGCCTTTTGTGATTCGGCCTTTTGTGATTCGGCCTTTTGTGATTCGGCCTTTTGTGATTCGGCCTTTCGTGATTCGGCCTTTTGTGATTCGGCCTTTTGTGATTCGGCCTTTTGTGATTCGGCCTTCTGTGATTCGGCCTTCTGTGATTCGGCCTTCTGTGATTCGGCCTTCTGTGCATTCGGCCTTTTGTGGTAGGCTAGAAGGTATTCGGCCTTTTGTGATTCGGCCTTCTGTGATTCGGCCTTTTGTGATTCGGCCTTCTGTGATAATCCCTTCCCACCTACACTGCCAACAGGCTCCAGCGAAGAGCCCTTACGCTTCTTCTCTACGACTTCAAAATTTGTTACGTCTCCACCGACAGCTTCGATCACGCGGACGTACTATCAAGTCAAGACTAATCAATAGCCACGTTCGGCCCGCAGAAGAACATGTTATTGCCTCTCTAGAGTTGGAACACAGCGTTCCAACCACCATCAATGAATCTATGCAAACTCTTGTTCAATGTCCTTCAAGGGGCAACCCAAAAAGACCACTGCTTACTTCGAACCATACGTTACGTCAATGAAGGTTGGCCATCGGATAAATAAAATTATAGCTGATCCAGTCATCGAGCAATTTCATCTACGTCGTGAATGTGTTTCCATCGTTGCTGGATGCAATCCTTGTCGTAATGCTCCGGATGGAAAGTCTCCTGGTGAATTACTGTACGGAAGGGCGGTACAAACATCTTTGGAACTACTCCGGCCATACAAAAAGTCAACAGATGAACAAGAGAAACAATTCAATCGGAAGCACGGAGCGAAAGCTCGCGAGTACCATCCTCACGATCTCGTCTGAGCTAAAGTATATTCAGCACACAATCTGACAGCCTGGAAGAGTGATTGAGCGTATCGGCAGCGTCATGTATAATGTTTGGCTATCATCGAAGCAGAATCTAACACGATCCCTCTGCATTTGATTGCACTGTGAGTCTAAAGGCAGCGAGCAAAACAGCAGTGCAACAGCAAACACCCAAGTCCCGCTATCAATACTCCTGAACAATGGGGGTCTTCGAAGTACTATAACGGACACCGCAGATGAAAGTAGTCAGCCACCTATACCATTACCGACTGCGCTGACCTGAATACCATAGTTACGAGTCGCCTCCCTAACCATATCACGTATCGCAACAGCTGATAACAACGTTATGGTACAAGGAGGCTATCTCGGAGGGTCGCTCTGGAGAGCGTTGCCGAAATCAATGGTGGAGAAACACGGGTATGCACCGAGAAAATTCTACGGAAAAAAGATCAAATTGAGAAAGAGTTTGCTGGCAAGCAATTTTGAAATGGTTCAGAGATTCGAGGTCACCTCGGAATCTCATAAAAGCGTCCTCTGAAGTACCTTGGTGTGATGATCGACGACTAGTTGAACTTCAACAGCTCCATGACTGCCTGCGAGAAGACGGTGCAGACAGCTAACATGGTAGGTCTTCTGGTGAGCGTACGGGGTACCGCCCTGGGCTGCGGTGTTGAGAACCGAGAGAAGCTGGTGTGAACGTTCCAGCTTATAGCCATGAGTAGCGGGCGCTAACCGCCCATATCGTCGCAAGCTATATACATTAACAATGGGGTGATCCCCATCTGCATTACTCTGAGGACGTGGATTGCTACTAGCGGAGAGACAGGTATTATCAGGTTGAACACGATGGCTTAGTGGCATCAGGAGAGGGACGCAGTTCAAATCAGGATATGAATACTTCCGAGAACATCTACATACATTCGAACACGTAGAGTCTCCTCTTTGTCGAGTCTGCTCAAATAACGCAGAGACAACGGGGATGTTATATTTGACTGCCCTCGAATCAGGGATATACGAAGCCAGGAGTTGCAGGCGTAATAAAGCCAGACCACATCGTGCAGGAAAGTTCATGGAATGCAATGAGCAGAAAGATAACGCAGGTTACATCACCTCTCCAAAGAAGATGGTTTGAAGACCAGAGCCGCGATCGGAGTAGACTAGAGTCACCGCCGGGGAATAGGTCGCGTAGACCGGGCACCGTCAATAAGGAGCGGGTCATTTGGCATATACAGAATCCTTGCCCTTTTTTCAAAAATGGTTGTTCTTGAAAAAAATATACCAAATGACCCACACCTCCCACAACGTACCTGGGAATCGGAAGTCATCCGCCTCCTGGAATAACAGAAAACCTGTCCGACCAGCATTGAGATGACGTATTCGGAAGAATTTTCGTTCTAGGTCCACCGCCGGAAACTTGTGAAGTTCACGAAGTATATCCGGCAAATGGTCGTCGGGGCACGTATAAACTGGAAGTTGCCGTCCATAGGAATCGAAGGACCGATTTGGTCCTGCCAGGATAGCATCAGTTCGCAAAACCTTCCACCGCCGGGGAGTTTTTTTTTTTCGAAATAGAACAGATCCATCACCGGGGATCATTCCAAGTAGTACATAGTGTATTACCTATTAGAGTCGTAGGAGCGCCAATGAACCAGAAGCTATTGTCCAGCCAGAATCGCTGGACCGACTTTGGCATTCTTCCGGCTAAAATTGGTTCGAGCGGTGTTCCTTCGTCGGGACACTCTCTTCCGGAATTGGCTTGCTTCATCATCAGAGATTAAGCCGAGTAGCACCGATCGTAATAAATCACATGTTTTGGTTTGCCTCTATTGATTACTCAAGTGATACATTTATCTTCCAAAACTAAGTGAAACTAATCTTGAGTATGCATATGTAACTAAAAATTAATTATTTTCACCCCTATTCCACTAACAAGGCTTATTTTGAATTATTTTTAATGGATCAAAAAGTGTTCCTGTCTAATCTCCTTCATTGTATCACTTCCAGGCTGCGATTGGTTGAACGAAATATCCATCACCGTTCGCTCGACCCGCCAGGTGTACAAAATCGAGAACGAACGCGCCCAACGGCTAGCCATGCTGGACTCCAATCTGCTGCTGCGAAATTTGCTTAAGCTGCTCTACAGCGCAGACGAAGCCGTCCACATGCACCAGAGCGTGATCTTCGACATACTGATTTGGATTGTGTCGATCCGGCTGGTGCGCTATCGGTATCCGAAGAACCCATTTGCGAAGAAGGTCGTTCCCGCGACGGAGGTTAAGGACGTTGCGTCCAGCGATATCAACGTACAGCAGTCGGAGTGCATTCAGATTGTGGAACGCCATCTGGAGGAAATCATTCGCCATTGTGTGGTGAGGGGCAACCGGAGCATTGCACACAAGTGCGTCAAGTTCGTGAGCGTGGCTTTGGAGTAAGTAATGGACTTTCAGAGTAGTTGTATGTTTGGGGATGGCGTTCGGGGAAGTGACATTCGGGGTAGTGTCAATGAATCCATCCCTGCTATGAGTTCTAGGTACTAATCTTTCTCAATTCTCATTTTCAGAGGAGCCCAGAACATGATCGACAAGGATGTGTGCAACTCGTTTGAAAAGTCACTGAAACAGGCGATCATCACTTGCCTGCCGGAGATCATCCACTCGAACCATGCAGGAGCGCTGCGCTGGTTCACGTTGTTGATTTCCGGAACATCCACGTGCGATTCCCACGGGCCCATTTCGGAGAAGTGCATTTCGCTGCTGAAGGATGTTGCCAGTGAGATGCGAAAGCGGAGCAATCCCTACACAGCGCTGCTTCGGACGCGCTTTGGACTGTACGGATCACCGTTCGAGTCGGAAATATTCGATTCGCAACCGTTGACGTCCAAGAACACGAATGTAACGTACACTTGCTCGATAACGAAAACCACCGGAACGGGTGCGAACAACCAATCGATCGATTTGCGATCGGTGTGCATCGCGGATGGGTCCGAGTTGAAGTTCCTGCCGTTGCAATTGAGGCGCAGGGGAATCGGTAATCATTTCAAGGGATTGCTGGAAGTAGAACCTCTACACTATGTGTGCAGTTCGACGTCGGATGCGACACGGCTAGAAAACGTCGACGCCAACAATATGCAGGCCACCAACATCATTGATGATTTCCTGATGGAGAACACAGCTCAGAACAACATCGAGCCGGTACAGAACCACATCAAGTTGGACGAGAAGGAGAATCTGGACGACGATATGATGAACAACGTCAAGAACATTCTGGTGGATAAGATCTTCTATTCAGCGTTGAAGAAACACAAGATGAAGGATGACTTCATCAACGAAGCGAAAAAGTCGGCCGAGGAAATCGAAATCGATCCACAAAATGAGAGCTTTAGTGAAATTGGAGGCTGGGGCCCGTCGAACGAACCAAGGATGGTCTTTGTCGGTGGTAACGTCACTGATGCCTCCTCGATCATAGAGGAAAAGCCGCAAGCATCGATCACCTTGAACAACAAAATCCAAGAATTTTTTGAAGATAGCAATGCCGACGAAAACGCAAATGGGCTGCCATGGCACAAGCTGCTCAGCACGCCCCCGAAGCAGATGATCGTCGTGGAACGGATGCACTCCGGAGCGATGCGTTACATAACGCTAGACTTTGGCGCGCCCATCATGTTGACTGATTTGATCATTCCTGCGTGCTCGGATCTGGCTTCGCTGTTCATCGATATCTGGTGTTTCGAGGAGGAAGCCGACAGTGTGCGATTGGTGGTTTCCCAAGACATTGGATCGCGGACACTGGTTCTGAGTGATCTGCAACCTCCGCCGATATGTCGTTACTTGAAAATCACCATCACCGGACGGTACGGAATGTCCGCAACACGGTGTCGCATTCCCATGGGATCATTCTACGGCCATATCGTCATCCTAGATCGAGAGGGATATGCCGATCCCGTCATGAAGTATCTGAAAAACAAGAAAAACAATCTGCCCGCTCAGGTCAAAATTCTCAAAGCACTGTACGAAGACGTTCACTGCCGATACTGTCTGTCTAGCAGTAAGCTCATGGATTTGCTACAACCACTGATCAACAGCGAATCCTCCAATATTGCCCACATGCAAGCATTCCTCAACCGCATCAAAGAGAACAACGGTGACCAAACCGGGCCTGGCCACTCCAACACATCTGCGTTCCAGGACAACGCCAAAGTATACGCCGTCTACGAGGAATGCATGGCCTTCCAACACCAACTCAATGTCATCAAACGGGTCATCGATCGGATCAAAATCCCAGCCTCCCTGTCGGATCTTCCGAAGCAACTCAAACCTGGTGCCGCTGACCTGTCACCGATCTACACCGACAAGCTGCGCGTTCTAAGCGAATGCCTTATCGAAACGCTTCTTCATCTAATCACAACATACGGCGTCCAGAACGTGGCCAACATTTATCCGTACTTCGATTTGGAAACTTGCAACCTTCTGTTCGACACCCTGGTCATCAATGGGGACACCCACATCCAGCTGGCGACCTGCTCGATGCTGGTCCGGATGTGCTGCTTCCAATCGTGGTGGGGAGAATTCCTCGCCGATAAGTTCCTTAAACTGTACTCGTCGCAAAACAGTCGCATTTTCCCGCAGGATCGGGTCTTTTTCCTTCTGACGTACCTTGGCCGCAAGAGCATCTCGATGGGAAGCTGCCGTTCGATAGTGATCGACGCGATTCTAAAGAGCCTGGCGACCCTCCTTGCCCCCTTGTCGCAAAACAGTGCCAGCGGGCTCAACATTTGGTGCAACACGGATCTGAATCTTCTCGGGTGGATCTTGCTGTTCCTCTCCGTTTGCCTGGACGATGGGATGGCCGATGGCAAAAAGGACCAAAGTAACATACGGTGGGATTTCATGTCCGGTGAAACGGACATGGTTAAAGCGCGGCTAAACATGGGAAGTGGTGGACTACGAACCTTAACCAGGACGTTCAAGAAACGGTTCCTGCAGAGCAAGCATTACAGCTCCGGTTTGACCGGGGGCAATGGCAATGCCGTAACCGAGAAGATGTACATGATGAACTCGGATCCCCTGCAAACCCCGGCCAGCAAGCTGGAGATGGCACTGAAGCAGCACGAGAATCAGCTGAAAAAGCTGCAGAACAGTGTCAAACAATCGTTTGGAGATTACTTCAACGAAATTACCAAAGCAAAATCAGTCAGACTTCCAGGTGGAGAGGGAGGTTCGCGGAGTTCCCAGTCCGGAAGTAGCGGTAGCGGATCGAAAGATACCAGCTCCGACAGCAGTACAAATGATAATGAAACGGCTTTTGACAAGGGTCTGAAGTCGCTCAAGATCGGTAACATAATTGTGGTGATTCGCGGATTGATTGGGTTGATCCTGAGTATGGATTTTACCTGCAACATGGATCTTTTCTTGATCACCTGCAAAATTATCGCACGATTGGTACTTGCCTGTAGACCCGTTGTCCAGTTGTCCAAGATCATCACCACCAATCAGCTGCTGCAACTTGTGCGAATAGCCGTTTGGGAGAACCAGCAACAGCCGTGGGCTGTCCATGCGATCACTTGCCTGCTGCAGGACGTGCTGGAAGCGGATAAAAACTACAAGGATGACGAGAACGATTCCGGAAATTCTTCCGGCGACGAAGCAACCACCTCTTCGGAAGCAGGCGCCTCCGCACGGCCTCCGGTGCCCGATACGGCCTTCAAACCCGTACAGCACACCGTCCAAGTGTCCAAGGACATCAGCTACGCGGACGCGGTGAAAAATCAGCTCCCGTCGCTGATGGAGTGCGACGACGCCGACATGGAGGACATCCTGATTCTGGACGACATACTGGAGCGGGAGAAGCGGGTCTTCAAGAAGGACGCCAGTGCAACCGTCGGCAACGGACGGAATGGAATGACCTTCCTGTACAAGTAAGTATCACGAGTTTTCGGCTGTGCATGGCTGGTAGTAGGTCTTTTTAGAGACTTAGTCTCTATTTCAATGTAAGTCCCTAAAAAGTCTCTTTTTAATGAAAGTTTTAAAAATTCTATATATTAACCAAAACTATCTCTATGGCAGTGCTGTTGCATGTCAACATTTTGGGAAAATTAAAATCTTTTAACCTATTGTAATTTGGAAAAGGCAAAATCTTCAAAAAATGTTTCGATTACTTCTTCCACGAGGAAGGATGATATTAGCTATTATTAAATTCTCAAATTTCAATAATTGGTACGGAGAGCCTTCACTCCGCCACCAATGATGGCGTAAGATTAATAACTCTCGCTGCAGCAGCACCTACTTTACACGCAAAGACATCCGGAAGCACACCCGGATGCACTCAAATGAAGAGTTCTGCAACCAAATAGACCACGTTTTGGTAGACGGCTGGCAATTCTCGGATATCATCGATGAGAGGATCTCCAGAGGTCGGCTCTGATCACTATCTCGTTGTCAGTAGAATTCGTGCACGGTTGTCTACCGTGGCGAACACAAACACAGCGACCGTTGCGTTTCAATATCCAGCGCTTATCGACAGAAGGTTTAGCAGTCAAGTACCGCCAGAAGCTTGATGAGCGAATAAGGGGAACCAACGTAGGCGACAACCTCAACAATCTGTGGGAGTCTTTCCACGGTGTGATGAGCACAGCAGCGCAATAAGTGACAGGTATTGCTCAGAGACGACCCAGAAATGGTTGATCAGGAGTGCCAGAATGTGACGGATGAGAAGAATGTTACCAGAAGTCGGATGTTAGGGTTCGGTACCCAGCAGAATAGAGAGTAGTACAAGGAGCCGAGAAAAGAAATAACCGCAGAAAAAAGGGGATTATCACAGAAGGCCGAATCACAAAAGGCCGAATACCTTCTAGCCTACCACAAAAGGCCGAATGCACAGAAGGCCGAATCACAAAAGGCCGAATCACAGAAGGCCGAATCACAGAAGGCCGAATCACAAAAGGCCGAATCACACATGGCCGTGCTTTGTTAAATGCAGTCATGTCAGTAAACAGTGCAAAACTTACATGCGGCGAAGCCACATTGAAGATAGAGGAACTGAGGCGGCAGAAGGCCGCCGAAGTCTCCGATATCCGATGGTTGTGTATAGCATCTATTCGGTGTCATGCAAATAGCAAATCCAGGCGTTTGCCCGGTATAATGCAAACAGATGATGTTTTTCCATTTTTAGGTCCGACGAGCGACAGCGAGTTCGGACAGCAAGCGTTTGCCCGGTATAATGCCAACATAGTCTTTTACGCAACAAGTAGGAGAATGATTGCTGAGATAGGGTATAACAAGTGTTTAAGTGATCATAAGAATACTAAGTTTAAAAAGAATACTTTTAACCGTACAGTGCCGTTCGATTTTGACTCGGTTTGAATTTGGCAACACGGAAATTTGGCAACACGGCTACAAAGCAAAGCCGTGCTGAAGGTGTCTGGGTTCGATTCCCGGTCGGTCCAGGATCTTTTCGTAATGGAAATATCCTTGACTTCCCCGGGCATAAAGTATCATCGTACCTGCCACACGATATACGAATGCGAAAATGGCAACTTTGGCAAAGAAAGCTCTCAGTTAACAACTGTGGAATTGCTCATTGAACACTAAGCTGAGAAGCAGGCTTTGTCCCTGTGAGGACGTAATGCCAAGAAGAAGAAGAATAAATTTAATTTGTGGTCATTATTACGGTGATACAAGTTTTAATAAAAACAATTATTAAATTTTGGAACGGTTCAATTTTGGCAACATGAAAATTTTTGACATGTTGCCAAAATCGAACAGGCACTGTATACCCTTCCAGTTTTCGCGAGGTTTTTACACTTATGTTGTACAAAATACAACAGCGTGACTACTTAAGCTTCAATTAAAGAATTTATTTTGGGTGTGTCAGCTAAGAATAGACCAGTTGACACACCCAAAAAACACTAACCATACACTCTTATTCAGCTAGTAATGTTACTTGTGCGTCTTGTCCCGCTAACCCTACTGTAAAAATGTCCATAATATTGTAGAAAAATGTGCTGAATGTTTGTGGCTTTCACTAAAATTTATTTTAAAATTCCGGCCTTCCGTGATTCGGCCTTCTGTGATTCGACCTTTTGTGATTCGGCCTTCTGTGATTCGGCCTTTTGTGATTCGGCCTTTTGTGATTCGGCTTTTTGTGATTCGGCCTTTTGTGATTCGACCTTTTGTGATTCGGCCTTCTGTGATTCGGCCTTTTGTATGTTTCGGCCTTCTGTGCTTTCGGCCTTTTGTGATTCGGCCTTTTGTGGTAGACCCGAAAAAAGCACTATGAAAAAGATGTCATTACTGAGAGGCGCCAAACAACATGGAACAAAATGATAAGCGGAGATTTGACTGTCAATGGCGAACGGAGAAAAACAGCGCCATATCCCGTCATGTGCAATGACTGTGAAGGTAACTTGTTGACAGACAATCATGGTGGCTGCCAGATGGAAAGAATACTTTGAGTATCTGTGTAACGGAGAGAACACGAGCGCGCCTTAGAACATATTAACCATCAGCAACGATGGACAAGCTGCGGAGCCCCCGACGCTAGATGAGGTTAGAAGAGCGATCAAGGAGTTGAAGAACTGTAAGGCTGCTGGAAAGGACGCTGACTGAAGGGCCTCATCTGTCCTCGGTATTAGAAGGGACACAGGCTAGAGTGCGCCAATTGACGAGGAATAACGCCCCTCAATTCGGCGTACAAAATAATGTTGCGTGTTCTGTTCAACAGATTGAGGCCGCTGGAGGAGTCCTTCGTCGGAGCGAATGTTTACCTTGCGACAAATCCTTGATAAGTTCTGGGAATACAACTTGCAGACTCACTATCTGTTCATTGATTTCAAGGCGGCGTACGATTCAGTAAAGAGAAATGAGTTATGGCAGATGGCTTATGGAAAAAGGTCGAAAGACAAAACGTCGAAAGGACAAAAGGTCAAAAATGATTTGCTTAGTGGGAAGTTTTTCCTTTGAAAAAAAAATGTTGACCTTCTATCCCTTCATTTTTGTTCTTGGACCTTCTGTCCTTTCCATCTTTTGTCTTTCGGCCCTTTTGTAATAGTTTCATGGCAGATAATGATAGAACACGGATTTATGACGAATCTGATTAGAACTGATTCGTGCAACGTTAGATGGATCGAAATCAAGTGTGCGTGTTGCGCATGAGATTTCGACCTCCTCCGTAACCTTAGATGGATTGGAGCAAGGAGATGCGCTTTCGAATCGTTTGAAGTTTTTGAGCGTAAAGTGCTGCGAACAATACTCGGCGACATCTGGCGGCGTCGCATGAATCATGAGTTGTATCAAGTATATAAAGAAGTGGATATTGTCAAGTTCATAAAACACGGTAGGCTGCGTTGGGCTGGTAAGAATGCCGGAAGAACGACAAGCAAAAATAATGTTCAGTAGAGAATCCAGACGAGGCCGTCAGCTTCGCCTTCATAAAATGTTCCAGCGGTGTTTCACGGGACGCTCAGGAGAATTTCTTCGTGAAATCCTTGAGCACTCCAAGGCATCTATTTCCTGCAATTTCTACAAGTATTTGTGATTTTTTTTCCAGAAAGTATCATATGATTTCCATCAGATAAATTTGACTAATTCTTTTACCAATTTCCCTTGTTATTTGTTAGTACAGGAGATTTTCCAAAGATTTCTAGAGAAGTTCTTCCAAGAAAGCTCATTCTAGAGTTTTTGAAGCAAATGGTTTAGGATTTTCCCAGTGGCAGTGCCTCGCGGAAGCGGAAGTTTGTGGTCTGTTTGAAAAATATTGCCCATTAGGCAGCGTCCATTTATTACGTAACGCTAGAATTGACAAATTTTGTATGAGCCGTAACGCACGAGCATACTCCCCCTTCTCTTAAAGCGTTACGTTATTTGTGAACGGCGCCGTACTATCAGTATTCATAAAAACAGCACTTGGCAACTCTGCACAGGAAATGAAAACAAAACCAACTTTTGTAACAACAAAGTTCGTAATAAATTTGACCTCCCTGAAGCGATGCAGATGCTGTTGGAGACACAGCGAGCCTTATTGTTGAGTCAATCGAGCAGACAACAGCAGATTCTAGACAACATGCCAGCCGGTGATGACGAACAATTGTTGAACCGGGCATCGCTAAACGTAAAACTTCCCACGATCAGTGTGTCGGTTTTCCAAGGGGACCGGAAATCCTGAAGAGACCACGATCCACAACCGAACGCATATAAGAGACTCGGTGAAAATCAGGCTTGATAATGCTCCTCAACATCATTAGAGTTCGGTGAAATACTCTAGAGCAGCGTGCTGCTTTTGCTTCTTTTACACACTGAGTTAAAAATCAATCGATCGTTGTGTCAATGTTGGGAGCAGGTGGAGGTTCGCAAGGCACAGCAGCTTTCTTCATCTGAACGCGTCACGAGATGAGATGGGGCGCTTTGTCGTTCGACTTCCGTTCGACGACTCAATGCCGGCTCTGGGTGAGTCGCTTACTGCAGCAATGCGACGACTGAGAACGATGGAGAGGCGCTTCCAATAAATCCGTATTCCGCGCTTCGCAGAAAATTACGACGGCTAGATGGAACTTCATGGGTGTGCAGACGCCTCCGAAGTGGTGTAAGGATCGGTGATGTATACCCGAACAAGATACCAAGAAGGAAACATCGTCGTGAACTTATTAGCAGCGAAAACTAAAGTGGCACCGCTCAAACAAGTTTCGTTGCCACGACTCGAGCTTAGTGCGGCGTTATTGCTGACAGAACTTACGGATCGTATCACGGAAGCAATATCGCAGCTTACCGAAAAGCATTGGGAGTGGACGAACAGCACGATTGTCCTTCAGTGGCTTTCTGTACACCCACGTAAGTGGAAGACATACGTGGCAAATCGTGCATCAGCAAGTCTCACTTACTTACCTCGTGAGCGTTCCCCTCCAGCGAACAATGAACAGCCACATGAGGAACGGACGGTTAAGGTGATGCACAACGTGACACAGCAGCACAACAACTACCTACTATGCCGATCGGATTATTCTTGAGCGGCTTTCAGATTTCAGTCTGGTAGTCACCGCTAGCGCATGACGGCTCACCATAGTAGCATACCCGAAAGAACTTGAAACTATTGAGAACCAGAGCTACAAGTCCAAAGCCCTGATAAAGGTGGATGGTTGTGATGGTTATGACCGTGGGCATCATGTAAAGAACAAGCGGACAATGCTTATCGTGTCAGCACCGAGGAGGCAGCCCCTCTAACACGATTTAGGTAGCGCAACCCTGGTTAGGTAGCCTATCGAAGACTCTTCACCAACCAAGAATGACAAAAGTAGAGCAAACGGTGGCGACAGAGCAGAACGTGGAGTTGGCTTCATAGTGATTGGGAAGCAGATGAAGCGAATTATTCGGTGGAGACCGGTAAGCGACCAAATCTGTGTGTTGAGAATGAAGGGCAAGTTCATCAACTACAGCCTGATCAGCATATATGAGCCAACGAATGATAAGTCCGATGACATGAAGGATGAGTTATATGAGAGCCTGGATAAGGCCTACAGAGAGTGCCCAAAACAAGACGTCAAGATAGTCATTGGCGACGCAAATGCGCAGATCGGGAAAGAAGATTTCTTCCGACCCGTCATTGGAACGGAAAGCCTTCATTCCGTTACCAATGATAACGGCCTGCGGCTAGTAACCTTCGCTGTTGCTAGAGGGATGGCAATCAACAGTAACTACTTCGCCCGAAAGAATATCCGCAAACACACCTGGCGACACCCGAGTGGCGATGCCTGCTCCAAAATAGACCACGTGCTGGTAGATGGGTGACATTTCTCAGATGTCATGGATGTCAGGACCTTCCGAGGCCCTAATATCGACTCGGACCAATATCTCGTTGTAGCAAAAATTCGGACGCGGTTATCCAGCGTCACGAGTTCCACAACAAACAGAACGCTGCGCTTCAATATACAACGCTTGTCTACTGATGGGGTAGCTGCGCAGTACCGTCAGCAACTAGACGAGTAGTTGGAGGAATCCACGAAGCTGTGACAACAACGGCGCGGGAAGTGATCGGCACTGGTGAACGACGAAGACGAAACGACTGGTTCGATAAGGAGTGCCGGAGAGTGACAGACATGAAAAATGTCGCCAGATGCCGCATGCTTGTGGCCGGTACCCGACAGAACAGAGAGCGGTACAGGGCAGCGAGAGCCGAAGAAAAGCGAATCCACCGCAGAAAGAAAAGGCAACACGAAGAAAGTGTGGTAGCTGACGCTCAAGAAAGCATGACCGGAATGATATGTGGAGATTCTATGCAACGGTCAATGGTGCGTGGCACAATACCGTACCAGTGCCCGCCATGGGCAACGATCGAGAAGGAAATTTGCTGACCGAAAAAACGGCGGTGGCTGCCAGGTGGAAGGAGCACTTTCAGCAATTGTTGAACGGTGACAATGGAAATGTAGCGAGGGACAGGATGAACATAGGTGATGACGATCAAGCTGTGAACCCACCAACCATAGGAGAGGTTAAAAAGGCTATCAGCGAGCTGAAGAACTGTAAGGCTGCTGGGAAGGACGAGATCCCGGTCGGGCTTCTCAAGCACGGAAGCGAGCAGCTTTACCAGTCGATCCACCGAGTACTTCTGAAGGTATGGGAGGACGAAGAATTGCCCACCGGCTGGTTGGATGGCCTCATCCGTCCTATATACAAGAAAGGGCACAGACTGGAGTGTGCCAATTACAGAGGAATTACCCTGCTGAATTCGGCGCACAAAATTCTGTCGCGCAACCTGTTCAACAGTCTGAGACCGTGAGGGCCGTTCGACAACTGATCATATGTTTAGCTTGCGAATGATCCTAGACAAATTCCGGGAGTATAACTTGCAGACTCACCATCTGTTTATTGATTTCAAGGCGGCGCACGACTCAGTGAAAAGAAATGAGCTTTGGCAGATAATGTCTGAAAATGGTTTTCCGGCAAAACTCATTAAGCTGATACGTGCTACGCTGGATGGTTCGAAATCAAGTGTTCGGATCGCAGACGAGGTGTCAACCTCGAAGTGCATGGTTGCAGGTAGAGATAGAGGCATGGTGGTGTAGGTACGAGGTAGTGTTCGATGGGGATGTGTTTGAAGTTGTTGAAGAATGTGTTTACCTTGGAACACTTGTGACATGTGACAACGACGTTTCCCGCGAAGTGAAAAAACGTGTTGCGGAATCGATGGTAGAATTGAATCATTGGCTAAATTCCTAGAGGACTTAGGACATTGTTGAAAAAAAATCTGACATAATAAATAGGGAAACAACTGATGAGATCTCTGAGGTTACTTCTGTGATTATTCTTAGAAAAGTTTCAGGTTGAATTATTATAGTTCAATATCATCTCTTAGTTAGATTCCTTAGGAAATCTTTAAAAATCAGCTCCGTAAATGATCTCCTGAAGAAAACTTTGAAGTAACATCTGAAGCAAACTTTATATTTCTTTGTGTGTGTATTTGTGTTGGTTTATTTTGATTCTTTTTCGGTCTCTTCTTTAAGCGAATGGTCTCCTAGGATCCTATTTTCAAGGCACTTAGTCGCTACCGACCCTGACTGTGAATGAATAGTAAACCACTTAATGTCTTTTCTAGAACTGTATCATCCGCGATGGATGCCCGGCTGGAAACCGGACTGGATACCAATGTGGAAATAACCCTCAGAAGACTGGCCATGAAAGCAACGTTCAACTTAATCGCGAGTCTACCCCAAGTAACCGCAGTAGATCCACTCAACCCGACCCAAATCGAACTTACCGCGTGGCCGGAATCGATCGTTGAGGCTTGGTCCGGTGAGGAATACCAACAAGGTCTAGAGACCAACACCATGCTGACGGAGGTGTTCGATAACATTCTGTGCGACCTGCACTTGGTAGACTCCTGGTTGAACCTGGAAAAGATCCTACAGCTTTGGTTGACCCTCAATGGGGAAACGCTTGAGCAGGTCCCCGGTAGCAATGCGC
Organism: Aedes aegypti; assembly: GCF_002204515.2. NCBI lineage: Eukaryota > Metazoa > Arthropoda > Insecta > Diptera > Culicidae > Aedes > Aedes aegypti. The sequence continues at coordinate 213,465,201 of NC_035107.1, read as the reverse complement.
CCGGCTTGAATGCGTACTCGTTTCCGAAAATACCGTTCGGGGATCGCGCCGTGCACGGTTTACTGAAGGCACTGGCCACGCATCCCAACATCAAACTGCGGGCGTGGTGCCTGGGATTCCAGTGCTTGATCCTGGCATGTAAACCACACTTCGAAGCGGACTACATAGACTCCACTTCGACCACCAGCGACAATCATTTCCGCAAGATGGGCAACCTGATTGTGGGTGACGAGAACTTCGAAAAAATGCTGCTACGCTTCTTTTCCGGCGTGGATCAATCGATTTCGTCGTTGGATAGTAATCGATATGTAAGTTTTAAAGAGAATGATTGAAGCTTGATTGATTCTAATAATATAATTATCTGCGATGTATTTTCTTTAACAGGCTGGCCCAACGGTGTGCAAGCTGGTGCTGGAATTGTTCATCTGGCTCGAGCTAAAGTGCAATGTGAAGGAAAAGTTGAAAGAGATCCTGTTGAAGGTTATACTGCATCTGGTGCAGTTTGGTGGTGCAATTTCCAGTCAACAAGGTCCAATCGATGCCCAAAGTCAGCTGATCAAGGAGCTGTTGTCGTTTTCGTACGATAAAAGTGACCTCGGGGTGGCCATGAGTATAATCGAGTGTGTATGTAAGTATTAGTCGGTATCAACCCCCTTAATGGATGCTAAAACTTCAATTCAACATTATCATCAGTCTATTGAACATTCTTTTTGAAAAACCAATAACTTATTTGACTTTTTTTTTCTAATTAACAGCTCACTTGGTGTACAACAACATCGTCAACGTAGAGAAACTGTACTGCTACCGAGCTTCCGAAAACAGCCATTCCAACAGTATGTATGCGACGCGCTTCGGCAGTTTGTTCGCTACCGTCCTGGGTCCAGAAAATGCTCGCCAGTGTAAAACCGTTACCGACAGCACAGTGTTGATCGATCTCCTGAAGCTTGCCTCGATCCTCGTTAACACGAAGAATCCACGCTCTGGTGAGAGCGATAATGCAGCAGCGTACGAAAGCTCGACCTTTAATGAGCTGAACACTTCCAACGAAAGCCAAACGGACGAAATCAAAGCCGAACAGCAGAACATTGAACCTAGACCAAAGACTCCGTGCTTCGCAGATACGGTCCTTCAGCATTCGCCAACGATGACTCGTCTGTTGAGCACCCTTTCGCACTGTTCCACTTCTTCGTTTGCAATGCTAGTGGCGTCGTCCATGTACTGCGCCTCTATCAACGATTCGAAAAGTAGCAGCCTAACCGAACCGCAAACCGTTGCTGATGCCGTGTTCCAACTGCTGCTATACATTTGCCGAGCAGCAACACAAACCGTCCTGGTGGTGAAACCGCTGTTCGATTACATTAGCAACGCCTCTAGTATGCGACACGCAATGCCCAAGCTGCACCTATCCGAGCCGTTCCTGTGGTTCATCTTGAAGGTGCTGGACAGCTCTGCCTCCATTGCCATATTCACCGACATGGGCGGCATTAAGGTACTCTGTGAGAGCCTGGTACGAAGCAATCGGGTTCTCATCAATACCCAACCGAGCTTGGTCTCGATGATCATGCAACGACTGTCCAAGTCGTCCAATCTGCAAACCACCCTGTCCAGTTCGTCCAAGAAAAGTTCAATGGCCGCGACTCGGAACGAAGACGGCCTGATCAACTTTGCCCCATACTGTACCATTTCGTCCGAAAACCAAACCGCCCAACCGGCTGACGTCCTCATCCAAGCACCAATCGCATCGCACCGCCGGGCTCGGAATCCAGCCTGGAGCTACCTCTTCTATCCCAACGAATCGCACGTGGATCTGACGATCACACTGCCTACGGCTGTGCTCCTTAAAGAAGTTCAACTACAACCCCACCTGTCCACTCTTGCCTCCTGTCCTTCGGCGGTTGCGATAGAAATCACGCGCGACAGTAATCTAGGGCCGATTCCGATCACCCAGCCGATCTCCACCGTTGGTATGACCTGCATCCGGTTGAAGTTCGCCCAGCCGGAAATTGCCACCAGCGTGATTATCCGCCTGTACCGACCCCGCGATGCCACCAATATAGGTCTGACGCAGATATCGGTTCTCGGAACGACGACCTTTAGCGATGTGAACGGTAGCTCTGTGGCTGGACCATGTTGGGTTACTGGAACAACGCCGCCACAACCTGCGAAACCTGCATCGGATGGTACGAGCGAGTTCTTCAATGATGACGACAAAGCTGCCAAAACCAGCCTCGGTTGGTTGCGGATCCTTGCTCAGTGTTCCAGCGTGGTAATGTACAATACCGATCGACAGCTCGCTAACCGGGTGATCATGGCAGCGACAGAAGTTCCAGGTTTCTTGGAAGCATGCTGTTCGTTGTTGAACATTGCTCCACTTTGTCCGAACATTGCCCTGAACAATTTGGAGACAGTGCTGCTTAAGATAGGACTGTACAGTAGGGAGTGTGGTTTGAATCTGATCAACATCCTGCTGAAGGAAAGTATCCCACAAACGTTCCAACTGTGCAATGATTCGATCTCGGATTTGCTGTACCATCTCTGCACTACCCACAACGAGTACACGGGTGATCGAGTGGAAGCAATGTTGTCGTGGGTTCAGCGATTGTACGAACGCTACCATCAGAACCAAGTCAACAGATTTGTACTGCACGCTACCAATCCGTACAGTGGATTCATTCGGTGTCTGTCGTCGATTCTGTGGCAATCGTACGCAACCGATCTCATACCGGATCTGCCGAACATGATCACCAAGGAATTGTTTGAAACGCTCTACGATTGGAATCAGGAATTGGAACATGACGAACCGTTGAAGAAGGCGATCGATGCCATGTTGTGTTCGGTGTGCTGCATTCGACCGGAACTGTTTACGATGCTGTTGAAGCGCATGGGTGTGCTAGTTCCTAATTTGTCTACCGATCTTACAGCATCGATCTCCGATGATCGGAAGGATGGAGAATGTATCACGGACGACATCAAGCAGGAAGAATCGGACGCGGCGGAATGGTACAGCCATTTGGTGATTGAAGATTTGAGCAGGTTGAATTTGTCCAAAGCTCACTTGTCCACAATTTCGATGGCCTGCCAGTCGCCACTTGCCGTGCAACAGCTGATTGATTCCGGACTGCCTAATCTGTTGACATCGGTCATTTTGGAGTTCTGCCACCGGGCGTTGAATAGCATCAATCAACACCAAAAACAGTCGGAGGTGGCCAGTGGCAGCGTTGAGCGCGATAACCGCGAAGTCTTCGAAGAGGAACAAGCTGCCGCAGCAGCGGTTGCTGCTGCCACTGCCGGAGATGGCGCTGAGGAGTCCAGCTCATGCATGACCGACGCCGACAAGGAGCATCATAAGTATTCTGGTTCCGGAGCCAAGGAGGTCATCTATCCCATGGTCAACGTTCAAAAAGTAACGGAAATCCTTGGATTTTTCTCGGAAGTTTGCTCGGAAGGTCATATGCGCGACTGGCTGGGTTGTTTCGAGGGCTCGATCTTCTGGGAGCCTCTGCTTCTGCTGCTGTGCAACAACAAATTAGCAAATATTTCTCCGGAGGTGACACCCCAAGCGTGTCTCGATCTGGAAGAATGCCTTATCAAGTTCCTGTCCAAAGTTACATCGTGTCACCCGAAAAATCAAGAAGTTTTCACCGTTAACCTGATTTCCGTGATTCGAAAGTCTGATTCCGCTAATGTTAGCAGCAGTGGTGCTTCCGCTGCAAATGGCAGCAGCTCGAACCAGACTGGACTCAACAATCGACCAAACAGCGGTAGCAAATCATGCATATCCGGATTCACGAGGCGATTAGTGCTACAAATTTTACTGGAGAGCGAGAAAATCATGGTCGCTGTCCAAAGCGAACTTCCGCTTCAGAACAAAGATCCCAATCCGTACAATCTGAGCAACCATCCGTCGAAACGGCCGAACACTCACTTCCGGTTGTTCTACCTGAGCACCAACTCCAAATGTCAGGAGATTATGGACCATTGCGTGACGGCGTACAACAGGATCATCCCCAACTTGCCATCCGACAGCCGGGTGAGTGAGGTTCTGATCGGTTCGTCCAATGCCGGTGCGGCTGCAGGCGGCAGCGACAACCGGAAGGAACTGTGGGAAATGGGTCTCGGTATGGAGTTCCTCAGTGTGGCGGCTGGCGTAACTGCCAAGGATAAGCGGCTGAAGGAGGCCAAGAATCAGGCCACCACCATGAAGCAGAAGGACATCCTGTCCATGTTCAGTAAGTGTTCGAAAGGGTCTATTTCGTTTGGCATGCAGTTGTTTAGCATAATCGTCATTTGGCATAGTCGTTTCGCATAATTTGAGAAGGAAGCTTATGTAAACTAGCAGTTTATCGTCAGCACTTTGCTTAACTGAAACAAAATTGATTAAATGAAAAGTTTGTCAGAATTATGCCAAATAGTTTGGAGATCTCGGGAAGTAATTGCTCTAACAACAATGTTGAATCTTTACAGAAATGAAAATTGATGATCCCAAGCTAACCGCCCCGGACGGAATAATCCTCCGACATACAGCCATTCCCAATGGAGTGATCACAAGTGATACCACCATCTCGCAAGTTCTAGCCATGTTGAAATCGTCAGGAATATCTCTTTCCACACCCTGTATAAATCTTAATCTGGTAATGTGTTTCTTTTGAATTCTAAACATCCCCCTCTAATATCTTACGTTGTCCATCGCCACAGAGCCTTGCCAAAAACAAACCGGACGTGGAGCTGAGCTGCGAAGCCAGCAGCTCTTCGTCTTCCTCGCCAATCCTGAAGGCGGCCGACTTCATACCGCTGTCTTCGCCGCTGCAGATCTTCTCCAGCCGCGGTGGCCTTTCGCTGCTGGCGCACTACTTGCCGATGGTATATCCGGAATCGCCCAAATCGCAGCAACAGCTGGGCGACAAGGACAAGAGTCCCCCCGGGGGCGACTGGGTGAAGGTCGAGCAGAACGAGGAGATCTACGAAGATTTGGACGACATTCTGGCGGATGCTTCGCCCAAAGCGCAAGCCATCTCGGCCGTACCGCAGCACTCGTTGGCTGCGTTTGCATTGTTCCTAAAGCTGCCTGCCTACTCCGAGGTCCTCCTGCGGGACAAGGTTCGAGCCCAGTGTCTACTGCGGTTGATCTTGGGCGTTACCGGAGACGGTGAAGGCAACGAGATCTACAGTCTGGCCCTCTCATCTTCACTGCCAACTCTACCGTTCGAAGTGTTCCGACAGCTGCTGGATAGTTCACCATTGACCACGGACGATGGCGTGCTGCTGCGAAGGATGGTCATCGAGGTCGGAGCCATCCATCTGGTGTTGAACTGCTTGAGCATCTTCACGCACCATAACAATGCGGGCGTGAGCAGCAATTCTAACTCATCGGATAATGTATGACGAAAGGAAGGTAAGAATTCAAGAACGATTGTCTACAAATGTGTTTCGGTTTCAGATCCAGGCCGCTGCCAGCAATAAAGGAGCGCCAGGTGCCGCTGCCAACGGTACCGACGATCAGCTAAACTCAGACGACAAAAGCCATATGTATTGGGCGAAGGGAACGGGCTTCGGTACCGGTTCGACCCAACAGTCGTGGAATGTTGAGCAGGCTCTGCTTCGTCAGAAGAGCGAAGAGGAACATGTTACCGTGTTGCTTCAGGTTAGTTGTAGAACCATTGCTTCTGGAAATCATAGAGCTTGAACAATCGTTTTTTCTAGGTTCTCTCGAGCTACATCAATCCAGGAGACAAGTTCCCTTCCAACTTGGATAGCGAGGTGCTCAGCTACCGAGAATGCAGTGAGACGTTACCGGAGTTGCCGCCGATCTTCCTCGATCTGTTGCAGCAGTCATGCATGATTCCAGCGCTGAGTTCCTACCTGAGGAACGATTCCGGTATGTTGTCCTGGTCTCAACCTTTACATTTTTCTCTTTCCTGCTCTCAATCAATGTTGGAGCAACATGCTAAAGCTATCAGTGAAACCTTAAGAGATTCTTACTCGACTGCTTCTTCTAAATTTATTGTCAAATTCTTCGGAGAAACTTCATGAATTCTTCTAGTAATTTCTCCAGAGATTTCTTCGGGATCACGTTCAGTTACTCCTTTAGAGATTCGTCCCGAAATTCCTTCTCTCTCCTTTACACCAATTTTTTAAAAATTCGTCCAGAAATTCTCCCAGCGATTTTTAAATAAATGTTTAGCTTTTAATTAAAAAATCTTGACCAGTTCAATGCTATCATCTTTAGTAATTTTAACAAGAATTTCTCTGACTAATTTTGCAACGAATATCCCAGGATTTCATCCAATTTCTTCAGAAAAATTTCTTCCATCAGCAAAATCTCTTCAGTAATTATCTTATCCTTCTTACATGAGTTTCTCCAGAGACTCCTCAAAGGATTACTCTAGTGGCCGTGCGGTTAGTGTCGTCAAGCATTTAAGCGCATCGTGTCACGGGGTGTGGGTTCGATTCCCGCTTCAGCCATTGAAACATTTCGTCAGGAATGTTTCGCGGCTGTGCCACTGGAGCATGCTTGTCCGTTGTCTAGTGTTAAGTTACAGTCTGTGCAGCTATTAATGGCTGAAGATGCTGTACGTTTCTTTTTTCTGGAGTATCTCTACAGGGATTCCCGTAGAGATATCTCTATTTTTTTCATGAATTCCTCCAAGGTATGTATATGTAGAAAGTATATTTTAAGAAAATATGCTTTCCGTCTACGCTGTCTTTTTTATAAAAAAAAAACTTGATAAAATAAAGACTGCGTAGCCGAAAACCATGTTCTATGTTCCAGGGAATTACGCCATAGGCTCATGCAAGAATTTCTCCAGGATATTTTTCCAGAAATTTCACCGAGGATTCCTCTAGAGATCACTCTAGATTGTTTCAACAGGTTCCTCCAGAGATTGCTCCATGAATCCCTCCAGGAACTTATGAAGGATTACCTTGAAAAATCATCAGAATAATTCATGTAGTAAGTTTCCTGGCAGGATTCCTGAAGGAAACTCTTGAAGAATATCTATAGGAATGAAGTTATTTCTTGTAGAATCCTTAGATGAATTTTCGGTGGAAAAAACCCTGGAGCGGTCTCTGGAGAAAATCTCAGAAATAATTCCTAGAAAAATATCGAGAGGACTATTTGAGGAATTTCTGAATTATCTGAAGCAATCCTTCAAGAAATTGTCGTAGTGTACCTGGAGAAGCTAAATTCTGCCAAATCCTAGAGATTTCCTAGAGTAATTCTTGGAAGAAGTTTTGGAATAATATAAGGAGATAACGCTTGAAGAATTTTTGGAAGAATCTCTGAAGGAGTAATAATTTCTGTAAAAGTTTCCTTTGGTTTGATGAAGATTTTATTGAATGATTCTATGGTGGAATTTCTGGAGGCATGTTTCGACATTTTTATTGAGTCATTCCTGAAGACAATTCTGAATAATCTTGCATTGATGTTTGCAACGGTCTTTGAAGGAATTTATAGGAGAATTTTAAATGAATATCTTGAAGTAAATAAGGATTTGCTGAGGGAAACGTTTGTTAATAATATACTTTGATAACAGCAACAGCTGATCTCACAAAGAATTGCTTATCATGGTCTAATCGCTTATCAAAGTGAATCCTGTGACCCAACGGTCTTCCCCATAACATACATTTCTCCCAGTAACCTTTGTGGAGATGAAGAGGTAAATACGGCCTCCAAATAGCAAAGGTTAAACACTAACATTCCTTCCCCAATCCTACGTGACTGCAAGGACGTAGCTGGCGCCGTTTTTACCCTGTATAAATAGAGTCACTGAATTATGCACACTGAAGAAGATTATGGCCAATCCCAACCAAACTTCTAGTTGATTACAAGATGAGATATACAAAGATCTTCACTGACTTCAGCCAATCACTCAATCACGGGATAGCAACAATTGATATGTGTAGTCAGTCTATGCTAAGCTAAGCTAGCGCTTTCTTCATCCATGAGGTCTCTAAAGTTTATATTTTCAAGACACTTAATCTCTACCAGCTCTAAAATTGCATATATTTTTTCTTCCAGTATTGGACATCACGCGTCACATTCCGCTGTACCGGGCGATCTTACAACTGTTGAGGGCCATCTCGCTTTCGAATCAACTTGTGTCGTTGCTGGTCAACAAGAACAATGAGGGCAAGATTTCGATCGCGGCGCTGCTGGCCAACATGAAGGCTTGCGTGGACACCTATGCGAGTCGTTTGAAGTAGGAAATTCCTTCCCGAAATCACCGTTCACATTCACTCACGTTGCATTCGCTTCCAGGGTTAACAAAAAGTCCAATTTGAAGGGCCAAACGCAGAAGATAACAGTCAGCTTGGACGACGGAGACGACGAGGGTTTGGCACTGTTGATTCCGGACATCCAGGAGACGTCGCTGCTGGTCCAAAATGCCACCAACGTGGAAGCGTTGACCGTGGAGGAGGAACTGAAGGAAGTCGTACCGCGACCGATGGCCAAATCGGTCGAGGAGAAGTATATGGAACTGATGAAAGCATTGCAATTTGGTAAGTTCGCATATATTGGGATTAGGAAGGGTAACAATTATCAAAGTACAAAAATTGTAAGTTACACTCCCCAAATGTGTTCATTTGGACAATTTAGCTATTGATAGGAAAATCTTTAGAACAATAATTAAACAAATTCATCGACTATAACACCATTTATGTTCGAAAAAGTAGTTGAAACCGTTGAAAAATTGCTTACATTTTGAAGGGGAGCCAAAAGACGTTTTGAAAAGGGGCTGACAACATCGGGTCATCTATGTATTGATGATGTATCAACTTTGGTCTACTAACCGCCTGGTTCTCGTTTCCAGATACCTTCGAAATGATTGCGGAAACGGATAACGGTTACCGCTTTACCATTTCGCACCATTTCGAAACGAACGTCCGTATGGCCGGCGACCGTGGCCACCCGGGGCGGGTGAAACGGCTGGCCCAAGAGACGGTCACCCTGTCCACTAGTTTGCCACTGTCCTACAGTAGTTCTGTGTTTGTGCGCTGTGATACCGATAGGTTAGATATAATGAAAGTATTAATCACCGGACCGGCTGAGACGCCGTACGCCAACGGTTGCTTCGAGTTCGATGTGTACTTCCCGCCCGACTATCCGAACTCGCCGATGATGATCAACCTGGAGACGACCGGCAGGAACACGGTCCGCTTCAATCCGAATTTGTACAACGATGGTAAGGTGTGCTTATCGGTGCTGAACACATGGCATGGTCGACCCGAAGAGAAGTGGAATGCACATACGTCGAGTTTCCTGCAGGTTGGCTACCCTATCATCGCCATCGTGTTTCAGTTCATTAACTCAAGTTTTCACGTTTCAACCGTAGGTTCTAGTCTCAATTCAAAGTCTCATCCTAGTTCCGGAGCCATACTTTAACGAGCCAGGATTTGAGCGAAGCCGTGGCACGCCGACTGGATCGCACAGTTCGCGGGAGTACAACAGCAACATCTATCAGGCCTGTGTGCGATATGCAATGCTGGAGCAGCTGAAAAATCCTTGTCCATGCTTCAAAGAAGTGAGTATTTTACCGTTTTAACTAATACCATGATACGGGGCCACGTTATACGTAAAGTTGAATTCCATATCGAGAAAGCATTCGCTCGGCAGCGATCCTGCTTGGGTGTCTTCTTGGGTATTGAGGGTGCCTTTGATAACGTGTGCTTCGATGCCATAGTACAGGGTGTCTACTACCTGGAAAAACCTGGAAAACCTGGAATTCTCAGGGAATTTTATTCAACCTGGAAAAAACCTGGAATTCTCAGGGAATTTTGGCCACACCCAGGGAAATAATTTTGGTTGAATATGGTTGAATATGTTCACGATTAACTATTTCGAAACTATTTTTGCACACTTCATTTAATATAAAAAATTTCGGCTGCACTCTTAAAAATGCTACTTGAACGATCCAGTTCATTAATAAACTTGGACGTTTTCCGTGAAATGCTTTCAAAAAATTCACCATATATTTATCATAAAGTACTAAAATTATCGATTATTCGTAGTTCCGGATAAAAATGTCTGTTTTTTGCAGGCTTTGAATCTGCATGAATAAAATTTTCAAAGGTAGCAGTAATATTACGCAGCTTAACAAAGATAACATTTTTGTGTGTCTCAAAGATCAAATCATGTGCCTAGTAAATTTGGGGTTGGTGAATTTCAAGCTGATGTTCCAGCATATTACAATTTTGAGCTACGGGTCTCCAAAGTAGTATAAAATGCTGTTTTTTTAATGTTGAAAGTTAAACTATGACACCAACCCCCCAATCATCAGAATAGGATTATGTAGGATTCAATTTGATTTGAATGCACGAATAAATCGATTTTTTCAACATGCCAGCAAGTGTGTCAAAATGATTCGTTCCTATTATATGGCAAGCTACCATAATTTTGTAATACATCAACAAATAACTTTTGAGCTTTGAAAGTATTATGAAAGTATTATAAGCTGGTTCTTGCACGTAAGTTGACTGTAGTCGTTAAACTTAAAATCTAGAAAATATTTTTGAAGACGGCCATTGTTTTAGTAACTCTAATTTAAGTAAATAGCAGTATTTTGATGCTTGAAACAAAGAAAATGTTCCGCAGTGTAATTGATTAATGTAAAAGATTGACGCCTACACTAGAAAAATCAATACTATTTAATTGAACTTCTGAATAGACCTTTTTCGTCAGACCAGACGAGCTGTTCAGATGAAATACAAAAAAAAAACATGTTATGTCCAGTGACGATTCCCTAACCTCAAATCTACCTGTTCCACGAATAGTAATTTATGAATTTCAGCAACAAATTTACATCTATTAAGAAGAGATCTGTTAGAAAGGACGATTCCAATGATCTACTGTTTGCTTTTTAATCTAATTCTGCCGAATTAACCATTTTTAGATTCGTAGAACAGCTAAAAAGTGAGGTTACAAGTCGCCTCTGGTTATATCCTTTGCAGAATTGGTAGCAGGTCTCCTTTAACACTTCAGTCGTCGCGCTGTTGTATTTTGTACAACACTGTTGAAAAAATCACGCTTTTCGTTCACAACAGCAGCGTGGTGGTTCTGACAGTGGCAAACCGCGCGACGACTGAAAGGTTAAGATACTTGGTGTCTATTTCAACGCAAGTCTTGAAAAAGTTTATATTTTTGGAGGAACATCTCTGTAGCCTCTGTTTTGAACGAAATGGTCTCTAAAGTCACTATATTCATTATATTGCTTGCAGTTAATCCTGATGCAAAATTATACACAGTAACATTCAAAGACTATAATGCGACTATTCAACAGGTTCATCTAAATTTTTTACTCAGATTCCTCGAGGAAAAGCTTCAAGAAATATCCCAGTAATTCCAAGAGATGTTCTCTAGAAGAGTTCTCCTACCAATTATCCCAGAAATTCATCCAGCTAATTTTCGAAGGATGCTTAGAGGAATTTCTCCAAATTGTGCTCCCGTAGTTTCTTCTTTCCCAAACTATGCACCAATTCTTCAATCGCTTCCTCCAGTTGTTGCTCTAAAAAAATTTCCAAAGAATCACATACATAAATTTCTTCAAGAAAACCCACAAAGATTTATTCCATAGTTTTGAAGAAACTCGCTTAGATATTTTACCAAGGAACCCCACAAGAAATCCTACGCTTTTCATGTGAATTCCTTTAGAGTTCATCCATGGTTACTTCCAGGAATCGCTCCAACAGTTTCTCGAGGGGTTATTTGAGGAAATCTATTAGGAAGGAAGGATTCCCCAATAAACTCGATCGTCGATTCATCATAATGCTCCTATAGATTTGTTCCAAGCATTTCATCCAAACGTTTTCAAATGAATTTCTCGTATAAAACACCCTTGAAATCTTCTAAAGTTTATTCAAGGTTTCACATCAGTTAACACCACTGCAAATTTTCCAGTAATTACTCCGATCATTCTTATACAAACTTCTTTGGGAATTCCTTCCGATGTTGTTCAAGGACTTCAGAGAATTTTACGGGATAATTTTTTTCAATATCTTAACAATCGATCTAGGAAATCTTCTAAAACTTCCTCAAGTGCCCAGGAGTTCTTTCAGAGATCTTTGATCATCAAGAGTTATGTACTTTAAACCTTACACAAGCTTCATCAGAGTTTACTTTTCTTCTAAAATATTACTCGTCCAGGTTTTATCAAAGATTTATTTAATAATTTCTGAAACATTTTCATGAAATTTCTTTGGAGATATTCTTTTAAAAATACCTGGAAAAAAAAATTTGAAGACTTAATTGGGAAATATCTCAAAGAACCACTGGAGTAATTTCTTAAGAAATCTTGGAAGGAATCTCTAGGATACATCCAGAAAGTATCCATAGACAAATTTCAAGTTGAAATGTTAAAGATATCCTGAAAAACAATGTTGTAGGGGGTTCTAAGAAAGACCCAGAGGTGCTTTCTGAAGAAGTTACTGAAGAAGATGTTCTAAACGGATATTTTGTAGAGTGCCCAAAAGGAAGCAATGGAAGAATCGTTGCATAAAAGTCTGGAGGACTAAAGACTTTGTTGGAGAAGCTATGGAGGAATTCCTAATGAAATCTCTGAGTTGTTTTCTGTGGTTCTCCTTCGAAAAATCCATATTGTATTCTTGAGGTTTCTTAAATGGAGTTGTAGGGGGAATTTCTTGGAAACATTCACTAAAGAACTAAAGAAATCTATGTTTTTAAGTGTTTTGAAGCCATTTACCTACTGTTGGAAATGAATTCAAATTCATTTAAAATTAATAATTCGATAATCATTAGTACTTAAGAGTTTTTCTTGAGCCTGGAATTATTTCTTAAGACCTGGAAAAAACCTGGAAATATCAGGGAATTTCATTCCAGTAAACGAGTAGACACTCTGTAGTAGAAGGTGCACAACGCCATGGGCTGCCTACACTGATTATCAATTGGATTTATGATCAAAATCCGATATATCTTTGCGACATTGCGTCAAGCTGCGTTTCGGAATTTGCGTGTTTGCGGATGCCTCCAAGGAGGAGTCTTATTACCACTCTTTTGTGGAATAATAGCGGTTTTCCAACTTATGGATTTGCCAACGACTATCTACCTTTGATAGTTGGTTTGTGCATAAGCACCCTGATGGACCTGATGTTTCAAAATTGGTTGAAAAACAAGAAAGTTATGTATTCTTCATTGAAGACCTTTTTTACAACATGAAAATTTACCTTCAAGTCGCTTGCGCCACCTCTAAATGTTAATATTTTTGGCTCCAATTTTGAAGTTTCTCTTTTTATGCAATTTTTATTCAAATAAACACACGATTTTTTGGTTTTGAGAACTTTTGAAAATAAGTCACACTCTACCTTACTGTTAGCAATGGTGAGCTCGTTCCATACTATTTTTGCTTTTATTGGGATTATGGTTGTCCAATTTTACATGAGATACGATGTTTTTCCAAAGCTTCAAACATTGGTTCCCACAGTTGAACTGTGTAATACTATGTCTACTATTTTTCCCCCAACAGGTCATCCACACTCACTTCTGGTTGAAACGTAACGAAATCTGTGCACAAATCGAAGACTGGATAGCGGAGCTGAGTAAACCGCTGCTGAACGAGCGTACCGGGCGAACGATTTCCTTCAACGCGATGGTACTCCGGCGGCAGTATCGCCAGCTGCGGGAGGAATTTGCCAAATTGAAGCCACCGGAGGGGCTAGACGAGAGAGACTATCCGTTCATCACGGGCATCACTCCGACCACACCCTCAGTCCCGGTTTGTGCGGGTGTGGAAGGCTCGAACAATGGTGCCGTAGATTCGTCGGCCACCACGTCACCAGAAAAGCCCCTAACTTCGGATGACGACGAAAGTGAACTGCTGCTGCAATCCAGTCAGGGTGATATCGTGATGGGCGAAGACGAGGACGACGACGACGCAAACGTTGTCGACGAAGTGATCATCAAGGCTGATGTAGAGGATGTTGCTGCTGGCAGTAGCAGCAGTAGCAACGACAAAGGGACCAGCATTCCGGACGATGGGCAGGAGGAAAATCCGGATCTGTCCCCTGAAGAGATTGTCCTCTCGATGGTGTGGTAAGTTGTGCTTCGTCTCTTCGTGAATCTCAATGTATGCCCGTGTCCAAATGTATGTCATCCCAGCGTATCCTTCGTGCTTGGAAAGATATGGATCAACGCGGAGATGAACAGCCTTCTTTTCAACAAAAAAAACTGTATGCTTGAGTGTAGTGTTAGAATCTAAAAATGGACCTTTTTTCGATGGTTTTTCAGATCTTAGGCAATCCCATTGAAGCCTCGTGTCTCTCTCTATAGTTACGAAACTGAAACAAAGTTCGAGGCAAGCACTGATGGAGGCTATAGGTTTGTTTTTGGTGAAGAGAATTCCACTGGACAAAGATTTTTAAGCTCCACCAAGCCCGGAAATCAAACATGATTAGAAATGAACAAATCCATATTAGGGAAACCCTTCATGTACTAGAACAGAACGACTCATAGAAGAAAAAAAAACAGGACTAAACATTATACAGACAGGAGACCGAAAAACACTCGCGTCATCTGTGGAATCGATAACAGGTTTTGAACTATCGATATCAACGCGCCGAAATCAAAGAAATAAAAATAGCCATAATGTAGAAAGAGAGAAAGGTGATTCCAACTAAGTTTTTTTTATTCATTCAAAGCAAGTATATTTTGATTATTTATTTATTGATTGGAATCCAATAGGTTTAGGTTCATTTCAATTGTCTCATATTTGAAGAAACGTTTAAGGTTTATTATTCGTACTAATAATAAAAATTGATTGTTTGTTTAGTTCAAATGATTTTCTATCAAATGAAACGGTAGGATTGCTTTCTTTTGCCCCTATTTTTTTGCGTTAGCTAGTGTATAAGAACCCCTTACGAACCGATACGCTTTTTGGATTATTTAATTAGTTGGTAAAGTCAGACCACAGAACGGAAGTGATGGAAAAACGCTTTCGCTATACACTCTCCCAGTGCATGATGAGAATTGAGAGAAACGAAACGTATATACCTACCGTAGAATGAGCAAGCAATTGGCAAAATGCAGAGCTGACAAATGAGAAAACAATTTCCGAGTAAGTATATAATGTTAGTAAGTAAACTCTGTGGGTGTGCAGAACACACAACACACAATTAAAGGTAGCGGAAACGTGAATATTATACAACAAAACCTTATATGGATATTATGAACTAGTAATACTTATTAATAAATTGATTGAACAGAAATCTGACTGTGCTTTGAAATCCGAAATGTCCAGTGAAGAAAGAGTTTCGTTATTTTTGCCACCTCCAGGACAGCGTTTGAGATTTTCATGTATAGGGTGCAGAGCTACTTGGACACTTCCATGATTCACTTTGGCATGGGTTTTTTTTTTGGCCGAAATGTTTGAAACTTGTCAAAAAGAAGCATTTCAATACGATGCATATTGTGACCAAATATGAGCTGAGTAGATTTCAAAAAACCCCACTGCCGAAGTGAATCAAAAATGCCAAGAATAGGATGCGGCTCCCTGTATTAGTAATTGGGCCCAGATAGCCATAGCGGTAAACGCGCGACTATTCAGCAAACCCAAATTGAGGGTCGTAATCCCGCCGATCGACACTGAAATAAATCAATGAGGCTATTTTATTGGATATTTCATATAAGATCGACTCCGTGCTGCACTTGTATGTATTATATGTGTAACTGTTTAGGTTCAACTGCGACCAAATAAAAATAACAAAATAAAAGAGCCATTTAGGATTATATGCGCATGCTATATGTTCAGCACTGACTTTGCATATAACTTTGATAGATCCACCTCTGTGGTGTTTGCTATATGCATGTTCGTCATATCGGTAGTATGATTTCAGCACTACAGCAGTGGAAGTAACTTAGCGAAATGGTGAAAACAACGAAAGCTCCTGTGCTCCTTTCTGGATTTGACTTTATTATGGTAAGAAAACACGTATAATGAAATTTAATCGGATGAGAAGTATTTATTTATCAAATCTACATTTTTGCAGCATGCCATCCAAAGATTATACTGTTTGCTACAAGAAACGGTAGCCCAGGAAAAAATAGTCGAAAAACTCGTATGGCTTTCATTTTGGAAGAAGGTGAAAATCATAAGTTTCAGACTTGGGCCTTCTTTGTGCAGCAGTTTGAATCAGGTAAATAAAAAAGTTAATTCAAAATTGATTTGATTAAAGTTTTGTAGTAATAAAATCTATATATTTTCAGCAGAAAAATAATGTGTTTTGCATGGTATCTTAGAAAAACCGTCCAGGAATTTAGCTTGTAGATTTCGTTACGGACCCGAAAAAACTACATCATATTCAGATCCTCAATGCGAGCTGATCATAATCAAGTATCATGTATTTATTGCAAAATATGCGTAAAGAGTTAAGACAAATAAAATTTGAATAAACAGATATTTGTGGAATCTATTTATCATAATTATCAATAAGACTTCACATAATTCACAATACCAGTACAAATCGTACGCATATGAGCTTCATATAGATTTAATTGCGTTTTCTCAACAAGCAAAATCATTTTGTATAGAAAATTCCAATGAATTTATCGTGCACTATCCGTAAGTAAAAACTGAATGTTTTCAATATAACTATAATATGACAAAAAGAGACTCATATCATTTGCATCGCATATACTTTATGTCGGAGATTTTCACTTCATAGTAAAACCTATTAGAAATTCCAATAGTGCAGAATTATATGCCTCACATATAACAATGAATGAGGAAGTTGGCTCAGTGGAGGAGCTTTCCGTAAAGGAAATTCTCTTGATTTCCCACGGTATAGAATGTCTTCGTACCTGCCACATGATATACGAATACAAAAATGGTCAATTGTCAAAGAAAGCTCTCAGTTAATTGGGCTATTCTACGAGTGGCATGAGGTGAGATATCTCGGTCTCGTATAACGAGGTGACAACACACGACTCAAACATGGACTCGATTTTTGTACGCAAGCCACGGACGTTTTGGTAGCAGATGCGCAGACTGGAAGGTATGAGATCGTCAGGTAGTATAAGCCATTTTACGAAGCCTGGTCAAATGACAGGAGACCTGGGATTTTTCAATCATCGTCATCAGTTTTCGCGATGATGATGGTTGATGACTGTGTGCATCTCTAGCGTAGCTTTTCATCCAGGCGAAAACTTAAATGGAGAAAAATTAGAGGGTTAACTATGAGCCATTTTACGAGACGTTTCGGAACAGCTGATCGCCGCAACGGCGTCAATTGACAGGAGACCTGGGATTAAATCCAGCGTGATTTTCAACAACGCCTCATCTTACCAAACGGGGGCATGGAGAAAATGACAAAAACGAGATCCAAAAATGTTCGTTACTGCATCATTACACCTAGTTATTGTATCAGCTACCTCTTTGTTACCCATATTGGACATAAAAAAGCACTTTTGTGATCTGAAAAATTTTAATAATTTTTCTCCATTTAAGTTTTCGCCTGGATGAAAAGCTACGCTAGAGATGCACACAGTCATCAACCATCATCATCGCGAAAACTGATGACGATGATTGAAAAATCCCAGGTCTCCTGTCATTTGACCAGGCTTCGTAAAATGGCTTATTGTAATTTTCACGAATGATTAGACTTTCATGGCGAAATTGAGAAGCTGCCAATAATGTACTGATGGTACATTTTCAAATATCATCTACCTTTCATCCTTGATTTCAGTCACTACCAGCTGGTTTTAACACGAGAACACGATCTGCTGGAGCATGAGAACAATGACGATGACTGTAAATATCGGAGGACCAGCTGGTTTTGTTGTGTACATAAGAACAGCTGGTGAGCCGAGAACAAAGAAAAAAGGGTAAACATTGAGCCGGCCGGAGAAAACTGTCATGAACATCAGGATAATTACATGGGCTGCGGTGATCGAAAAGGGGCAGCGAAATCGAAGGACGAAATCTGGAAAAGACGAAACTCAGATCACTAAAGTCTAAGTGGTGAAAAAAATCGCAGTAATACCCAACTTTTTATTTTCGATCTAAATATCATTTTTAGTTATCTAAAATCGTTCTAAACACGTTTTGGGCAATGATTTATTTTTATTCGCAAATCTATGAATTTTGGTTTTTGATTTTTATAATTTTTATTTTTGAACATCCCTAGGGTGATGTGCTAGTATCCATCGTATTAAGCATTGATCAGTAAGAACTGCAATTTTCCCAGTATTGCAGTGAATGATGCTGATACAAACCGATGCCAAACAATTCTTTCTCAAAACGGCTTTAGCATTGTACAATAACATTTTGATAAATCTTGATCTCTTTTTGGGAATAATGCAAAGAAAGTGCATCTTACCGTATTCTCAGTCCGTCGTATCGTTTTCAACTCCGTCGCAATCAGTTTCCAGATTCGTCTCACAACTTACTGCTCACTGTGTGTATTGAATGGTTAAAACACAACATATCAACGCTATAATAAAATGTTTCACTGGAATACATAGATCTACGGGCATCTCCCTCCATTCCTTCAGCATGATGGAATATACTAATTTCCTTTTAAATTAATTGTTCGTCATCAAAATTCAGCCCAAACATATGAACTCAATTCCTTTTGGCCGTACAATTATGGCATTTGCTCACAGTACAGCAAAAACAACACAATCAAAGGAACCGTATTTTTACGTCGAGCGTCGCGCACACATTGATGCGCACAAGCTTTGTTCGCAGTACGACGGATTGAACTTTGTTTACATTCTCAATTATACGCGGCGGTTGAGGAAATTTCGTAAAATTTGGTGATTTATTGAAGTTTTACGGCGTGTGGTTGGAATGAAATCCTTCAGTGAAGAAGTACGAAGGTTTTCCATAGTGAAAATAAGTGCCCGGCGAAGTAAGTCACCCACGGGGGCGGGAAGAAACTTGTGTTGGAAAGTGGTGTGGCTCAGTCGATCGCTAAGCATTTTTCTCAAATCGTATTCGTCCATGCGATTTCGGTGAAAAAGTGCAAAGTGGATAATTGAACTGAAGTTATTTACCGAAATTCAGTAGTTTCATTGCATTTTTGGTGTACAAGTGTACAAACCATAACAGCTTTCACAAAATTACACTTGGATAATGAATCTATGTTGCAGGTAAGTTTGAATATCCGCCGTAGTGGAACATTTAAAGTTTGATACGACGAATAGTAGCGCTTACGACGAAGTAGAACAAAACCCTACCCTTTTTATTTTTTTCTTGAAGCCTCTTCTATGTACTGATTTTTGGCAATAATAAAAATTCAAATTTTTACATTCGAACTTTTAATATATTTCTGGAAATATTTTTATTTTCCGTGCAATTAACGGAAAAACAGGTTTGAAAGTTCTTTTGTGATACACTTAAATAAATCGGTCTGTTTATTTTATCAGAAATTCCCTGTACATTCTACTCCCTAGTCGACACACGTGTTTCATATGTAACCATATAAGTTACATTAGTAAAGCAGGTCGGTATTACTAACATTCAAATGAACCTTAAAGTTATCGTTTCTCGGAAATATTATATACATACAAGATATATTCGCAACATGCTTTGCATATATATAACTTCGACCAGCTCGGTTTCATTGTAGCCATTATATGTATTTAGACCACATCAATTGCATCAATTTAGTAATGGATAGTAACAATGTAATAAAGACAGATGGTCTATAGAAATTGTGGAGGACGTTGTTCGATATCGTAGATTGCAAGTAATGCATTTCTGAGATTATACTTGATAAGTTAATAATTTTTCATTATAGAACTGTGTGCCAGCGCTT
Source organism: Aedes aegypti (assembly GCF_002204515.2). NCBI lineage: Eukaryota > Metazoa > Arthropoda > Insecta > Diptera > Culicidae > Aedes > Aedes aegypti. Next base: position 213,445,437 of record NC_035107.1, on the reverse strand, counting down.
TCCGTTGTTCGGAACCCAATACAAATTGGACAAACCGCAGATTGGGTCCCGCATATTTATTTCATACTGTGCTCAATTGTCAATTTGTTTGGGAATTCCATCGAATACGGTAAGTAGATAGAAAGTAATTTATGCTGTTCCACAACCAAAATGGACTTATTACAACAATTTACCAGCATTAACTATTATCCTGTATTGATTTTATACGTGACCTTCTTCATTTTAGTGATTATGTATCGATTGGAAAAGAAGACGTCAAATCGTGTACAACATGTGGCAAAGACAAAATTCAAATTCAAAAATCACCGACAAACCATCTTACGGAAGATTACTAAAATGGATACCTCGAATCACTTGTTGCAGCAGTGTAGAGCCGTGGTTAACGACTACAACGTCCACATACATATCAGCCCACAATTGAGCACGATTATGTAGTATAATAATATTGCTAATAAATAATTGAATGATTTTTTTTCGTTTTTATTTATATCGGTATAGAAAATACATCATAAAAATAACCTAGATACAAATGAAACTCAAATTAGGCGCATATAGAACAAACTCATTATACATATAATATTAAACAACGAGCTACATCTGTTTTCATCATACTAGCAGATGAAACGCACATGCCTGCTGAAATCTGAAACTAAAATCGCAGACTAAAATGCTTTTCACATAATATTAACTACCGTACGCTAGAGTCATATTATATGCTTTGCATATAACTCTCAATGATAGTTTTTACTCTATGGTGAAGTCTATATGAAATTCGAATAGTGCAAAAGTATATGTCTACCATATAACAATTAACAAGAAAATTGGATCAGTGTAGGTTGATCGTAGAAAAATATAAAAGGTACGATTTTTTATAGTGCACGTTAAATGAACCCCGGGAATTTGTAGGTTATATAAGAATACAATTTTTCAAACAATTTTCAAAAATACAAAAAAGTTTCAAAAGTCATAAAAAACTTTTCTATAGGCGTGTTATGAGTCATGGTTTAAGCCAAAAATAAAATCATTTTGATTTCCGAGCTACGAAAAAATACACAAAATTCCAAAGTGTACCCCGTTTAAAGGCGGGGTTGGTTATTAGAGGGTTAACCTCACATTTATTCGTCAATACTCAGTACTTTTCGTCGATTTTCTCCTTTGGATTAGTACACGTAATTTAATTGATTATCGTTACTTTTTAATGCAGCATGACGAAGGACGATGAGTACTCTCTACTGAATTAAAAACAACAGTCGCTCGGCCAAACGCAAAAGAGAAAATCAATCACTCCTGATACGCCCTTATGATATTGATCGTGAGACTTGATAATTTGTTTCACAACCATTGCACATTGGTCCCAAAGCCATATCTAGGAAGACAAAAATGTTTGCGCTCAAACCGTCAGCTCTAGATATATGGCGTCTTCGGGAAGTTTCTCCATATATTTTAGACATTTTTTTCAGTGATGTGAATTTCGGGTGGCCCACATGGTTAACGAGATCAGAACATACACTTTTTTGCTGACGCATTTACGCGTACAGAATGTTCTACAATGTTTTAGAACAATCCATTTCGAGCAACTTTGCCGAAGAACTCAAATTTCTATCTCTTATGGTTTGCGAGTTATGATTTGTTTTAACAAATAAGTTGGTCTTGAAAAATCAGTTTTTTCTTCATATTTTTTTATATTGTGTATTTCTTTTACCACTGGACTGCGAAGTGCGGCCTCATAAGTGCGAAAGTGTGAATAAAAGTGCGGGATTGCATCGAATCACGATGATGTCTTCATAGCACTTATTCTCTGATTTTCAAAGAATAAGTCCCCCAAAGACACCTACCAGATTTGATGCCATAGCGCACTTTTATTGGCGTTTCCGCACTTGTAAAAACTTCTGCGATAGTCCAGTGGTGAAAAAAATGCGCAATACGATAATTTCTCGCAAAAACTTTGTTCCGAGCTCTTTTAGTCTTTTTGATTGCAAAGAAACCCCTTTTAGACCTTTTTGCCAGAGAAACTACTGTTCTATCTCTTATAAGTGCAGAGTTATCAGAGATTTACTTCGTTAAAAATGGTTGTTTTCATATGTCGATATCTCTGAAACGAATTGTCAACCATTTGTCACCATTAGAAATATAATCGTTTGCTCTGTTCGTGGTGAAACAACTGTGAGGAAGTACTTTGTTTGAAAAGATTAACAATATTTTGAAAATAGTATGTTTTTAAACGAAAAACGTCAATGACTTGAAAAATAATCGAGGTAGCATTGGTATAGAGCTTAGTGACATTTGAACACACGTAGACTAGCATACGCTCGTCATACACAGTTTGTTTTTGTTTTCCTCAAAGAAACTTGCACACGCTTTCCAGACTCATCAAAATGCATATGGAAATATAACCTAATTTGAAAAATTTACACCCGGTTTCTGGGTGTTTTTCTAGACTGAGTGCATATTGTTTTCCTCTAAGGTTCACAACTACATCTACACTAGGGCACCCATACCATTGGGCGTGATAACCACTATTGGGCGTTAATGTTCGCGAGACTATCACCCATATTCTTGTTAACGTTCGAATGCTCTTTCGATCGAAAACCGTTTTGCATTCCCGTTTACGCCAGCAAAATCAAGCGGGCCGTGGATTCGAACGAGTATAGGATTCGATCGAAATTTGAGTCCGCCGTAGACAAGAATGAGGGTGTATGTTTTGAATTGATAAATGTTCTAGGTGTTACGTCTGTTTCTCTCTGTTAGCATATTATATTCACTCGAAATGCAAAGGGCATTGTTGAATTACAGTAATGTTTCAAAACATTCAAGATGCCGAATAAGTGTATCATTGCTTGACAGCTATTGAATAAGTGCAAAGATGCATGCGTACTGCAAACAATGTTGGCTTTCGGTCAAATTAGTGCAATGTTATAATGCTTGTGGTTACTTGGGTTATTCATTAAATTTCAATGTTGGAATTCCCGCCTTTTTAATCTGGTTTCGCCAAAATTCACAGTTGCGGAAAAAGGCGTGTTTAATTTCCCACAGTATTGAGCTCTCGCTGAGCGGTATCACCAACACATGCGCAAATTTGCTGGTTGAAAATACTGCCATTTGATTTTGCTGGGAACAGCTGATCATTGTTTATATTTTCCACCAGCAATTTTTAGGTAGTGTTGGTGACATGTACCGTGTATGTACACGAGCGCAGAAACCACTATTGACAAGCAAGATGTTGGCAAGATGATGGAAATGTTTTCCAGCCAAATTATAAAAAAAAAAATATCGTCATGACGGACCCACCCTATTATTTACCTAAATCAGATATTTTAACTCATAAAATGATCAACTTGTTGAGTGTGTGCAAGCACGTGCTTCGTCGGGTAAAATTCGGCTTTCGTCGGCTCCTGGCGGCTTGTTGTCAAACAACACAGGGTGGCACTCATACTCAAGCACGAAGAAACCCGAAGTGCGAAACAGCTGGCCGTCCCGACGGCTTGTCAGAAACAAAAATTTGCAAATGTCACAACAAACACCATTTTTTAGTGCAGTGCGCGAAAAAACGTAAAATTGTACGCGTAAAATGCTTCGAACCGCCCCGCTTTCGGTGGTCCTCAACGAGGAAGTGGCCCTAGAAGGCCTGGAGGGCACAACTCTCGACAGTTAGTATTTTTCCGCTTCGGAAAATGCAATTCTCTGAACGGGGTTTGTATACATCATTCTTTTCATTTCCAGATCTATGGAACCGGTTGGCGTACCGTCTGAAGATCAAACTTCCGCTGCCGGAGAAGTTTTGTCACAATGTGTGGTCCCTGGTGCTAATGAGTAGCGAGTACATGTTTTACCACCTTCCCGAGCCGCGAAAGTGTTTCGTTTACTTCGACCGCTTGGAACACGTTGATCCGGCTACCGGTGTCCTGAAGGAGCCCAAAGACTTTCCCGGCCACCGGTTCAAGTACAACCCGATTCAGGCAAGCGGGATCAGGGGTTCTTGCGAACATTACGAGACGCGGCAGGTTATTACCCGGGAGGAGCTGGCAACGATGACCTATCAAGCGGTGGAGGCTAGGTATGGAATTGGTCCCTTAATAATATTGGGTGGTATGGACAAAAAGTAGTAGGTAAAGTTCGAATTTACTTGCTCTACTATACTACAATTATTTTATTTAGTGAATAAAAGTAGAATTTATTACAAGCTATTCGTATTAAACTATATAGTTTCATGAGGTTGCTACTCATGATACAGGGTTGGTTGCGATTCACTTTTTTGAAGCCAGTCACTGTTAAGTATCTGTTTTGAAGGCATATTTACTAAAGTTAATGTTTCCGACAATAAGTCAAACGTTGTGAATATCTTTTAACTCTTTCCTTCCAATTGTAGCACAGGTGATCCACCACTTTGCATTGCTCGTACATAAAATTGGAAAGTCTGATCACAACCGTTTATAAAAAAATGATCACTTGAATTTCTAGTTACAGCATAACAACCAAAGTAAAGTCGACATTGTTTTTCAAATTCAAATATAGTGGATTTTCAAACTTCTATTTTCCGAAATATAAACATTAGACAGTTTCACAAAAATCAAAATTTCTGGGATTCAACCAGTCACCCCCTAGTCCTAGTTGCAATACTAAAACAAACTACCAGTCAAATTTTCATCCAATTTGGAGAAGATTAGGAGGTGCCTCAAGTCGAATTTGTGTTTTTTGGCTATTTTTTACATTCAAAAAATTCTAACGAGAATTTGGAAAAACGAAAATCAAAATAAATACCACTAGTTGAACGTATTATTAGTACTTTACAACTTCTGAGAACACTGTATGCCGATTAGAGATGGTTTTGACCTCATAAAATTGATTTCTGTTCATTAAAGTACCTGTAAAACATACATTTCTCTACAGTTTTTGTTCTACAAGATTCTTAACCTCATGCCTAATCATAAAAGTTCAACCGTAGTACCGTGAAGGCCCCATACTCTGCGCAGTTAAGGCTTTTCAAATACCTAACAGCTGTAATTAATTGAAAACTAAACACAATAGTCTTAAATTTTGGGAGCAAATACTTATTGATCTTATGTATAAGGAAAAAATGTAAAAGCTTCAATAAGTAATGATTTTTATTGCAAATTTTAATTTTTTCTTAAGGGTGTTCGTGTTCCTAACTCTGCGCACTCATTTTTGCAATGCTCCTTATTCTGCGCATTTAGGTTCCTAACTCTGCGCACTCGATAAATTCTTTATAACAGTTAAAGTATTTTACTAAAAGCATTACTAGCAGTTGAACTCTGAATTAATCTTCATTTTCTTACTTTATCCGGCATTACGTCCCTAATGGAGCGTGGAATGTTTCTAACATTAAGTGAATTTTATCTATAATTCAATCCATGATAATTACTGTTAATGAATGCCATTAAGTGCAACTCTCAAAATAATCGAAATCATTATCACCCTTATTCTTGTTTACGGTGGATCCAACTTTCGATCGAATCCATGGCCCATTTGATTTTGCTAGCGTAAACGAGATTGCGAAATTTTCGATCAAAAGAGCATTCGAACGTAAACAAGAATGGGGGTGTATATGATTTCCAAAACATGTAATTAACTTAGTTTTCTAAAATCTAAACCAACATACAAAAAAGGTACAAACTACGTCTTTTTTTTTCGTTCACCCTAGGCGTGTAAAGGAAAATTAGCTTGGACTGTTTATGTATTCTCACTAAGATCAGTAGTCGAGAAGCTTAACCTCGGGGCTATATCACATATGTAATTGCTTGGCATCAAATGCGAATGTTGTTTGAAACACGACTGCGTTGATGACATTTTATAGCTGTATTCTTCAATCATCATCCATCATTGAAAAAGCAAAGCTACTATGTTCAATTTTGTAGCATGTCAGCAATTGCGCCATTTGGCAGCAGCTCTAAATGCAGGGTAATGAGGAATGTCGTATTTCCGACGATTTTTTACAATTTATCTGTAATTCGGATACAAAAATGATGTACTACAATAATGTTCAGAAATGGCAAAGGAATGACACTACGAATGAACTTTTATGATTAGGCATGAGGTTAAGAATCTCGTAGAACAAAAACTGTAGAGAAATGTATGTTTTACAGGTACTTTAATGCATAGAAATCAATTTTATGAGGTCAAAACCATCTCTAATCGGCATACAGTGTTCTCAGAAGTTGTAAAGTACAGTGACCCCACGCAGTTGAATCACCCACAATTTATGAATCAGCTGACTTCAAAAGACAAAATTATTATCAAACTTGTCACAAAACATCACAGAATTATTTTTACACATAGTTTCTTATCAGTAAAAATAATTCGGTGATGTTTTGTGACAAGTTTGATAATAATTTTGTCTTTTGAAGTCAGCTGATTCATAAATTGTGGGTGATTCAACTGCGTGGGGTCACTGTACTAATAATACGTTCAACTAGTGGTATTTATTTTGATTTTCGTTTTTCCAAATTCTCGTTAGATTTTTTTGAATGTAAAAAATAGCCAAAAACACAAATTCGACTTGAAGCACCTCCTAATCTTCTCCAAATTGGATGAAAATTTGACTGGTAGTTTGTTTTAGTATTGCAGCTAGGACTAGGGGGTGACTGGTTGAATCCCAGACATTTTGATTTTTGTGAAACTGTCTAATAAACATTTTTTTGGTGGGGATTGCTTATCAAACCTTCCGGTCCGCCTCATAGTTACGTACTATTTGGTGCTGGGTGTAGTTCTTGTTTTTCCAGCTGTATTGAAAAGCATGAGCCATAGTCTTTGGCATACAATCGGGTCTTTCTTTAGCAGAAAAGAACCGAAATGTCTATCGACGACCGGTGATTGCTAGCAGATATAGTGGAGAGCTTGTCTTGATACGTTCATCGCTTCAAGCTAGTTGAAAAACTGAATACACTGATTGCCTGTCGATCAGAGCCGAACTAGGCATAGATCGTCTACATACATCTGAATCTACATGTCTCCGATGTATTACATCGTTCCAGGTGGGAGTTATCTGATATGTGAATATGGTACCATAACAGAATTTTCCATCTGAACGAAGTGATAAATCATAATATTCCGCAAACTGTATCACACATCTACAGAATGTATTGCGTGAAGTTAAGACACAGCAGAGTATTGGGTACATAGGACCAAGTCCCTGCCGGGTGGCGCGAAACTGATGAGCGATAGACAATAGAATCAACAACACTGCCATAAGGGATAGTAAGCATGTGACTATTGTCGAAACTATGATTAGGAGGCAAATCAACATCCCAAGATCAAATTTTTGTTACAACCCAATGTAGGTATTATTAAATTAGGCTGTAGAAAATGATAAATATCTGATCACTTAGGAACCTTGCAACAGGTAATAAATGCCCGTAGTCTGTTTTATTCGAATACACATGTATACATTGTTAAAATTGCCGAATCATACGCGGAATTTATTAAACGGATCATGAAATTAGGACTGAAATCATAATGATGATAGATTATCAACTTTCCTTTCGTCTTACTATTTGTTACCGTTAGAATCACCAAACTGATTGGTTTCCCACTACTGACACCAATACAACAGCACGAAAACTGAAGTATTATAATCGCGCGTTGGAACTTTCAATATCCATATATTACATCAATAGTGAATTCTTGTATGTAGCCAGTATAAATAACAGAATCATCAACTTCTTGAACATTCTTCAACTGAAAACAGGATGCTTGTTTTATCAAACATGCTCAATCTGCACCTAAAATCTCGGATCCAAATAGTTTTCTAAATAAAAATTGTATCTAAATAAAACGTGTAGGCCAACAAAACATAATTGAGTAGGAGTTTACAAGTTACTTAGCACATGAAAAGCAGTTTAAATTAATCTATTACTAGATCAACACTAATGCTCACATTTTTATATTCTCATTTCATCATGGTCCTCATTGCTCGAGCGGAGACGAACACCCTGGAGATGGAAAAATCGACAGCGCTACGATAAGGAAACGTAACAGATGAGAAACTATCGATACATTTATCAATTATAAAACCCCGTTTTAATGTTAACACTTTGTTTCTGTTTTTTCTGTTTTTTTTCGTTTCAGCAATCAAATAACCGAACCAACTCTACTATCTTTTCGTTTCTTCTTCGTTATACTTATAGTCCTTCTGGCACTGAACCGAGTGGTGCGCCTTCCGCTTTCTTACTGGTGCTGTTTTTCCTGTACATTTGGCATAGTGTCGGAGGTGGTGTACTGTATTTGCTATACAACGCACTACTTTCGATATTGTGCTTGGCGTGTGGGGAAGCAGTACTAGTGGTGAAGCGGAGGGCGCCATTCGGTTTAGTGCCAGAGGGACTAAATCTATTTAATGTATCTGAAGCTTGTGGGACCGCTTTAATTCCGGCGCCTGCTTGTGGAAGATCCCGGTGTGCTAAACGGTATAGGACATGTTAACGGGGGAGGCTAGGTAGGTCCTCACCCAGCCCGTGTCTAGATGGGCGGATAATTGTCTGCCAGGGTGTGGATTGAGCAATTACAATTACAATTACAATTACTGTCTAATAAACATTTTTTTTCGTATTGGGTGTATACTCACTGTGACCATATGTTTGACCTATTGTGATACACCACCCATTTTACTATATAACCGTATTCGGGTGATAGATTACTATGAATAGTTATCCTCAACTCATGATTTCGGTATTTTCAAAATGGGGAATAGTATGTCGTATAAACCAAACTACTTTGAATGGAGCTAAGGACCATATATCAGAGGGCTGTAGAAACTAAGATACTTTAATCTCACAGCAAAAAGTGCTACGGAGTTACACAGAAGGTGTTCAGAGGTTTCTATTTCCTCACTACAAAAGCGACAAATACCCATCAGGTAAAATTGAGAGTACGAGTCGCCTCTGCTTTCGATATAAATACACGTTTTATATTTGATTTTATATGCTCAGGTGATGACTTTAGTGAGTTGAGCATGTGTGAATATTCAATAAATATGGATTTATCTCATATCGTCTATTAGTAAAATCTATTATGAACGAGACAGAAAATATTGCTGTGTGCGTTTGAAATGCAAATATCAAATGCGGGAACACCAAACGCGGTAAGATTTTTAACAAGGAAGCCGAAGTCAAATAGTGATTTTTTTGCTATGTTGGCGGTTATATGGATCATGGTTGCTAAGTATCCTTTGGCTACTTTGTGTTACCGCAACACAATTACTGTTAATAGCGCAAACAGCAATATCATCTTCTCTTAATTTTGCTCAGAGATACTCGAAAGACTGCAAAATCATTAGGTGGGAAGAATCATTTTCTTCAGGTGCTCATAGTTGAGATACAAGGCACACAAAATATTAAATTTTAAGATGAAAAACTCAAATAACATGAAAACTATAAGAAATACAACTATGGCAAAGTTGTAGCAAATGATAAGTATTAAAACTTTGTAGTACTTAGTAGGCCAATAAATCGAAAAAATAAAACACTTGAGAGCGACGAATTTTTCATTAAAAATACTCAATTATCGCGGCTCCTAAGCTAACCGTTTGCAGAGTTGCTCGCTGTCACTATCAACGCCTAAAACTTGCTGTTTTGTACAGGCAGACTGCGATACAATAGTATTATTCATAATTATTCATGTTAAAGCTTATAATAAGGATATCAGGGGTAATATGCACCCCAGGAGTAAAACGACTATTCGGGGATTCTACATATATTTTACATTTTTCTGGAAGTTAGATTTGTAAAATCGCATGTTGTGGATCACTCCTATCGGTCCTTGGCGAATCTTTTTCAAATTTTTTACAAATACTCATAAAAGACACCGTGGGGTTGTTTTGCATCAAGGGTGCATATTACCCCAGATTCCCTTACGTCTTATAAGGCAATCCATGAGACAGCTGCGATCAGCTGTTTTTTTTTTCACGAGCAATTTGAAAACAGGGCGCCAATGTTGCTGAACAGCGATCGGAACCGCGAGGCACGATGAATTTTCGTAGGCTTCAAAACAGAATCAACAATAAATAGAGCGAATAAACACGAACAACCGTTCGGGCGCTTCATTGGTTCGTGCACGGTGTGCTACATTAAGAAGGTGATATATTCCAAAAACTGACAGCTACTTGACGACGTCATTCCTATCCACCTCGAACAAATTTACGAAAAAAATGATCTAGTGGTCCGGCAGGTATATGGTACTAGTGATCCTTTATCCTTTATATAAAGGATTACTATATGGTACGATAGGAGTGACGTCACATGTTTACAATCAAACTCGATATTTACATAAGTAAAGAGCCTGCCTTGTTAATTTTTATGCCGTGCGTTCGTGTTTCATTTTCGGATCGCTGTTTCTCCCGACGCTATTATATAAGGCTCCCCCAAATCTACGCGACTTTTTACGGCGACAGCGACAAATAATCGTCGCGATTTCGTTGTTGTGTCGCTGCAAGCACGCTTCGATGGAGCCATCTTGACTGACATGACGCGAATCGGAGCAAAATCGCGTCGCTGTGGCTAAGACGCGCTCGTCAAACAGTGCATGCAGCGAAACATCAGCGAATTCGCTACGATTGTTAGTCGCTGTCGCCGTAAAAAGTCGCTTAGATCTGGGGGAGCCTTAAAGGTTTCCATCGCTCGGTAATGTGAACGGTACACTGAGCCAATTAATCCGATTATATTTATCTGGAAAATCATATACACGCATCAGAATTCATATTTGATAGGTTTTATTAACACCCAATAAAGGCTATATGAAGGTCCAACGAGGTTTAAATAATAACCATATGGAAGTCGTTTGAATTTCACATACAACTCAATGGACATAGCTTACCCATTGAGTCATTGAAAAATCAGATACGTGGTATATGATTTTCTATAGTGAAAAAATCTGTGTTTATATTAAGTGACACGATGGCGGCCACTTCATACAATTTGCTGGCAGATTTACGACAAGTTCTTGCAAGTTTTTAAAGGTAAGCTAACAAATACCAGCTTTTAAATAATTATATAGTTTTTAAGTATATATTTCAGAATGTGGAACCATTATTCACTGCTTGTTGAAGAATTTCGCTTCTAATTCCATACAACTGAGAACTTTATGAAGTTGGTCTAGGTGAGTTGTTTTATTCGGCAGTTAATTTTGAGCTTAAATTTTGTTATGGTTTTATTGTTCTAGATTTTGTACCGACCATGGTACAACAAAAATGTTTTTGTTCAAGTTCCACTAGTAACTATGAGATGGCTTTACAGGTAGTGGATCCGAATTTCCGGATAAATTGAAGACTGGAAAAGTACTTGGTCCCTCTTAAATCATGTCAACGAATAAATCTTTTTCGTAGATTATAATATGTTATGTTGAATGAATAATTTTAAAATGTACAACTTGAACGCATCTTTATTGTTGAAATTTTATTTCAAATAATCATATAGTAAATGCCATTTAAAAACCATTTCAGTTTTATTTAAGAAACAATTATTATCTATATTAGTTTCAGATGAAAAATATATGATTTTGTCTATGATACCAATTTTCACTGGATTCTATATCCATCGTCTTTATGCTTAAAAGGTATGTGATTTTCATAATGAACTCTATCTATACGATTTCTAAATAAGAGTTATATGAAAAGCATTATGGAAAAAAGCTATATGTTTTTAGTAATGACTTGAACATGATTACTTCTCAGAGTGTACGATCCACGCTGCCTGCTCTTCGCGAAGAATAGGAAAATATTCACTTCGATCATCTTCATGCGGGCTCGCAACAAGCTGGTCGTCATGAAAGGCGTATTTGTCATGGCATCGTTTATTGATTTATAAATTTGAAAAAGAAAATGGATTTGCATATGCCTACTTTGGTTTATTTAAATGGTAGAAAACCTGCAATCGAAATCTTCCAGACCTCTCATGTTTTTTCAACAACATTTAGGTCAATTTAATTTAACTCAACAACAAAATAACAAAAGCATACTTTTACATCTCACTAATAATAAGAGCCAAAATCAGTAAATTTTACGATTCGTATACATGACATCGATTTTATGTTTGAATTGTACCTAAACATAACCAGAAAATTGTTGTGCAATTAGCTCAATAGCGGTCGCGCTCCAAGCCATAGCCAACAGCACCCAGCCACGCTCCTGCTGTGTACTTCAAGCGTGCTTTTGTTGGGCTGCATCAAATCCCTACAAAAGGGGTCCGCGTGGTCTGTAGGGACTTGAATTCTAAACTTGTAACCAACTCAGTTATTGGGTCACCAAGTGGCTTGGTAGCTTAGTTGGTAAAGCGCTCGTCTAGCATTCAAGAGTCCTGGGTTCAAATCCCAGCCGAGCACGTGGATTTTTTTTCATAATTTCACCCATAATTTGTCCATCTTTACCACGCGTAATGAGTTAATTAATTTAATAACCATGCGGATTGGATTACCGAACAGCTCAATATAAGCGTCAATTTACTACTAAAAAGCTAATTATGTGTATATCAATGATGATGTAACCTTATTCATGAATAAGCTGAATAAGTTCTTTGAAATTCATTATAAATCCATGCTAGTTCACTTTTGTTTTCAATTTCGGCCGAACGGCATTCGGACAAATGGCGTTCGGCCAAATGACCATTTCGGCCAAATGACATTCGGCCAAATGACCCGGAACCGAAAATTCTGAACATATTATCAGAAGCAACTATGACTCTAAAATCAATAAATCGAGACGAAAACCTCATGTCCGCCTAAATTAGCTTCCTGGACCAGTGTGTACTGGTTGATCGGGTTCGTTGGAACACGAAATGTTATTTAAAAGATAATAGTAGTAGCAATGTTGCTGCATTTTTTTCTCTTGTTTTCCAAAGTCATTACCTTGTTTTCAATTTTTAATTTCAAATTAAGAAATATTGCGTCACTGATTGACACCCTAGTTCATCTTCTGTTATCCTGTTTAGTCATGATATTTATCTAGAGATTTACCCTTCTTTTAAACATAAGGTATTCTTTCGAGGGTTATTGCTATAGCGATTCGATGCGTTATTTTGGCAATTCTTAACAACCAACAATTATAACGATTTATAACGTTTCTCCAAAATTCATAAATACAATAATTGCATGCATGGTCGTAGCCAGTATCTCCCCCTGATGGAAAGCGATGGACGAGCGACATCAAACGGTCATTTATGGCATTCCCTCAAAAACGAACATCTGCATAATTTTTGCATGAACGTTAAATTATAAAGAACATCAACACACTCGACAGTGTTTGGCAAATGTATTGTAAACAGCATGAATTCATGAGTTAGTTGATTGTTTATCAATATTTTTACCATAAGGACACTTATTTCAATGTTTAAAGAGGCAAATAATCTTATACTTTTTTTCCTAGCACAATTGAGCTATTCATACCAATTGGATTTAGCCAGCGTTTGTCGAAAATCGGTTCACCAGTAAAAAAATGGAGCGGGCCATTGGGCATAAGGTTGTTTGGCGTATTGTCATTCGATATAATGGCCATTTGGCATAATTGAAAAAAAAAACTTTTATCACTGGATTTTGAGTGATGCTAAAACTTGAAAGTGCTGTAACACTTTGTATTGCAACGATTTTTCTTGTCTAAAGAGTTTAGATCATTCTCAGCATCTTGAAAACCGAGACTTGTAACTTTTAACAAGGTTTAAAATGTAACAAGGACTAATAAGTGTTCCTTTGATTACTACAGATATCATCTTATTGTTCTCTTCGTTCGAAACAGTCAGGACTAGGATTCACGGGTAGATCTTTACCCCATAACGCAGCACGAAAATGTGAACTACCCACGTTATAGGTCGTAACTGTTAAAAAATTAAATATCATTAAAAAAACTCTTCATCATTAAACAAACAAGCACTCCAATTTAAAATGTTTGAAAATTTATGTGTATATTTACCCATCTCATATTGTTTAAACGATCTTTCATAATTTCAGATGGCCCAACGCATTCGTTATCGTTGCATCGCAGAAAATGCGAGAATCGTTCATCATCGAGCCGAATTGCACCGCAGAGTTGACTATAATCCAGTACTGTATGCTGGAGTGGATTGCCCGATCCCGCTACAATGGAGAAACCTCCCAGGGAAAATATTCTCTGGTGGAACTGACAAAGGATTCCAGCATTCTGTACTACAACCGAAAATTCCTGACCGATTGCAAACTCATCACTCGCCAAGCTCTCTGCCAAAGGACGGGGGAAACCAGTATTCAGGGTATGGTTTTCCATCTGCCCCGGTACTATTGCGAGATGAAACCCAAAGGACTATTGATCACCGAAAAAGTGGTCAACATTTTGAAAACTCGCCCAAACTTTATGGCCGATTATGATGAGATCAAGTTAATGGTCTTGGGACGCGCCGAGGCCCGCAAATGGTTCCGTGGCAATGAGTTCATGAAATACGTGAGAACTGACGAGACCGTTGCCTATCGCACGCTCTATCCAGACGCGAATCCTCGGGAGTACATGCTGAAGAACAAGAAGCACGAAGAGAAGCAAGTTCGCATAATGCGACTCATCGATCCGGATGCCGATGTGTACGACCTGTGGTACAAGGAGGAACAGCCCGAAGAGGACCAGAAGGATGGGTTCCTGGATTCGCAGAAAGCGTACATCGACATGCCGGTGCTGCAGCAAGCGTACAATCTGATTGCACATTCGGGCGAACAGGGCATCTCCCAGTCGGCCCTGGCCGCACAGATGGGGCTCGATCGACTAAATGCGCGCGCTCTGGTGAAAAATTTGATACGCATCAAAGCCATCGAGGGAAGCGCCGTGGACGAAGGGCGCCAACGGACGACAAAGTGAGTATAAATACTAGCATGTATTATATATTATTATAGTTATTAAAAATTGTGGAAAATTATTTGAATCAAATGTTTTTTCATGCGAGCATTACCGCTTTTTCATGAAGAACGTGCTAACATTGATATTCTTAATTTTCCAGATACTTCCTCCCGGGAATGACCCAACAAACCATCACGCTCGACAAGGAAAGGATCCAGTTGATGAGCAGCCACCATACACTCTCGGTGACAGAGCAAGACCAGAAGCCACAGATATCCGCTCAGCAGCAGCTTCCCCAGCTTCCGTCGATCTCTATGGCATCCACTTCCGGCATATCCAACTTCAGCGAATCTAGCAATTTCAGTATTTCGCTAGACCAGGATGACGACGAGGACGACGATCGGTACAAGATGAACCTGAACCTGTACGCAACGGCCAACAATACGGTGATAGATTCGATCGACGTTCAGATCAACATCTGTGACGAGATCAACGGCCTGAAGGCCCCCGGAGGCATTTCGGCCATGATGAACTCCAAGCACATCAGTGCGAAGGTTCTCAAGCGGTGCAATTTGATCCTGGAGCTGGTGAAGAAGTTCCAGGTGGTCGAACCAAGGGAAGTGCTGAAGCAGATCTCCCGCTTCGAACGGGAGCTGGGCTACCAAGCGGAAGCGTGTCAAAAATCGGTTCAGAGGCTGATTGGCAAGTTGGCCGTGGATAAGTATTTGAAGATTGCCAATGTTAAGTTGACCAAGGACGATAAGGTTTCGAACGTGGTGTATGCGTGTGATTTGGCCGTGGATGAAAACAGTCCCATTTTGAAGGGGAAGATCGAGGCAGCGAAGGCGAGGATGATGATGTCGGTTATTGGGCAACAGAGCGTCAAAAAGGCACCGAATAATGATGAGCCCTTGACTGCTGCGGTTGGCACAAGCTACGGGGGAACGTTGGCCAAATGTTTGCGGATGAAGCTGTTCCATGAGTATATGTTCTATTTGATCTACCAATTGTCACCGGATGCTGTACCTTTGCTGGGCGAAGAGTTGAGGGCATTGGATTTGAGCTGCATTGAGGAAGAGATCGGTCCCATCTACAGCGTGGACGGGTGGAAGTTGTTCGTTCCTCCCCTGAATGTCTACGAAAGCTATGGACAAGGTTGGGCGCTGCTGACGGACATTACGCTGCGATTGCCACTGTCGGTATGTTACGATTATGTTTGTTTCGATAAACGTTAGGTAACTGTTGAATGTGTCTATATTTACATGAACTTGCCAAGGCCCGGTCAACCAGTCAGTGATTTTCGATAGCGATCGATATAGATTCGTTTTGAACCGTTAGCGATCGCCATCGTTGGTCAAAGATCTATAAAGAATTATGAAGACTGGTTGGTCGGGGGAATGTATAAAAATTAGATATGTTGGAAGTTCGACTGTTGGAAACTAATTCGTACTGTGGAAGTATATCGATCCGAGCATTGTTTCCTTTCATGGTTAGAATAAATTAAATTTCATCCTCTTCTGTCTGGCATAATACCTCTGCTGGAACATAGTCTGCTTCCCAGCTTAGAGTTCGTTGAGCACTTAGTTATTAATTGAGAGCTTTCGTTGCCAATCAACCAATTCCATAAATTACTGTTCGTATCGATTTATTATGAGGTCCATAAACAGTAGAGTCGATTGACATTACAACAGTTTGCGAAAGGGAACGAAATATGGTTAAACGTCTTATACCCCAAGCTTCAGCAAAAAAGCTTTAAAAATCCTCATTAAACATATTATTGAGTCATTTAAATTTTTAATCAATCCCTAAAAAATTATTTCACTTGAAAGTGACAAGCATAACAACAATAACACGATTTTCACAATTACTGCAGTAATTAAAACGCGTTTGCAGCTTAAGGTGAAACATCTCGGAGTTCAAAGATGGCCGTCACAATGGCCGACTTGTGACCCTACTCGCGTTTTCAAAGGCACAAAACTGGAGAAATAGTAGGCAAACGTTCCTAATCTTCTTATTTTAAACTTTGTGGTAGTGCACAAAGCCAAAATAAAAAGTACGCTGTTATTGGACGCTTTCTTCGCGAGATTAGTGCTTTTGAAGTTACAGTGCAATCTTAGAAGTATGATTCCAAACTGTTTCACCTTAAAAACAAGAAAGTTTTACCATTTTACACTTCTTTTAGATTGACGCTAAATTCAAATAACATATGTTTTCAACAAGAAATATTGGTAATAATTATGTGATTAATGAGCAATTCTCGCTGAAACCAGGCCGCCATCGGCACCCATCGTTAGAATTCCAATTTTATGTCACTGATCGCTAGTTTCCGATAAAACTTAAGGGTGGTCCTTTCTGTTTTCTCAAATTGGTGGACCCCTCGTATGCCAGCCAGCTGAACAGTTTGCGAAAAAGCCCATTTTTCGATAAATCTTAAGTATTTCTTCACGGGATATGTCTCATATTTCGCTTGGAACACATAGCAAACTTAGTGGCATCGTATAGAGAAAGGATGTAGCTTTCATTTGAACTCGGAAAAATTTTGGCGGCCATTTTGAATTTGGCCGCCATCTTGAATTTTGTTAGAAAAATCGTATTTTCACCATTAGCGCACCGCTAGTTTTGAATTCTGATATCACCATCAGAAAGCTGAGGAAAAATTGCGTAAGATAGGTTACAAAAACTAGGTGAGCAATGGTATTTACCCTATGATATGAACGATTTTCTAAATCATGTTCTACTATTTTGACGTATATGGCGAGTGCAATCAATGCAAACATAATTTTTCTGTACTACAAAGAAACAAGTTTTCAATCGTTGGTGAATTATTTAAGACAGATGAAGAATAGGAGTATTATTTTGAGTGAAAAAATCTGGCGGCCATCTTGGATTTTGACGCCATCTTGTTTCTAAGTAGTAGAATGAGTTTTCACCTTGATAGCACTCAACATGTTGAATTTTAATGCTACCGTTACACTTATTCTTCTTTTTCCTGATGTTACGCTCCTACTGGAACAGAGCCAGCCCCTCAGCTTAACTAGCTTTGAAAACAAATTATCAAATATGATTGTTAACGCATATTTGCTACCTGAATGTTTCTTTTGCATATCTCTGAGTTGAAAATAGCATTATTTCTTTCATTTATTTGGTCTAAAACCATTGAAAGAAATGAACAATCAGTTGAACAGCTGAGATAAGATAAGAAAAATAGAATCTGATTGTTTTTTTTTAACGGAGGCCTCATAATTTAACATGATGAGCACTGAGATGGTAAGAAATCATTCAACTGCTAAAAACCAAGATGGCCTCAAAATCCAAGATGGCCGCCAGATTTTACAACCTCGAAATAATACACCTGCGTTTCGGCATTACGTCCACATTAGAACAAAACCTGCTTCTCATCTTTCAATCTCGCTATAATTCACATACATGTTGGGCGGTACTTAAAACGATACTTTGTGGCTCAGAAAATCAAGGATGTTGTTTTTGCTTCAAAATTTAAGATTTCCATTCTGAATTAATGCACTTTTGTCAATGTTTTACGTTAAAACTACAGATATTACCACAAGACTTACAAATGTCCCGACGCGCAATCTATAAACTTTATTCAGTGAACAACAATGCATATGGTAAAAAAATGTTTGTTCAATACAATCAAATGTTTTTGGACGGTTTTCATTTATTGAATTTATTTACTCATTATTACTGAATTCAAAGATATGTCGAAGAATGATTCTGTTGTCAGAAATCGCATTAAAAAAGGAAATTCCTATTTAAAAACGTGGATTTATGACCAATACAGCTGAGTATCTGGCTCGGTTCCAGTAGTTACGTAATGTCAGGAAAATTAAGAATAAAAAGAAGAAGAGTATACGTAACCTTTTTTTATTGATAACCTCTAATTTCAACATGCTGAGTGCTATCAAAGTGAAAAATTAATTCTTCTACCTAAAATCAAGAAGGCGTCAAATCCAAGATGGCCGCCAGATTTTTTCACTCAAAATAATATTCTTATTCTTCACTCGACTCAAATAAAACACTAAAGGAGGAAAACTTGTTTCTTTGTAGTACAAAAACAGATTTTTGTATTGATTGCACTCGCCATATACGTCAAAATCGTAGAACATGATTTAGAAAATCGTTCATTTGATAGGGTAAATACCATTGCTCACCTAGTTTCTGTAGCCTATCTTACGCAATTTTTCCTCAGCTTTCTGATGGTGATCTCAGAAATTAAAACGAGCGGTGCGCTAATGGTGAAAAAACGATTTTTCTAACAAAATTCAAGATGGCGGCCAAATTCAAAATAGCCGCCAAAATTTTTTCGAGTTCAAATGAAAGCTATATTCTTTCTCTATACGATGCCACTAAGTTTGCTATGTGTTCCAAGCGAAATATGAGACATATCCCGTGAAGAAATACCCAAGATTTATCGAAAAATGGGCTTTTTCGCAAACTGTTCAGCTAGCTGGCGTACGAGGGGTCCACCAATTTGAGAAAACAGAAAGGACCACCCTTTAGTTTTATCGAGAAGTAGCGATCAGTGACATAAAATTGGAATTCTAACGATGGGTGCCGATTGCCCAATGGCAACGGTAAGTTATATGAGGTAGTTTATCGAGTTGAATTTCGTGTGTTTTACTTGCCCCGCAGAGTAGAGTAACTGAAATTAACAGTAGATTTTTAAGACTTTCCTTTAAGGGTTTTAATATCTTTAAAAGATATTGTGCTCTGCAAGACAAATCCACGTAATGCGATTATCTGAAAATGTCGATATACCGTCGCAATGATAATGAAAATCACCAAATGTTTCAGATTTAGCAAATTTGAAACATTTGCGTCCTTGAAGAACGCAAAATTCCAAGCCTACTTGAATTTTGACGTTGCGTTTGAATTGCGCGCATATCTTCTGCGCGTTACCGCCGCCGCTGGATGTGGATTCAAAATGAACGCCGCAATACCTTCCCATTCGTGCGCACATCAGCAGATACAGGGTGTGTCATCTTTCACGTCGGTATGTGAAAATTGAATAACTTTGTAAGGAGGAGTCAAATTAGGATCTGCAAAATCAAATCATATGTCCCTTCCATTTTATATCATATGTCCATAGAATTTCCGTTGCAGAAACTGAAAATTTTGATTTGCAGTGAGACATAGAGCGCCGTTTTATTGAAGCCAGTAGACGAATTCCATCCAGAACTATTAAAAAAAAAAAAAAATAAAATAAAAATCGTGCTCGATAGTCTTCGATTTGGATTAAATTTTGTACATGTTTTTGGTATGGTAGAATAAGTGTTTTCCATAGAAAAATGATCATTTTGACTTAAGTGTAAAGGCCGGTTTGCTACTGACAAGAAAAGGAATCGCCTATCTCGATGCGTGGAAAATTTCTCCCAAGAAATGGTCAAGAACATCACTTTTTTCTGATCGCTGTACGCAGTTGAAAAGAAATGTCACTTCAAAGGGGGCTCTCTGTAGTAAATTTCTTAACCCTTTCAGTCAAGGAATTTCTTTACTTTTCTTGAGCGAAACAGCATACTTAGCTTAACTTTTGAAAATGGCCTATAAATTTTTACATGCAACTTATTTGAAAAATTCTAGCTCCAAAACTTTTGATTTTAGAAAAAAAATTCTATGAAGAAGTTGTAGTGAACCTTTTGGACTATAAGAAAAAAATAAACCCCTTTTTTAATATTTTTAAATTTTCCACATAAAATCTTGATAGTAAACAGATGTTTGGGATGGGACAAATTTTCATGATTGAAAATTTTTTATAAAAAAGTTTTTTTAAGAACAACTTTTGGTCGATTTTCAAAATTTTGATATTTTGTCAAAATAAATACGTTCTGATGATACGGTAGGTATCTTGAAATGATTCTAAGTTATGAATATTATATAAATAATTTCTCTAGAAGTAGCCATTTTCGAATTATATCGAGTTTAATGCAAAAAATATTATTTAAATATTAAAATAGGCCATTTTCATTAGTTATTCGCGATTCTCCATCGAAGAAAATAAGTAAGTGGAAAGAAATATGGTCTTTACTCTTGAAAACGTATTATTATTAATGGAGAAACGCGAATAACTTATGAAAATGGCCTATTTTAATATTTGAACAATATTTTTTGCATTAAACTTGATGGTGGGGATTGCTCATCAAACCTTCCGGTCCGCCTCATAGTTACGTACTATTTGGTGCTGGGTGTAGTTCTTGTTTTTCCAGCTGTATTGAAAAGCATGAGCCATAGTCTTTGGCATACAATCGGATCTATCTTTAGCAGAAAAGAACCGAAATGTCTATCGACGACCGGTGATTGCTAGCAGATATAGTGGAGAGCTTGTCTTGAAACGTTCATTGCTTCAAGCTAGTTGAAAAACTGAATACACTGATTGCCTGTCGATCAGAGCCGAACTAGGCATAGATCGTATACATACATCTGAATCTACATGTCTCCGATGTATTACATCGTTCCAGGTGGGAGTTATCTGATATGTGAATATGGTACCATAACAGAATTTTCCATCTGAACGAAGTGATAAATCATAATATTCCGCAAACTGTATCACACATCTACAGAATGTATTGCGTGAAGTTAAGACACAGCAGAGTATTGGGTACATAGGACCAAGTCCCTGCCGGGTGGCGCGAAACTGATGAGCGATAGACAATAGAATCAACAACACTGCCATAAGGGATAGTAAGCATGTGACTATTGTCGAAACTATGATTAGGAGGCAAATCAACATCCCAAGATCAAATTTTTGTGACAACCCAATGTAGGTATTATTAAATTAGGCTGTAGAAAATGATAAATATCTGATCACTTAGGAACCTTGCAACAGGTAATAAATGCTCGTAGTCTGTTTTCTTCGAATACATATGTATAAATTGTTAAAATTGCCGAATCATACGCGGAATTTATTAAACGGATCATGAAATTAGGACTGAAATCATAATGATGATAGATTATCAACTTTCCTTTCGTCTTGCTATTTGTTACCGTTAGAATCACCAAACTGATTGGTTTCCCACTACTTACACCAATACAACAGCACGAAAACTGAAGTATTATAATCGCGCGTTGGAACTTTCAATATCCATATATTACATCAATAGTGAATTCTTGTATGTAGCCAGTATAAATAACAGAATCATCAACTTCTTGAACATTCTTTAACTGAAAACAGGATGCTTGTTTTATCAAACATGCTCAATCTGCACCTGAAATGTCGGATCCAAATAGTTTTCTAAATAAAAATTGTGTCTAAATAAAACGTGTAGGCCAACAAAACATAATTGAGTAGGAGTTTACAAGTTACTTAGCACATGAAAAGCAGTTTAAATTAATCTATTACTAGATCAACACTAATGCTCACATTTTTATATTCTCATTTCATCATGGTCCTCATTGCTCGAGCGGAGACGAACACCCTGGAGATGGAAAAAATCGACAGCGCTACGATAAGGAAACGTAACAGATGAGAAACTATCGATACATTTATCAATTATAAAACCCCGTTTTAATGTTAACACTTTGTTTCTGTTTTTTTTCGTTTCAGCAATCAAATAACCGAACCAACTCTACTATCTTTTCATTTCTTCTTCGTTATACTTATAGTCCTTCTGGCACTGAACCGAGTAGTGCGCCTTCCGCTTTCTTACTGGTGCTGTTTTTCCTGTACATTTGGCATAGTGTCGGAGGTGGTGTACTGTATTTGCTATACAACGCGCTACTTTCGATATTGTGCTTGGCGTGTGGGGAAGCAGTACTAGTGGTGAAGCGGAGGGCGCCATTCGGTTTAGTGCCAGAGGGACTATATCTATTTAATGTATCTGAAGCTTGTGGGACCGCTTTAATTCCGGCGCCTGCTTGTGGAAGATCCCGGTGTGCTAAACGGTATAGGACATGTTAACGGGGGAGGCTTGGTAGGTCCTCACCCAGCCCGTGTCTAGATGGGCGGATAATTGTCTGCCAGGGTGTGGATTGAGCAATTACAATTACAATTACAATATTTTTTGCATTAAACTTGATATAATTCGAAAATGGCTACTTCTAGAGAAATTATTCATATAATCACTATGACTTACAATCATTTTAAGATACTTACTGTAACATCAAAACGTATTTATTTTGATAAAAAATTAAAATTTTGAAAATCGATCGAAAGTTGTTCTTAGAAAAACTTTTTTATTAAAAATTTCTCTATCATGAAACTTTGTCCCAAACATCTGTTTACTATTAAGATTCTAGGGTGAAAATTTAAAAAATATTAAAAATGGAGATTTTGTTTATTTTTGATTTTTCTATGAAAATAAATAAAATATTTTTTCAGTGTATATTTTTTTCTTATAGTCTAAACGGTTCACTACAACTTCTTCATAGAACATTTTTCTCTAAAATCAACAGTTTCGGAGTTAGAATTTTTAAAATAAGTTGCATGCAAACATTTATAGGCCATTTTCAAAAGTTATACTTGAGTCTAAATGATCAATGTTTCAATGGAAACACTTATTCTACCATACAAAAAACATGTGCAAAATTTAATCCAAATCGAAGATGGTCGAGTTCTGTGACTGACCGGTTTGACATGGATAACAACCTTTTTATGAATTAGCGGGCAGACATAATGAGCAAACTTCCAAATATATTATATTTCATCGTCTGTTTCGTTCTGGTTGAAAAAAAAATAAATGACTCAATGATTTTTTTGGCGCAAACGCTGGACCAAACTGTTACTACTTGGTCATGGAATGGCGATTTTTGAATCTCGAATAGGTTTTCTGTTCCTCAAATGTGGCATTTTTGCATATTTATGAAGCCAGATGGTGCCTGTTGACCATGATATTGTCAGGGATATAAAAGTTGAGTTAACACTACTGTAAGACTGCATTTTCAATTCAAAGAGTCACTATTTTGGCATGTTGTTTCGGTGTACAGTTATTCATGGGTAAAATTCTACTAAATTGACGTTCCCAAAACATGTCAAACCAAATCAATCGGTTAATGAATGTCAAAGTTATTCAATGTTCACATACCGACATAAAAGATGGCGCACCCTGTATGCTATCACAACGTGGCTGATCCATTAGATATTAAAACTATTTGAAAATTTGAATTTGAAAATTTATTGGACAATTTACTGAATTACTTATATGTTCCACTTGCCCCGTTCTATCATCTACTAGCACAGCTACTGCCATTTACGCTTACTTGTCGTGGTCCCATGTTCTATTTAAACCTTATAGACCGCGTGAAAAATATGCGTAGAACGACAGTCAACCATTAAACAAAATAAAAAAAAAACACAGTTTTCAACATACTGAAGGATTTATCTCCTTTCTTTTATTTTCTCACTACGAAACTAGTAAATCAAGCATCTTTGTGTATCATATTAATTGTGAAAAAAGATGAAAATGTTAACACAGCTGCGAGTTTTATTGATGCGTAAAAATGGTTTAAAAGAGCACTATTTCGTATCAATCGTTTTCAGCTAGAATTTGTATGGAAATTAACACTGAAATATCGAATTTAGTAATATACCATTTAATTCCACTATAGTTTGTATCTTTTGACAGATACGTGTATTTCGACCTCAACTATAATGCCGTCTTCAGTGTCGTGTAATAGACTCGACTTGAAGAAAACCATCGTAAGCACACATTATATATTTAAACAATACACCTAGTTTAAATATATAATGTGTTCTTACGATGGTTTTCTTCAAGTCGAGTCTACGACACTGAAGACGACCCTACAGTTGAGGTTGAAATACGCGTATCTGTCAAAAGATACAAACTATAGTTGAATTAAATCACACATGGTGCCGAACAGGAATGAGTGCCGGATCCGATCGAACGCGTTCTCTAAATCGAAACTGATTAATTTACCGGCATGCCGGTGGTGACGGAGACTCGCAATCCGATCTTTCTGAGCAAGAGTGGCCTGAAAAATGTTACGATCCGAGTTGGAGCATTTCTGCCCGTCGCTCAGTACGTGGTGGGCTCGCATGACGCAATATTGCCACTGTGTTTGAAACTCGGCAACGTTCTCGTCGGTGAGAAGATGCGGTCGAAGGGACCAAAAACCACGGGCGGGCTCATGTCCTAGCTGAGGGAGGCAAAGACGAAGTGTCAGCGCTTTGTAGTCCGTGAACGAACAGACATGTGTATACGCGGTACGCGGTAGGGACCCAGATAGCCATAGCGGTAAACGCGCAACTATTCAGCATGACCATACTTTTCGTAAAGGAAATTTTCTCGATACCCAGGTCATACACTGAGCCAATTAATCCGATTATATTTATCTGGAAAATCATATACACGCATCAGAATTCATATTTGATAGGTTTCATTAACACCCAATAAGGACTATCTGAAGGTCCAATGAGGTTTAAATAATAACCATATGGAAGTCGATTGAATTCCACATATAACTTATTGGACATCGTTTACCCATTGAGTCATTGAAAAATCAGATACATGGTATATGATTTCCTATTGTGAAAAAAATCTGAATTTATATTTAGTGACACGATGGCGGCCACTGCATACAATTTGCTGGCAGATTATGGATTTACGACGAGTTCTTGCAAGTTTTTAAAGGTAAGCTGGCAAATATCAGCTATTGAATGATATAGAAATACATATAGTTTTATGTATATATTTCAGTTGTATATACAACTGAGAACTTTATGAAGTTCTTCTTGAGGTGAGTTGTTTTATTCGGCAGTTAGTTTTGAGTTTACATTTTGTTAACATGGTTTTATTGTTTTAGATCTTGTACTGACCATGCTACAACAAAAATCCTTTTTGTTCAAGCTCCAGCAGTAACTTTGGAATGGCTTTACAGGTAGTGGATCCGAATACCTGGATGATAGAAAAATTGAAGACTGAAGAAGTACTTAGGGTTTGTTTATATATTTCATAGCGTTTTAATGGATCATTCCGGACATTCCCATCACCTTGTGACGCTTTTTGTACTGTTATTCTACAATTTTTTGTGTAAGCCGTAACAACGTTAAGACACCCACTCTCTGAAGCGTTATGAAATTTTGGAATAGACTCTAAGTCCTTCTCAAACCACATCAACCAATAAATCTTTATCGTAGATTCAAATATGTTAGGTCAAATAAACAATTTTAAAAAGTACTACTTGAACGTATTTTAATTATTGAAATTTTATTTCAAATAATCATGTAGTGAATTCCATTTGAAAACCATTTCAGTTTTATTTAAGAAACAATTATTATCTGTATTAGTTTCGGATGAAATGTATATGATTTTGTCTATGATACCAACTTCCATTGGATTCCATATCCATCGTCTTTATGCTTAAAAGGTATGTGATTTTCATAATGAACTCTATCTATACGATTTCTTAATAAGAGTTATATGAAAAGCATTATGGAAAAAAGCTATATGTTTTTGGTAATGACTTGAAAATGATTACTTCTCTGAGTGTAGAGTATCTTCGTATCTGCCACACGATATACACATGCAAAAATGGTCAATCGGCAAAGAAAGCTCTCAGTTAATAACTGTGGAAGTGCTCATAAGAACACTAATCTGAGAAGCGGGCTTTGTCCCAGTTGGGACGTTATGCCAGAAAGATGATACGCGGTACGCAAATGCTCCCGCAAACCGCTGCTCACATAAATGCGGTCGAGGCGAGATTGTGCGTTCCGGCAAACGTGAGTGAAACTGACATTACACTTCTTTGTCATGTTCTTCTTGTTCAATATGAAAAAGGATATGAATATAAAAAAACAATAGTAGTTTGCCAACACACAACTATACTTAGGTATTCAAATTTTTTAAATGTGAAATCATCGAAAAACACCTCGAAATTTTGATAACGTTTACTTGAATTTTGACGGTTTTTTACGCTTTGCCCTTCGAATGTGCGGTTTTCCAGTGATAGTTGGTGACAGGTTGCCATGACATTTGGGAGCTCGCAATCAAAGCCAGCTGTCTTCTCTCTCTCTCAGGGCATTACGAGGGCGCAACTTTTCCCACACATCGTTGAGCTGCAGATGCTGAACGGCAGTTTTGAGTGCAGGGCTTGGGTTTTGGCTGGACGGCTTGACCTGAGAGAGAGGAGACAGCTCACTGACAACTGGCTTGTTTTCTTGGCTTCTTTGATTTCTTCTTCCCATGTTTGGGTTGTGCACAATGGACTTATCCACGGTCTTCTTTTATCCTCGACTTTCTTTTTCTTTTCTGCTCTAAATGCGGGCAATGTTTACATAAAATGACATCCGGACCAACATCCGGACGACGAATGTTCACCGGATGAACATGAAGTGGATGAATGCACAACGAAAACGTTCATTTTTTGTAAACACGGCCCGCAGCAAAAGGTGTTCTTCTCGGTGGAAGAAGCAGCGTGACGTCATTGTAAATTAGTTCATTAGTCAAAACCATTTTCATATTCCATTTGTTATCGAACAGATCATAAAATTTAAAAAAATCGATATCAATTAGAGTTTAATCGACAATATTTAAATAATTAACGATTTTGTATGCGAGATCACAGGAAAACAACCTGAATTTTCAATCATATCCAGTTTTAGTTTGGCCAAATTTTGACGGTTTTTCACGTTCTGCCCTTCAAATGTGCGGTTTTCCAGTGACAGTTGATGACAGGTTCCCTTGACTTTTGGGAGCTCGCAATCGAAGCCAGCTGTCTCCTCTCTCTCAGGGCTTGACGTCCTGAGTGGGATGACGGAGATAGTAGGCGAGAGTGCCGTTGTCTTTCCGTACTGCGCGATGTGCAGAGCCGGAGGGAGCGTAGATGTCACAAGTCGTGATATTATTCACTTTTCTCAATGTGAGATACCTGAATGTATTCCTTCAGAGTCACAGCTGTTCCTTTTCTCGTGTGGTCTACATTCGCGTATACGACGAAGCCAGATAAGAAGAGCTGGTCGTTTTCCACTTCTTGCAGACACACAATGGGTGGTATGAATAAAAAACTTTGAACTTTACTACATGTAGCATCTACTCAAAAACAAAATCCACAAAGTTTACTACACTTTTGGTATGAATAAAAAACTTTTCGAACATGTAGTACTTACTACTTTCGAACATGAGCAGTGCACTGAGAAAAATCTACACGTCAAGGTCGTGTGTTTTACTTATAGATTTGCGCAAAGAGGAAAACCACATGACTTGAGTGTGGTAGCCATATGGATTTCGTAATTGACTTCACGGTATAATAACATGTGTATCAACATTAGGTTGTCATGTGAAACAAACATGAATGTCTAAATATTAAATCATGAAAACCAACTGATTTGCTTATTGAATTTGAAATGTAGTGGCTTTAGATAGTTATGTGTGATAGAACATGAATGTCATGAGACTGAAAGAAGAAATTTGGTAGAAGAACTCTTGCTCCCCAAAATATGGATTCGAGGCTCCTCTCTGCTTGTCGCAAGCTCACTTGAATGCTTTTTTTTTCAAGCAAGTGAGTCAGCAACAAGCGTGGCGCCGCAAATCCATATTTTGGGAAGCCCGGGATTAGCATATTTCATTTTATTCGAAGCTGAAAGCAAGGAAAATCTGTTAGTGGAATCCGATTCTCTAACACCATACATTATATCCAATGCTGGAAGTAATGCATTTCATTTATAGAAAATTAGAATGAACTCATCATCTTCACTCGGATATCTTCACTAATTGAAAGAAAAACGAATCCACAAATTTTCCTCTAACACTTTCAGCTTCAGAATTAGCTTCTTCTCTTTGGAACATGTTGATGACTGTCGTTCGACACGAGGTCCGACCGCAATTTAGTTCACTATGGGTTGATCACTAGCAATTTAGAAATTTGGAACACGGAAATCGACAGCAAGCTCATCGATTTCAAATCGACCAACTTGAACATGATGAGCATGACACAAGATAACCATAAGTTAAACACACTGAATCCGTGTTGGGTGATGATCTATGCACCCTTAGGTAAACACACACGAATTTGAAATGGAAAGCTTCAGGAACTTATGTGGAAAATTATGGAATTCATGTTGTCGGTTGATTAATCGGTCCATGAAGCAAAACTAAAGAATTGAATGTGTAACACACACGAGGTTTGTAAGAAAATCTAAACAAATCGATGTAGACGTTCATGAATCGATCCATAATTTTAAACACACGGATCAAACGTGTGGATTTTTCTCAGTGTGACTGAAGCTGCACGTTAAGAAATTTCCATTCAGAGTGCAGAGTGATTCTGCACGTAAAGAATAATCTATTCAGAGTGACGCTTAAAATTAATACAATCATGCATATGAAGAAAATGCATGGAATCTAATCGATTACGCGACAATTTGCACAAATCATGAAGGTGCTGTTATTTGACAAGATTTGTAGTGTAATTTTGCGATTAGTCTGGTATTCTCTCTATGTCTATGATTTTATGATGATGGTACATCAAAGAATTTTCTGGGTGGTTTTCGGCCATCGCCAACTCCGATGATTTTTTAAATACTAGTGTGTTTTCTTAACAGCATGTTGAATTCCGATGTTCTAAGTGTTTCTGTGATATTCTCGTTATTTTGGTGGGGTTTCTGATAGTATCCTTGGAATGTCTAGAACTTAGAATGTAGAGATTTTTATGAGAATTGTAGTGATTCCATTGGTAGTCGTTAGAATTCAATGAGGATCTCCCCTAAAACACCAGGGTTCCCTTTGAAATTATTAAAATTCTTAACGATTCCACAAAAAATTCCATTGAAATCTATAAAATATTTACCGACATTCAAAACGTTTATATTAAAGCTTTACTTTGAAATTCCAACGGAACTGGAGATCAACGGAATCTTAAAGGTGTTTACAATAATTACGAAGATTGATTTTCGGAATTACAAATATTCACACAATAATTCGCAGGAATCCCACCGCAATCTCATAGATTCTTACAGAAATACCGTCTCAAAGATACCCACAGAATTCCAAGAGATTAATATTCGGAATCCCATTCCCACCCCAATTCTAGAGTTTTTACCAGATTCCTAATATTTCCGCAATATTCCTAGAATGGTATTTAAATTTTCAGAATTACCATAAAAAATCCGACATCCCTATCGGAATCTCAAAGTTCCTACAGGAATTCCGGAATTCAAAAGGAAATCTGAGATGTCAGAATTTACACGTTAAATTCCTAAAATTCCTAGAAAATAACATAATTATCGTAATGCCAGAATTCACACGGATATTAAAAATTGCTACTGCCGGTAATCTTACCGGAATCTCAGAATTGGCGGTGCGAAAGTTTTCTTAACCTCAGAATTCCTTTGCAAAACTCAAAATACCTTCCGATATATCAAAACTCATATCGTTTTCCCATGATTTTTACTCAAAAGTAAATTATTCCATTCAATTCCGCAAACTCAAAGCATGTGTAGCAACCTCTGAAGCTAACTACCAGTAGCTTTGTAGTAAATGCTACCTTTATTCATAGCAATGCGTTGTTTGTAGTATGTTCGAAAGGTGTAGAAAGGAAAATGACACAACCATGTTCCACTCGTGTTCCACATATAGCGTTTAGAGTAAAGTGGGGCAAAAGTTCGAGTGGGGTAAGAGTTTCTTTTTAAGATTTCTAGCTCAATTCAAAACAAATCTTATAAATATCATGGTGGTTCGAAAGCTATTTAAGTAAGAGACTTTCAATCCAAATATCATAAAAATCGATTGAGATTTGGAGAAGTTATGGCTATTTATTGTTTTTCGACGTGAAAATTGTAATTTTTGATCAAACTTTCGTTGCATGGAACCAATTGAAGATAAAATCTTTTTCAATATTTTATGTAAGGGCGTTTCTAGGCCTATCATAAGGTTGCTTTGAGGTGTATTAGTTTTTGCATAAATGCTTGGAAACAATTTTTGGCCCATAGTGGGGCAAAAGTTCGAATCAGCGGGGCAAAAGTTCGACCCATGTATAAAATCACGGAAAAATTTGCAAATTGCCTAAAACCCACATATTATCTTCAAATTTAGTTAAATTTGTCTGATCGTGTGAAAACTGTCACCAAAATTTTACATTTCCACTTAGTTTTGCAAAAATCTGCTATTTTTGAGTATATTACAATTAACCCAGTTTTGGGCAATTTTTTAATGACAATTTAGTGTGTATTTTTCGTCCAACTTAAGTTTACGGCTGGTGTAAAATATGCCTGTCATTAAAGGATAGATATTTTGTGTTTAAGCCAGCGAACTTTTGCCCCACACTATATTCGAACTCTTGCCCCACCGGTGGGGCAAAAGTTCGAATAAGACAATCAATTTTGAAACTGTTATTACTAAAAATGGGTAAATATTTTGACACAAGTTTGTTCAGCAAAATTATAGCCAATATGTTGAAGGTTCACTGTATGGTATTTGTTTTGTTTTAACTGCTATTGTTTTCCTGGAAACTTTGATTATACCACTAAGGTCGAACTTTTGCCCCACCTTACTCTACTGCCGAGAATGTAGTAAACTCAACTTTACTACATTTTATTCATACGGCCCAATATTGAGGCACGTAAAAAGAAGCAAGATAAAGTGACACGAAAAATTACATTTGGCAGCGCAAAAGAAAGCAAGGCCTGCTCTACTTTACTATCCTCAAGGCCTCATGCTTAACGATAGGAATGACGACACATGTTTCGATGGAAAATCGTTGTTTACACGTGGGAATAGCCTTCCTTGTTGTGTATACCGTGATTTTGAGACTTTGGCTGTTGATGAAGGTGCACTGAGAAAAATCTACACGCCAAGGTCGTGTGTTTTACTTATAGATTTGCGCAATGAGGAAAACCACATGACTTGAGTGTGGTAGCCATATGGATTTCGTCATTGACTTCACGGTATAATAACATGTGTATCAACATTAGGTTGTCATGAGAAACAAACATGAATGTCTAAATATTAAATCATGAAAACCAACTGATTTGCTTATTGAATTCGAAATGTAGTGGCTTTAGATAGTCATGTGTGATTGAACATGAATGTCATGAGACTGAAAGAAGAAATTTGATAGAAGAAATCTTGCTCCCCAAAATATAGATTCGAGGCTCCTCTGCTTGTCGCAAGCTCACTTGAATGTTTTTTTTTTCAAACAAGTGAGCCAGCAACAAGCGGAGCGCCGCAAATCCATAATTTGGGAAGCCCTGGATTAGCATATTTCATTTTATTCGAAGCCGAAAGCTAGGAAAATCTGTTAGTGGAATCCGATTTTTTTCTAATACCATACATTATATCCAACGCTGGAAGTAATGCATTTTATTAATAGAAAATTAGAATGAACTCCTCATATTCACTCGGACATCTTCACTAATAGAAAGAAAAACGAATCCTCAAATTTTCCTCTAGCACTTTCAGCTTCAGAATTTGCTTCTTCTCTTTGGAACATGATGATGACTGTCGTTCGACACGAGGTCCGACCGCAATTTAGTTCGCTATGGATTGATCACTAATAATTTAGAAATTTGGAACACGGAAATCGACACCAAGCTCATCGATTTCAAATCGACCAACTTGAACATGATGATCATGACACAAGATAACCATAAGTTAAACACACTGAATCCGTGTTGGGTGATGATCTATGCACCCATAGGTTGACGCATACGAATTTGAAATGAAAAGCTTCAGGAACTTATGTGGAAAACTATGGAATTCATGGATTCTAACTAATATTGCAATATAGTGTTAGTGATCATAACCCACATATTTTTACATAGAATTAATACCTACAAGATCGTTCGCTTCGTGTACTTGGTGCACGCATCAAGAAAATTGCTCGCTTTTAAACCACACCACAAGCGTTATACTGACGATGACGGTACGGAGGGCACGGCCGCTTTTGAATTCATTTTCTGATTGTCTTCTGATTGACCATCACAAGTACCACCGCGCTAATACTGTATGCTGGAAGCGAGGTTCGTAACCAGTATTGTACAGTGACCCCACGCAGTTGAATCACCCACAATTTATGAATCAGCTGATTTCAAAAGACAAAATTATTATCAAACTTGTCACAAAACATCACAGAATTATTTTTACACATAGTTTCTTATCAGTAAAAATAATTCTGTGATGTTTTGTGACAAGTTTGATAATAATTCTCGCATAACTTCTGATCTCGCCATAAAAGCCATTGGTAACCATGTGTGTAGCTCGTTGTTTCTGAGCATTTGAATGGATTTTCATGCTGTTTAACAACGCTATGGGGAAGAAAGGATCATTATCTACCTGCCCGTGAAGTTGGTTTGGATGCTTATTCTTTATTTTGCTCAGAAACAACAAGCTACATACGTGGTTACCAATGGCTTTTAGGGCGAGATCAGAAGTTATGCGAGAATTATTATCAAACTTGTCACAATGCACAGTGATCCAGGAATCAGTTTTACGCGGAAAGCTGCATTTTGAGCTTTAGAATGAAACATTAGACAAAAACGGTCTTCTACAAAGTTGTTTGTATTAGTAAGGTCGTTTATTTGATGTTATTGAAAATTAGGGTGGACCACTTTTTCATAGAAATTGTATAACTAACTTTCTTATTTGTAGAAATTATATTATACATGCTTCAGCAAAGTTGTAGACCATTCAATTTTAAGCAACTTTGCCAAAACAAGTTTTTTTGTATCTCTTAAATTGACCGATTTTCCTACGGTGACATAGGGTGGTCCGAACAAAACTGGTTTTCTGACTCTAGAGTTTTCAATTCAAATTTCTCATCAAAGTAGTCTATGAAACACTTTTAGAGCTCTAAAAAATGCGTAATTTGGTGAGTGAAGAAACTCGCTATCTTCTTCCGTTTGGGAGTTATTGTTGTTTTTCTCTCAAAAACATGCCTGCTTTGATTGTGAATATCTCTGATTGGGGCAAACATAAAAAATATCTTTTGACGGCATTAAAAAGGCAAAATGCAATTGTATATTATATCAAAAAATTACAGATGTGTTATTTTTGTAACTCCAATAAAATGCCCTGAAAAACGAAGAATTTTAGGCAGAAAAACTTTAATAACTTTTGAACTAAAATAGATATCATCAATATTTTTGCATGAAAATTTGCGTTTTGTTAAGTTCTTAAAGTCGTTCATAGACCGCTTTGACGAGAAATTTGAAATAAGAAAGATAGGGCTCTAAAACTATTTTGAAGATTTGCATGGTATGTATTTCTTCATAATTTTGCATTTTGAGCATGAAAATAAAATTTTAGACAAAAATGATCTTCTACAAAACTGTTTTTGAAAATGTTAGCTTTCATACTGTGTCATTTAAAACTAGGGTGGCCCACAATATCACACAAATCATATATTCAACTTTTTTATTTGCAAAAATACTGGTATATACTCTTAGGCAAAGCGGAAGAACTTGAAATTTTGACCAACTTTGCCAAAAAAAGTTTTTCTGTAGCTCGAAATTTGTCCAATCTAGAGCATTTTTTCCTAATCATCGCAGGGTTGTCCAACAAAAATAAGTTTTTCAACTCTAGTTTTTTTTAATATTAGTTTCTCGTCAAAGTCGTCTATGAACGACTTTTGTAAATTAATAAAACGCAAATTTTCATGCAAAAAGATTGATGATATCTATTTTAGTTCAAAAGTTATTAAAGTTTTTGTGATAAAAAATATTTGTTTTTAAAGACATTTTATAAGAGTTACAAAAATAACACATCTGTAATTTTTTGATATAATATACAATTTCATTTTGGCCTTTTTAATGCCGTCAAAAGATATTTTTTATATTTGCCCCAATCAGAGATATTCACAATCAAAATAGGCGTGTTTTTGAGAGAAAAAACAACAATAACTCCCAAACGGAAAGAGATAGCGAGTTCCTTCACTCACCAAATTACGCATTTTTTAGAGCTCTCAAAGTGTTTCATAGACTACTTTGATGAGAAATTTGAATTGAAAACTCTAGAGCCAGAAAACCAGTTTTGTTCGGACCACCCTATGTCACCGTAGGAAAATAGCTCTAAATCAGTCAATTTAAGAGATACAAAAAAACTTGTTTTGGCAAAGTTGCTTGGTCTAAAACTCTGCTGAAGCATGTATAATATAATTTCTACAAATAAGAAAGTTAGTTACACAATTTCTATGAAAATGTGGTCCACCCTAATTTTCAATAACACCGAACAAAGGACCTTACTAATACAAACAACTTTGTAGAAGACCGTTTTTGTCTAATGTTTCATTCTAAAGCTCAAAATGCATCTTTCCACGTAAAACTGATTCCTGGACCATAGTGCAATGGCTTTTAGGGCGTTATCTCAGAGTATGCGAGAATTTTGTCTTTTGATGTCAGCTGATTCATCAATTGTGGGTGATTCAACTGCGTGGGGTGACTGTACAAAAAAAAACACGCGCGGGCCCTGAGTCTCAAACTTACAGAAACTTCTTACCGTCAGCCGTCTAGAAAAATCACGCCAGTACTCCACGCCACAAGCGTGGTGATGTTGAAAGCGCGAAGGAAAAAAGAGAGCAAGCAAAATTGATCTCTCTCGTGGATTGATTTGTCTCTTGTCTCCCCACCGCACGCTCGCACAGATTGATGCGGCAAGACTGTACACCGGCCAGAGTTGACGCTTTGGCTACTTATACACTGGCATTTGTAGTGCAAAAAACATTCTACCACATATACAGAATTGTGTGTACGACGAAAGGCAACGCGTCTCCCGATGAGAGTGCACACGTTAGGTTTCATCGTCACAGCAGCAACGTGTAGCGTGGAACAAAGTGTTGCATAGCATGTATCGCACTGAGCGCGTAGGGAAAATTAAGGCACAGACCTCGCGCCGCAACAAACAGCTTTTGCATTTAATTTGAATAGCAAAAATATAACAACAAATATTTTGAAAGGTAAAAATAGCGATGATCAATGATAAAGATAATTGAAATATGCGAAATTTTATTGAGAGAATTAAAGAATCGTACTTCAATAATAGTAGAAATTGTAGGTTGTTATGATGAACGATTTGCCACCTGTGGACCTGATCAGGAAATATGTTATTCAAATATATATCCAAAAGGGGGGGGGGGTGAGATAAAGGGAACGTTACAAATGTATATTTATTTTTTATATTTTTAATGTATATCTTTGTCACATTGGCGCCACACGTGGGATATGATTCATATGTTAAATTTTTTTTTTGTTACAGGTGTTCTGTCAGATATGTACGTTTGGATTTTACACAAAGGATCTCGATTACTGGTTGGACCATCCCATCAGACAGCACATGCTGGTAAAACAGTTACCGAAAGCGGTTCGCTTGCAGCTGTTCCGACAAAGGAAGTATATTTTCAACATTTTCGAAATGTGTCAGAAACTGTGCTACGCCGGGTTGATTCAGTTTGGACCACAGCGAATGAAAGATCGCGATCAAACGTTCATCTACCTCAACCGGCATACGGCACTGTTGGACACCAGGGACTCCGCCATTGGGTACCATGAGATCGAGGATAAGGAGTACACGATGAAGAATTTTACGTTCGCCAATTTGGATGATGTGCAAAACTACTGGGAGACACTGTACCGAATCGCTGTGAACACTCCACTGAATCGGCGAAGCGTGGCCTTCGGTAAGGACATTATGGTGCAGCACCTGCATGTCAAACCGGAAATAGTGGAAGCATGCAAACCACGCACGCCAGACCAAGCGTTTGTTAATGATGTGTTTAAGCTACCGCCGGGCGATAATCGGGGAGCCGCAGGGATGGATACGGCTATGTTTGTCCATTTGAAGTCCAACTGGAGCAAGGTGATGAACTACGCCCCGGCCATAAAGAACCAGATGGCCAAAATCAAACGATTGAAGACGCTTAGGAAGATAGCGACCTTGCACAAACCTGTCCCAGCTCGAGCCACGAACTCGAAGAAAATGTCTACTCTAAAGGAGAAGAAACTCTGCCTCAAGGCCAAACTCACAGTGAAACCATTTGCCTCTACGTACAAACGGTACGATCAGAAACATACGATCAAAGTTCGCCGCATTGAGAAACCACCTGCGAACGTCAAACGGGTCCGGAATATGTACGACGAAGTCGATCGCAGGGCGCTCAAGTTGATGCAGAAGCTCAGAGTGGACTGGAGTCGTAATGAAGACACGGTCCTTCTCATATGTCGCATCGCTTTGAAGTATCTCTACGGTGACAACACCAAAGCGAACAGTATAATCAATTCCATGCTTTACCGGGACATCCTTCACTGGACGATTCCGGATTCGGCCAACAAGACTACACGATCCTGTCAGCGACGCATCAACTACATGGTGAAGCACAAGCATGGCGTTGCGACCAATGTGAAGCTCTGCGTTGAGGAAGCCCGCCTTAATCCGGCTATAGAAGCGCGGTTTGGAAAGCATTTCGTGAATCGCTTGAAAACGTTTTATCCTGCAGGGGACAACTTTGCGATGGCACTGAAGATTCATTTCATAGAGTTGGTCTACATGCTTCGAACGACACTCACCAAATTGAAGATGAACGACGGTGTTCGCCCGATCGATATGGGAAGCATTAGGTCTGCCGCCCAAAGTCATTTCATTCCCGACACGATTGCTGAATTTGAGCAACGCTACGACATTCGCCAGACGAACGACCAAACGGAAAAGCTCAACTTTAGCGTAAATCCATCAACTCACGAGGAAATCATTACGCACAAGTTGGCCACATTGATCCACGGTGCTGTGTCGAATGCCAGAACGAAAACCTCCTTCAGCGTACAACTCTTCAACATCTACAAAAACTACTCCGAGAAGCATTTGTCCATGGCGATGAAAATGATTCGTAATTACAAGCTTATATCGCTGTCCCGTAAGCTCAAAGCGAACATAAGTATCCAGAGCAGCATGGTCCCGTCAACCGCGGGGGATAATCCCTATCACATCTCCATAACCTATCTGAATCAGATTTCTACGAGAATCCCATTCGAAATGTTCTCTCTCGTGTACAATCACTATATCCAGTTGTTGGACCGCCCGAACTACGATGAACCGCTCACGTTCGAAGATGGCAGTCAAGGTTTGGTGCTGCTCCTCGGCGAACTTGCAACCACAAACTCGATCGACCTCGAACTTGAATCTCCCACCGAGTTCATAAGTATGCATCCGGATCACAGAAATACCGAACCTGATCTGGCACAGGGAGATTTCGAGTTTGCCCAACCGGAGCAGGTCACTACAGTGGGCCCGGCCAAAACCATCAAGAACGAACCGCGATCAGCGGCCAAAGTTCGCTTTGATTCGTCCAGCGATGTGTACTTCAACTATGTGATGCACCCGATAGAGAAGCTCACCAAGGTTCCCACGGAATATTTGCATTTCTTCTGTATCCTTGACAGCCTGAAAGGAGGTACCCTACTTCGAGCGTTCAAGATTGACGGGACATCCAACATTTGCTCAACGCCCGACTGCATACTGCAGAGCACTGATCGAAATGTTATCCAAAGGTGTGTCTCAATTGCGCTGGGAAATCGCGACATGATCGAACGGATCAAAGGGATCCGAGCTTCCCGCGTTTGCATGACTCCACTTCTGGTGATCTGCGAGGATAATGTTCCGCAATACTTCATAAAAACGATCAAAGAATTCAACAAGACGCAGAAAGACTTC
Organism: Aedes aegypti; assembly: GCF_002204515.2. Lineage (NCBI taxonomy): Eukaryota > Metazoa > Arthropoda > Insecta > Diptera > Culicidae > Aedes > Aedes aegypti. Next base: position 213,407,043 of record NC_035107.1, on the reverse strand, counting down.
CAGAAGCGAGATCTTGGACGAATGCCGGATGGCCTTCAGTCTCCTATCAACATGGTAGAGCTGGCCTACGATATCGTACAGTTCCAAAAAGTTCAGGACTTCAACTGGTTGGATCGCTACGAGATAACACACCTCGAGGAGAACAATGGCCTGCTGATGGAACCGGACAGCGACAAAACCGGCAATGACGAGCTGACCGAGAAGGTCTACAAACTGCACAACTTCTACGTGGTGAACTATCTGAAAATCAGCATCCGACTTTCCTACCAGGACCCCAGTGATCTTAACTACAGACTGAATTTAGATAATCGATCGATACCGGCAGTTTTTCTACCGCCATCATTCGCTTCCCGACAGAATATGCTCACAAAAATGTCGAACGACACATTGTGGCCCTCGCATGACGAGCTTCGACCCCTGCTGGAGGAAGCCACTCCGTTGATCCACCAGAACCAACGGCTTTGGTCAGTATCTTACTTCATCGAATGCAAGGCCGAGCAAGGGGCAACCGCCCAAGAGTTGGCCGCAAACTTCCGAAACCACACCGAGTTGGCGCAAGATCTCCAGGTGCTGCTAAACTTCAAGTTCATCCTGCGAACCGGCATCCGGCACTTAACCTACGTCCACTGGCAGCACGTGACTCCGTGGCTGTTGCGCACCACCTGTGTCATGCGCAATGATCCCGCTAGCGAATCGGATGCCTCCGCAGTGCGCATCAAACAGGAACCGGGCACTTCGCACCCAAAACGCACCGAGTCCGAGGCATTCCGGTCGTCCGACGAGGAGGAAGATGACGTAACAATAGAGGAAGTCCACAACGAGGGAATGGGTCCGCCACCGAAGACGCGCCGCGATGAGTTCAACCGGAGGGTTGCCGTGATCGAGGAAAGGAATCGATTGTAAGTATTGTGATCGTTTTTAATATTGTCTACCTTTAAATTTTGATGGATACAACGTAGCGTCACGCTATTGCCGGGCATATTGAAAAACATCAACTTTGTTGGTCCTAAACGATACTTCTCCAGTTGTCCCGAATTTTTTGGGTTGCCAGGTGCTCTTCTATTGCGTAGAATTAGCGTATTCGAGGCCTTCCACGAAGTCGCAGGTCCCTTGTTCCCTGCTAAATATTCATTTGGCGGCATCCACAATTTACGTAACGCTCTAGGGGGAGGGGGGGAGAAGGCTCAAACGTTACGGCTCATACAATTTAAAAAAAAATCATACAAAAAGCGTTACGGGGAGGAAGGGGGTCACAAATTTCAAATTTTAGCGATACGTAATAAATGGACGCTGCCTTTCGCAAGTCTTTCATCTGACATTCGACAAGTGTCCAGTCCACTAAAGTCTGCCGTATTTTACGATTAATATCATTATTTGAGGGGGGGTCTGTAGCCTTCACACTTAAAATAATTTACGGATTACGGTGAAATTTCACCGTAATCTCAACAGCTGAAGGTTCGGTGAAAAATCACCGAACAATCTGTAAAATCGTTGAACACAATCATAAAGAAAAACAAGAAAATGGTTCAACCGGGAATCGAACTCCTGACCTGCCGATCAGGAAGCAGGCTTGCTACAACTAAGCCAGCTTATACTGCTTGTAAGTGGTGTGCAAAAACTGAAACAAAAGGAAGCTCATGCCTGCCAGAGCGGCTGTCACACGATTTCACAGAAGTTCGGTGAAAATAATGCTTTTACCGAACTGTTCGTTAGTATTTAACAGGGTTACAGTAAAATGGTTTGTTTTACGGATTTTTTCCGGTAAAATAGTAGATTTCACCGATTTTCTCCGGTAAAATAGCTGATTTCACGGATTTTGTCGGTAGAATAGTAGATTTCACAGGAAAATCTGTAATTTTACTGTTTACAGTTCAATTTCGGTGATTTATTTCACAGGATACTACGATTTATTTTAAGTGTGTGGAGGTTACGCTTTCGCTTCATAAGCGGAAGATCATGGGTTCGATTCCCAGCCCCTCCACAAAAAAAACCCGTCCAGCCACCAGAAGACGCCTCACGGAGGACCGTGCTTTAGGGAGCACATCCATCCTCCGTCAGTATCAGATGGTGACTGAGACAAACTGATCCTCTTCGCAGGCAGCTAGCCTCACTAACAGCAGAGCTCTCTCCTACCTGCTCGGTGTGAGAGTAAAAGAGTAGGAGAGAGTGAAAGTAGATGTAAATTAGTGATCCTTTATAGATAGATAAGCGGAAGTAAAATGGAAAGATTTGGCAACATACCAGCAGTGCTGATTTTGCTCGGCGTCGAGAACAATATTGTAACACGGACATGACTTCCTCATTGCTAAAAAAATATTTTGTTTCGTTTTAGATCTTAGAGCTAATAAACAAATAAACTAATAAACAGCCCAAAAAATTAACAACTAAAAATCGCATTGACAAAAATTTAAAAAAGAAAAATATTTAATTTTTTTGCTTCATGCAAAATTACTTTTACCGCAGACAGACGTTCAAGTTAGACTCAGCCACTTGTGTAGAAACATGGCCGCCACAAATCGCCAAGTGGCAATAAGCTAACAGATGGCGTTAGTGGCGTATGCGTCCCGCCACCACCCCGATCACATTTCGTTGACAGCATGACACACAACCGCTCCCACAGCCGACGTGCCCAACGCTAAAAATTATGCACCTTATTTTTGCGCTGGGTGGGTGAAGTTCCCTTTTGGATATAATTTCTCATGTAAAAGTAATGTAATTTTTACCACAAGTTGGCGTTTAATTTACTCACAGATTCATGCTAGTATAACACCCTTGAATGATCGTTACTCATGTGAAATAAATTGGCGTGAAAGTATTACAATTGTGTGAATCATTTTTGAAGTGATTGTTTTGATAGTTTTGTTCATTGGGTGGTGGACTGGGTGGTAAGCGAGATGATGAAGCCACGTGGTTTTACGAACTGTCACTGTACTGCAGCAATTTGCTCCCTAGGTGACACCACGGTAGAATTTACACAGGAATTTTAAATAAATTTGTTCCTACTTAAACGTCTGTCTGCGCTTTTACCGATATAATTTCAAGCGGATAACATTACTCCTCAAGAAAAGTTCAAAACAAACATAACGCATGTTCGTTTGGTTCACACTTTGACAGCTCTCGCTGCTCGATTGGCTCACACTTTGACAGAAATGTCAGCTTCCGCGAATCTCATTTATAAAGGATTTCCTATGTAAATATGGTAAATATAGATAAGTTGAAAATATGAAAATAAATCTGTATCGGTACAGAAAATACAGATCAACTCTCGATTACTTTTTCAAATCGACGTAAATAACTTCCATATGGTTTTGAGAAAATTAATTCAGAAGAATCACAACCTGTCTTCTAAAACTGTTTTAAAATTAATCACCATTTTAACATTTTTTCGACGTGTACATTGCTTACATTTTGCATACAATTAGCTCGCGTTCAAAAACTATGGAGTTCGTATTATTTCACACAAGAATTTTACACTCAAAATAATCCAAACGTCATTGTTACGTGAAAACATACGTGATTTTTTTCCATCGCACTTTTCACGTAGCTCTTACGTTAATCATAGGTAGCCCAGAATAAACGCATGAACTTTTGAACTTCGTCCATTCCACCGTCGCTAAACGTAAGAGCTACGTGGATTTTCCGGTAGCCTTTACGAAGCGTTTCAACAGGACCTAGATGGTTTTGCATTAAATTTAACTGTAATAAAGACCAATCTTATTTCTAATAGGCTTCGGAAGAAAACTAATTCCCAATTGGAAAATGTAAACAAACTTAAAAGATTGTGATATTTTTATTGTCAATCTGAGCATTTTGATTCCTGTTCGTTTTCCCAATGCAGGGTGTCGACTACCTGGAAAAACCTGGAAAGTCAGGGAATGTCATGGAATTCGATTTTTGACCTGGAAAGTCAGGGAAAGTCAGGGAATTTCACTAAAGGTCAGGGAAAAATATTTAATACTACAACATCAAACAAGTTGATTGAGAAGACGCTTTTATGCATATGAGAGTGAGCTGTACTTTACTACCTTTACTTATTCTTAGAATCCAAAATTTTATGAAATGAAAAGCATCAACTGTGCTCTCTGAACAATTTCTTCAAAGTTGGCGTAGCTTGCTTTATTAATATTTAGTTCTAAAGTTTGCTAGATCAAATCATTGTCTTCTCTTCAAAATATTGAGGAAAAAATGGAATTCACTTCATCAAATCATGTGAATCTTCAAAAGTTTGCCCAAAATATCCAAGTTAAACTGATAATACGAAATATAGAGAACAACCAATGAAGATTCTCGTATTTAGGTGAAGATAGAAACCGTATCTCATAATTTCAAGAGCACAAATCTGCAAGACATAATTCTTGATTTTTTTATCATGTCGTTTCTGGAATCAATAAAGATAATACCGCAAAGTGCTGTTATATTGATATTTGTCCATTTTGCTATCTATTTCAATTATGATTTTTCAATTTCAACTTTCTAGGATTTCATGAAAATATCGTGAATTCCAAGCTTTACTTAAGGATTTTATTCAGGAGATTACTTACAGATATGTCTAGTTTGTTTTTTGTTATACAGGAAATTCTCCAAAAATTATGAAGATCATTATCTAAGATTTGTGAATCCATAAAACCCATGGAAGCAGAGCTTTCAGGAATTTAATTTGATGGATTACTTGGATGGTTAGTAGCACATTTTCCCGTAGATGGGATAGATCGAGCTCGAAACCGGTCGAATAAAAAGGTAAATTTAAATCCTTTTTTAATTGTTTGTAAGAACAATATGTGTTATGTCCGTTCTCGTGTCGCGTTCTGTGAGCGTACATGAAGTTCTTACGTTAGCATAAACCCCCGAAAAGAGTACTTGGAAGATACTCATTGAATACTCATTCTTAGTGCAGTTGGAGGCACGACACATTAAAACGAACATCTGAAAACTTATTATCGCGTTATTCAATTCCAGAATTCATTCGGTTAAAAATAATTTATCTAAATATTTTTAACGGAATGAATTCTGGAATTGAACGGGGAAAACGATTGCTTGAATTAAATAATCACATAGGAAAGTGGGGCCCAGATAGCCGTAACGGTAAACGCGCAGCTATTCAGCAAGACCAAGCTGAGGGTCGTGGGTTCGAATCGCACCGGTCGAGGATTTTTTCGGGTTGGAAATTTTCTCGACTTCCCAGGGCATAGAGTATCTTCGTACCTGCCACACGATATACGCATGCAAAAATGGTCATTGGCACAGTAAGCTCTCAGTTAATAACTGTGGAAGTGCTCATAAGAACACTAAGCTGAGAAGCAGGCTCTGTCCCAGTGGGGACGTAATGCCAGAAAGAAGAAGAAGGAATTCTAAAAATTCACTAACATAAATTACCTGTAGAGAAACATGGAGAAGAATTTTAAGAAAAAAAATAATACATAATAACATAATAAAAGGTGTCTATGTGATCCCTAAACATTTTTTGAAGTATTTCTGTATTATCCCTATGGATTCTAAATTAATATCTAGGTTTAAAATCATGACTGAAATAAATTCTTCAATATTTTTTGAAGATTTCTGTAGGTGAATTGCGGTGAACAATGTCTTCAAAGAGAGAAAACTGTCTTCCATTATTCACCAGCAAGAATTTTTTTTTTCTTCAAGGAAAATACGCGCTGGAATTCGCCTACTGGATTTGTAATTATAAAATTCTTAAACTAGTTGAAAATCTTTGGACTAGTTTATGGAGGAGTAACGTAAGAGTTCCTAAAACATAATTCTTTGTGATATTAAAGCAATTGGATAAAACATTTGAGGAGGTTCTGGGAGAAATATTAGAGGAGTTCCTGGAGAAAGAAGTATTGGAGGAATACTTGGAAAAAAATACATTAAAGAATTTAAATTGGAATTTCTGAGATTTTTTTTGTTGAATTCCTTGATGAATTTTTCAAAGAAAGTTCTTTGACAATGGCTGTAATTTTACCTGAAAAAGAAGTAGTCTAATTTCAGGAAGAAAGTCCTTCCAATAAAAAAGTATAGTAATGATCTTAATAGAGTGACGTCTTATGTATGAAAAATGGTATAATCAGCTTGCGGAATGTGTCCAAAATTGTCCTTTATGCCTGAAACTTGTGAAATTATATCTGAGGTAGTTCAACATCCGAATACATCGTTTTCTGCAATTTTAAAAGTAACTTTTGCGCTTGAAGATTTCAATACGATCAATAGATGACTCAGAATTTAGTTTAGCTTCTACTCAGCTTTTACCGCTTTATTAATACAAATTATCAAGTTTGAAAAGTGCATACCCATGTGCTCTATTTTATCATGTCAACTTGAGGAAAATTATCGTTAAAACTATTGCTTAGTTTATTCATACGACTTAAGGCTAAGTAGCCCGTCATTCGTTTTGGCAACAATGATGACTTTTCAGCTTGCATTTCAAAGTGATAAAACTCAGTCTCGATAGTTTATATTGACTTGAAAAAGTATCACTGTACGCGCTAACATGCATAAAGTATGCTGATACTTTTTCAGCTGTGTCAGTGCAAAACGAACTGATTTTCTTTGATTCGAAATCGTGAGGTGAATTGGGAACAATCATCAACGACGCGTACAAATTTCAATGACGGCTTAAATTGATTCGCCTTATTCTATTCTATTCTATTCTATTCTATTCTAAGTGCTTGCACAGCCAATATTGAAAAGCATCCTGGAAATACTGAAATTTCTTCCAGTATTTTCTTGTCAGCATTAATATTTGCAGCATATCAATGATTTGATACAAATATTAAAACGGCCAGGCCCACTGTGCAGACTTGGGGTTTGGAGGTAATTCAAAAATTTCCGGCCGTCAGATTATTCATGAATGAATAACATGATAGACAGAAAATGTTGAAATATTGTGAGGGAAGAAACGGGGACAACCGTACCAACCGTTCCATTTAGGGAGATATGCAAAATTGTTGGGAGTGGCGTTGCTAAGAAAGTTAATGCGCACTCCATTGTTGTTTGTCTCCTTTTCCTAGGATGGGACACAGGCATTTCTCCCGTATGTCCTGGCTCTAAAGCCTGGGCTTAAGCGCCCTTACTCGCTCTCTGAAACGAAAAGAAAAGTTACTCTGACCCCCCTCCCGTAAAACAGCAATCAATGTATGTAAATTGAAAGTGAATCACAACGAACACACGCCACAAATCCTCTAAGTGACATTTTGGACCACTTTCCCCTATTTGTTTTGATATGTAAATAAAACTTGAAATAATAATAAAAATCAGAACAATTTCACAAGTGCCACGGTGGAGTTGTCATCGCCATGTAATCCTTCCATCTACTCCGCTTCCATCCCCTCTTTCGTCATGCCAGAAAACGCTCACGATCGATCACACCTCAGGTTCACACTTATTCCACTTTTGCTGACTGCTTAAATTGATTCGCCTTAAAACATAAACTCTACCAAACAAACAAATCAACATGGCCTGGAATTCTTCTGGAAAACGACTGGAAAGTCAGGGAAAGTCAGGGAATTTTATTTTCAAAATTCGATCGACACCCTGCAATGGGTCATGCACAAATTACGTCACGCTCCAAGGGGGGGGGGGGGAGGGGGTCAAGCCAAGCGTGACAAGCCTTATAAAATTTTCGAAGGACTCATACAAAAAACGTGACAAAGGGGGGGGGTCCAAAAAGACAAAATTTAGCGTGACATAATTTGTGTACCATCCCCAATGTTGTAAGTTTGGTCTGTCTTGTTGTAGCCTTCGCGTGCTATAATTGATAGAGGTTATGAATCAGGTATAAAATATGAAGTAATGCAGGGATTCTTCGGTATTCAAAGCATATTTACCTTGAAATCAATCTTACACAGGGTTTAAAGCAGCAGCAGCTTCTGAAGTTCTTCTAAAATCAAGCGGGCGCCATCTTAGGATTTGAGCTCAACACCGAATGTACGTGCACTACACTGAGAAAAATCTACACGTCAAGGTCGTGTGTTTTACTTATAGATTTGCGCAATGAGGAAAACCACATGATTTGAGTGTGGTAGCCATATGGATTTCATCATTGATTTCACGGTATAATAACATATGTATCAACATTAGGTTGTCATGTGAAACAAACATGAATTTCCAAATATTAAATCATGAAAACCAACTGATTTGCTTATTGAATTCGAAATGTAGTAGTTTTAGATAGTCATGTGTGATAGAACATAAATGTCAAGGGACTGAAAGAAGAAATTTAGTAGAAAAACTTTTGCTCCCCAACATATAGATCCGAGGCTCCTCTGCTTGTCGCAAGCTCTCTTGATTTTTTTTTTCAAACCCGTGAGCCAGCAACAAGCGGGGCGCCGCAAATCCATAATTTGGGAAGCCAGGGATAAGCATATTCCATTTTTTTCGAAACTGAAAGCCAGGAAAATCTGTTAGTGGAATCCGATTTTTCTACTAAACTATACATTATAATCAATGTTTTCTTATAGAAAGGTAGAATTCTCGTATATCGGTCAACTTCACTAATAAAAGAAAAATCGAATTCACAAATTTTCATCTAACACTTTCAGCTTCAAAATTTGCTTCTTCTCTTTGGAAGCATGATGATGACTGTCGTTCGACACGAGGTCCAACCGCAATTCAGTTCACTATGCATCCCATGGGTTGATCACAAACAATTTAGAAGCTTTGAACATGGAAATCGATAGCATAGCTCATGGATTTCATCATAACAATCTCATTGCGCAAATCAATGAATCGACCAACTTGAACATGATGATTATGACACAAGATAACCATAAGCAAAACACACTGAATCCGTGTTGGAGTGATGATCTATGCGTCCATAGGTTGACACATACGAATCTGAAGAGAAAGCTTCGGGAACTTATGTGGAAAAAATATGGAATCCCTGTTGTCGGTTGATGAATCAATCCATGAAGCAAAACACAGGCATTTAATGTGTAACACACACGAAGTTTGCAAGAAAATCATAGCAAATCGATATGGACGTTCATGAATCGATCCATAATTTAAAAAAAAAACCGATTGAGCGTGTGGATTTTTATCAGTGTATGCAGATGTCAAAATGAACTCAGGCACCTACGTGAATTCCACGTAAGCGCGATAGGTAACCTCAATAAACATTACCGAGTCACTATTTGATGGTTATGAATGGTTTAGTGATCTTTATCTTAGTCAGGTGAAGTGGAGGTAAAATGAATTTGGAATGATCTACGTGATTTTACACGTAGCAATGACGTTTGGATTTTTTGAGTGTTGTTAAGTCACTTTGTCTCTCCATACAGCGGTGCGACGAAAGTAGTGGTTAGGTTGCAAAAGTTGAAAATATTACTTTCGTCGTTTTGTAAATCCGGAAATTAAAGGTTCTAAAAGTGAAAAATCGAGTTGGTTCAGAGCGAAACGTGTGGAATATCGTCTGCGAAACACGTAGGACCGATAAAGTAAGTTTGTATACTTTTTTTTTTTTGAGTGTATGAATAAGTTTTCGAGAACTGATTCCGGCACAATAGTGGCCACAAGCACAGAGTGCCTGAAAAAAAAAAAACATTATCTCTGATTCATACGTCTGCGCCACGGTTGTGCTACTTTTCCCCGAATTTCGTTTCCCCGAACGCCAGTTCCCCGAATGCCAGTTCCCCGAACATCCCGTTTCCCCGAATAGCCCACTTCCCCGAAAAGTTTTTGGCACCCATATTTGTCATAACTATATGCATTTCAGGGGGTGAACGTACTGGTCATCTGATATGCACCCTTCTTTATTTGATTGGCGGTTCTTACTAGTTTTACCGTTCTCAGCACTTTGGCAACATGTGTCTAGCCGAAGTCGACTAAATACCTCCTTCTTTTGATTGCTTATCGTTGTTTCGAATTTACTATCCTGCTACTGAAAACTATGATAGCACCTATTTGAACTGATACACTTTTCGGGGAAACGGGTCATTCGGGGAAATGACATTCGGGGAAACGGGTCATTCGGGGAACTGGCGTTCGGGGAACCGACATTCGGGGAAACGACATTCGGGGAAAAGTAGCACAATCCTGCGCTCCAAACCATTTATTAGTTTCTCACCGAGTAGGGTAACGGTCGTATTTTGGACCCCCTAAGGAAGTGATTTAAGTTTTTTGTCCCTATAATTTAATTGCACAGCGTAACCAAGTCAAAGAACATGCCAAAATGTAGAGAAAAACTTCCCCTACGAGATAAAAATGCCCCTACGATCATGGAGGATCTAAAAAATGTCGAAAATAGTTGAATTGTGAAGCACTGTTTTTCATTATTTTGGACACACCGATACATTTTGGACCCTCAAAGTATATATTTTGGACCCCCGGCATTTTTTACCGTTTGGCGACAAAGTCTACGACACTGGTTGTATTATATGCTTGCCCATAGTCTAACCAATCGATTTACAATGGAAAACCGAAGAAATTCTACGCTTTTAGTGCATAAATTTGAAAAACGTTTTTGTTTACATTTGAAAAATTTCTGACGGCTTCAATTTCTGTGTGTAACGTGTTGTAACGGTTGCATGGATGAATCGATTAAATTAAATTAATTTCGGATAAAATAAACACATTTTTTATGTACAAACGGTTGATGCAAGTGCGGAATAGTCCTATCTTTCCAAATGGCATGCGAATTGAGTTGGTCTTTCGATTTGAACTGGGAAATTTGCAGGAAAATGGCCCAGGGGGTCCAAAATATATAGAGGTCCAAAATATATTGGTTACCCTATTGTCCGCAGCAGATCACGTTCAATTTCGCATAATGACGTTAGCGTTAGCGTACACTGAGGAAAGCAAACGTAAGACTGTCATAAGATTTGCTTATGGAATTACGACACAAGAAAAATCTTTGAAATTCATAAGACCATCGTATGGTTTTCGGCAGATGTTGTTTCCATAATACACTTCGAAGGAATTTCGTAAGATGATCTTATGAACCATCATTGACTTGATAACAAAATCCATAGATAGTCTTATGAATTACGTTCTGAACCATTCTTGGTTCCATAAGACTGTCTTGTGTAATTTGAGCTTTAGATTATAAATTTCAATGAATGAATAATACTAATCCGCGTTGAAAAATAGGTTAACCAACTTGGGAAAATCAAATTTTCATCCATTTTGTCACGCCGCAATTCGATCAAAGCACTTTACTGTAAGCATTAGAATCGATTTGCGATACAACAAAATGGATGAAAATTCGATTTTCTCTAGTTGGCTAACCTATTTTGAACGCAAAGAAGTATATCATAGCAGCGAAACATTATTGAGAAAAGTTGTGAAGAACGCCTGAATTGTTGCAGGTTTACGTTAGGGGCGGATTAATGGATGAGGGGGGTTTGTGATTTCTTACGCGTCATACAAATTGTTTTGAATTTTCATTCCCAAATCTTATTGTTTGGATCCAATTCCTTAATCTGTTCGAAAGAAAGTGTTAGTTACAGCGGAATTGATGATAAATAGAAAATATTTACCCTTTGATGCATTAGAAACGGAGTCAGCCAACGACAAATCAACAAACACGTCCATTTCGGAAGCCATATTGAATTTCTGATAGTGAAATGAGAAAATTTGCCTCACGTGGTTCTTCACAATGATGAGCAATGGGGTTCATAAGCGTTCTTATGACATTGACAATTGATTGTTATGAAAAAATTACACTTGTCTTATGAATCTCAATCTCGTCGAATGAAATACACAAGTGTCTTATGAACCAACAAAAAAATAATAAAAAACGCGTTCATTAGTGTGATCTTATGAAAATCATGCGAGATTTTTGCCTCAGTGTAGCTACGGTATACTTCGTCACGGAGAAAAAAGTTTGTTAAAAACAAACAAAATCTAGTTAACTTCAACCTAAACTTTACGTTGAATATTGCACAAACAAAATATTAGTTTACTTTAACAATGTCGCTTTGTTGGAACAAACTAAAATCTTGGGTTGATGTTTTTGCGAGAATTCAATTAATTCAAACATTTTTTTGTTTGCAACAATCAAAAATTTGGTTGTTTCATTTGACATTTCTCGAAACAACCAACGCGTTAGGTTGTTTCAAACTGAAAACTTTAGTTTGGATCTAACTATTCTCGTATTCTTCTTCTTCTTCTTTCTGGCGTTACGTCCCAACTGGGACAATGCCTGCTTCTCAGATTAGTGTTCTTATGAGCACTTCCACAGTTATTAACTGAGAGCTTTCTTTGCCGATTGACCATTTTTGCATGTGTATATCGTGTGGCAGGTACGAGGATACTCTATGCCCTGGGAATCGAGAAAATTTCCTTTACGAAAAGATCCTCTACCAGCGGGATTCGAACCCACGACCCTCAGCATGGTCATGCTGAATAGCTGCGCGTTTACCGCTACGGCTATCTGGGCCCCTATTCTCGTATTGAAACAATCAAAACAAGCGTGTGCTAGAATAAGGGCGTAAGTCGCATGATCGATTTCTCTTCATCGATTCTCTCTCCTATGAATAAAAGCGACAAGACGCAAGTTTGTCAGCTTTTATTCACTTCAGGACGCAAGATTGCATCACTGCCTAGCGTCTTGAAGTGAAAAAATGCTAACAAATCCGCATCTTGTCACCTTTATTCACAGAAGAGAGGATCGATGAAGAGAAATCGATCATGCGACTTACGCCCTTATTCTAGCACACGCTTGAAATTTATTGTTTGAATCAAGCAATCTTTTTGTTGTTCAATGTGGGTTGCTTTTCTTTTGTTTCATGAATGGAGTAATCAAAGAAGGAGAAGTTTTAAGGTGATTATAGAACGAAGCCACACCTCAAATTTTCAAGAGCACAAGACTTGAAAACCAAACAGCGCTCCGCGTTCAAAATCTATCCCATTGGTCACCACCAGCCAGCGAGCAATTTGATTGGTTTTCAACGCGAACTGTTGTCAGATACTCTCGTCTTGTGCACTTGAAAATTTAAAGTTTGGCTTCGTTTTATAATCACCTTAAATGTTTATTTTTATTCAAATATGCCATAATTACAATGCATTTTATCGTCCTGCAGACCGTCCAAAATGTGCCGCGATCTTTGTATAGCATTTCAGGCATGATTACGAGTGGAAATCATCAAAACATGTGTGGAAGACATTGTTTTTGTATGTAGCTTGGTTTAATAAAGAATTTCATCATAATTTGAAATCTACTTTTTAAGACATACGTCACTTAGATCAAGCAGTTCAGCTTGCTACAAAACCGTAGTGCTGGCGGGCATTCATTGTCCATTATCTGTAAATATACAATAAACTAAAGCTGGGTTACTCAATAAAAAAATGAATAATTTGCATCACTTACCGTACAAAACCACATGAAAAGGGTAACAGATCAAATAATCACTACTAGTACTGTCTTTAAATTTTTCACCCTTACTAAAATTTCCAACGAGAAAACGTAAGATGGAGGTATTCACCACACAGTAGTTCAGTTTGATGTTGAATGTTGTTTAAATCTACCTAAAGTTTTAGTTTGATTTTCAGATATCTAAACAACAACAAACAACCTAATTATTGATAGAAATAAACTATGACTTATTTGTCATAAACGATTAAGTTGGTTTGAAACTACCAAAATCATTGTTAGATTTTACTAAAACTTAAGATTGGAACAACAATTTTCTTAGTTAATTTTCAATGCATTCGTGAGTTTGAAACAATCAAACTTGGATCTAAAAACAACCAAAATTTTAGTTTGAAATTCAACCAAAAAATTGGTTGTTTCAAACTGGACTGATTTTTCTCCGTGGTGGATTGGATACTAGCAACATTCATGTTTCTTTTTAATAATCTCATCCTGACTACTTTCAGGAACAAGGCAGGGGAGTATAGGGGAAGGAAATGTTGATGTAGCACTTGGCCACCGACTCAGCGACACCCCCATAAGTGCTACGGAGCTGGAGGTTGGGGAAGGTATATTCACGGAGAAAAAAATTGGTAAACACAACCAAATTTTAGTTATTTTCAAATTTGCACAAACAAAATCTTAGTTTAATGCAACCTCTAACGGTGGTTGAAACAAACAAATTTCTTGGTTGTTTTTATCTCAACTTTCCATCTATTCCATCCATTCAACCAAAATTTAGTTAAAACAAACAAGAAAATGATTGTTTCGTTTGACAGTTGTGAAAACAACCAACGATTTAATTTGTTTTAAACAAGAAATACTCGTTTGAAGATGCCAATTTTTAGTTTGTCATAAATCGATCTTTTGTTTGAAACAAACAAACTTGTTGTTTGTTGTTAGGTTTATTGTTTTTCTTTCATTGATTTCAAGTATTAAAATAAGCAAAATATCTTACTTCTTTATTTAGATTAATAAATTGTAAGGTTAATCCGCATTTCCAAAATATAATTAACATCTAGCGCAGCTATATGCATAATATATTATGTTTTTGCTGTACATGGCCGCCAAAGCTCCTGATAACCGGAAAGCATTTTGACAACATCTTAGGCGCTCTGAAATTGAGTTTTTTAATTTATGGCGAACTGCAATTGAAGTTCGAAAAATAGATATTAGATCATTGATAAGAGAGATGGTAATGTACAATATAAATACCATTCTATATTATGCTTGGAATACAAGCGGATATTCTGGTCGTTTCTGTGAAATATGGCGTTGGTAGAAACATTGACCGTTTCGTTTTTCATTCTGTGAATAAGTGGTGAAAAACTCTGAAATCAAAAACTACTTGTATTATTTACACAAACCAACACATTGCGGTTCAACATACTTGATTTGCACTTTCAAACTGCGACAATAATTAACGAAAAATATATAATTTAAGAATCAATAACTAATGTAACAAACTATCCTAAGAAAATTAACAAATTTCGTTAGTGGTAGTGGAAAAATTAACCCAGATTTTGTTGTAAATGTTTGTTAAAACAAATAACGTGTTAGCTCAAAACAAACAAATTTTAATTTAAAACAAAATTGTTTTTTAGGTTGATGTTGACTAAATATTATGTTTGATTCAATAAAAAATTCAACTTTGCGTCAACAAAAATACAATTTGAAACGACCAAATTCTTAGTTTGAATTTCAACCAACGAAATGGTTGTTTCAAACTAATGCCATTTTTCTCCGTGTTGTCAGGATTCGCCTAGAAAGCTGGCGATAGACCATGAACATTTGTTGTTTAAGTGATTTCAATTTCATCTTTTGAATGCCGGTAAAAAAGAAAACAATAGTTTATTTATAGTATAAATAGAATTTCGCGAAATGCTTGACGATTGTGCAGTAATATTTTTGCTCAATAGTTAGTAAAAAGCAAAACCGATCCCTCCAGGGTCATCGGATTGTATAAAATAACGATACGCGTAACAGAAAAAAGAAAAGAAAAAAAAACGGTGGGGGTGCAGAGCTTGGGCACTTCCATGATTCACTTTGGCATGGGGGGTTTTTCTTGGCCGAATTTTCTGAAACTTTGCAATAAGAAGCAGTTTAATACGACGCATATTGTGGCCAAATATGTGCTCAGTAGCTTTTGAAAAACCCCACTGCCGAAATGAATCAAAAGTGCCAAGAATAGGATCCGACTCCCTACTGTATTTTTAGATAATCGAAAAACGAAAGGAAGCGCGTTCGAACTAAACACCCTAAGATAACACAGTCGGTTTTTCTGCTCAAAATTCTACGAAAAGCAGAATCGATCCCTCCAGAGTCATCGAACGGTTAAAAAGCATCCACAACCGATTGTTAGTTGCGTTACACCCGCCCGGACAGAATGCGCAATCTGAACATAATTATCAAACTCCGAAAATAACATTTTCCGTTCAAAGAACGACCAAAAGTTCCACGACGCGGACAAAAACGATCCAGAAGGCTCACAACGTCCATTATGTTAAATATCCACCCATAAAATTATACGAAACGTCCCACCTCCGAAATCAACGAAGGCTTTTTGGACTGCCTCTTTGAACGTCCACGGCCATGCCTTCTCTACACGCCAGAGAAAGTGCGTCTTCCTTTCTTCAATTCGTCTAACGACACAAACTTAATTGACACTATGTTTGCAATCCAAACACTTGATTTTGAACCATCCAGCGTTGCACGTATCAGTCTAACTAGTTTCGCCGGAAAACTACGTTCAGCTGACTCGATAAATTCCCACAAACTCGAACTATAGATGACAGACGACGGAAGATGATCTGCGATAATACTTTGTAACCCACGTTTAGGATGGTCATCGCTCAGAAGTTTTCACAATCTGACTTGTCGCCTTTTTCGTAGATGGGGCATATTACTCTTTCCATCTACTCCTCCGATAGCTGTTCTGTTTCCCATATTGTGCCTATCAGCCGGTGCAGACAAATAGCCAGCCTCTCCGGGCCGGTCTTAATGAGTTCAGCTTCGATACCACCCTTACCAGCAGCTTTTTATGGCACATAAAGTAAAAGAGCAAAATCTAGAATGCCGTGAAAAGTGCATTGCGATCTTGTCAAACTTGGGTACCTTGCAGTACCCAGGGACCAAATGTAGTACTTCAAGTGGTACCCATTCTGAACCCGACTACTACGTCTGTACTCGTCTCTGGTAGTACTGACGAAGGCATTTCCTCCGTTGTCTTGACCTTCATTGCCTGCGCTCTCAACGTTAATCAGATGTTCATCGAAGTGCTGCTTCCACTTTTCAATCACCTTACGTTCGTCCGTCAAGATCACCCTCTTCCGGTACCGCAGCCTCAAGGTGCTGCGCGTATGCAGTTGCGACTTCCGGTTGCTTGAGCCGCTCTATGTTATACCGGGGCAGTCGTCGGTACCTACGTTGTTAACGATGGATTTGGGCGCATTTCAACCATCACGTGGTCAGAGTCGATGTTAGCGCCACGATAGGACCTGACGTCGATAATGTCGGAGAAGTGTCGTCCACCAACCAGAACGTGGTCGAAGAACAAATTGTTTATAGAAACTGAATTATCGATTACTGAGAAAAGGCACAGTGTACTCTTTTGTACTATTTAGCAGAGTACTCTTTCCGATAAGAGCAAATATGATAACTGTACAATGTCATCTTAGCCAAAGGTTCACAATAATGCCCAAATAAATGTGTATGTCGCTAAATTTATAGTTTTTTTTTTTTTTTATTTATTCTTCCGCACAGCAAACCAAAGAAAACTCTATCTCTCTCGCTGACACCGTGGATAAAGATTGACGGAGCAATCAACCGTAGATTACTGTACCGATGGCTGACCGCGGTGCTTCTCTATTGCTTGTCCCATCCGGGAGTGCAGCTGACTGTCCTCTATTGCCGGTTCAACATGATGGCCCCTGTACACCTGTACTATTTACTAGAGGTAAGTGCTGGATATCAACCGAAGTGCCACCGACTGCTAACTTTGTACTCCGTAACAGATTCTACAAGAATTTGGATGTGTTAAGATGTTCTCGATGGAAGTACGACAAAAGAGAACGCTCTTTTCAACCTATCGGCCGGTTAAAGTTGGTAAGTATGAACCTTAAGGTGAAACAGTTTGGAATACAACTTCTAAGATTGCACCAAAACTTAAAAGGCACTAATCTCGCGAAAGAAGCATCCAACAACAGTGCGCTTTTTATTTTGGCTTTGTGCACTAGCAGAAAGCTTAAAATAAGAAGATCAGCAACGTTTGCCTACTATTTCTCTAGTTTAGTGCTTTTGAAAACGTGAGTAGGGGCACAAGTCGGCCATTGTGACGGCCATCTTTGGATTCCGAGATGTTTCACCTTAAAAATATCTGTAGTTGTTCGCCTACATAAGGGATTCCAACAAAAGGCTGAACACAAATTACTGAAACTGTTGACACATTGCAAAAGGCTGATGGAAAAAAATCGCTGAAAAGTTTTCAATAAGTCATGAAGCTTTTAGAATGTGAAATATGTGTACGAAATAGACCATCGAGGCGAAGGAAAAAGACTACCTTAAAACGGGGAAACTTTGATCAGATTGTCCTAGTAAGAAATTCGAATCAACATTCAACGATGTGATGTTTTCAATGCATGAATGGTGCTTTTCTTACTTATATGTATGTAACTTTTTCAACTTTTCGAAACAATGATTTCCATGATTATGGACGACACTACCAAATTAATATAGATTTCAGCCTTATGTGTTTCAGTCTTTCGTTCTTAAATCACCATTATGCCAAATGACCCGCTCCCTTCGTAGGTAACCCCTAGCTAACATTATGATTTTGCTCCACAGCCATTGCTACCGAGTTTGACCGCGACGAGTGCACTTACGTCGAGGCAACATCGAACGCACTCAGCACGCTGACGACCCTTATCGGAGACTATCGTAAGTTCCAGGAAGATTTCCTGACGCTTCCGAAATCCAACGACATGCAGGACGTGGAGCAATCAGATGAATAGATATAGGCGTGTCATCATCTCATTTCTACAGGTGGCGTCGTAAGTCAAAATCATGTTTCACTATTTTAATCGCAATCGTATTATTCGGATTTTTTTTACGATCCTATTCTACACAACACACATGATGATTTGCAGCCCGGGCGAGGTTTTCGTCGAAGGGATACCAACTGCTTCAATAAACTTAAGATTAAGTCGTTCTAACGATGTAAACGGATGTGTCTTTTTTCTGTTTTTTTTTTTTTTTACGATGACATGTCCTCCGTTGTTTCAGCAGAATCGGTTGCTTTTGCCGACAGGGACAACTTTTCCGTAACTTTCGAAACCACCGGCAAATGTTCGGCAATTTCGTTTGGACTTGTGAACAGCGCCGGTGGAACACGTTTCAGTTGCTCTATCTTCGCCTCTCGGTGCGTGTACTCCCTCAGCATGTAGTCGTTGCCTTTCTCGTAGTGGAATCGAGTGTCGTTGATGCGTATCAGAACGTGATCTACACGCAAGAAGAAGCGCAGAAGGATGTAGAAGCCGGATGGCATGACTCGCTAGAAATTAAAACATAAATTAATCGATGAGTCTCACCCATGCATGGAATACATAGAACAACGATACTAACGAACTTTAATGAACTTAAAATTTTTTTCGCAGGGTTCTAGTTTATGGTCCAAACTTTCATAAAATCCTTGGCTCAGATTTTGAGCCTCATAATATTCTATCGATGAAAAATTGCAAAATTCAAGTTTCAATAGCTATTCAATACGAAAAAGTCCTGAGTGGAAGAATTATCAGACAGAGTATGAGAATACCTTTCGTGACCCTTAGCATTTATTTTTTTAAGAATACAAAATAAAACTAAAAAAATGAAGAAAAAAAATCAAACATTTTATTAAGGTACCGCGGAACAAGTGGGTAAGAGCGATAAGTGGAAATAACTTGTTTTGTTAACCTTTTTGATCATTCACAACATTACGACAGACAAAAAAAATATGAGATTTTTCAACCATTGATTGTTTAAAGTACAGCGGGGCAAGTGAGAATCCGGGGTTAGTTGGCTCTTCCGTAATAGCTTATTGAAGAAAAAAAAAACAATGTGGTATCATTCTAGAAAGTTCAAGGTACAATCATAAGGAATATATTCAATACAAAAAAAATATTGTTATTTTTATAACCATGTGCTCTACGCCACAGTTGTCAATTCAGCGCCATTTTCATCTTGTATGATGAATTGTGACACGTTTCACATGTTGCATTAGTTCGCAAAAAATAATTGTGTTATAAATCAAACTACCATCAGAAAGCTACAGTTTTAACTATTAATTCAAGCTGCTTACGATAAACAGGTATTATGTTTTCATTTCATATGAAAATTTCTATGGTCTAACTTACCCCAAAATATATTTATACCCGGGACAAGTGAAACACCAGAACCAAAGCAGAAGCTACACGTTTCAAACATTTTCTCAGAGAGTAGCACTTAATTGAATGTTTCGACGATTTTATTAGAAAAGATCAATCACAAATTACGTTATTCTTTATTATTATTTATTTATTTGTTGCTCAATGCAAGTTGGTGTAATACAGTTTACAATTTCTATACTTAACAGTGTTTTGTTTAACTTTCATCTGAAATTTTATACTTTATGATATCTTCAGCACTAAAGGACAAGATTGCAACAACAATGAAATTAGGTAGATGAGGAAAAAGTCTTATCACAAAAAAAACCTCAGGAATTTACTTAATTTATCTTACATACTAGTATCACAGGTCTAGCTAAAATTTTAAAATTCACAGAAAAATCCTTGTTGTCAAATCATTATAAAACTCACATGCACATAAAGGGAATGGTTATCGCAAATTTACACTTCAAATCGTGTAAAGTTACATAACCTACATGAATTTGTGTTCATGATCGATTATGCTATGCATAGCGGGAATGTAGTAATATTCATATTTTCACATGATTTGTCGTGTGAATAAGCGACAAATTTGGCATATATGCATGATTTTATTGATTTTATGTGTGACTCTGAATGGAATTTTCTTAACGTGCAGCATCACTCTGCACTCTGAACGCTTCTTATTCATACCGCCCAGATCGGCATGAATAAAATGTAGTAAAGTTGAGTTTACTACATTATCGGTATTAAACGCTATATGTGGAACACAAGTGGAGCATGTTTGTGTCATTTCTCTTTCTACACCTTTCGAACATACTACAAACAACACGTTGCTATGAATAAAGGTAGCATTTACTACAAAGCTAGTGGTAGTTAGCTTCAGAGGT
Organism: Aedes aegypti; assembly: GCF_002204515.2. Taxonomy (NCBI): domain Eukaryota; kingdom Metazoa; phylum Arthropoda; class Insecta; order Diptera; family Culicidae; genus Aedes; species Aedes aegypti. The sequence continues at coordinate 213,386,410 of NC_035107.1, read as the reverse complement.
TGCTACTCATGGTTTGAGATTGTTGAAATGAATGGAATAATTAAAATTTGACTAAATTCTGGGATTCTGGAAGCCATTCTGGGAATCTTTCGGAAATATTGTAAATCCGGTATTTGATATGGCTATTAATCTTTTAAAATTATTCGGGTATCTTCAAGACGGTATTTCTATAAGAATCTGTGAGATTTCAGTGAGTGCAAACTCTGGTCCGAATCTTTGGAATCTTGTAAACTTCCGAGATGAACCAGCCTCAGGCTGAAAGTCTCGTTAATAAAGATAATAATAATAATCTTGTAAACTTTGGAACCCTTTGATTTTCAGTTCCGTTAGGATTTCAGAGGAAATCTTCAATTATAGTATAAACCTTTGAATGTCTAAATTTAAAAATATAAAAGAAAATCCTTAATTTAACCACTATTGTGAGAAATTATTTTTATTTCTAAGTGTTGGGGCGAATGGAGCAGAGCTGGACTCCTCGCTTTACCACTGGGCTCTATCCTGACAGCTGGACTGTCATGCGACTGATGCCATGTCAGTTTTGTATAAAAATGTCATTACGACTTCCGCCTACTCGAGTAACACCATTCTATGTACCGGTACCTTTTAATAAAGTAGTATAGTTTTAATTATTGAATCCGCGTACGTTTTATTCGGGTTATAATTATCACGGCCACCTGTAGACGCGTATTCAACAGTGGCGACTCGGTATTCGCGATTTTGTTTCGTTCGCGCGGTTAATAAGTGAACGGAAAAATCACGCCTCCCACGCGGAAAAGGAAAAGGTTGGAAGTGGATGAAAGTCCGGACCGATCCTCTTCTCCGGTGAACATGAGCCAGCAACAGCAGCAAGCGTTGCATCAGCAACAACCGATCCCCACGGATGCGTTAATTCTGCAGGTTCTCCAACAGTTGCAGCAGCAGCAGCTCGTAACTAACCAACTTCTCAACAACCATCGTGAGACGCAGGAGCAGCAAAAGCTATTCATTCAGCAGCAAGGTGATGCGCTTCGGAATCTTTAAGTTCAAGTGCCGACGGGGCCAGAAGCGATTCTGGATTCGCTTGCCGGCAATATAAAAGAATTCCGGTATGACGTCGAGGCCGGCAGCACATTTGCATTTGCTTGGTTCGCTCGATACGACGATCTCTTTGCTCGTGATGCTGCTAGGTTAGACGATGCCGCGAAGGTTAGACTGTTGATGCGGAAATTGGGAACCACTGAGCATGAACGCTTCATCAGTTTTATCATGCCAAAAGCGCCCAAGGACTTTACGTTCGACGAAGCAATAGTCAAGTTGAAGAGCTTGTTCGGTGCTGCGGAGTCGGTGCTTAGCAAGCGTTACCGTTGTCTGCAGATATGCAAGGGGGCGACAGAAGATTATGTTTCATACGCATGTCGTGTTAATAAATGTTGTGTGGAATTCGAGTTAGGAAAGCTGTCCGAAGAAGAATTTAAAAGTTTAATGTTCGTGTGTGGATTGAAATCCGAAGCTGATGCGGAAGTGCGAACGAGACTTCTTTCTCGCATAGAGGAGCGCGCAAACGTTACGTTAGAGCAATTGTCAACCGAATGTCAGCGATTGCTCAACCTTCGACATGACACGGCTATGATCGAAGGAAGTGGAAGTTCGGTGAACCAAAGCAGGCGACACCAGCGGTTCCAGAAGCGTGCTAGTCCGAGACAGGAAAGTTCGTCGAAGCCTCAGCTTGCAAGCAGCACACCAAAGAGACCATCAGGTCCATGCTGGAGCTGTGGTGGAATGCATTATAGTCGGGATTGCAGTTTCAAGACTCACCAGTGTGCGGACTGCAGTCGGTATGGCCATAAAGAGGGCTATTGTGCAAGTGCGAAGAAACCAGCTCCTCGTCGTTATTTCAAACGGAAGTCCCAAAGCATTACGGTTGAGACGAAGACTGTGACAGTATCAGTGGATATGGTTCGCGGTAGAAGAAGATTCGTTCCCGTAGTGTTGAATGGTGTGTTCGTCCGATTACAGTTAGATACGGCGTCGGACATTAGTGTGATTTCCGTGGACACTTGGAAGCGACTAGGAAAACCATCAGTACGCTCGCCGTCGGTTAAAGCGAAGGCCGCCTCCGGAGACAATTTAAAGTTAGTGTCGGAATTCGATTGTTCGATTACGGTAAACGGTGTAACTCAAGTCGATACGGTTTTTGTAGTGAATCGCGACCTGCATATTTTGGGGTTGGATTTGATAGACGCTTTCCAGTTGGATACAGTACCGATCAGTGCGTTATGTAACAAGGTCACGGGTTCTCCTACCCTCGTCGAACGATTGAAGACTGAGTTTCCGGAAGTATTCAGTACGTCGCTTGGCAAGTGCACGAAAGCAACCGTCAAGTTAGAGTTGAAGCCGAATCAACAACCAGTGTTCCGTCCTAAACGCCCAGTGGCGTACTCGGTGTATCAAGCGGTGGATGACGAGTTGGACCGTCTCGAGCGGATGAAGATAATAACCCCAGTAGACTATTCGGAATGGGCCGCTCCGATAGGCCTATTCACATGACGTTCCAAAACAGCTGATCGGGAAGCTTTTTGACAGTTCTTCTATGTAAATGACAGCCTCGTGTATGCACCGGTCCTCCACCGATGTAAACAAATGCATAGACGGACCTGTCACATGAAAAGGCCTATTGTGGTCGTCCGAAAAGCGAACGGCAATATTCGAATCTGTGGAGATTACTCCACTGGGCTAAACGATGCGTTGCAGCCGAACCAGTACCCCCTTCCGCTACCGCAGGACATTTTTGTAAAGCTCGGCAACTGCAAAGTTTTTAGTATCATCGATATGTCGGAATCCTATTTGCAGTTGGAAGTCGATGAACCCTAGCAAGATGCTGTCTATAAATACACACCGGGGCATTTACAAAGTAAACCGCCTTGCGCCCGGCGTCAAAGCAGCACCAGGGGCGTTCCAGCAGGTTGTCGATGCCATGTTAGCAGGTCTGAAGCACACCTGCGGCTACCTAGACGACGTCATCGTAGGTGGTAAAGACGAAGAAGAACATTGGCAGAATTTAGTGGCATTATTTCGGCGCCTCCAAGAGTTTGGCTTCACGGTGCGTTTCGAAAAATGTTCGTTTTGTCAGGCCCAAATTAAGTACCTGGGTCATTTGACGGATCAGCATGGAGTTCGACCAGATCCGGCGAAGGTCGAAGCAATTAGGCAAATGCCTGCGCCAGTGGATGTAACAGGAGTGCGCGCCTTTCTGGGAGCCGTAAATTTCTACAGCAAATTTGTGCCAAATATGCGATCCATTCGATATCCGTTGGACCAGTTGTTGAAAGCGGGAACAAAGTTCGAGTGGACCGCCGATTGTCAAGCCGCTTTTGACAAGTTCATTGACACACAATGCTATTGACACATTATAATCCTGCTTTGGAGATCATTGTCGCAGCTGATGCGTCATCGATAGGTTTTGGTGCCACGATTAGTCATCGTTTTCCAGATGGATCGATTAAAGTTGTCCAGCATGCATCGAGAGCGCTTACTCCAGCTGAGCGGAATTACAGCCAAATAGATAGAGAAGGGCTGGCTATAATATTCGCTGTTACTAAATTCCACCGTATGGTGTTTGGTCGAAAGTTTCGGCTACAAACGGACCAAGAAAGGTATTCCCGTTTATACAGCCAACCGGCTGCAGCGGTGGGCATTGATGTTGCTCATGTATGACTTCACGATCGAATATGTGGCCACGGATAAGTTTGGTCAGGTTGATGTTTTGTCTCGTCTCATAAACCAACACGCTAAATCGGACGAAGACTACGTCATAGCAGCCATTTCGCTTGAGGATGATGTAAGGTCAGTAGCTTTTGACTCGCTTAACTTTCTGCCACTCAATTTTAGCGATGTCCAGCAAGGCACCAAAAAGGACGCTGTCCTTGGAAAAGCACTGAGATTCATCGAGGAAGGTTGGAAGACAGCGCCTCCGTCAACCGCAGATCGTGAGTTGCAGAAGCTGTACAATCGTCAAGATTCGCTAACAACTGTTCAGGGTTGCCTAGTCTTTGGTGAGAGACTCGTCATTCCGAAGGCTTTGCGAAAACGGTGCCTGGAACAACTACATCAAGGACACCCTGGAATTCAAAGGATGAAGGCCATTGCTCGGGCGTATGTCTATTGGCCTTCCATCGACAACGATATAGAAGATTTTGTGAAAGCGTGTCCCCACTGTGCACGGGTTGCTAAGTCTCCAGCGCAAGCCGCGCCTGTTCCTTGGCCGAAATCAGAACGACCATGGCAACGCGTGCATATTGATTATGCAGGACCTCTTGACGGTGAATATTTTCTTCTGGTGGTAGATTCACACTCCAAGTGGCCTGAAGTAGTGCAAACGTCCCGGATCACTGCCCCGGCTACCATAAGGATTCTTCGCAGTCTCTTCGCTCGGCTGGGAATGCCGGAAACACTAGTGTCCGATAACGGCACTCAGTTTACTAGTGCGGAGTTTGCCGAGTTTTGCTGCACTAACGGCATTCAACATATCACCACCGCACCGTTCCATCCCCAATCAAACGGGCAGGTGGAGCGGTTTGTAGACACGTTCAAACGTGCAACGAAGAAGATTCGCGAGGGAAAGGGGTCAATGCAAGAAGCCTTGGACCTGTTCTTGTTGACCTACAGGAGCACACCGAACCCATCGGCACCTAACGGTGCATCACCAGCGGAAGCGATGTTCGGTAGACAGATTCGAACCAATTTAGAATTGTTGCGGCCACCATCAAAACGTCATCAAGAAGAAATAGGAGAAGAATCGGCAAACCGCCGGTCATTTCAACCGAACGATCAGGTCTACGTAAAGCTGTATAGCAAAAACATCTGGAGCTGGGTACCAGGAACGATTTTGGAAAGAATTGGAAAAGTTATGTACAACGTGTGGACTGAAAAACGTAATTTGGTTCGCTCACACGAAAACCAACTAAGACGCCGTACCTCAACAGACTCTGAATGTACATCTGAGTCAATCAAGCCTAGAAATCCTCTGCCTCTCGATGTCCTGCTATCAGCATGGAACTTTAAGGAACCAAGCAAGTCTGCCTCATCTGTCTCTACAAATACGCCGAGGCCGAACGCAATCGGCATTATGGGTATTCCTTCGCTATCACCTCCGCCTGAAGACACTACTCATTATCCAGTTGTTTCGAACCACACAAGGCAAGCTTCAACCGTAGTCTCCAACATCGAGTCATCAAGTTCAAGCACATCTATGGTACAACAGCCTCGACGTTCTTCGCGCATTAGAAGGATGCCTGCGCGGTTCGATGTGTACCGTCAGTTTTAACGGGGGAGATGTTGGGGCGAATGGAGCAGAGCTGGGAGCACGGTCTTATACCGAATGACTCCTCGCTTTACCACTGGGCTCTATCCTGACAGCTGGACTGTCATGCGACTGATGCCATGTCAGTTTTGTATAAAAATGTCATTACGACTTCCGCCTACTCGAGTAACACCATTCTATGTACAGGTACCTTTTAATAAAGTAGTATAGTTTTAATTATTGAATCCGCGTACGTTTTATTCGGGTTATAGTTATCACGGCCACCTGTAGACGCGTATTCAACACTAAGAATTCCAAAGATACTACTAAGGCCAGAGATAGGTTTCCTTATCGAAATAACGAGAATACCAAAGAAATACTAAGAATCCCATATCCATCATCGGAGTTCTTTTGATATCGATGAAATTATTTTGGAAGGTATTTCTGAAATTTTCAGATTTTGCATCAGAATCTCAGTACGGGAATCCAAAAAAGTCTAGCAATTTCCTAATTTTATGTTGCTGTAATCTCAAGATCTCTTTATATGACATAGATTTTTAGCTAAAATTCCAAAAATCTTTGTAATCATCATCATAAAATTCACATGCACATAAAGGGAATGCTAGATTTATAGCAAATTTATACTTCAAATAGTGTAAAATTACATAATTTACATGAAGTGTTCATGCTCAATTACGCGATGTATAGCGGGAATGTAGTAATAGCCAGTTACTGCTCATGTTCGAAAGTGGTAGGTACTACATGTTCGAAAGTTTTTTTTTATTCATACCAAAAGTGTAGTAAACTTTGTGGATTTTGTTTTTGAGTAGATGCTACATTAGACTGATGCAAAGAGTGCTTCGTGAAGCCCAAGCAGGATGGATCGTTGTTGCGTCGTCGGATAGGTTTTGTTCTCGGTTTCGCGCGTGTTTTCGTCGATGGAGAATTTTTTTTTCCCCTGTTTTCAAGCGTCTTGCTGGGTAGTGCTTCGTGAAGCCCAAGCAGGATGGATCGTTGTTGCGTCGTCGGATAGGTTTTGTTCTCGGTTTCGCGCGTGTTTTCGTCGTCGGAGAAAATTGTTTCCCCTGTTTTCAATCGTCTTGCTGGGTAGTGCTCCGTGAAGCCCAAGCAGGATGGATCGTTGTTGCGTCGACGGATAGGTTTTGTTCTCGGTTTCGCGCGTGTTTTCGTCGTCGGAGAACTTCTTTTTCCCTGTTTTCAAGCGTCTTGCTGGGTAGTGCTTCGTGAAGCCCAAGCAGGATGGATCGTTGTTGCGTCGACGGATAGGTTTTGTTCTCGGTTTCGCGCGTGTTTTCGTCGTCGGAGAACTTCTTTTTTCCCTGTTTTCAAGCGTCTTGCTGGGTAGTGCTTCGTGAAGCCCAAGCAGGATGGATCGTTGTTGCGTCGACGGATAGGTTTTGTTCTCGGTTTCGCGCGTGTTTTCGTCGTCGGAGAAAATTGTTTCCCCTGTTTTCAATCGTCTTGCTGGGTAGTGCTCCGTGAAGCCCAAGCAGGATGGATCGTTGTTGCGTCGACGGATAGGTTTTGTTCTCGGTTTCGCGCGTGTTTTCGTCGATGGAGAATTTTTTTTCCCCTGTTTTCAAGCGTCTTGCTGGGTAGTGCTTCGTGAAGCCCAAGCAGGATGGATCGTTGTTGCGTCGTCGGATAGGTTTTGTTCTCGGTTTCGCGCGTGTTTTCGTCGTCGTCTGAGGGCGCTGCCATAGTAAACGCGTCGAGCGACGCGTGCGCGTGTGCGAGCCCGCAAAGCAGAATATCAACAACAGGAAATCCTTTGATCGCATCGCGTTCGCGGACGCGGACGCGTTACTATGGCCGCACCGTGAGAAAATCTTTTCCCCTGTTTTCAAGCGTCTTGCTGGGTAGTGCTCCGTGAAGCCCAAGCAGGATGGATCGTTGTTGCGTCGACGGATAGGTTTTGTTCTCGGTTTCGCGCGTGTTTTCGTCGATGGAGAATTTTTTTCCCCCTGTTTTCAAGCGTCTTGCTGGGTAGTGCTTCGTGAAGCCCAAGCAGGATGGATCGTTGTTGCGTCGACGGATAGGTTTTGTTCTCGGTTTCGCGCGTGTTTTCGTCGTCGGAGAACTTCTTTTTTCCCTGTTTTCGCGCGTCTTGCTGGATAGTGCTTCGTGAAAACGGTTTGTTTTCGGGACGCCAAGAAGTTTTTCTGTTCGCACTGTGTTGCGAAGAGATATTTGTGTTCAGTCGAGGATGGATTACCAACTGGTGAGTTCGTTTCATGCTTATGATAACACATTTTTTCTTGAAAGTGTAACTTTTGTGTAATATTAAAACAAACTTTGTTTGGTTCGTCACTATAAGTGTCGGCATTATGCTTGTTTTACACAATTTCAATATACATATATTTTTCTCTTTTTTACATTATTAAAAATATCTTTTGAAATGTTCGACATTGTGAATGTTGACGTATTTTTTAAAAATTCTACCATCTCGAGACAAAAATGCACAGTAATACTCATATGTAATTTTCAAACAAACTATGTATGGTTCGTCACTACAAGTGTCGGCATTATTGCTGTTTCATATGATTTAAAATATATAATGTAATTCTCAGTTTTCGCTATTAATAAAAACTTCTTTTGAATTGTTCGATATTATAGATGTTGACGTTTTTTTTTTGAATCTACTACTAAAAACTTCTCGAGACAAAAATACAAAACTAGTTTTAAATGTAAGTCGTATATTTCCCCCTTGTCCATAGATCGCATCACCGACCAAAGGTGACTCCCAGATCTTTTCCTCCCCCACTAATAAACACCCTTCCCGTGGTGATTGTGGAGATGCAGAGGTATTCTCGGTCTCTAGAAGCAACAATCATTACACTCTAACATTCCTTCCCCATCCCAACTGACTGTAAGGACTTGGCCGGCGCCGTTATTGATCAATAATATTAGATCTGCTAAAATTGCACTTCGAGAGTAAGCGGAAACTCCCATCCCTTATTCATTTGGATCGTAGTGCAATTCTTACCAGTTCCGATCAATCACGGAGTAGCAACCATTGACATGTACAGTCAGTCTATGCTATGCTATGCTAGATGCTACATTAGACTGATGCAAATTTTGAAGTTTTTGCTCCCCTATGCTTAAACGATGTCAATTATGATGGAAAGGGATGGTACACAAATTATGTCACGCTAAATTTCAACTTTTTTGACCCCCCCCCCTCTATGTCACGTTTTTTGTATGAGCCCTCTGAAAATTTTGTAAGGCTTGTCACGCTTGGCTTGACCCCCTCCCCCCCCTTGGAGCGTGACGTAATTTGTGCATGACCCCAAATGATCCTCCCAAAATTTGAAATGATTCGTAAGAAATTTGGTTGTGCACACGCTATTTGAAGTTTATATGGAAATTACTATGGAATAGATAAACCTTTTGTGTTCAGTCCTCTAACTGCTGGTCATAATAATCTATGGAAAAGTGAACACACTTATGTGAAAACTTCCCAGCTACAACTTTGCCGAAGACCACATTTTGATGGTACGTAAGAATAATTTGTTATTATTGATAACAAAGTCTAAATCATGCTGAGATGATCATTCATTTACTATCAGAGCAACACTGCTTTTTTGCTGTAGCACATAGTAGCCTGGATTACTTGGATCTATTCTACCCCCAGGAGCACCACTGTTGCCTGCCGAGCAATTGGTTAAGCATGCAAAATGCAAACCAGGTTATGATTATGAATAGCAATTTATCCTGACCTCCAATCAAAATGTGGTCTTCGGCAAAGTTGTAGCCGACAGGATTTCACATAAGAAGAGTTTGCTCACTTTTACATGAAATATTATGACGAAGAGTTAGAAGGCTGAACACAAAAGGTTGGCGTTTTCCATAGTAATTTCCATATAAACTTCAAATAGCGTGTGCACATTCAAATTTATAACGATTCACTTCAATCATCGTCTTTTCTTTCATGTTTGGCGCCGCGAGCATCTGAAGAGTCAGCTGAAAATGTTCCTTCTTAGAAATATATGCTGTTTTTTCGCGTTATATTGCTGCTACGATAGTGGAATTCAAGCTGCTCATATTTGAGCGAATATAGAATCAATAGAGAAGAAGTTATAAATTGCGACTATCAGCTTAAACAAAATAGTCAAATTTATTAAATTTTTCAACATTCGGAAGTGACTTTAAACTTTTTATGAAAATATAGAGCTATAGGAAACTGAAATATCTATATTCGAATGATTTTCGAAGTTGCAACAACCTTAGTGTACGTGACATTTTCATTTTGAGGTCTTCCTTGGCCGAGTGGTTAGAGTCCGCGGCTACAAACCAAAACCAAGTTTAAGGTGGCTGGGTTCGATTACCGGTCGGTCCAGGATCTTTTCGTAATGACAATTTCCTTGACTTCCCCGGACATAGAGTATCATCGTACCTGTCACACGATATACGAATGCGAAAATGGCAACTTTGGCAAAGAAAGCTCTCAGTTAATAACTGTGGAAGTGCTCATAAGAACACTACGCTGAGAAGCAGGTTATGTCCCAATGAGGACGTAATGCCAAGAAGAAGAAGAAGAAGATGTGACACTTGTTTAAAATCATCAACCGTGCATTCCATCGAGTTAGGGAAAATATCGAGTAAAGGATGGACCTTTGCACTGGTTCACTATTTGACATTTTAGCGGTGCCGTGTTATTTATGTGACCATGGCAACCAGTGAATTCGGCACCGCTCAAACGTCAAACTAGTGAACACGTGCATCGGTCCATAGTTGACTGAAACATTAAAACCTAGATTGGCCATAAACTAGAACATTTCGAAGGAAAACGTTTGGTTCATTTAAGGCGAAGTAGGCCGTCATTGAAATTTGTAAGCGTCGTTGATGATTGTTTCTAATTCCTATCACGATTTCAAATCAAAGAAATTCATTTGGTTTTACACTGGCACTGCTGAAAAAGTATCAGCATACTTTATGCATGTTAGCGCGTACAGTGATACTTTTTCAAGTCAATATAAACTATCAAGACTGAGTTTTATCACTTTGAAATGCAAGCTGAAAAGTCATCATTGTTGCCAAAACGAATGACGGGCTACTTAGCCTTAAGTTTGGTAATAATTTCAAGTATGCGTGGGCCACGTCTAGTGTTGCACTTACCACTTTCACCGAGAGCACCGATATACCGTGATCGTGCAGCTCATCTTCGAACAGAGTGAGATCATGGTAGAACAGAATCGGTTCCCGTTTCATTAGTTTGAACATGTCGATTTTTTGGTCGGTTGTCTCCACCACCATGCCTTCGTTGACGGTGCCTTTATACTCCGTCGTAAATGACCAATCGAATGGTTTCACCTTTTCCTGAGTATCAGCCGCCGATCGGCTCTCCTTCCACTCCTCGGAACAGGCCACCTTTAGGTCTAGCTTCTCGTTCCGAACCAGCTTGAGCGCGTCCATCGGGTTGAACTCCAGCCGTGCACCGCTTTTGTGACTTATCGTTAGGATATTTTTGTGGAACACCATATCTGGTAGATGAGGCAATTCCAGGGCAAAGTTGTACCTGCAGAAATAAAACAATGATTTATAAATTTAATTACGCTGAAGGAGTGTCCTTAAAATTAACCAGCAAGAATCGAATAAGAAAAATTATACAATGTAAGCGTGTGCTGGAATAAGGGCGTAAGTCGCTTGATCGATTTCTCTTTCATCGATCCTCTCTTCTGTGAATAAAGATGACTAGATGAAAATTTGTTAGCATGTTTTCACTTCATACCGCTTGGCAGCGATGCAATCAATCTTGCGTATTGAGGTGAAAAAATACTGACAAACTTTCATCTAGTCATCTTTATTCACAGAAGAGAGGATCGATGAAGAGAAATCGATCATGCGACTAACGCCCTTATTCCAGCACACGCTTGTCATAAGCATAATAATTGTCTCAGATGGAGAGAAGATAGCATTGGCAGCAGCAACTTTGTCTTGCCATCATGTAGGCTGTTAAAAGATGGTTTACAATCTTCCATTTAAAAAAAATGACGGATTAGTTTTTACACGTCAGACTATTTCGGAAACTTTTCTACATACAAATACCATTTGATTTTTATTTATATAGTATATAGATAGATGGTTTTCCCGGCGACCATCTGGACCTCCTGGGTTTCTTGAATTTTTTCCCGGTAGATCGGAATTCTCGTATTTTCCCCGCTTTATTGGCCACCTTGTATTCTCTATTTTTGAGAAACTCAGTTGCTATCAGCCCCGAAGCCCCTTTGAAACTGTGATCAATTTGTTCAACTTACACGCACAGCTCGCAGCATCCGGCCTCTCCGGGAACACATTTATTGTCGTTGATGCAGACGCTCTTCAGGATGTGGGATTTGGTGTACGAAATGGTCCAGTCGTCGAAGGTGTGGCTTTCGCTATCCACCGGTAACCTTACAGGGCCACTGTCGGTTTCCTCTGTTTGAATCTGTATCCGGGCCCACCATACAAATAAACAACAATCCCAAGTTAGATTATGTTCGCAGGCAAAATCCACATATTTCTATCGCTACTTACGATTTGTTTCATTTCCATGGCTCGAGTGTTGTTTATCTGGGACTAAACGATTATTTTATGCCGATAAATGTCGCTGGAATTTTAGTAACTAAAATTTAGGCAGCTTGTTTTCACAATTTTCCGAATATTTTGTTTTGTTGCCCTTCCGAACCTGACCTGTCCAAAGCAGCACACACGACAGTGACTGTCAAGCGCGTTTGGTTGGGGGGTGAGTTGCTTTGTTCGAAAAAAACACCGCCTCTCGAAATGAACCTGATGGCTTTGGTTCATTCGCATGAGTCTACACGGAACCACAAATCGAGTCAAATTTAATTTCTCATTCAAATACACTCAGGCAAATGGACTATCGATAAACATACACTGTTATATATCCTCATATTGCTGATATGTGTGCCACACATAGTTTTTTGCAATTTGTATCCGAACATATTGATTATGTGTGAGACAAATATTCAGAGTTCATTCATAGTATATTTAAATTATGTGTCAGAATACATGGGAATTAATAATGAAAACAATAAGCTCTATGGGGCTGATCTATGGATAAAATAATTGATTTTATGTAATATTTACTTAGATTGAAAACATTTAAGCACATTTCATGATAAAATATGGTAATTATTTTGTTAACATTTCTATTGTCATCCAATTCATAAAATTATTCCCAATTTTTATCAACACGAAGAACACTGTGTGATGCAGAATCGCGAGAAGTGATGGCATCTAGTTATCTTTGGCTCTATCCCAAATTATGGAGGGAACTTCCCTCGGAATGACTATCCATTGGATGACGTTTTCGGGTTAAGGTTCCAACTTAACGTCAACGTCATATGCAGCCCAGATTTCACTGTCACGAAACGTCAAATGCAGCCCGTCGTGAAAAAGTGAAAAGTATTGTATAAATTATTATTAAATAAATTATTATTAAAAACCTCAATCAGTGAAGCATTTTTTCCAAAGATAATGATAAATCTAAACACAAGACTAAGTTATTTAACTTGTGAGGACCAGAGCTATGTTGGACGCTCCTTCCTAGTTGTCGGCTCACCATTTCACAGCCTAATACATTCAAATACACTCAGGCAAATGGACTATCGATAAACATAGGAACCTGGAGAAAACTGAGTTGGTTGTCTTTTCTAAGAAGCGTGATCCTGCAAAGGTGGAGCTTCAACTCAGGGTATTTCACACATGTATCTAGGGGTCTGGTTCGACTCTGAATGCACCTGGGGAAAGCACATCAAATGTTTGTATCAGAAATGCCAGCAACGAATCAACTTCATGCGTACCCTCACTGGAACATGGTGGGGAGCCCACCCGGAAGATCTGATAAAGCTTTATCGCACAACGATTTTGTCGGTCCTCGAATACGGTAGCTTTTGTTTTTAATCCGCCGCGAAAACACACATCCTGAAGCTGGTGCGTATCCAGTATCGTTGTCTTCGGATCGCGCTAGGATGCATGTCCTCAACTCATACGATGAGTTTAGAGGTTTTAGCAGGAATACTGCCTTTATCAGATCGTTTCGCGGAATTATCGCTACGCTTCCTCATCCGATGTGAGGTGTTAAATCCATTGGTGATTGGAAATTTTGAAAAGCTAATCGAACGAAATCCTCAAACAAAATTTATGACACTGTACTACTGGTACATGAGTCTGGAGGTTAACCCTTCATTGAATGCTCCAAATCGTAGTTGCTTCCCAGACTTCTCCAGTTCTACTGTAGGTTTTGATCTGTCCATGAAACAGGAAATTCATGGAATTCCAGATCATCTCCGATCGGAGTATATTCCACTAATTTTTGCAAACAAGTTCGGTCATGTCCGCAGTGACAGAACGTTTTACACTGATGGGTCAAAAACAAATGATTACACTGGATTTGGTGTTTATAACGTATTTCATAGTGCCGCCCACAAACTTCAAAACCCTTGTTCGGTATACGTCGCAGAATTAGCGGCTATACACTATGCATTAGAGCGAATAGCCTCTCTTCCCTCTGATTGATTTTTTATTTTTACGGATAGCCTCAGCTCCATTGAGGCTATACATTCAATGAGGCCGCCCGCATAGAAAAATCCAATTTGTCTTATAGTCAAAACCACAAATGTCTTCCAACTGAAATGGTTAGCGTATCGCGAACAGTTGTTATGTTGTAAAACAATAAGGAACCCAAAGCTGTATACTGTAAAGAACAGCTTGACTAAATCAAATCAAATAGTGACAATATGTTTGAAAGCTCAGATATTTTTGAACAGTACGGGGATGTAAATTTGTGGAAAATAGTGGAAACGTTTATGCAATGTTCGTCGAATGGTTTTTGTGTTTATGAGGCGAACATCACTTACACACTTGCATTTAACTATATTTTACTATTTTTTAACAGTTTGGCAAACTGTTGAACGCATTGATATATGTGAGAAAATTTTCATCAATTTGTTAGGCACGCTTAAAAATTTACACACATGCTATTTAGCTTTCACGCAATTATTAATTAAAAGTTGTTTCATGGCATCACACATTTCGATGAAAAATGTGGAACAAAGATTTTTTTTATGGTGGTCTTATATGTTTTTTATCTCTTTAATGAATGTTCGAATCCTCTGAGCAGAATCTCAAATAGAGAAACTTAAAAGTAGATGGAGTACCGTGTACCTTTTAATTCCGCTCCTAAATGCTTATCTTTGACAGATACGCGTATTTCGACTACCACTTGCAGTCTTCTACGAGTAACTGACACTGAAGAAGACTGCAAGTGGTAGTCGAAATACGCGTATCTGTCAAAGATAAGCATTTAGGAGCGGAATTAAAAGGTTCACGGTACTCCATCTACTTTTATGTTTTTTATGTTTTAAATCAAATGAATTGAATAATATATATATTTTTAAAAGCCAAGTAAAACTTAAATGTGTGTAAATGGTTTTTAGCGTGTTTTATTTCTGTTTATGTTTTGCTAGCAGAAACTAGAGTGAAAAGAATCCGTTGTTAATCCAGCGATCTGAACGAATCTTCAAAATCTGTGCTTGATCGTAATCCATTGGTAAGTGTTTCATGCTTTAATATTTCCTCTATATCTTATAATTTCTTTCTGTTTTGTAAAAGCTTTTATTCTCTCCCACAGCAGTCATTTTCCGTTGACGAAGGGAATTAGACGAATCCGATGTTTTCTTCAGTTTTCATTTCGAACACCCACATCCGTGAGGATGGTGATTCGGGAGCATGTTAGCGGTTATCAGTATAATAGTGACAAAGTGCAAAAGATTTTAAAAGTAGCGCATGAAAATCTAACAAGGGTTCATTTACAAATTTCATAACGTCGGAAATGGTCATTTTTGACACCTTCCCACCCCCTCGTAACGCATTTTGTACGAATATTCTACGAATTTTGTAGAACCTGTAACATTTCAAGGACACCCATCCATCTGCTTTAGCGTTATGAAATTTGTGAACAGGCCCTAAAATCAATTTATGTAACTTCCTCAGTTATTCAGGTCATGGATGAATAAAATGTGTATGCACAAGTAAAATAATAAAAAATAAAACAAAATTTGCAATACTATTTTTCATTGCTTATAATATAAACATAAAGGAACAGTATCATTTGCGGTAAAAATACCATATCACACTGTAAACATACTATTACACATACATTATTTAGTTTCATTCGAACTTTATAGTTGCACTATTCTGAAACTGTTTCCTTTACTGTAAATTGATCAAAAAATGGATGGTATATGGACAATTTGGCAAATTGTAACAGAAAAAAATTGTTCGGGAAAATCGGCGTTTTTGAATGGTTACATAACTTAACCGCCTATTCCCCATACTGTACTTTGTCCAATAACCATTCCCCAAACTGTTAAAACCATTCATGATACGGTAAGCATATTGTTATTTTTGGCGTTATATAGAATTGTTTAGATATTGTTATAAATTGTTGGGGAGAGTTTCGGATACAGTACAAATATGGTTCATATTTATGCGGGCGGTAAAGCACTCCTCGTATTTCCTTCGCGAAATACGATCTTCACTGAGTGCTTTATTGAATCACACCATCACCTTGGTATGGGTCCCTTCACATTGTTCCAGTGTTTGGAAATGGATCAGTATGGCAGTGATCCCCTATGTGTCAGAGTTTTAACCATTCACGAACATATAACCACAATTGAACGAAGTATCAGATTGCTTGAGTGAATGAGAATGTTCACTTGTTGTAACACTTACTGAATACACGAAGTGCCGATCGGGTCTTGTTCGTAATACAACATATCCAAATACAACACCGAACAACAAGTTCAATGAATGTATACAGTAGTGAGCCACACACATCTTCATTACTTACCGATCGTACATCGGAGAGTTGCAAAACATTGAATGATACATAATGAATCAAAAATGTCACATACCGTAGCAGTTGCACACTCTAAAAAAACAACTACTAAAACTTTGCGAAGTAAATTTAAAAAAACTTTTGTTTTTGTTTGCTACTCATATTTTTATTACAAATAAGAGCAATTATTCCTACCACCTTTTTTGTTATATTGCTTCGCGTTAGAAAATGACCAACTTCGCCACGTCGCAACTCGATTCTCAATAGTGCGCATAATGCACACGGCGGAGGACATAGATGCGCACTATAGCGAAGTGACTCGCGACGTAGCGAAGTTGGTCAAAAATCGAACTTCGCACGTTGGTACATCCATTTTTAGTCGCGAAGCAATATATTAAAATTCCGTATTAGACAACAAAAACTCCGGTTTTATTCATAAATCGAACTTGATGCTGACTAGAAATTTTATAGGGTGCAACACGTATCGCGGGAGAAACGAGCTGGTCAATGGATCAGTGTTACCAGTTTGGTAGTTTGCACATATTGTGCGTTACGCAACAAAATATTGCTGGAATTATTTTGTTACTCTCATTTATTTTGGTGTTGTCTGCGTTCTGGAATCCATAATTCGAAAGAGTTTTCAAGTTATTCTACGAGATCATTTTCAAAGTGCGCACAATATTCAAATGTTCACTGTACATTGATGACCTTTGTGTCATTTTGTGTTGTGATTTGTAAGAAAAAATATCTGGTTACCCTGCTTGAATTCCACATAGTGCATAGTCCAGTCAGGTCCAGTCCAGTCGAACGCGAGCAAAACATTAAAATCGCCATTTATGTGAGTTTCCAAAATCAATTCTCGGTTTGCGTGTGTGATCTTTTGTTTTTTCGAACTTATAACGATAGAGAAAAAACGATGGACTCAATTAAAGGAAATTATATCTCGTTAAAAAAGAAAATTGAAAAAGTGTCGAAGGTCATTGACAAAATTCACCAATGCGCGGCAGAACCCGGATGCACCTATTCTCAAACGCGATTCATCCCTCGAAACTTTGCCCGGCACATCGGTTCCTTCCATCCAAAAGTGTACAATTTGCTGGAATTAGGCGAGCCAGTTCCGGAGGATGGGGAGAAGAAAAGAAATGTGAAATCCATGGAAGAGCCCACTGACTATGTATTGGTCAGGATCAAAAAGCAAAGAGTCGTTGGTGGAGCAATTAAATTAGTGACAAAACACGGCCTCCCATTTAATTCATTAAATTGGGAAGGAATGAAAGACATTTTAAATCACCAGTTGTCAGCCTTTAAAATCAATTTGAATAACAAAAATATTCCACGTCTGATCGGTCGCGTTAGAGACAGTGTTGACGACATTATCAGAGATGAAGTGAATGGCAACTTTGTTTCCCTCAAATTTGATATTGTGTCCAAACACAACAGGAGCTTTTTGGGAACCAATGTGCAATTTTACAAAAATACCGAACTTTGTAAAAGAACACTGGGTAAGTATACAATATAAAATTATTTTTAATTAAAAAACTAGAACTGCGTAAGAGGTCTACCATTAATTACGTGGGAGTTTTATTTTTAATTTAATTACAAAAAGTCTTACCATTGGGGGAGGGAGGGTTGAAAACTGCTCAAAATTGTATTACGTAATTGATGGATGGCCCCTAAAAGTGCGCATCTCCAGTGTGTGCTAGAATACGGGCGTAAGTCCCATGATAGTTTTCACTTCATCGAAGCTTTCTTTTGTGAATAAAGGTTACAAGATGCTAGTTTTACAGCTTGACAGCGATGCAATTCTGCATCCTAAGGTGTAAAAATGCAGAAAACTTACATCTGATCCCCTTTATTTACAAAAGAGAGGATCGATGAAGAAAAACCCATCATGATACTTAGGTCCTTATTCTAGCGAACGCTTGATTTAACGAATTCCATCCAGAATAAGCCGAAATTCTTAGAAATCGTGCCTGATAATCTTCGATTTGGATTGCATTTTACACATGATTTCAGTTTCGTAGAATAAGTGTTTTACATAGATAAATCGATTATTTTGACTCAAGACGAATTCCATCCAGAATGAGTCGGAAAAAATAAAAATCGTGCTCGATAGTCTTTGATTTTGCACATGTTTTTGGTATGGTAGAATAAGTGTTTTCCATAGAAAAAATGATCATTTTGACTCAAGACTAACTTTTGAAAATGGCCCATAAATTTTTGCATGCAACTTATTTGAAAAATTCTAAATCCGAAACTGTTGATTCTAGAGAAAAATGTTCTATGAAGAAGTTGTGGTGAACCGTTTGGAATATAAGAAAAAAATATACACTGAAAAACTATTTTATAATTTTTCATAAAAAATTCAATAATAAAACCTAAATTTTAAATAACACAAAAACACCATTTTTAATATTTCTTAAATTTTCACTATTGAATCTTGATAGTAAACAGATGTTTGGGACATAGTTTCATGATGGAGAAATTTTTAACAAAAAAGTTTTTCCAAGAACAACTTTTAACCGATTTTCAAAATTTTGATTTTTTTTTGTCAAAATAAATACATTCTGATGATACAATAAGAATCTTGAAATTATTTTTAACCATAATGATTATAAGGATAATTTCTCCAGAAGCAGCCATTTTCGAATTATATCGAGTTTAATGCAAAACATTCATTTAAATATTAAAATAGACCATTTTCATTAGTTATTCGCGATTCTTCATCAAGGAAAACGAGTAAGTAGAAAGAAATATGGTCTTTACTCTCGAAAACGTATTATTATTGATAAAGAATCGCGAATAACTAAATGAAACGGTCTATTTTAATATGTAAATAATATTTTTTTGCATTAAACTCGATATACAGTCAACCCTCCATGAGTCGATATTGAAGGAACCATCGACTCATGGAAATATCGAGTCATGGAACAGCAATGCTATGGAAAGCTCTTTGAGGGGACCATCATAGTAACCATGAAATTTGATTTTTAGTATGGTTCCATGAGTCGATATCGAGTAATGGAACATCGACTCATGGATGTTTAACTGTAATTCAAAAATGGCTTCTGCTAGAGAAATTACTCATATAATCATTATGGTTCAGAATCATTTCAAGATTCTTATTGTATCATCAAAACGTATTTATTTTGACAAAAACCAAAATTTTGAAAATAACCCAAAGATGTTCTTAGAAAAACTTTTTTTTTTTTTTTTTTTTTTTTGTCAGTAGCGATAGGGGTAGTACTGGGACTCTCAATCTGCCCTAAGCTCCTTCCCAACATTTGCTTTTAAAAGCCTCTATTACGTTCATCACACAGACGTTCCTAAGCAATGTTGCTCAAATGGTCACTGTGTACCCTAACAGCAATCAGCCCTTGCCGTAGTTTTGCAGTCTAGTATTCCAGACTACTATAAAACTATGATAAGACCTGAAAAGCTACTAGAGTGGTTAAAGTGAAGAACGAAATAGTTTTATTAAATTGTCCTCATTCCCCATTTCATTTCATCACTCACTATCGTCACTTTTATTTTCGACACTATCACGTATACCACCGATTATCACTCATCAACTTTCGTAATACACTTCAGATATACTTTCCATTATATCACTTTTCACATCACACCATTTTCATATAAATACCATTTACCATCTGTTAGCATTACTAAGTAATTAAAAGATATTCAATTTAAATGTATCATTATTTTTGTTGCCGTAGAGTCATTACTTTTTGAACTACGATTTAGCACTATGATCAAGAAAGTTACAGTAAAAAAATCACTTCGATCCATTCTTCTGCACTCGCTGTAATTATTAACACTTTTATCATGCACGTTTGAAGAACTAGGCAATAAAGTTTATATTCAGAGAAATGATTGCACAATGTATTATGGCCATTATAAAATTAGTAGTGTTCACACCATTATTATTATATTTTTAAAAAAACTATCAAAATCACTTCCACTTTCATTTTTAAATTTTTAACACCATAGATTTTATTATAAAATAACTATTAGCATCTTCACAATCACTAAATTTAATAACGACGAGTGTAACGCACAGTTCCACCAAACACCCATTCTTATGTTACATTATAAAACGATTGATCACACGTTGGCTTCGAAACTTAACCACCATTGCAGATTAGTACAAAGGATGCTACAACTCGTGTAAACGAACTGAAACATCAACAACCAGCACTGGTTTATAAGTAACTAATGAGCCCTGGCGGTCCCTCCGTTCGAAGAGGACCTGATAATATGCCGAAACATATTAACCGATCCTCCGCCTGAATGCAGCCGTTTCATGATAAATCATGAACCGTTGGAGGTGTGCCAAAGTATTGGGAAGGTGATATGTTTCACAGACGGGTATTATTATGGTGCACCTTCTACTTTGGCACCGTCAAACCCTGTGATCGTGGCCAGGGAAAGATGCTCTTAGAAAAACTTATTTATTAAAAATTTATCTATCATGAAACTTTGTCCCAAACATCTGTTTACGATCAAGAATCTATGGTGAAAATTTAAAAAATACATTAAAAAAAAATAATTTAACATTATTAAAAATGGGATTTTTGTGTAATTCAAAATTTAAGTGTAATTTTTGAATTTTTCATGAAAATACATGAATTATTTTTTCAGTGTGTATTTTTTACTTGTAGGCCAAACGGTTCACTACAATTTCTTTATAGAACTTTTTTTTTTCTAAAATCAACAGTTTTGGAGTTAGAATTTTTCAAATAAGTTGCATACAAAAATTTATGGGCCATTTTCAAAAGTTATTCTCGAGTCAAAATGATCGATTTTTCTATGGAAAACACTTATTCTACCATACCAAAAACATGTGCAACATTTGCTACAAATTGAAAATGGTCGAGTTTTGCGACTGGCCGATTTGACATGAAATTCGTCTCAAGTGTAACTTCTAAATAAGGCCTATAAGTTTTAACATGAAATTTATTTATTGAAATTCTTGCCGAAACTGTTATTTTTAAAGGACAACTTTATGTAGAGAAATTGTAGAGAATTACACAAAAAAAATAAAACCTCCATAAATCGATATAGCATGACCCAATATTGAATCATGGAATCATACCGAAAAATAAGTTTCATTATTGCTATGACGGTGTCCTCAAACAGTTCCAAAGCGTTTCTGTTCTGTTACTGGATGTTTCTATGAGTCAATGATTCCTTCAGATATTGGACTCATGGAGGTTTGACTGTATTTTATTTCTTCAAATTTTCATCATTGATAGAAAATAGATGTTTGGGATTAAGTTTCATGAGGTCGACTTTTGGTTGATTTTCATTTTTTTGTTAAAATAAATGCTTTTTGAGAATAATAATCTGGAAATTATTATTAGATCCATAATGATAATTATGATCACTTCTTCAGAAGTAGCCATCTTCGAACTATTCCAAGTTAAGGCAAAAATTTATTGGTTTGATTATGAAATAGACCATTGTAATTAGTTAATCAGTAGTTATACACTCGATTTCTCAAAAATAATCTATTTCATTGTTTAAATTATATTTTTTTCATATCTGA
Organism: Aedes aegypti; assembly: GCF_002204515.2. Classification (NCBI taxonomy): domain Eukaryota; kingdom Metazoa; phylum Arthropoda; class Insecta; order Diptera; family Culicidae; genus Aedes; species Aedes aegypti. The sequence continues at coordinate 213,364,717 of NC_035107.1, read as the reverse complement.
TAACTCGAAAATGGCTAGTTCTAGAGAAATAATTATGATAATCGTTATGGTTTAAAATAATTCCAGGATCATTATTTAATTATCAAAGCACATTAATTTTAACAAAAAAGAACAAAGTTTTTAAAATTTTCTTTGTCTCAAAAATCTATTTTCTATCAAAATTATATGGAAAAAATTTGGAAGATCATATATACTCCGTTTTTGAGTAATTTAAGATTATAATTTTATTTTTAAACCTTTCATAATATTTTTTTCGATTTATATATTTTTCTTATACTCTAAACGTTTCACTACAACTTCTCCATAGAACGTTTTCCTTTAACACTTCAGTCGTCGCGCTGTTGTATTTAGTACAACACTGCTGAAAAAAACCTCGCTTTTCGTTCACAACAGCAGAGCGGTGGTTCTGACGGCGGCAAACCGCGCGACGACTGAAAGGTTAAAATCAACAGTTTCGGAGCTAAAATTATATAAAAAAAATCCCAACAAAACTCATAGGCCATTCTAGTTAAGTTTAATACTCATCCACCATACCGAAAACATGTACAAAATGAAGTCAAATCGAAGAGTGTCGAGTTCTGTGGCTAACCGATTTGACATGAAATTCGCATCTATAAATGACAGGGCCATAGTAACCTATTGTTCTATAGTGGTTTCTGCGCTCGTGTACATACACGTTACATGTCACCAACACTACTTAAAAATTGCTGGTTGAAAATATAAACAAAGATCAGCTGTTCCCAGCAAAATCATATGGCAGTATTTTCAACCAGCAAATTTGCGCATGTGTTCGTGACACCACTCGGCGAGAACTCAATACCTTATGATGGTTTGTCACAAAATTTGATGCCCCCGTCATTTATGGACGATTTATGCAAACCTTACAAAATTAACAATTGGTTCGCAACTTTGCTTATCTGCTTTCAGTTGAACGTTAAACATCATTTGCATTTTGCTTATATATTTTCTAGGCATGATCGAATTACACAAGCGGCATACAGCGACGACAATAAAGGAGTCCATTGATGCACTGCTACAAAAATTCGGCATCGAATCCTGGCAACTATATACTGCAACCGTAGACAACGCAAAAAACGTAGTAGCCGCGGTGCGCGAGCTACGCGAGTTACAGCGCGAAAGTCGAGAATCATCCAAAGATAACAACGATATTGAAGACTTTCTTCGAAATAATGACGCTACAGATGACTTGGACGACTTCATTGATGATTATGAAGACGACAAAGTGGTCAATGAAGTGGAAGATCTCACAGAGTTACTGGGGGAACATGAGCTGGTCTGCGTTCGTTGTGGTGCTCACACCATTAACCTAGTAGTCACTGACGCTACCCGCGATGTTTTGCCGGTAATTTCAGACATTGTGTCAGTCGTCAGGGCTTACAAGAAAGTGGAGTATAAAGAAGCATTCAAGCTGAATCAACAAAGGTATCCACCAATTCCAAACCTCACCCGGTGGAATGTGTACGCGGCTCTAATGGAGGTCTTGCGGAAGGGACGAGAATTTTTCGACCGGCTGGCTACAAATTATCCGGAGTTAGGTGAGGATGCTCTAGTTATTTTTAATTTTTATCGTTATCAGTATCAACCTTTCTAGATCTGAGCACCCACTGGAAGTTCATCACAGAGTATGCTCAAGCATTTAGTCCATTGAGGGGTGCTTCCATTCGCGTGCAAAAGTTGGACTGCCCTTTGAGTCAGTTTTACTTGGAATGGCTACAGGCAAAAATGCACGTTGACTTGCTTTCTGACCAGAACAGGTTCAAAAGCAAGATATTGGACTCTATGGCAACACGAGAAAAAACGATTTTTGATAACGATGCCTACCACGCGGCGCTGTTCATGGACCCCAGGCTGGTATACCATGGCTCAAGTCTGCTTTCTCCAGAGGAAAGAGAAAATACCATCGTGAGTAATCAAATGAATCCACAAATATCTCCTCGTAGATTGTAGAATATAGTAACTAGTTTTATTTGACATAGTCAATACGATCTATAGAAAAAAAAAATATAAAAAAAAGTTATCTTAATTTGCAATGTCCTTATTCAAATATCAGATAATAGGGTATTCGTTCTTGAAACTCTTCCATGTGCATTCTTACCTATTTATTTAACTTAGGTATACCGAAAAATTAAAGTATAATTTTCTTATACTTCTTATGTGTGTCACCTAAATGGTACACTAATTAAATGTTTCAATATTATTTTATCGGAAAACGTGAGCTGAACCATAGAACAATTACCCTATATAGAGATAGCATAAAGTTAAATAATATAATCGCTACATTACATTAAGTTCTCTAATAATGCTGTAGCTCACATTTTTTATTTGTTTTATTTGCAATTGTTTCACCTAGTAGTATTTACGATCTATTAACACAAATTTTAGCAATTTTTGATTGGAAGTGATTTTGATTCATATTATAACCATAGACAAGCAGGCGTAACATTTGAGTTATTTACATCGTACAGCAAAACAGCACTTTATTCTAATATTTGGTAGTTGGACGGTGGCTCAAACACGGTGCTCGAATCGCTTTTGTTCGGATTTGATGTTTGCGTACTACCGCCATATAGTGCCCGGTTGACAAAACACAGTATTTTAAGCATTAGGCGTTGACGTTTGGAAGATTTCGTTAATAATGGATAATTGTTTCTAGCTGTTACAACTGTTTGTCTGTGCCATAAAAGTGACATATTTCCGAATACAATATTCGAATTATTGAATACGTGATAAATGGACGCTGCCTAATGGCAGTTTAAGTTTTCATCAATATTAGTTCAAAGTGTTTTTGGCTATTTTTACCTAGTAGTTTCTCCAAGTTCAAAAAAATTAAACATTCCAATATTTAATGATTTTGATTAACATTATCAGCGCCCTTACTTTTTGCAAATTAAATTAATATTAAATAAATATTGATTACAATTACCGATTAAAACAGTGCTCCTCAGCCTTTCTAGCTATGTGGGCCTCTCAAATGCTCCCAAAATATGGCTCGGGTCCGTAATGTACGCAAAAATGCAATTCCAAAGGCTTTTGATGAAATCTTAAAATAGGGTCGTCAAGTTTTTCGAGATAATACCCTAATGCGTAGAATGTACAGTGTTCATCAAAACATTTGCAACTTTTTCTATTTTCCATACAAAATGACCAAATTTGATAAGCTATATCTAAATTATTTATGGACCGATTTGTACGAAATTTTGGCAAAACATCAGAAATAACTTGAATTTTAACATATATTTTTGAATGATTTTTCCGATCACAAGTTCAAAAGCAGTAACGGTTTGACTAAAGTGATTGTTTTGACGATTTTTTTATAATTGACATAACTAAATCTATTGATGGAATAGCTTCATGGTATAAGTTGTAGATTTTAACGAGATGAACAAGTTTGCCGAAGACAGTTTTTGTAGGGCTAGATTTTTTTGTCGAAAATTACACATTAGTTACACGCGTGATTGGAAAAAAATATTCAAAAATATATGTTAAAATTCAAGTTATATTTGATGTTTCATTCAGTTTCATTCGAATCATTTTATTTTTTTATTTTGTATGGAAAATCGAAAAAGATGCAAATGTTTTGTCAAATACTGTATATTAAAACGAAAAAATATTCAAACCTAGAAAACATCATGGCCTTCTCATAGAGCCAGATACTAACAAAAATGCTGTTCTTCGACCATTTTTCAACTCTCAACTTCTTCACTCTTAGCCAAGAACAATCTTCTTTAATCCATTCCTTAGTCTTGGAAGCGCGTTTGGGCAAGATATCTCCGCAGGGAGTGGTGGGGAGCGATTTGAACGGTATAATGATTCTCGTAATTCTCGTATGTATTCTTAACTATCTGATATAGTAGATGAATGACCGAACCTGGAGATTTTTTTAGGATCATTATGTTATGGAATACATTAGACCGCAGTGAAATTTCAGGATATCCCCAGCCAAAAACAGTATTCATAAAAAAAATCCAGACTCCACTTCACCAAGTGTTAAATTTTTGAAATTAATTGAGATAAACAATACTAATTTCAACGTAAACTAATAAATATCAGAAGTCAAAAGCACTTCTGAAGTTCTAAGATTTTGCGTCAGCTTTGAAGCCTCTCAGACTATCTAAGCTTCAACATTGAAGTTTTGGATTCAACTTTCCCTAAATTTCTGATAATTATCACACTTCTGAAAAACTGTATTACAAGAACACAAGATATCACAATATAGGATAATCATCATGAAACCACAACATACGGGTCACGTCGCACTTATTCAAAACCATGTTGAAACTTATTCAAAATTAGCTCGCGGGTAACACAAATCCTTGCAAACAGCCACAACTTGGTGAAAATGTAAAAAGAATTAAGCGTCCGATCTATATATTTATTACTAGATTGGAAAAACTTTTATTTTCTTAAAATACAGTCAAACCTCCATGAATTGATATTGATGGCACAATCCACTCATGGAAATATTGAGATTTTTTTTGCGATTACTAGATGGAGCTTGTAGATTTTTTTTTATATTCTTTTTTATTCTTTGTTTTTACATCCCGACTGGGCCAGAGCTTGCTTTTCACGTTCGTGTTCTTATGTGCACTTATTAACTGCGAGCTTTCATTTACCGTTTTTGCATTGAAAAAATTTTCAATTTGAAAATAGCCTCTACCGCACTGTGAGACAAAACGGAAAGCAGACGGTTAAAACCTATTATAGACATTGTTTTGAAATATCACCCCCGGGTAATAATGAAAAACAAATTTTAAATTAAACTAAATGGGCACCCGACCAAAAACAATCGAAGGACAATTTTTTAGACGATTATAACCTATTCAACATTTTTGAACTTCTTATTTTGAATAACTTTCCTAAACATACTTGAGGTTTTTGGTTTAATTTTCACGATTAAGCCTGATTTGCTGCTAAACAGGAATCGCTAAAGAAATTTCTCGCCGTTTGCTTGTTTCAACTGCGTACTGCGATAAGAAAAAAGCGCTTTCCTGAGCGATTCCTTGCAGGAGTTTCCCATGCATCAAGGTAGGCCAAGAAATTACTCGTCAGCAGCGAATCAGGCTTTAATTTTAAAATTTAAATGATTTTACCTTAAATATCAATTTTTTTCCATTTCCATGCCCCTAGTGCAATTAATGAACATGATATGTTTGAAAACAATTTATATATTACAAAAATACACGACTTTGCCGCTTATATCAACGCTGTGAAATCATCACATCAAAAGATATGATTTATGGTAAAATTTATATATTTTTTACCATTTACCGCACATTGCGGCAGTCATACTTGCATGCCTTATTATATCAGCTAATGCGGCATGGAAATAGAATAATCGGGTCTCACAAGGCACATCAATTTCAAAATTTTTTTAACGAGCATGTTTTTTTACCGTTTGTTAGCTCACATGGCAATCAATTAACATGGAATATTCTGCTATTTATTATACCACAAAACTAAACAAGCGTGTCGAAGCCATCTTTACTAAGTTTACTTTGTACAACATCCCAGGGCCCAGATAGCCGTAGCGGTAAACGCGCAGCTATTCAGCATGACCATGCTGAGGGTCGTGGGTTCGAATCCCGCAGGTCGAGGATCTTTTCGTAAAGGAAATTTTCTCGATTCCCAGGGCATAGAGTATCTTCGTACCTGCCACGCGATATACACATGCAAAAATGGTCAATCGGCAAAGAAAGCTCTCAGTTAATAACTGTGGAAGTGCTCATAAGAACACTAATCTGAGAAGCAGGCTCTGTCCCAGTCGGGACGTAACGCCAGAAAGAAGAAGAAGAAGATTGTACAACATCTTAATGCTTGAAACATGATAGCAATTGGGTTCAACAGGCATTTTTTTCTATTATTACTACCTTGTTTTCATCGAATACACATTATTACTTGTTCTCAAGTTTTTCACGCACTGTGATCGAAATCGAATTGTTTTTGGCTACTCCGATTTGATGCAAAAATTTGCGTTTTTAGTGTGACAAAGGTATTGTATGAATGTAAAGTTATGTGATACAAACAAATCGCAGCATTTTTTTTTATTATACTGTAATCATACAAAAGGTAAAAAAAAACTATTAAATGTCAAAATTCCATGCTTATCCAAAAATTGTTGAAATTAATGTGCCCTATGAGACCAGATTATTTTATAGTCTTGGACCTTTCGTTGATCTAATAAGGAATCAAAGTATAATAAGTATAGCTGCCGAAAAGTGCCGATTCAGGAGAAACTTGTATATAAAAATTATCAAAAATTATATAAATTTTACCAATTGCTTGCTTTTCCCATAGTAATTCCCATAAAACTTTGAAGAGCTTGTGCCGTCTCAGTTTTCATCCAAATGAATTCACATTTTGAGAGGACACTCACAAATTGATCTGGGATCGAATGAGCGGTGTGGAGCAAACACGTTTTTTTGAACCACCCTAATATACAACGTGAATTGTGTCCGTATTAATTAATAACATATTTTGTTAGAACGTATCTTCTAACAAAATATGTTATTATTTATATGTTATATAATTTTAGCTGGTTAGTAGTTTAAATAACAAAATTTCCTCTACATTAAACAAAAACTAGCTAAAACAAATATATAACTCAATATTTTTAAAATTAAACAATGTCATTTTCTATAGCTAAATCATAACAAAATTTGATATTTTCTTAACCTCTCGACTTCTTTCAATGTTTTGGATGGGAAAAATGCTCTAAACACTGTTTCTCAACCTTGGTAACGGCGAAAAAACAGCTCGCTGTGAGGTGTTCATTTCAGCGTGCTTTTTTCATGGTCGGGGGTCCGCGGACCCCCTGTTGAGAAACGTGGCTCTAAACAAACCATGCTTGAACAAAAGTTGTTGAAAGTTATCTAAAATAATCAAATCGTAAAAAAAATGATTGTGAATCATTAGTTATTTGATTGTTCATCAATAGTAACGCTATTGAATCAACAAGTAGGATGTATGAGCATTCTAATATCTTATTCTAATACCTACGTTACAATATCGAACTGAATCAGTTTATGTTGAAGTCGTCGAAAAGTGTTGGTGCTCCACAGACACTATGAGCGGTAAAGGGTTAACATGACATAAAATTGACCATGTATAGGAGAAGAGCACCAATTTTCGATCCATTCATACGATTTTGCCCTACTTTGTATGCTGCCGTGAATCGCAATTCCGTCCCATCTGTAAAAAGTAGGCATTGAGAATATGGGCTGTGAAGTTTCCAAACTCGTTTTCCATACGAATATTCAAAAAAAATCCATAAGATTGGAACATCTTCAAATCTCAATGAAACTTTCACAATGTGATTTTCACTACGATATCTTTCCAAGAAAAATATAAAGATGATCAAAACATGATTCATTTTTGTTGTACACGGTGTGGAAATCTGTAGTTAGACTGATATGCAATTACTTTTCATTATGGGACAATTTGACATGCTGATTTTTCCTTATTTTTCCGAACAAATCATATTATCTCATAAGTGCAGCCGATGGAAGATATGTTAAAAACTGAACTCAACTCAATTTTGACGAAAATGCAGATGGGACTGACTTGCGATTAACGGCAGTATGGAAATCCGAAAATTGGTACAGATTTCTTGTATATCGAAAATTAGTGCTCCCCTAATTTGGTTTCTCGATGTGGTGGAGGATTGTAATTTGTCTTCCGATGTTCGTTTCATGAATATGACAAAAAATGTTACTAAAAATATATTAATTAATCCTATAATTGAATTTTTCGTTAAAGGCTTATCTAATGTCAATCTGGAAGACTTTGAATAAGGGAGAAAAATCACTGAATGACTCAGGTGTCCAGAAGCAGCAACCAGGGACGTCTAGCGATATGAGTGTTGATCAGTATATAGCGAAGATTTATGGTGAAAGCTCGACTCCAGATCACCAAACATCATCTTTGGAGCAAGAATTAAGAAACATTCAATTCCAACAACGAAGATCGGCTTCTGATACCAGCTTCAATATTGTGGAGTATTGGTACAAGAAAAAGTTGGTTGATCCGCGGCTATGGGATATCGCTAGAGTGGTGTATACGGCAGCATCAACACAAGTTTCCGTTGAACGGGACAATTCGCATTTCAACATGGTGTTTACACCGCATCGTTACAACATCGGAGAAGAAAATTTGACAAACGTACTGCAAGTGAAGCTGAACGATGAAATTATTGATCAAGCTATTGCAAATACCCTTTGTTCATCAGATGACCTTTGAAATCCTTGTGATTTGATTTTGAATCAAATAAATGAATTCGTTTTTTTTTGCAAAAACAGTAAATATTTGTACCTTTCCTCCCCTATCCCTATATCACGATTTTTCATGGAATCCTTAAAATAAATGTATGGATAGTCACGGTTTGCTGATCTTATATACATAAAAAGTATGTTGAATAGTAAATAGTCTTGAACAAAACAAGTCTTAGGGAAAGTGTACCAGTTATGGCCATAGTGGTTCCCTATTTGGCCATATGTGAGTTTTTGATAACTTTCACATTTCAAAGCTTTTTGAATGCTTGACCATCAAAATATATCTTAAATCTAACTACTACAACACACAAAAAAAAAATTAAAATTAAAAGACATTATAGTAATTATGTATGGTGAAATAGGGAACCACTATGTCTATAACTGGTACACTTACCCTAGTTCAAATTAGTTTTCTCTCATTTTTCCTCCTTTTACTAGAAATAATCTTCTTAGTTTGACCATAACTTCATGAATACTTAACCGACTCCAAATATTTTACATGCTTTTGAAGCTTATTCAGTTGGTTTTAAATTGTGGGCACAACCAATTAATAGTTTTGGCTTAATTAGTTAACAAAAACAGGTCAAAAACATGAATTTTCAACGGAAAATACTATATTTTTCAATTTTTTGTCAATTATGTGTTAATACTTAAGCTGAAACTAGTTTTTCTCATTTGTTAAACCTTTAGAAAAGTTTTAGAAGCAATTTCTAATAAATTTTATAACAAAAATATTTGTGAAATTAAAAAGATATATATGTGCACTATTCAACAATGTTTCAATTCAATTTGTTGTATACAAAGTTTGAAATGAACTAAGTTTGCTTCATTTGATATTTAATAAATTAAATATTCATGAAGTTATGGTCAAACAAAGACGATTTATTTAGCGAAACAGGGAAAAATTAGTGAAAACTACTTTTAACTGAATATTAGCCAAATTTAATATTTTACAAACATTTTATAAATTATATTTCGAAGAGAATGATGCTAAGAGCTTCCAGTATCGGCTAGCACTCAATATCGGATATCGTCGAAAAATGGAGAAATCGTGGTTTGACGAAAATGGTATATTAGAAGAAAAGAAAAGCAATGCTAGAGAGCAATACTTGCGCAGAATAACACATCCTTGTAATATGCACGCCTTTTTGGAAAGTAAAAATGTTTGAAAATCAATAAAAAATAACGTATCGCCTTAAATTGGAACTTATATTATACAGTCAACTCTCCATACCTCGATAATGAAGGAACCATCGAGTTAGGGATGTTTCGAGTTACAGAATACAAAACCAGTGCAAAGGCAAGTCAAGCGACCATCGAGGTAGCCATGAAAACCAACTTTCTATGGTTCTCTAACTCGATCTCGAGGTACGAAATAAGCGAAAGTAATGATTCTAAATATGGAACAAATATTTGGATCAGGCAAGTATGATCGAATACAATCATAATTTGAAAATATGAATGTATTTTGCATCACTTTTGAATGAAGTGTGCATAAATCACAATTTTAGTCTCGCAAATACTGCCCCCAAGTTTAGAACAGCTTTAATTTTTACATGATATCGTAGTAAGGGGCCATGCACAAATTACGTCACGCTCCACGGGGGGGGGGGGGGGGGGGGGGGGGGTCAGACTAAGCGTGACAAGCCTTACAAAATTTTCGAAAGACTCATTCAAAAAACGTAACAAATGGGGGGGGGGGAGTCAAAAAGTCAAAATTTTGCGTGACATAATTTGTGTACCATCCCTAATGATTGCACCAGTGACTCAAAATAGACCCATTTTCCTGGGATTTTATCGATCATGCAATAGAAATGAGAAGAATGAATATTCAGAACATTATAAAACAAGTGTTATTTTTCATCATATAGGGTGCCGGTACCAATGGTTGTAATGTACCAGTAGATTAGACTATGGAATAAAACGTACATTTTTCAATAAGAACGACATGTACTATCTTTGGTGGATAGATCGCCTCTAGTTTAGTCGATTTGCCAAATTTCAGCTTTTTATTTTATTGAAAAGTCATATAAATAAATAAGTTTACGCAAAAAAATTGCTCCCTTGCACCAGTTGTTGCCGTCGTGTTCCAGTAGTAGATCAACGAATGAAAGCAGTTTTTAAAATGGATGTATAAAAATGAAGAAAAGTCACAGAGATGATCTTTATGCTTCATTCGAAAGATATTAGTTGCTGTTCCGAGGGAAAAATGTAAAACCTATGTAAAAATTTACCATTTCGTTTAAAATTCCTTGTATCATTTCCGAACGTCTACTACTGAAGCACTAGCGCAACTACTGGAAAACGTGTAGCAATAGTTTTATAATAGTTTAATAGAGCGGTTTTTGGATGGACGTCTTGCAGGCGAAATGGAACATAGATTAAATCTGTAGTGAAAACATGCAATGGTGTACATGTTTGAAAAAATCGAGACTTTTCTAGATTATGTATTATTGGGGGTTACCCTTTAAGATTGGTCAATTTGGTGCTTGCAAATTTATATTTATATTTTTCAATTGAATTTTGCACGAACGAAGAATGATGATATCAGAAATGGGTAACAAGATCGCATAAAAACAATAATATTGGTACTATGAAATTATCGGCTATGGTGTTCGGTACTGGGGGTTCTGCCCCTATTATCGTGTCTGCTACACGGAATAGAAATGTGAAAACTTTGGCAAAGAAAGCTCCTCAGTCAATAACTGTTGACGTTCTCTTAGCAGAGAGCACTAGCAGAAGAGTAGGCTCTGTCCCAGTGGCGGCGTAATGTAAAAAGATGTTCCGAGCAAAAGGTTTTTATAAGACCTGTGCAAGATAATAAATTAAACTCCAAAATTGATTGAGAACATTTTGAATGCAAACATAGTATTGTTGAACACTCGCTGTCCTTGTCACAAACTCGAAAGGCGATTTCCATAATATCGGTATACTGGAACATTGATTTGCTGCTTCATATTCACCAAATGTAACAGTTTCTGACACTAGGCATTCAGATTCATTAACTTTAACAGAATATGAATCAGTTTGTTTGGAATCACCGAATGACACTGCTGATTCACGAACACATACTGATCCAATACATAACAAATTAGACTCAGAGATGAATAAGTAGCTGTCATACAGCTATTGATACATGGATACGTGACTAGTGATACGCTACGTATCAATGTCTGTTGCAGAGACGAAACATTCTCGTCTATTTTTGTGTCGCGATTCGTTCAATGTAGTAATACGCAAGTGACACAGAAGTATACAACTTCTGATGACTCACACGCTTAAAAGAAGCATGCGAATTATTCAGTGATGCGCGAATTCGGAAAACACTGCATTGTTCGATACCGGGCAATGAGAAAGCAGACTCACTCGCCAAGGTGGGCGCTATGGAAGGCGATATTTATGACCAATGGTGACTTTTGGGTAGGTGGTTGCATTCCATTCTTCCTCGGGTGTCCAGGAAGCCGTGGTATAAAGGGTTAGACATGAGTCGAGACTTTATCAAGGTAATGTGTCGGCTGATGTCCAACCACTACTCTTTGGGATCGCACCTCTATCGAATAGGGCTCTCAGACAGTAACCGTTGCGGTTGTGGTGCAGGATACAGAGACATCAATCACGTGGTGTGGTACTGTTCCGAATACGGCATTGCCAGATCCGATTTATGTGAATCCCTCAGGGCCCAAGGGAAACCAGATAAGGAAGACATTAGAGATGTTCTGGGTAGGCTGGATTTTGATTACATGATGCTTATTTACAAATTTTTGAAGCAAAATGATGTCATTGTTTGATTTCCCATTCTCGCTGTCCGCATAGTCCCCTTTTTGGTTTCGTTTGTCCACCTTGTCCCCTCGAAATACGTTTGTTTGTACCGTTACAGGTTGTCGTCATGTCCACTCTACGGTTGACCTGCAGCAACAACGATACTCACTACCACGCTGAACGTCAACATGTAAACCTTAGCCCTATCCTCTCCTTCATTTTTTTGTTATCCTTAACCTCGGCCAAACCGCGAGTTTTACGGTTCCCCAAAACTAATATAGATTATTAAGAAGCAATTATGAATTTGTAAAAAAAATCAATTGAATTCGGCTCCGTTATGCCTAGTTGCGCTTGAGCCTGTTAAATAAACGTTTAAGTAAAAAAAACATAGGAACCACTTATGAAAATTCGCCACAAGAAATCAGGTTGAAATTCATAAATTTGCCTTATGAAACCAGAATTTGAAAACAAAAAACGTTTACGCGGCAACCTGGAATCGAATCAAGAACCTTGCGATCGATAGGCCTGAGTGTACACCACACGCCTATCGATGCCTTGATAAGGAGTGATGCTAAAACGATACATAAAGCGTTCGTATTGCAATAATCGTTTCACCTTTCATGAGGCAAAATGTTTGAAATTCGATAGTCCAGTTCGCTGCGTGTTTTTTTTTTGTTTTTTACAAGGGGGAAATCTGCAAACAGATCCCCTGAGAAGATAACTCAGGGAATGCGGGGATGACGCACCAACGACGACCCGCTAAAACCAGCCTATGCACTGTGCATGAGCAATTCATTTAGAATTGCTCAAGTGGTGAACAGTGCATCGACATGACCCTTGGACTCAGACCCTCATCTCCCCGGAACCACCTTACGGTATTTCTTCGGGAAGGGACCAGTGCATATAGCACAACACGTGTAGCAGAAGTAGCCTAGGCAAACTGCTTCTCCTAGCCGACTTAAACAATGTTACAAGGGACCAGCCTCGGCAGGGCTAATCCTCTGCAGCCAACTCTTGGTCGGCGCGCCATAGACGCTGCAATTCTAACATAATGTGAGTGACAGCCGTAGTTACTGCATTCCAGCACTCGGCATCCGCACACATTCTCTCTATAATATTGTCGGGGGACGTGTCCCCTCCGCATGTAGTGAGCATGCGACCTCTCACAACAATGAAACGGGGGCAATCGAACACGACATGCTCCGCTGTTTCCTCTACACCAGCACAATTGGGGCACGCAGGAGATTCTGAGTGCCCGAACCTATGCAGGTACTGTCTATAGCAACCATGTCCTGACAGAAACTGCGTCAGGTGGAAGTTCACTTCCCCATGGCTTCTACCATACCAATCTGACACATTTGGTATTAGTCGATGGGTCCATCTACCCTTAGTGGAGTTATCCCATTCCTGCTGCCAGCTTCTGAGCGTTTCCTCTTTACACGTGTCGCGGACTCCTCTGGTACCCCTTTGGTTGAAGCATTGAACATCTTCCTTGATGATGAGCCCGATGGGCGTCATCCCGGCTATGATGCACACGGCCCCTTTAGATACCGTCCGGTATGCACTTGCTACTCTTAAGCACATTATCCTGTACGTGCTTTCCAACCGCTTTAGGTTTCTTCTCGTTATAAGCGCTTTTGACCAGATTGGTCCTCCATACCTTAGTATGGATAGCGCCACGCTTGCCAGCAGCTTGCGTTTGCTGGCAATTACAGCAGAGCTGTTAGACATCATCCTCGAAAGCGCCGCTATAGCCGTAGATGCCCTTTTACAGGCATATTCAACGTGGCTAGCGAAGCTCAGCTTGTCATCAATCATTACCCCAAGATGCCTAAGGGATCGTTTGGACTCTATGGTGCAATCACCTACCGAGATAAGCGCCCGTTGCTCGGACTTGCGGTTGTTGACCACCACCACCTCAGTCTTGTGACGGGCCAGTCCTAGTTTCCTAGACTTCATCCATTCCTCAACCAGGGAAATAGAGTGCGCTGCTGTCAACTCTACTTCCTCCATCGATTCACCATAGACCACTAGGGTGATATCGTCGGCGAAGCCAACAATCTTAACACCCGTCGGAAGGGGCAGCCTCAGTACGTCATCGTACATCGCATTCCATAACAGCGGGCCCAGGATTGAACCTTGAGGTACTCCCGCGGTAATTCGAACGCTTTTCTGCCCCTCCTCTGTGTCATACAGTAGAATCCTACCATCAAAATAGCTTTCTAGAAGCTTACACAACTGCACCGGTACCTTGAGGCGGTGAAGCGCGTGTGCTATTGCTTCCCAGCTTGCGCTGTTGAACGCATTCTTCACATCCAGAGTGACAACCGCGCAGTAACGGATGCCGCTCCTTTTATGCTCGATTGCCACCTCAGCTGTTTGAACGACCGACTGGATGGCGTCCAGAGTAGATTTACCTTTTCTGAATCCAAACTGGTTGTTGGACAGGCCGTCCGCACTCTCCGTATACGGTACTAGTCTGTTGAGAATCAACCTCTCCAATAACTTGCCCGTCGTATCTAGTAGACAGATAGGTCTATACGCCGACGGGTCACCTGGTGGTTTCCCCGCCTTTGGTAGTAGCACCAATTTCTGTCGCTTCCATACATCCGGGAAGATTCCTTGATCAATGCAGCGTTGCATCGTGGTTCTGAACATGTCCGGATCCGTGTTCACTGCCGCTTTTAAGGCAACATTCGGGATACCATCGGGTCCCGGTGCCTTGTTTGACGCGAATGATTTCACGACTTCTGCCAGCTCTTCGTTCGTCACTCTCGCCACTTCTTCTTCTTCATCTGCCGCATACGGCGCTGGGGGCCATGGGCTTATGGGATGGTGCGGGAAAAGTACATCGATTATCGATCGCAGCAACTCGGGCGATTTCTCTTGGGGCGCTATGGCTCCTTTGGTCTTAGCCATTACCACTCTGTAGGCGTCACCCCATGGACTAGAATTGGCACTCTCGCATAGGCTTTCAAAGCATGCCCGTTTCCGACTCTTGATTTCCTTTTTGAGAGCCAACTTTGCCTCTCTGAATGCTGCACCGCGTTCCTCTCTTTATGCTTCTGTGCGTGCGCGTTGCATTCTTCGTCTAGCCCGAAGGCAGATTGCTCGAAGATTTGCAATTGATTCGCACCACCAATACACCGGCGGCCTGTTCTCTCTAGGAGGGGCTTTTCTCGGCATGGAAGCATCACACGCTCGTGATATCACAGCAACTAGCTCTTCACCGTTTAGGTCCAGAGTGTTCCGTTCGCGCCTCAGGGCTTCAGTGAATACTTCGCCGTCGAAGCGCGCTGTTTTCCATCCTCGGGCTTGGGTCGAGTTACATCGCGCTGCCTTCCGCCCGCCTGGTATTATACTATAGCGAATCGATTGATGATCGCTATGAGTATAACCGTCATCAACGCGCCAGTTCATGGTACCTAAAAGGTTAGGACTACAAAACGTCACGTCGATAATCGATTCTGCACCATTTCTGCGGAAGGTACTCACTGTACCCACATTTGCCAGCTCTACATTTAAAGCGGCCAGGGATTCCAGCAATAGTTGGCCTCTTTGATTGGTGCAGCGGCTACCCCACTCCACTGCCCATGCATTAAAGTCGCCAGCTATCACTACTGGCTGCCGATTAGCTAGTTCGGCTATCATCCTGTCGACCATGTGGGAAAATTCCTCAATCGACCACCTTGGGGGCGCGTAACAACTGCAATAGAACACGCCGTTGATTTTTGCTATCGCAAAACCGTCATTTGAGCTAGAGACTACTTCTTGGATTGGGTATCGTCCTGTCGTCCCTATAGCTGCTAACTGTTGAGACCTATCCGCCACCCAGTTCCCGTTGTTGGCTGGTATGCGGTATGGGTCCGATAATAACACCACGTCAGTCTTGGTTTCCGAGACTGACTGCCAAAGCAGCTGCTGGGCTGCATCACAGTGGTTTAAATTTAACTGTGTTCGCTGCGTGTAGGCCTATTCAAATGACGTATCAAATCAGCTGATCGTGAAGCACTTTGACATTTCTTCTATGAAAATGACAGGCCCGTGTTAGCACCGGTCCTCCACCGATGTAAACAAATGCATAGATGGATCTGTCACATGAAAAGGCCTATGGATCAATGCACGAGTTCACTAATTTGACGTTTGAGCGGTGCCGAATTCACTCGTTGCCATGGTCACATAAATAACACGGCACCGCTCAAACGTCAGATAGTGAACTCGTGCACTGATCCATAGACCGATGCACGAGTTCACTATCTGACGTTTGAGCGGTGCCGTGTTATTTATGTGGCCAAAGTAACAAGTGAATTTGGCACCGCTCAAACGTCAAATAGTTATCTCGTGCATTGGTCCATGGACCGATGCACGAGTTCACGAATTTGACGTTTGAGCGGTGCCGAATTCACTTGTTGCCATGGAAACATATATAGCACGGCACCGCTAAAACGTCAAATAGTGAACCCGTGCATAGGTCCATAGTGAACCCGTGCATAGGACCATGGACCTATGAACGGGTTCATTATTTGACGTTTTAGCGGTGCCGTGTTATTTATGTGGCCATGGAAACCAGTGAAGGGACCGATGCACGAGTTCACTAATTTGACGTTTAACCGGTGCCAAATTCACTCGTTACCATGAGCGCAGTTGTTAATTACACCTATCGTTTGTCTGGTGAGTTGCACGCTTACTGTCAATGATGATGTCACGCTACACGATAAGTGTTCATCTGCAACAACCAGACAGCTCACCAATCCACCGCGAGGTGGATCGTGCTGAGTTGTTGAGTTGAAGGAGAGCGAAAGAAGGAAGGCACAAAAGTCTGTTTGACAGCTCTGCAGAAAGCGCGTGCGCACGGACAGAGCGCGTGCGCACGGATAGAGCGCCAGTTCGGCTCGATTTGCAATGATCGGTTATTATTATTATTTTTTCGCTATTGGATATTCTATGGTTTGGTTGATCGATGTTAAAGTTTGTTTTAAAAGCAGCTCCACTTATTTTGAAACATATTGCCGTGTACAATAGTAGACAACACAACTAATTTAATTAAAATAATTTGAAATTATAATTAGTACATATACAAAAGGGTTGGGGCCCAGATAGCCGTAGCGGTAAACGCGCAGCTATTCAGCAAGACCAAGCTGAGGGTCGTGGGTTCGAATCCCACCGGTCGAGGATCTTTTCGGGTTGGAAATTTTCTCGACTTCCCAGGGCATAGAGTAC
The DNA here is from genome assembly GCF_002204515.2 of Aedes aegypti. Taxonomy (NCBI): domain Eukaryota; kingdom Metazoa; phylum Arthropoda; class Insecta; order Diptera; family Culicidae; genus Aedes; species Aedes aegypti. The sequence goes on along the minus strand of NC_035107.1, from coordinate 213,347,450 downwards.
CTTCGTACCTGCCACACGATATACGCATGCAAAAATGGTCATTGGCACAGTAAGCTCTCAGTTAATAACTGTGGAAGTGCTCATAAGAACACTAAGCTGAGGAGCAGGCTCTATCCCAGTGGGGACGTAATGCCAGAAAGAAGAAGAAGAACAAAAGGGGAAGAACGTTTAGGCTGGTTGTGCATTACGATAAAATCTCTTAACATAAGCAATGCTTGTTGTTTGTTCTTGTGGAAGGATCAACATGTTCGACTTAACGAATCTTATTTTAAATATCGAATAACACCACATGCAATTTAACAAAAAGGATGTGATTACAATAGACTTTTGATATTTTCAATTCTGAACCACCGCAAAAAAAATATTGGGAATCAAAATTCTCCTGAGAGGGATGATGTGGGGGAGGCTCATTCTAATTAATATTGTCGTTCAATTATGGGGATAAATTAAAATTGTTATTGTTCTATACATACTTATTTATTATAATTACCTGTAAATATTGATACAGCACAATTCAAGTATTTAAATATCAAATAGCAAACATAGATATGGTCGGTGTTCAGACAGACTGAACCAAGTGTTTTTTTTTTCAATCGAGTAAGAAAAATGTACCCCAAACATGTGAAACATCAAAATATTATAGATATTTACTGTAATAATGGAACTTATCTATTTGATGATACATTTGTATCAAAATAACATGGAAGATTTAAAATTGATGGAGTTCTTTACGTATCCTTAGAGCTCCAAAATTCATCTAGTCTGGTCTGTCTAAACACCGACCATATGATTCTCAAAAACTCATGAGAATGGTATTTTACTCTTTGAACTGTTACTTAATTTGGATGTGTTTAAAAGATTTATAAATTTAATTTATTATTGATGTTACGAGCTATGTCTGTAGTTAAACTTAATGCTACACAAGAAATATATTTGAATCAAAGTATTTTTATATATAAATCATATGAAAAAAAAAATGTTCCAGAAAGTACTCTAGAATTCTTTGGGAGCGTCTCCCGGGATTCTTCCTTAAATCATTCATGAATCCTTCAAATCCTCTCTGGGATTGTTCTGCTGAAAATCTTGAGATTATTTCTGAATTTTCTTCCAGATATCGCTTTGGGATTCATCCAAAATAAAACGTTACCATTCCGGTATTACTTCTGAGATTCTTTCGGATATCCCATTGCGATTATTCTGGACATCTTTTTGGATTTTTTTGCAGAACTCTGTATGTGATTTTGCGTTTATCTCCTTAAGGATTACTTTTGAAATCCAGGAAATTAAATTCTTTGAAATTCTTGAAAATTGTTTTCGAAATACTATGGAAGATTTTACCATAAATCCTGATGCAATCCATTTGGATATTTAAAGAGGATTTTATCAAAAAATGTACGACTCTACTAGAAATTCTTCGAGAATTCCTCCGAAAATAACTCTAGATTTTTATCCGGAAATACTTCTGGTATTCTTATGAGAATGCCTCTGGTATTCTTCCAAAAATGACTTGAGATGCTTTCGGAAATCTTTCTGAAATTCTTCAAGAAATTCCACTGAGATTTTTACGCCAATATCTTTGAAATACTCCTGGGACTCTTTCAAAAATCCTGTTGGAGTTTTTTTCGGATATCTTTCTATTCTAAATTTTTCAATAAATTTTGCTGGGATTGTGCTGTAAAACCTGCTAAGATTCATCCAAAAATACGACTGTCATTCTTCCGGATATCATTCAAGAATTCCACCGGAAGTTTTCGTGAGATTCAACCGTAAATCGTTCTGGTATTTTTCAGAAATTCCATTGAGATTCTTAAAAATATCCTTCTGAAAAAATTCTGAGAATTGTTTTGGGATTATAGAAGGATTTCCAGAAGAATTCCAAGGCGATTCACAGAAACATCACTTCTGTATGAAGGATTATCGTTAATATCTGAAATAATCCCATGAGAATTCTAAATCCAAATTACAGTGATATTCAAAAGAATCCCAGAAGTTATTTCGCCAGAATCCCTGAAAGATTTAAAGGATATTCACAGACATCCAGAAGATTTCATGAATATTTTCCAGAATAATTCCGATGTCCAGATGAACTGCAGAAAGATTCATGGAATAATTTCAAACGGGATTTTCGGAATCATTTGAAAGTAACTTTTAGAAGATCCTCAGAAAAAGAAATCAGTAATCAAAGTAATCGAAAAAATCTCATTATTTCAAGCAATGCTCGTTGGTTCATGTCGAAGGATCAACATGTTCGGCTTAACGAATCTTATTTTAAATATTGAATGACACCACATACAATTAAACTAGTATGTGATTACAATTCTGAATCACCGCAAAAAAAAAAATTTAGAATCATAATCCTTCTGAGAGGGATGATGTGGTGGATGCACATTCTAATTAAAATTGTCGTTCAATTATGGCGATAAATTAAAATTGTTATTGTTCCATAAATACTTGTTTATTATAATTACTTGTAAATATTGATACAGCATATAAAAAGACATTGGTCCAGAAATTACTCCAGAATTCTATGGAATTTCCCTCCTGGGATTCTTCCTTAAATCACTTATGAATCCTTTAAAACCTCTCTGGGATTGTTCTGGAAATCTAAAGATTATTTCTGATTTTTCTCTAAGTTCTTCTGGAAATCACAGAATACTTACAGATATCGCTTTTGAACTCATCTAAAAAAATCGTTAGCATTCCGGTACTATATCTGAGATTCTTTCGGATATCCTTTGTGATTCAAATAATGGAAATCAAATTCGAATCGAAATTCTCGAAGATTCTTTCGGAAATTCAATGGAAGATTCTAACAAAAATCCTGATGCAATTCTTCTGGATATTTTTAGAGGATTTTGCCAAAAAATGTACTACGACTCTACTACAAATTCGTCGAGAATTCCTCCGAAAATAACTCTGGCCTTTTTCCGGAAATACTTCTGGGATTATTATGAGAATACCTCTGGTATTCTTCCGGAAATCACCTGAGATGCTTTCGGAATCCCTTTAGAATACTTTCGATGATGCTTCCGAAAATCTTTCTGAAATTATTCTAGAAATGCCACTGAGATTTTTACGTCCATATTCTTGAAATTTGTATGGGACTCTTCCAAAAATCCAGTAGGAAATCTTCCAGATATCTTTCTAGCATTCTTTCGGGAAGCCTTCTGGGATAGTTTCGAAAATCTTTCTGAGGATCCTTCAAATCCTTCTGTTAAGGATTCTTGCAGAAACTCTTCTACCTCTAGACTCTGGGAGTTTCCTGAATTTTTCAAGAAAACTGTTATTATTTCGACTATCTCTCTAGGATTCTTTCGGAAATTCTTCTACAATACCCCCAGATTTCTTTCTGTTATCCTGCTGGAGGACTTCAAAACATCTTTCAAAGATTCTTCCAGAAATTTTACTGGAATTTTTCAAGAAATTCTGCTGGGATTCTTCCGTAAAACCTGCCGAAATTCATCCGGAAAAACGATTGGAATTCTGCTTGAATGATAAGCATTCAAGAATTCCACCGGAAGTTTTTGTGGGATTGAACCGTAAATTGTCCTGGTATTTTGTTTAAATATATTGAGATTCTTAGGGAAAAATATACAGGATTCTTAAAAATATCCTTCTGGAAATTGCTTTGGAATTAAAGGAGGATTTCCGGAAGAATCCCAGGTCGATTTACAGAAGAACCACAGAGAAATCACTAAAATATTATCAGGGAGATTTCTAAAGGAATTATTTTAAGGATTCTCGTATATTCCTGAAACAATCTCAGGAGAATTTCAAATGGATTTTGAATGTTTTTTACAGTGATGTCCAAAAGAATCCCAGAAGTTATTTCGCAAGAACCCCTGAAGATTCAATGAAAAGTCACAGACATCCAGACGATTTCATGAATATTTTCCAGAATAATTACGATGTCCAGAAGAGCTCCAGAAAAATTTACGGAATAATTTCAAATTGAATTTCCAGAACCATTTAAAAGTCACTTTCAAAAGATGCTCAGAAAAAGAAATCAGTAATCAAAGAATCTCATAGGTATTTTTTTAAAGTCCCAGTGACTGTCCGGTAGTTTTCTAGGAGGATTTCCATTTGAAGTAAAGAGGGATTTTCAGAAAATTCTGCCAAGGATTTAAGAAAATTTTCAAGGAAAATCAATGATAAATCACGAAAAAAATCGAAACACTTCCTTATGAATTTCCAGAAGAATCACAGTTTTTTTTTCTCAAAAAATCTTAGAAAAAAATTCTAAAGAATCACGAAGGAATTTTCGGAATAATTCTGGATATACAAAATTATCTCAGGCAGAAACAATAAAATCAATAGCAATAAATCTGTAAGAATATAAGGAGGATTTACAAACAATTACAGAGGAATTTTCGGATGATTTCCATAAATGAAGATTTAAAAAAATCCCCGTCATCTGGAAGATTCTTAGCAGGATTTTCGGAAGTATTCCACAGGGATTTCTGGGAGAATTCCATTGGGATTTACAAAAGAATTCCAGAGGAATTTCCGAAAGAATCCCAAGAATTTGCACGGAAGAAAGTGAAGTGAAATAATAGATTTTTTTGATTATAGTCTCAGGCGTCTTTCCGAGAGTATTCTAGAATAATAGGTATAATCTAAGACATTTTTCGAAAAGAATCTCAAAGGGATTTTGAAGAACTTTCAAAGAGTTTCACGGAAGAAATACTGAAGAATTACGAGGAAAATATCAGAATTTAAATAATAATTTCGTTTATATTTCCAGAAGAAATCCCGAGAAATTTTGTGAGAATTCCCGAACCCAGATTTTTAAAATAGATCCCATTACACTGGAAAGCAATCATTAAATCATTTTCGGCAGAATTCCAGAATTTTACGGCAGAATTCCAGAATTTTACAGCAGAATCCTGAAAGGATTTCCATAATAATCAAAGATGGGTTTCTGGGATAGTCCAATAGGAAGTCCCAAGGAGGTTATTGGAAAAATCAGAGCGATCAAAGAAATAACTACATATAACAATTTCAGAAGGGTTTCTGAAAGAATCTCAGTGAATTTTCAAGATGTCCTCTAGCAACATAACTAATATATACTAATATTTACAACTCAATACTTAATTATAAATTGCGTTAAGGTGATTATAGAACAAAGCCACACCTCAAATTTTCAAAAGCACAAGACTTGAGAACCAAACAGCTCTCACCGTTGAAAATTTATCCCATTAGTCACCAACAGCAAGCAAGCAGATTGATTGGTATTCAACGCAAACTGTTGTTTGATTCTCCAGTCTTGTGCCCTTGTTTGGCTTCGTTTTATAATCACCTTAAGCTGAGTGTACGCCATCCAGTTTGGGGGCGGATTGACGGTATCGAAGTGGATTAAAAACAATTATAGGAGAACGTGTGGAAAATACATATGAACTGCGCAGAATACATCAGACCGATTTAGCATTGCTGCGCACTTCTAAAAGCATTTTATTTTTATTAAAATGTTTGATAATAGTAGAACGACAATGATCATCAGTTGATTTTCCGCTACTGTTTTTTTTTTTAAATCACAATTGTTATTTCTTTCCGTGCACGCGCTCGGTAAATGAATCTGGCCATGGTGCAACAACCGCGCTACATTCGATGAATCCTATGCGACAAAAATTGTCGGCGCTATCCGTCAAATTCGCTCACCAAAGCTATTTTGGTGACTTTAACATCACAGCTAAAGCTATTTTGGTGACTTTAACATCACAGCTATGGTCACATAAATAACACGGCACCGCTCAAACGTCAGATAGTGAACTCGTGCATCGGTCCATTCGGCACCGCTCAAACGTCAAATTAGTGAACCCGTGCATAGGTCCATTGTACATTAATGATTTATTTCATTCACTGAATGGTACGTTCCGGGCGAGGCTTGGGCCCATTCACAAATTTCAAAACGCTTGGAGTGGGTGGGTGTCCGAACGTTGTTACGGCTCATACGAAAATTGTAGAGTATCAAAACAAAAAGCGTCACAAGAGGGTTGGTGGGTGTCTAAAATGGCTAATTTAAGCGTTATGAAATATATGAACAAGCCCCTTCATTATTTTGATAAAATGTTAGTTGAAGCCTTTTGCCCCTGAGAATCCCCATAGGCCAGGAGAAGTGGATGAACTTGTCATTCATTTTTCTGTCAAATCTCATACAAAATCTACTTTTTCTTTGACATAAATTCACTCTAGGTGAACCACTTCCCCTGGCCTATTCCTTTCAGACACTTCTGGTAATTTAAATTCATTTTGAACTTGTGCTTCATCTAACAGGTAGTTCACTAATGAATTTAATTTTGCAAGCAAACTGTCAAAACGTTTTGTTGACATCTTTCGCTGGAGACGCGTTTGTTTCTTTCGTAAATTATTTTTCTCCGAAAATTGCGTGAAATACGTACCTAAAATCGTTGAATTTCATTCCAGTTGGTAAGTGGCTTATAAATATTTTACAGAATATGAGTACCCAATAAAATAACCCATATTTCAACTAAAATTCGCACCCAATTTCAGCTAACCTCAAATCATCCGCCAAAATGACGACGGCTATGCCCATCAACCCGAAGCCGTTCCTAAATGGCCTGACCGGTAAGCCAGTCATCATCAAGCTCAAGTGGGGTCACGAGTACAAAGGATTCCTAGTGTCTGTGGACGGATACATGAACATGCAGCTGGCCAACACCGAAGAGTTCGTCGACGGACAGAACACCGGTCACCTGGGGGAGGTTCTGATCCGGTGTAACAACGTTCTGTACATTCGGGGCATAGACGACGATGACGAGGAAGGCGAAATGAGGGACTAGTAGAGTGTACAAAAGTGAAGCAACTTTAGGTTTAAGGTAACTTACGTGAGTAATAAACCGGAGAAGGAATTTCGGATGATCGAATTGAACATTGGGTTAATTTATATCACAAAAAATATTCTTTTGTTTCCTCTAGAATCGGTACAAAATCGACGTCTTTGATGAAGGTGTTTGTACAGATGCAGAAACGTTTAACAAATAGGTATATTCTAATATCTAGCTGAATCAACAGTTAGTTAGGGGGTTTCATCCTCGGCGGTTGCCAGCGCGTGACGGCTTTGTCCCTTGGGTATCAGTTCATCCTTCCGTACCGAACACCTGGAAAGGAACGTGACATGGAGTGGGAAGATTGACTTCCGGAGAAACACACATGCACATTCAGAGCGGTAATGATTAACGACAACACAATTGACAATGAGTTAATGAGTGATTAATGATTAAATTCAATTTGATCATGATTAACCTTCTTTCTGTCTGTGCCGGAAAAAAGTTACGTTGTCTGTTTCTTGGGGTCAAACATGATTGATTATTCCGAGTGATCCCTCAATTGCTTGTCACTTTCCTTATAGCAAATTTTCTACACAACTCCCTTCATGGGAAGATTGGACGTCTGGCTATTTGCAAAGGAATATGTCAGATAATCTGCCTGCTTTAAAAGCTCATGCTTCGGCCAATTCAGGGTCTAAGCTTGTTATCGCATGTCGAACTCAATTTGAGGAATTGCATTTAGTGAACTCTGTAAACCTTGTATGGGTCCTGGCTATTCTTCCATTGCTGGGAATAAAGTGAATAATGAACTAGCTCGCATTGGAGCATCGCATTACTTCATATGCCTTCAGGCAGCTATTCCAATTTCTATGAGCTGGGTGAAGATTCAGGAATTCTTGGGCGGCAACTCAGCACACGCAAAGCCACCAAAGGTGGCTAAGTATTTAACAAAACTGTCAATTGCAGTCTATTGGTTACAACCTTGACCGGCCACTGTCGACTCAACTATCACATGGGAGCAATTCTCGCTGAAACCAGGCCGCCATCGGCACCCATCGGTAGAATTCCAATTTTATGTCACTGATCGCCAGTTTTCGATAAAACTTAAGGGTGGTTCTTTCGGTTTTTTTTTTCAAATTGGTGGACCCCTCGTACACCAGCTAGCTGAACAGTTTGCGAAAAAGCCCATTTATTGATAAATATAGGGTATTTCTTCACGTGATATGTCTCATATTTCGCTTGGAACACAGCAAACTTAGTGGCATCGTATAGAGAAAGGGTATAGCTTTCATTTAGAGTTAAACAAATTTTGGCGGCAATTTTGAATTTGACCGCCATCTTGAATTTTGTTAGAAAAATCGTTTTTTCACCATTAGCGCACGTTTTGAATTCTGAGATCACCATCAGAAAGCTGAGGAAAAATTGCGTAAGATAGGCTACAGAAACTAGGTGAGCAATGGAATTAACCCTATGAAATGTACGATTTTATAAATCATGTTCTACGATTTTGACGTATATGGCGAGTGCAATCAATGCAAACATTATCTTTTGACCAACAAAGAAACAAGTTTCCAATCGTTGGTGTTTTAAAAGACACGGACACCGTCTTCAGCCATTTAGCTGCACAGACTGTAACTTAACACTTGACAACGGACAAGCATGCTCCAGTGGCACAGCCGAGAAACATTCGTGACGAAAAGTTTCAATGGCTGCAGCGGGAATTGAACCCACACCCCATGACACGGTGCGCTTAAATGCCTGACGACACTAACCGCACGGCCACGAGGCCCACATTGTTTATTCGAGTCAAGTGAAGAATAAGAGTATTATTTTCAGCGAAAAAATCTGGCGGCCATCTTAGATTTTAACGCCATTTTGGTTTTAAGCTGAGAGAGACTCGCGAAGAGGAAAAATATCAACGTCATATGCAGCCCAGATTCCGCTGTCACGAAACGTCAAATGCAGCCCGCCGTGAAAAAGTGAAAAGTATAGGCCAGGGGAAGTGGTTCACCTAGAGTGAATTTATGTCAAAGAAAAAGTAGATTTTGTATGAGATTTGACAGAAAAATGAATGACAAGTTCATCCACTTCTCCTGGCCTATGGACCGATGCACGAGTTCATTATTTTGACGTTTTAGCGGTGCCGAATTCACTGGTTGCTATGGTAGCATAAATAACACGGCACCGCTAAAACGTCAAATAATGAACCCGTGCATTGGTCCATTGTATTTAAAATATATCTCGATTACTTTTTCAAATCGACGTAAGTAACTTTCATACACTGAAACAAGCGTTGCAGTAATGAGAACCATGAACGTGTTTTAAAATTTACTATTCCAACCACGATTGAGCAATAATGAACGCTTTTTATTTGCGTTTTGTTCCCTCTCAATCCAACCGCGTGGATAGCCGAGCGGCTAGCGTTCGCGCTTGACAATCGCCAGATCCTCTGTTCGATTCTGGTCTGCTGCAAGTTTTTAACCACGACATAGTAATTTTTACTATACAAATGGTGCCATGGTAAAATTGAATGCACAAAAAATTCTAAATAAATGCGAATTCAGTCTGCACAAATCAAGTGGCGTTGTATATTTAATTTAACCCTCTGATATAGTATTTTCAACCGCAACGCTGTTCTCAGTGTAAGGTTTTGAGAAAATTAATTAAGAAGAATCACAACAGGTCTTCTAAAACCGTTTTAAAATTAATCACCTCTTTAACATTTTTTCGCCGTGTACATCGCTTAAATTTTGCATACAATCAGCTCGCGTTCAAAAACTAGGTAGTTTTTATTATTTCCCACAAAAATAATTAGAACAAAATGATAAGCCGTTTCATTCAACTACTTTCGACGTTTTTCTACCAGTGTAAAATCGGCTTAAGTAGTGTTTTGTTTCGATTCGTGGTTAAGTCACTTTGTCTCTCCATACAACGTAGCGGTGAAAGTAGCGGTTGGGTTGCGAAAATTGAAGTTCTTACTTACGCCGTTTTGTAATTCCGGAATTAAACGTTCTAAATGTGAAAAATTTAGTTGGGTGAGAGCGGAACTTGTGGAATTTCATCTGCGAAACACGTAGGATCGATAAAGTCAGTTTGTTCACTTTTCTGACTTGAGACTATTTGAATAAGTTTTCGAGATATAATTATTAAAAACCTCAATCAGTGAAGCAGTTTTTGCAAAGATGCTTATAAATCTAAACACAAGACTAGTTATTTGTAATGTCTGCTACGCATGCTGACATGGAATTTCACTCAAAATGCCGTTTATGCTTCGGTGTAATTCAAACGCAATAGTTTTTTGCTGCGGTGGTCATGCGAGAGCTTGAACGGCTTGCTCAAGATTGATGTAAATAATGAGGGGAACAAGAAAAAAACTCAGCAATCGCAGAAAAAGAAGACCGTCTCCGCGAGTCTCGTCTCAGGTTTTAAGTAGTAGAATGAGTTTTGACCTTGTAAGCACTCAGCGTATCGAATTTAGCCTCTAAATAAAAACAATAAAACAAGGTTACGTATACTCTTCTTCTTATTCTTTATTTTCTTGACGTTACGTCCCTACCGGAACCGAGCCTGATATTCAGTTTTATTAGTTATGAATGCAGGTTATTAAATATGAATTTTCTTCGATTTTTAATAACAGAATAATTCTTCAACATATTTTTGTATTCAGTAATAATGAATACACAAATTTAATAAATAAAAACCGTCCAAAAACATTGATTGAAATAAGCAAACATTTTTTACCATATGCATTTTTGTCATTGAATGAAGTTTATAAATTGTAAGTATTGTGGTAATATCTGTAGTTTTAACGTAAAACATTGCTAAAAGCGCATTTATTAAAAATCTAGATCTAAATTTTTTAAGCAAAAAAAAATTTTCTGAACCATAAAGTATTGTTTTTACTACCGCCCAACATACATGTGAAAAATAGCGCTATTGAAATATGGGAAGCAGGCTTTGTTCTAATGTGGACGTAATGCCGAAACGCAGGTGTATTATTTTGAGGTTGGAAAATCTGGTGGCCATCTTGGATTTAGACGCCATCTTAGTTTTTATCAGTTGAATGATTTTTTACCATCTCAGTTAATTGAATTATAAGGCTTCCCTTTAACCCTTTGGGGCCTAATTTTTTCCAAGAACTATTATACAGTTTTTTGAACGCCTTTCAATAGTTTTGGTGCTCAAAATGCTAAACATAACAAGAAAAGATGACAAATATTTTTTGGGAGGTGCTAGGTCTTCCAAACTGCTCTTGAGTTCATAACTTGAAGTCTATGCTTGTAATAACAACCTTGTTCATCATACAAAGTGATGAACTGTAATCTACCGTATATTCTGAACCCTCTGAGTGTTCAGCAAATATTATCAGATCATTTCGAATGTTCTAGATTATCTAACTTGTCGGGATGTTCAGTACATAAGATCTACAACTCGATGAGAGTCAGGATTTAGTGGTAATAAATTAAGAATCACGAAACGAAGCACTTCCGAAACATGGTGTATTCGACAAAGTTTCCAGTCATAATTAGCGACATCTATTAGGAAGCATCCATAAATTATGTCACGTAAAAATATACTATTTTCAACCCCCCTGCTTTTCACCTTTTGTTTGAGAACAATTTGTGAAAACGTCAGTAGAGTCTAAATGCGTAAACGAATAGAAACACGTTTTGAATATGTGTTTGTCGACGAATCTTCTTCTTTTTTCTTGGCATATCGTTCCCACTGGGAGGAAGCTGGCTTCTCAGCTTAGTGTTAGTTTAGCACTTCCACATTTATTACCTGAGATCTTTCTCAGCTAATGACCTTTTTGCATGGATATATCGTGTGGCAGGCATGCGCCCATACTCTGTGCCCAAGGAAGTCAAGACTCTTTCCTTTACGAAAAGATCCGGTAATCGTCATACAAATCTCGAGCTCTACTTCTTTTTTGCAATCGTGCAACATGACTATCCGTGTAGAGGCGTCATTACTGTACTGTCACAGACAAACAGACATAACACTCTTGAGAAGCTCATGGTACATCCGACCGGGAATCGAACCCAGAACCCTCAGCATGGTCATGATGAATACCCGCGTCTTTACAGCTTCGGCTATGGGGGCCCTATATAACCTGGTAGATTATATAACTGAACTCTATTTAGCGAAAAAAAAAACACTGCCACAAGGGCAGATTTGAAGTTCTGAGCTCCAGGATAGTTTGGAAAAGCTTTTGAGGTTCTCAGAGGTCAATAGATTCCGTTTGAGTTGAAAATATTATTATTTGCAGCGTTGCCAGATCTACGGAAATTTCCGTAGATCTACGGAATTGAGCACTTTCTACGGATCCCTAAGATAATTCTACGGAAAATGTATATTTTCTACCGAAAGCTACGGAAATTCTCATTATTCTACGGTAATTTACGTATTTTTCCAACAGAAATCTACGGAATTGCAATGTCGGGGATCTCTCCCCCCCCCCCCCCCGCTTATAACTTTTCGTCTACGGAATGATTTCCAAAGAAATCTGGCATCGCTGATTATTTCTAGCGCAAGCAACTACTGCTGTAAATTTCGAGAATTGAGCTTCGGGATAGTCTGAACGTCGTAGAATATCCCAGGACATGAAAAGGCAAGTAAAGCAGCGTTTTTCTTGACATAATAGGTATGTATTACCAAGTACGAACATCAATTGTATTTACAAAAGGCATTTTAAGCTACTTATATACTAATTATTATATTCGTCAGACTTCTGCATGTTCAGGATGTTCTAGGTTGCCAAGTAGGACATTAAGGCATACACCTAAAATTTTTCGCTGACAGGGAAGTATATTTGCAAGGACTTTTCCGAAGACAGTAAATTTTATTCATTGGTTTTTTTATACAGCCATTTTTCGACTGCGGTCATAAATGACCGTGCCGGCCCCAAAGGGAAAACTTTGATCATTTTAGCGAGAAATTGGGTAAATTGGAGGGCCTGGAATATCACCAACGTTCCTTGAAATAGCCAATTGGTCTGTGAGAAGGTTCAATGAACATGGTAGATTATATAACTTCACTCAGTTTAGAAGGAAATATTACTGGAAAAATAGTAGACTTGAAGTTCTGAAGTCCTGGGGAAATTTTGAAAGATCTGCAATACCTCAATCGTTCCTTGAAACAGCATATTGATCCATGAGAAGGTTCAGTAACATAGTAGATTATATAACTTCACTCAGTTTAGAAAGAAAAATTACTGGAACAAGGGAAGACCTGTAGTTCTGAACTCCAGGGTAATTTGGAGGGCCTGGAATACTCCAAACGTTCCTTGAAATATCTTTTTGATTCGTGAGAAAGCTCAGTGAACATTAAATAACTTCATCGTTTAGTAAGAAAAATTACTAGAACAATTGTAGATCTGAATTTCTGAACTCCGGGGTAATCTGGGTGGCCCGGAATACCCCAAACGTTCCTTGAAACAGCTAATTGATCCGTGAGAAAATTCAGTGAACATGTTAGATTTTATAACTTCACTCAGTTTAGCGAGATAAATTACTTGAACAAGTGCAGACCTGAAGCTCTGAACTCCAGGGTAATTTGGAGGGCCTGGAATATCCCAAACGTTCCTTGAAAGAGCTAATTGATCCATGAGATGGTTTAGTGAGCATGTTAGATTATATAACTTCACTCACTTTAGTGAGATAAATTACTGAAACAAATGTAAACCTGAAGTTACGAACACTAGGGTAATTTGGTAAACGTTCCTTGAATTAGCCTATTGATCCGTGACAAGGTTCAGTAAACTTGGTAAGTTATATATCTTTACTCAGTTTAGCAAGAAAAAATACGGAAATAAGTGTAGACCTGAAGTTCTGAACTCCAGGGTAATTCGGAGCACCTATAATATCCCAAACGTTCCTTGAAACAGCCTATTGATGCATGAGAAGGTTAAGTGATTTTATAAATTCACTCAGTTTAGCGAGATAAATTTCTGGAATAAGTGTAGCCCTGAAGTTCTGAACTCCAGGGTAATTTGGAGGGCCCAGAATACTCCAAACGTTCTTTAAAACATCCTATTGATACGTGCGAAAGTTCAGTGAACATGGTAGATTATATAACTTCACCCAGTTTAGCAAGAAATACTACTGGAATAAATGTAGACATGAAATTCAGATTTCCAGGGTAATTTGGAGGGCCTGGAATACCTCAAACGTTTCTTGAAGTAGCCTTTTGATCCGTGACAAGGTTCAGTAAACATTGTAGATTATATAACATTACTCAGTTTAGCGAGAATAACTGCTGGAACAAGTGTAGACCTGAAGTTCTGAACTCCAGGGTAATTTGGAGGGCCTGGAATATCCCAAACGTTCCTTGAAATAGCTCATGAGATTCTCAGAGGTTGGTAGATTCTATTTGAATTTGTAATGTTATTGTTTTTAACCCAAACAATTACTGTTACGGTTGTAGATTTCAAAGAGTGTGCTTCAGGACAGTTTGGACGTCCTAGAACATCCCAGGACATAGCAAAGCAAGTGAAATAGTGTTTTCGTTAAAAGAGTAATTCTGTATTATCTAGCCTGAACATCATTTATGTTCACAAACAGCATTTCACGCTTCGTATGTACTTATAGTTCAATTTTCCAAACTTCAGGATGTTCAGGATGTTCTAGGTTGTCAATTAGGTCATAAAGGCATATACTTCATATTTTTTTCTGATAAAAGAGTATATTTGGGACAACTTTGCCGAAGACAGTATATGCATTTGTTCATTGGTTCTTTTTTTACAGCCTTTTTTGTACTGTGGTCATATACGACCGCGCCGGCCCCAAAGGGTTAATACAGGGTGTCTACTACCTGTAAAAACCTGGAAAACCTGGAATCATCAGGGAATTTTATTCAATCTGGAAAAAACCTGGAATTCTCAGATAATTTCGGACATATTCAGGGAAATTATTTTGCATCTGTAATACAAGGTAGCATATGTACTTTTCGTGACAGAAAATCATTTCAATCATAAAAATTGTCGGCTGCGCCGCTATCAAGACGCTACTACAAATATACAGTCCTCTTTTTTTTAATGATTTTTATTTATCCAACATAAAACATAAACTTAAGATTGGAAAGTTGGTAAAGGCAAGTACAGTTCCCATTTACAGTTGGGTGTCGTTCATGAGCATATGAAACTTGGTGGAAAACAGTCCAAATTTATTTACAAACATGTTTTTCGACTATTCCACGAGTTCTGAAGGAAATTTCAAGGAATGCTTCAGGTATTCTAGTCATCTTTTCTGAAATACCTTTATGAGCTTCTCCAGGGATGCTGACAGCAATTTTTCAAGGGACGCTTAAATGAATTCCTTCACAAATTTTGTCAACAAAATCGTAGAGCACTGCAACATTATTACCTCCAGTAATTTTCACAAAGATTACTCTGAAAAAAATGACAGCGATTCTTCTATGATTTCCTCCAGATGTTTTTCCACTGATTCATACATCGATTTTTTCCAGTTGTTAGTTTTAGGAGATTCACCACATATTCCTTCTTTTCACAAAGGTTCCAAGGTCATTCCATAGTTTCGATATTTTCGCGAGAAATCCTACAATAATCCCTACGCTGGTTTTTCATTTTTCACATGGATTCTTTAAAAAAATCATCCACGATTTAGAAATTGCTCCAAAAAATAACTCAGGCCTTATTCCGATGAAATTCCTCATTAGGATTCACCACAAATTTCTCTCAGAATATCTCCAGCATTTCATCAAAATGTTGTTGCTGTAGTTCAAACATTTATCTAATATTGTTTCAAATAATATTTCCACACTCCGTGGATTCTTTAAAAATTCAAAGTTCCACATAAGTTAGCTATTCTTACAGGTAATTTTCTAATTATTCATACTTAAATTTCTTCAGGGAGTCATTAGCATTTAATCAATAAAATCCTAAGAGAATTTCATTATCAATGTAGGAGTACTTTCAGAGATCCTCGTAGGAATTCATCAAGGCATACTTAGAACTCACATAAAAATTTTCTTTAGATAATCCACGCGAATTGTTATTAACATTTCCTTCTAAATCCTCGACGTTTCCCTGGAGACATAATCTATAAGACGACTAGATTTTTTTTTAGATTTCTTTGGAAAATTAAAAATAAATAACAGGAATTTCTGAATTGATTTTGAATTTTGACGATGCTCTAAACGGGAATGTCGGAGGAAGTCCTAGGGAAATCAATGGATATATTTCTTGAGAACATGGAACATCCTTTGAAAATGTATCCAAAGGTCTTTGGAGGGTTTCTTGATGGTATCACCGAAGTAGTTCCTATGATTATACTCAGAAAAACTCCAGATTGAATTCTTGAAGGTATCAAAAACTAAATCCTTTGAAGAATTTCTTATAAAGTTTTTGAAAATTCACAAACAAATTCCTGAAAAGATCGTTGAGGTAATATGTGAAAAAAATCCACGGTAAAACTAGCAGTAATACTTGTCGTAATGCCAAGGGACTCCGAAAAGTCTTACAAACTTAGAATCATTCTTAGAGATATGAGGAATTAAAATTTCATGACGTGGTTTATGTTTTTTTTTATTCATAATCCACGTATCGTCTTTTTTCGGTTGATTTTTTCAGGTGAGAGGTATCTAAAATTTTTATTTCCATGACTATCAAACGCTACCAGACTCAATTTCTCCAGGATATCATCATGGAAAAAATACAAAATGCCCTCAAAAGAAATTTTGTGGGTGAATCGCTGATATCCATGATTCAGAACCCCATTCTAGGGGAAATGGTTTTTCCCTTAAGTTCGAATAGACTATTTTCTTCATCTGCTTCTGATGATTGAAGGCACTTTCAAATCATTTGAAAAGAATAATTATTTGCTTGTGAAAATCAAATCAAAATCACCTAATTTTTTTTTTGAGCATTTGTAGAATTTGGAATCGTTTTTTTAAGCCTTTAACTTCAAATGAAAGCTATATCCTTTCTCTATACCAGTGACTCCCAAAGTGGGCGAATTCGCCCCCCTGGGGGCGATTTTCAGGCTCAAGGGGGCGAAAATTTGTAAAACATAATTTGGGGGGCGAAAAATCCAGAAATGGGGCGAAAAAGCTAACATGGGAGCATTTGAAAATAATTCCTCATAACCTTTGGAGGGCACACATCTGAAGGTTAAACAATTTCAAACTTAAATATTTCCAGGGCTATTTTACCTTAGTTCCTTATATCTCTAATCATGGTCATTTTAAAATTATTATAGACAACATCATATGGTTGTCAAACACAAAATATTTGTGTTATACATTGAGCTTTTTAAATATTATGTGAGTTATAAGAATGGTCAGCATTTGAGATTTTCACGCGATTTTGCAGATGCCCAATATAAATAAGGGTCTTTTGACGTTAACTACGTCTTACGGCAATATACTGGGTGTCAATTGAAAATCTAAAATGTTGCGACCGTCACGAAATTATGTAAGATTTTGAATGGTAATAACTCAGCCATTTATCGGTAGATTTTCAATATTTTCCCTCCAATCGGTCGGAAATTTATATAACATTTTTCTCAAATGGAGAAAACTTTTGATTTTTGACGATAGACTGTCGAAAATTGGGAAAATGTCGACTCCTTTTTTACGCAACCAAACTCGTTCATATTGTCTTCCACGATTCCTTTGGGTTTGCTAGTGCACTATAAAAGCAGACCAATTTCTGTTTTTCGCGCATTCTTCTTAATTTGACGTTAACTACATCTTACGGCAATATACTGGGTGTCAATTAAAAATCTAAAATGTTGGGACCGTCACGATATTATGTTAGAGTTTGAACTAGGTAGGCTGCAACTATGAAAATCGACTAAAGTTCAAATGCAAAAAATCACTTGGCGTAGTTAACGTCATGCGGTCGTGTCTTGAACACAACCCCCTCTGATTTTTTTGTATGTGAACTTTAAGGTTTGGAAGTTAATATTTCTGGCATCCAGCTTTTTACAAAAAAAAATCTACAGTATCATTTGTGATGTTTTTAATCATTTTTTAAACAAATTTTGGAAAATTTAGCCTACAAAAATCGCGTTCCAGCGATGCCAAAGACAAAAAAATTCTATTTTCAAATATATTTGAAGAAATTTTAGAGATGCGTTGGATTTATACCTCCAGAACGTCCGAAAAATTCGGGTTTTCTTGGTGCTAGAAAAACACCCTTTTCATAAATTGAATTTATAAATGAGTTGAAAAACATTCTGGATTTTCATATAATTTTCAGGGTTTTTGGATTGGATAAAGAAAAGCGTTAGAAACGTCAGGCATTTATTACTCACAATTTCTGAAAACTATTCTAGTAATTTAAAAAATGGCAGATAAATCACAATTCACGGGGTGAGATCTTTCAAAAACGAACAATTGCGAACAGAATCATTGCAGTTCACCAATATATGACATATTCGAGTGAAAATAAATGCGCTTGCTTGGAAAACATTGCATTTGGTTCAGTTTTGGAGAACTTCGCCCCAACTACGCCACAAGGCGCCTATGAATACATTACATTTGTTAAGTTTAAACTGGACCAAACTTTTACCGACTAAATAAGTAGTCTGTAATGTACGCAAGATATTTTTATAATCGATATTATAATTTACAGCCCAGGTTACCGATATTTAAGAAAATATTTTTAAATGTACATAATAGTTATTGTATTATGATTCTTTGGATATGCTAGTCGAAGACATTTTTTGTCCTTATTAAAATGCTTGAATCACATATCAGGGGGCGATTCCAGATTAATATTGGCCTCAAGGGGGCGAAAGTTGAAAAAGTTTGGGAAGCACTGATACGATGCCACTATGTTTGCTATGTGTTCCAAGCGAAATATAAGACATATCACGTGAAGAAATACCCTATATTTATCAAAAAAATGGGCTTTTTTGCACACTGTTTAGCTAGCTAGCGTACGAGGGGTCCACCAATTTGAGAAAACCGAAAGGACCACCCTTAAGTTTTATCGAAAATTAGCGATCAGTGACATAAAATTGGAATTCTAACGATGGGTGCCGATGGCGGCCTGGTTTCAGCGAGAATTGCTCATTGCATCAACAAAAATGCTTTTTGAGTGGATCGCTAGCAAATCTGTTTTAGCTTATAGAAAAAAATATAAAGTAGACTGCATTCATAATTTACAATGATGATTTTATTAAATAGTTCACTCGTTGAAATTGCCCAATTTCGCGCACTTTTAAAACGCTTTTCCATATTCTACGCAGAAGAATGCCTAATTCCGCGCACTCGCGTAACGTTCAAATTACCATTAATTTTAATGTAAGGCAGCATCCATTCATTACGTAGCGCTAAAATTGCAAATGTTCAACCCATCTTCCCTATTATTTTTCTTCTTCTTGGCATTACGTCCCCACTGGGGCAGAGCCTGCTTCTCAGCTTAGTGTTCTTATGAGCACTTCCACGGTTATTAACTGGGAGCTTTCTTTGCCAAAGTTGCCATTTTCGCATTCGTATATCGTGGGGCAGGTACGATGATACTCTATGCCCAGGAAAGTTATTACGAAATGATCCTGGACCGACCGGGAATCAAACCCAGACACCTCTCAGCTAAGGAAGGCCCCAAATAAAGAACTATTGTTTCTAGAAAACTTCTTAGAGAAATTCACGAAGGAATCTCTCGAGTTTTTTTTGGAGATTGGGTGAACTTTTTTAGCAAATCGAGGATAATTTCAAGGAAGATTTAATGAATAATCTTTTAAGAGATATCTGGAAATGTTTGGAGGTATCTCGAAAAACTGTAAAGAGTCTTAAAATAAGTTTCTCCAATAATTCAATAATACTGAAGAAATTTCTTTAAGTAACTCATGAAGAAACGCTCAATAATATCACAGATAATTACAATTCATAAAAAAACAATTCACAAAGAAATCCTTAAAGAGTACCCTTGAAAAAAGTTTCTGGACATAACTCTGGTGGAATTATTGGAAAAATCCACGAGTGTATTATTGGCCCTTATGTATGCATAGGCAATGTTGCTTTTCTAGTTTTGTTAGAAAAATGATTAAACCATTAGTTATTACTGAACAAACTTAGCAATATGAATGATTATGATTGATGATTATTCACCTTAATGTTTTTGTGAATAATGAATGGCTTTATGATTCATCATACTCATTAATCATGATTAATTTTATGATTAATCATTAACGCTCTGACAAACGCATAAAATGCGGATCTGCAGACGAACAGTCGCAACACTAGACAACAAACTTACCGTTCGCGAAGCTTCAGCACCAGATACAGGGCCATGAGCGGGAATGGAGTCATGATGGCAGCCGACACCGGAACAACCGTAGTAAGATCTGCCTCCGGTTGGGGCAGTGCGAATCGCAACAAAAAGATAGCGATACCGGTATTCTGGATTCCGGTTTCAACCGATATGGCCAGCGCATCGGTGGTAGGCAATCGAGCAATCTTGCTCGCAATGTATCCAAAAATGTAACCGATCCACGGTAGGCCCAATCCGGCTACTATAATTTGCCAGGAGAACAATTCGAACAGGTAGAGGTTCGTAACGATAGCGAAGATAACGATGAACAGGATAAGAATAGCGGCCATGGGTTTCAGAATCCGCACCAGGATGCGAGCCGTCCGGGGACTGTAGCGTTGGATCAGCAGACCGATTCCGAGTGGCACAACCAGGCCAATGGCAAAGGAAGCGATATTGCGATAAGGAACTCCCAGGTTACCTTTGCTGAAGATGGTTTTGCCCAGGGTAAAGATCCACAGGGGCATCATGCCAAACGCAGCGAAAGTGCTGATCGTGGTCATGGCCAACGAGAGATTCAGATTTCCTCCAAGCACCACCGTCCAGATATTCGAGGCACCCCCCGCAGGAGAAACTCCCGTGAAGAAGAGTCCCAACTGCAGCTCGTAACTGTCCGGGAATAGGACATGACCCAATCCGTAGCTCAGCAAAGGCATGAACAGGAACTGTGCGAAGAAGCCAATGATCGGTCCGATTGGCTTCCGGGCGATGACCTTGAGCGTGGGAATGTCCAACGCCGCGCCAAAGTTGATGTACAAGATCGAAACCAAAACGGCCACCGATATCGTGAACACCTTGTCGATGACTCGTTCCTCCCGGATGACCGTTACCGGAAGTTTCTCCTTGGACGTTACCGTTTGGTTGTCTTTCCTCCTCAGTTCCACGTACAAATTGGCCGACCCCAGAAACGATCCCGATACGTTGAACTCACCCTCGTAGATCCCGTTATCCTTTATCTCTACCACCGGAATGCTACCCTGCAGCACGGTGGCCACGTGGCTACGTTCACTCTTCAGTTGAATGTCCGGTTGGTCCTGTAGGTCCTCCGCCGTGAATCCGTCCAAGCGAAGGCTTATGTTCCGAACGGTGTTCATATGTAGCTGCAGTGATGCCGGATCATAGTGGGCCGTCCACAGTGAGTCATCCTTCAACCGTCCGAAGCTGCCGGAAGAATCGATGAGGGCCGCTTTGCAGTAGGCCACCAGCTGGAGGACCACCACGGCCAGGAAGACGACGAAACTAAGCAGCGGGCAAGTCATCGTGGTCCCATGTGCGTCCGAACGGCAACTGAAGGTAACACTGAGTGAGCCTTGTCTGTGGGATAGTGTAGAGAAGAAAACGATGAATGGTCAAGGATCTGAATCAACGGCGGTTTCTAAAGCGTGAAGTGGGGTGAATGATAAGTTTACCTTATCGCAGTCACGTAACAGTTGCATGCAAGGAATCAGTAGAAAGGGATGCGATTCTGATAGTTTCAACTATGTGGGCAATGAAAAAGGATAATGACTAATGACTTATCGTTATCACGCGATCTACCGTTGATTAGAAACCCTTGGAGGCGGAATGAGTTACGAAATCGATACTGGTTTGATGTCTGTTGGCGGTGTGGTGTCTATGGTTTGGGGATTATCGATAAGTGTGGCATTGTTTGCACGGTTGTTGAACGTTAGCCAAACAGTTCAACTACCAATTAAACCCATTCGGACAAAGTGGCCCACTTTTCGGTAAATTAACTAAAAGTTCAAGTGTTGCCTGGTGAATTTAGTCTGGGTTTATGATTACTGTGACTCAAATTCATATTTATGGCAAAAGCTATAAATAATAGGTTTTTGTAGACCAACTTTTGGTTTTTGTAGACCAACTTTTAAAAAATTCGGCGGGCGATAAGCTGCGCTTATGTGCATGTCTTTTTTTAGAGACTTGGTCTCATTTATAACGCAAGTCTCTAAAATATCTCTATTTTTCATGGAAGGTCTCTAACTAAAGTACAGTTACCCCACAGTTATGGATAGCACACAGATATGGATCAGAGTTGGCTTAAACGGATAATATCTCATCAAATAGAGTTGCAATTACGCAAAACACATTTTACCTACATGAACCATAAATCTGTATAGCATCGCAATCAATCACAACATGCCCTAGCATATTTTTCCGTCAGTATGAAATAAAATGTCATCCGTATTCCCAGAAGCGTTGATTCATAACTGTGGGACATTGAAAACCATACCACAGTTATGAATCAACGATAAGGCGATTCCGAAAGAAACGCCAAAACGTATGCTTTCACTAACACACTATTCGTTTAACTCACTGATAGATTGCTTTTATAGTGTTCTGATCCATAATATGAGTCAATTTGATCCATAATAAGGACCTGCCTCTTCCACTGATCCACATCTGTGGGAAGGACAACGTTTGAAATATATATCGAAATCGACACTTTTTCGTAAATAACCGCGAATTTTGATGTGTATTTATTTATTTATTATTTATTCATTTTTAACAAAAATTTGGAAGAGGGAAAAACCCTTTTGAGTGATTTATTTTTCCAAAATACTTCTCAAAAGGGCGCAAAACCTCTTCATCTTTTCGAAATACGTTATAAAATAAGTAAAACTAATACTAAAGGCTCAACCGGAAACAATCCATAACCGAGCCAATATCTTGAAGGAAAAACATCAATCAGCAATAGTTGAGGGACAAATATGTTTCTTGAACTCTGAAAAGAAAATATCAAATAATATAACGAATTTCATTTAAATATTCAAAAATAATTTTCATCATAACAAGAGATTTACTACCAAGAATATCTCGAACCGATGTAGGTACAGAATGATTTAATTTTTGAAAACTATCAATAATTTTTCTCCTTGGCATAACATACGTCTGACAATGAAAAACAATGTGATCAATGTCTTGATAAGATGTACCACATTCACATAGATTAGAATCTACAACATTAATACGAAATAAATGACTATTGCAAATATAATGATTGGACATGAGCCTTGAAATAAGACAAATAAAATTTCTGCCAACAGATAAATTTTTAAACCAGGGTTTTTTATCCACATTTGAACATATGGAATGACACCAACGACCTTTATCACTTGAGTTCCAATCATTTTGCCAAAGGTTGATAGAATATCTTTTTAATTTTGAAAAATATTCTGAATAAAATATGTCACGGTTGAAAATAATGCCACGAGAAGCACCTAGCTTAGCTAAGGAATCGGCTTGTTCGTTACCTAATATTTGACAATGTGCTGGAACCCAGACAAATTTAATGATGAATCCTCGAGAATGCAGATCATATAAAAGCTTGCGCAACATTAAAATTAAATGATGTGATTTGGAATTGAAACTAACGGATTTAATAGCATTTAAGCAGCTCAAGCTATCAGTACATATCATATAAATGTTTGGAGAACATTCCTTGATTAAATTACATGTAAAATATAAAGCACACAATTCGGCTACAAAAATAGAACAAGGAGATTGCAGTTTAAAAAAATGTGTGTTATCAACATGATAAACACCAAAGCCAGAATTATTATTGATAAAAGATCCATCCGTGTAAAACATACATTGAGAATCAAAACCATCAAATTTCCGCTCAAATAATAATTTAGCAAATCGCGAAGACTCATTAATTGGAATTTGTTTTAATTCCATTTGTAAAGATATATCAATTAATGGATGAAAAGAATGAACATTTATATCACAATTATTAAAAATATTGGAATGAAATGGAACAATATTTTCCGTAGAACAATAATCAAATGCTGTTATCATTTTACATGTTGGATTAATTTCTTGTAAATCTTTTAGTATACTGCCCATATTCGCATAACAGTCCCATGTTTATAGGGAATCCCATAGAACATGGGACTGTTATGCGATTATGGGCAGTATAGTAATTATTTGATGATTATTATTAAAACATTGAACTAGGAATTTACAATTTAACTCATTAAAACGAATTTTGAGAGGAACAACTCCCGCTAAAACTTCGACAGATTTAGTATGAGTGGAATTCATTAACTTTAAACAAATCCTTAAACAGCGAATTTGAATTTTTTCAAGTTTTGAAAAATATGTTTGACTAGCACAACCAAAAGTAAAACATCCATACTCCAAAACTGAGCGTATTGTAGTATTGTAAAGAGTTATCATATCAGAAGGATGGGCACCCCACCAAGTGCCAGTAATGATACGAAGAAAATTGATTCGTTTCGAACAAATTTTCTGAATGCATTTGATATGTGAATTCCAGTTCAATTTAGAATCAAACCAAATACCAAGATATTTATACTCATCTACTTGTTCAATTTCAAATCCATTAAGGTATAAATTTACACTTATGGTGGAATATTTACGTGAAAATATAATAAATTTAGTTTTTGGAACTGAAAAAGAGAAACCATTATTAAAAGCCCATAATCCAATATTATCCAAACAAATTTGCATGTAATGTCGAATAATTTCTTTGTTTTTTCCACTAACAGAAATGACCTTATCATCTGCAAATTGATAAAAATAACATCCATTTGGAATTACAGCTGATATATCACTAGTAAATAAATTATATAAAAAAGGACTTAAGCAAGAACCTTGAGGTAGACCAAAATAACTAAAACGGACCATTTTAGAAGATCCATTATGATAAAAATGCATTATTTTGAAAGAAAAAAAATTGTAGAGAAAATTAGATAAAATGGGAGGAATTTTATAATCATTCATTTTTTGAAAAAGTAAATCAATAAGCACAGAATCGTATGCACCGGATACATCCAAAAAAGTGGAAATAACATCCTGTTTTCTATTGAAACATAATTGAACTTGAGATGCTAAAAGTGCTGTGCAGTCACGGGTTCCACGACCTTTTCTGAAACCAAATTGAGAAGTGGATAGAATTTCATTCTTTTCAGCCCATAACTCAAGGCGATTTAGAATCATTCTTTCCATAAGTTTACGAAGGCAAGACAGTAAACTAATTGGTCTACGACTATCAGCCAGCAAGGGATCTTTACCAGGCTTTAGTATACTAACTACTTTAATTGAACGCCATTCTAACGGTAAAATATTTTGCAAAAGAAAACAATTATATATTGAAAGTAAATGAACTTTTCCTTCATATGGTAAACTTTTAAGAACAATAAATTTAACATTATCAATACCCGGAGCAGTATTGTTAGTTATAGATAATGCTAAATCAAACTCATCTATTGAAAATGGAGAACAAAGTTCAGGGAAAAAAATGATGGTCTGCTTGTTTTTAAAATTAATATTACAAGGAACAAAATCAGGACAAATTTTAGATGCAAATTGATTAATCCAACTATCTGAATATTCCAATGTATTGGGAGTAGAATTGTCATGATTTCTTAAATTTTTTGCAACAGTCCACAATTTTGATAAAGAAGTTTCTCTATCAAGATTTTCAATAAAATGTTTCCAATAATTCCTTTTCTTGAATTTAGTAATACGAGTAAACATAGCTTCCTCTCTACAATATAACAAATAGTTTTCTCTAGTACAAGAGCGACGAAATTTTTTAAAAGCATCTGATTTGGTTTTCAAAGCACTAGAACAATCTGCATCCCACCAAAATGTAGGACGCCTATTCTTTTCAATTTTAGAAACTGACTGTTTTTTCTGTGATTTTTGTAAACATTTTACTAAAATTTTTATGAATTGATTATATTTTTCAATTGGAGAACAAAGGTCTTCTAAATGTATCAATGAAGTGGACATCAATTCAGAAAATTTCATCCAATCTACAGTTTTTGAAAAGTCAGGAATGTGAGAATTATTTGAATTTGCACTACATGTTGAACCAGCAACTTGAATAAAGATTGGAAGATGATCGCTTCCATTTGGATCATTTATTGTTTTCCAAGATGATAAGAAAGCTAAATTACTTGAACATAACGATAATTCAATACATGAATTTTGTAATGGTGGCACAGCAACTCTCGTGTATGAACCATCATTTAGAATATTCAAATTGAATTCATCAATAAGATCCATAATTAACAAACCACGACCATCAACTTTATTACTTCCCCAAGAATAATTGTGGGCATTAAAATCACCCAAAATAAAAAAGGGAAAAGGAACATTATCTATAATCATTTTCACTTCAGATATTGAAAAAGACGAATTTGGAGGAGCATATAAACAAATAATACAAAAATTAATATCATTGTGTTTAACAGAAATTATAACATGTTCAAGTTGTATGTTTAATGATAAATTCAAATACTTAAACTCAATGCCACTTCAAATACCAATCAGAACCCCTCCAAATGGAATATCCCTATCTTTCCGAATAATGTTAAAGGATTGAAAACATAAAGCTTTCGAATCAGTTAACCATGTTTCATTCAAACAAAAAATATCAATGTTGTTATTTGCAATCAAAACTTTTAATCTATCTACTTTAGGAATAATGCTTCTGCAATTCCACTGTAAAATATTCAGAGAACTTTTATTATTATAAGCCATTACGAAGAAAATAATGAAGCAATAATTGGTCCGAATGAATTCAATTTATCAAGTATTGAAACTAAAAATGGTAAAATCATTTTTATTATTTTCTTCCAAAAATCACTGAAACCCAATAGTTCTACTAATTCTTCCAAAATACCTAACATTGAATTATCATCTTTACAATTTTTGTTTTCATCTGAAGAATTAGTATTTGCATTAAAATCATTATTTGGTGGATCAAACTCAACACGTTGAAATCCTGGGATTGTATTAGAAGTGGAAGGAATCAAACAAGGAAAATTTTTGTCAAATGATTTTACTTTAGTATTATGACTTTCTAGAGGTTGACTAGATGATTTGAGAATCCTTTTTCTTTTAGGGGGCGGCTTGTAAACAAAATTATCTGAATTTAATGAGTTATCCTGTTCATCATCAAGTAAAGATTCATAAACATTAGGATTTGAAATGTCTTTTGAATTTTTCAAAATCTCTGAATATGAAAATTGATTTCTATTTTTAAGCTTTTGATTATGTTTTGATTGATTACTAATATATACAGGACAATCCTTCAAGGCAATGTGTTTTTGATTACAATAAATACAACATTCTGAATGTTTTTTACAATCGGATGATAAATGGGATTGTGCACATTTCGAACATTTAGGTTTATTCGAGCAAAATTGAATAGTGTGTCCAAAAAGGAGACAACGTTCGCAGTGCATCAATTTAGGATAATAAAGCCTTACTCGAAAAATAACTCCATCAACTTCTAGAAAGTCCGGAATTACTGATCCAGCAAATGTAATCTTAATGCAATTGGAGTGAACATATTGAGTTCCTTTGTCATTTAAAAAAAGCTTAGATAATCTTTGGCAATCTAAAACATTAACAGCCGAAATAGCTTTATTTTTGAATATTCCAATGCCGTGATTTATAATATCATTGCAATCTAAAGTTTCATCATATATAACACCATTGATTTCGCAAAAATCACATGGTGCGTATACACGATAAGAACCAGCAAAAATTTGGGACTCCAAAAGGGAGTTGGCGTCATCGCGAGAACCAAAAACAACTCGTAACTTGTCAAGAGAAACTTTTTTGATTTCTTTGACAGACGAGTATTTTTCATATATTTTAGCCGAAATCAATAAAACATTGATAGGCTTATCTTTTTCTCTAAAAAATACTATGAAGGGGCCAGAAAATGATGTAGGATAAATTTTAATTCGCGTTGGCCTTGTAACAGAAGATGGTCCTGGTGGAGGATCATCTTCTTTTGAGCCAGAATCTTTATCATCCACATCCATAGCCGTGGTAGTAAATATCAATTTAAAAAAAACTAAACTAACAAACGTAACAAACTATAACAAAAATGATACTTATCAAAATTTTGAAAAGTCAACTTGATCCGGGAAAATTTCAACTTCAAAATATCTTGAAATTATTCTCCACGCAATAAAACGTCCAACTTCTCGCGCCACACAAGAAATCTTCTTCTTCCGCGCCACACAGGTTGTCTTCTTCTCGCGCCACACAGGAAATCTTCTTCTTCCGCTCCAAACAGGAAATCTTCTTCTTCCGCGCCACACAGGTTGTCTTCTTCTCGCGCCACACAGGAAAAACTTCTTCTTCTACGCACCACACAGGAATCCAAGTAGCAGGGATCTTGAAAATTTTCTCTTCTGAAAAGGGAAAAATGTCAGCCGATGCAAAAACAACGTCTTACCAGTTCAAGGCCTACTACAGCAATGATTTTTTATGTGTATTCTCGAAAACAACTATATTTTGCATTGCCAGGGAGGTAATGTTTTGTACAACGTCACCATGATTTTTAATCATATTTTATTCTGAAAAATGACCCTTAGTTGATCCATAACTGTGGGGTGACTGTATCTATTTTAACCAAAATTATCTTTAAAGTAATTTTATATCTTATTCTGCTTGCAGTGAATCAGAGACTATTACGTGTCTATTTCACAGATTCTTCTGGAATTTCTTGATAAAAGGCATCAGAAATTCTGCTAGTGATTTCTTTAGAGATTTCTACTGCCATACTTCCAGGGGCTCCCACTAGCTCTCTTCTGATATTTTTCCAGTGATTCATCCACCTATTATCCCAGAAATTCTTCCAGCGATGCTTCAAGGGATGCTTAGTAGAGTTTGCTCCAGGACATACTTCTACCCCCAAAAATTTCCCAAAGACTATCTCATGATTTTGTCTAGATATTTTTTGACAATTCTCCCACCGAATTACCCAGTTGTGTTATTGGAGATATTCCAAATAATCATACATATAGGATATCATAGAATAAAAAAAATCCAGAATGATTAATTCATTGCTAAGCCTACATGCATACTTTGAGTGTTAGAAATGTTGTGTACGCTTGAAAAATAGGAACTTCACCGATCTCATGTCTGATAAAAGAGATCAAATATGAACCAAGAAAACATGTACATAATCTGTGCAAATTATATGGGAGCTCAAAAATCAAGTCAATGAAATACGAATTATGTTAATTATAAATAAATGGAAAACCGAATTTATCACTATACTATTCTAATAATTCGATTTCATTTGTTGATTGGTATTCCACGAAACAGCTTGTCATTATGTTAATTTTGCTGTTAAAGTGGAGAGCTTGTGAATGCAATATCTTTTTAATTTATCAATGAAATCGCAATCGGTTTTCTGTACATCGTTCGACTAATATTGTACAATGTTGTGATAATAAAAAAGCCATCAAACTAGGGTACCGGTACCAATGGTTGTAATGTACCAGTAGATTGGACTATGGAATAAAACGTACATTTTTCGATAAAACCGACATGTTCTATTTTTGGTGGATGGATCGCCTCTAGTTTAGTCGATTCGACAAATTTCAGCTTTTTGTTTTATCAAAAAGTCATATAAATAATTAAGTTAACGAAAAAAAAAAAATGCTCCCTTGTACCAATAGTTACCGTCGTGTTCCAGTAGTGGATCAACGGATGGAAGCAGACTTCAAAATGGATATATAGAAATGAAGAAAAGTCCCAGAGAATGCTTCATTCGGAAGATATTAGTTGCTGTTCCGAGGGAAAAATGTTAAACCTATGTGAAAAATTACCATTTTGTTTAAAATTAATTGTATCATTGTATCACTAGCGCAACTATTGGAACACGTGTACCAACGTAAACGATTACCAGAAGACTGATTTCGGTTTCGCTCAGTTTCCATTTATTGTAAGCAATGAAGAATTTTTTAATATAAATTGCATGTTCATTCACCATTCAGCATTTAATCATGGGAGTATTTATTAGAAAGCAAGATACGAAAATTCGCTAATCCTTTCATAGGTGTTGACTTCATTAGTTTTTTGCAAGGTTATTGACCACCGGTGAGTGTACTTGAAGGATGTTTCGAAGCCGTTTTGCTATGTAATCTGGTATTAAGTTAATAAACAGCATGAATCTCTAAAAAATAGTGGCTCAAGCGATTTTATGTTAAAAAAATAGTTTTATCACTCTTTTTATATTTTTCCCATATAGTAGAGGTTGAAATCTTTCTGCTGACGTCAAAAGATCTCTGTTAAGGCTTTTCGTTTTTTTTGTTTTGATTTTTATAGCTTAGGTAGTCCACTAATGGCACCGGCATCCTAATTAAATTTCACAATAAGGAACAACGTTTAGAACGGTCGATTGTTGATGGTTATCGAAATCAATGATTGTTAGAAATTGGCTAAAAAATTTGACTTTTTTTTATAAAAAAGAAAATATTCTTGGAAAGCATCATCAATCAGAAGCCTGCTGGAAAATGTCAAGTTATTTTTGGAGTAACAATTTTCCAGATGCAATAAAATCATTTTTCTCCGATTTTTTGGAGGAAAATATGTTTAATTTAAAGGAAACTGATATAAGTAGAATTTTAAGGTTTAAAGTACGTCCAGACGAAAATACTGGAATATTAAAAATAACCTACGCCTTCAAAGAGTTGCTTATTTAGTTGGAAGTCACATTTAAAGCACAATAGAAAAACAAATACTTTGTTTTCAGATAACTTCTCAATCACCAAAATTGGCAACACGGAGTAAAAGGATGGTGTATCAGCAAATTTGGCCATAAATGGATATATGACTAGAGTGACCTAGTGTCAGCGTATGCTAGCGAATGGTGGAATATTATTGATTTTTTTAGAGCTCTACCTTTAGTAGAATTCGCTCTAACGAAGGTACGGTGCTGCCATCTGGAAAAAGTTTACTCTATGCGTGAAGCGTCGAAAATTTAACCCGGCAAGGTAAAGGAAGTGAAATTTCAAATGCTTATATAAAATTAATTACAATAGCTATTTAAATTCTTTTCAGTACATGTTGATAGACTATTCATGGGCTACATTATAGACACATTATTTTGATTTTTATATTTTTTCCTCAATATTATGCGGATTCTATAGCTTATCATGAATCTAACCCTGTACACTTAATAGAATTTAATTAAATTTAGTTTTGAATTTTTTAGAAGCATTTGAAAATTGACTTCCTTTGCTTTGCCATGTAAAGAAATCGGAGCTTCACGCATAGGGTCAACTGTGGTAATTGCCTCCGTCATCGCGAATAGTAAAGGATACCAACATACAACTTGTTCATGTTCATTAGGATTTTTGTTATATGCGCATCGTACCTTCGTGCTGTGCGTACACGAATTCTCTCTGCTCTTGGAAGTTTTCTTGAAAACTACCTAAAGCAATGAAACAGTACTTTTCAGTGCTTCTTAAACAGTACACGCTCAAAAAAGAGTTCTGGAAAACGTGAACTGTCAAAAATACACCATGAACTACCACCAATGGACCTATGCACGAGTTCACTAATTTGACGTTTGAGCGGTGTCGTGTTATTTACGTGACCATAGCAACGAGTGAATTCGGCACCGCTCAAACGTCAAATTCGTGAACTCATGCATCGGTCCATGGACCTATGCACGGGTTCATTATTTGACGTTTTAGCGGTGCCGTGTTATTTATGTCACCATGGAAACTAGTGAACAGGCTTGATAGAAACTCCTCTGCGATACAAAGAGGAGGCGATTTTGCCGCTTTTCTGAGGAGAAAAAAAATGAACTCAAAATTTTCAACACAGATCCTCAAGCGGTTCGAGTGCGAGTGCAAAGAAATGCGAGGATTTTTTCAGGTACTCTCTCTTTCTCGTTGCGATGCTCACCCTTACTCACACTGCAAAAGAACTCTTGAGTCTGCCGCCCGAACAAACAGTCCTCGGGGAGTTGTGAGAGCACCCATTTTAGATGGAATTTTACTCTGTTGTGTTTTGTGCTGCATCTTCCTCGCTCATTTTTCGTTGCCTCTCTGCTTAGTATTTTTTCGCTCCCTCACAAAGAGGAAAAGGCAGCACGCTGCTCTAGAGTATGTCACCGAGCTCTGATGATGTTGAGGAGAATTATCAAGCCTGCAGTGAATTCGGCACCGCTCAAACGTCAAATTAGTGAACTTGTGCACACGGTTCATGGTCACATAAACATGATCTAGTTCACGGTGTATTTTTGCTTGTTGACGAGTTCCCGTCTGCTGTTCACGGATACGAGAATAGATTTTTTTCAGTGTACTTTTCAGTACTATTTTCTACTATTGATCCCTTTACGATCCTTCTTTGGACCCGTGCCTTCGATTTTTCGTTGGACCCGTTGGCGAAAGCTAACGGTGGTAATCCTTCTTGGACACCGTCTTGGGAAAAAACCTCTCGAAGGTCACGTCTTCTTTCGTTTATTAATTAAAAATGGTATCAACAACAAACAAAAGGAAGGGTGAATCTCTGAATTCACTACTTCCTTCCAAAAAAGTGGGTTTTAAAACTGTCACTACACGTGGCAAGAATGGAAGAAAGGACGTTTCCCCGTAATGCGAACATTCTTCCAAGGGTGAAATGAATAATTGTATCGAAATGAGCAATCAGTTCGATGCTCTAGACAAATTTTCCGAACACCAAATCGAAGCAGCCTCTATCCCAGTCTCTTTGATTCAAGTGAGGAAGCAAAGAGTGCCGCCTATCGTGGTCAGTTGTTCCGAATTTGGGGGATTTAGGCAGGAGATCTTGAACTCCACTAGGGGAATCAAGGTTTCCTTCCAAATCGCAAAGAAAGGCGACTGTCGCGTTTTGCCGGTAACACTTAAAGATCGCGAACTTCTTCTCAAACATCTTGAAGAGAAGAAGCACAATTTTTTTACTTATGACGACAAAACTGAACGTTTGTTCAAAGTTGTCTTTCACAAACTCCAGTGTTGAAGCCAGGAGCATTGCAATTCCAAAATGTGAAGTAAAATTTGAATCCGTGATTATAGACGATAATCTTAAACTCTTGACCCCTCTTAAAAACGTGAGGAGAAGGCAATTTCAACGCACTCACGATCCTGCTATGAAAATTATATGGCAGGATTTGCAGAAAGAAATCAAGAAACGTTTTGCTCAATAAAGAAACAAAAAATTTGAAAATAAGATTTCTCAATTGGACCCTGGCTCTAAGCCCTTTTGGAAATTATCTAAAATTTTGAAAAAAACTTCAGAAGCCAATACCGGCATTGAAACAGGAAAACAAATTATTACTAATTGCGAAAAAGCACAAAAACTTGTTTTGTAGTTTGAAAGTGCGCACAATTTTTACTAGTCCAATTGAAAATTAAGTTACTCAGGACTTCGAAAATATTCTCAATCAAGATAACGTTTTCGAAAATGCCTGTGAGACTGATTTGGAAGAAGTGAGAACTATTATAAAAAAATTCAAAATTATGAAAGCTCCTGGCGATGATGGAATTTTCTACATCCTCATCAAGAAACTTACAGAAAGTAGCTTATCATTTTTAGTTTAAATGTTTTAAATTAGCATATTTTCCTGACAAATGGAAAAATGCTAAGGTTGTTCCAATTTTAAAACCAGACAAAAATCCTGCAGAAGCTTCTAGCTATCGTCCAATCAGTTTGCTTTCCTCCAAAAGTATACTTTTTGAAAAGGTCATTTTGAACAGAATAATGGCCCACATCAACGAAAATTCAATTTTTGCCAATTAACAGTTCGGATTCCGCCATGGACATTCGACCACTCTACTGGTCTTGCTTTTCTAGACATAGAAAAAGCATTGGACAGTGTTTGGCATGAAGGTTTGATTGCAAAATTAAAAAAGTTTAATTTTCCAACATACATTGTTAAAATAATTCAAAGTTATCTATCAAATCGTACACTTCAGATTAATTATCAGAACTCCAGATCTGAAAGACTTCCTGTAAGAGCTGGTGTTCCCCAAGGCAGCATTTTGGGACCAATATTATACAATACTAGTGGTCCCGGCAAACTTCATCTTGCCATCAAGTAGGCTTTTGAAAATTGCCTGCAATCTCTCAGTAGAAGCATTAACCTAAGAATGCTAATGTCGTTGCAGTTCGTGTGACCAACATCTAGTTTGCTGCGATGTGACAGCGTGAGTTGAGGCCCGGTAAGTGTCAAAGGCCAAAACAAAACATTCTCTGTTGCGTAGGATCGATCGATTTATGAAAAATAACAATTAGAGGTAATAATTAGTTAAATCAATTTTATGACAACAGCGCCACTAGCGTTCTACTACTAATATTTCTATTTATCTCTCATTCAAAATGACAGATCAGTTTTCTCCTTTTTTTTTCAACTATTCCAGAGACTTTCCTGAAGTTTTTCTACGCACGAAAACGTCGCATCTCTTGTCGAATGCAACAGTGGAAGAATTATGTAAATCCGTTGACCCGATCTCAAACCATTTCGTGACATACAAACACCATTTTATTTTTATGTATATAGATTTTCACATCTGACTTACCTGAGTTACCTCAGGGATGTCAAAAATCCTTGTTTGCGGATGACACAGGCCTCTCCGCCAAAGGACGAAGCCTGCGTGTAATCTGTAGTCGATTGCAAAAAAGTTTGGATGTTTTTTCTTCATACTTGCAAAAATGGAAGATTTCTCCTAATGCTTCCAAAACTCAACTAATAATATTCCCACATAAACCAAAAGCTCTTTATTTGAAACCTTCAAGTAGACATGTTGTCACGATGAGAGGGGTTCCAATAAATTGGTCAGATGAAGTTAAGTATCTAGGGCTCATGCTAGATAAGAATTTAACTTTCAAAAATCACATTGAGGGCATTCAAGCCAAATGTAATAAATATGTAAAATGTCTCTATCCACTTATTAATAGAAAATCAAAACTTTGTCTTAAGAACAAGCTTTTGATATTCAAACAAATTTTCAGGCCAGCCATGTTGTATGCTGTACCAATATGGACTAGCTGTTGTAATACCAGGACGAAAGCTCTACAGAGAATTCAAAATAAAATTTTGAAAATGATTCTGAAGCTTCCTCCCTGGTATAGTACCAATGAGTTACATAGAATATCCAATGTTGAAACATTGGAACAAATGTCAAATAAAATAAATTATAATTTCAGGCAAAAATCGTTACAATCTTCTATTGCCACGATTAATGCGTTATATGTTTAGGTTAAGTTAGGTTAAGTATATTCAAAGCGTTTTTTTTCTCTTATAAGCAGGTGAAATCAACTCACCTGTAAAAAATCCGAACTGCTAATGCAAATGAAATGTAATATGTTGTTAACAACATGTTAATAAAATCTTAGATTTTTGTACCAAATTAGGATGACAGTGTAAAACAGAACACCTAGATATAAGAAATAAACGTAATGTTTGGAATGATACTAATAAAAATTTAAAAAAAAAGTCTTACGAAAACTAAACAACCTAGTTTTTAGTTTGAACAAACTGGTCCATAGTTCAAATCTAAGCCAGTTTGTTTGAAAGAAAAACGTAAAAAAAAATAAAAGTAATTATATGGGATATACGTGAAAATTGTATGAATGTATGAATAACGGATTCTGATACCGGCGAAAAAGTGAACTAGTGAGTTGTTTTGGACACTTACAACAGTAACTTAATCTGGTGAGTTCGTTCCTGATTATTTCCTAGGCTATTTGGTAGTAGAAAACTAATCCATCGAGAAATTGAGAACTGATAAGACTATTTTGGTAAAAATGAACTTTGGAAACTTTCAATTGTAAATGAAGAATTGCATTGAAAAAGTAAGCAAGTCTCTAGAAATACATCTGCTACCAGCCCTTATCATAGTCCGATTAACTCGCGTTTAATTCTAATAAACTTTTTGGTAACAAAGCACATACATTACCATTGTGCAACTTGGGGAATCCCCATAAATGCGGTATACCTAATATTATAGTAGAGTAGAATCACAGACAACCGGCCGGCTAACAATTTGCAACAGGCATTGCACGCACATTACCGTCTATTCATCTGTCCTGCGAACGTGACCGCACGACCTACAGCAGGTTGATGGCATCCATATCGGAGGCACTTAATTTAACCCATTCATACGATACGTTGCATCATATTTGGAATCGTGGGTGATTTAGGTCCTGTATATTGCCAGGAATGAAAATGCTATGCAACATGATATTTGCAAAGTGTATTCTGAACAAACATCAAAATTATTTCTCCAGATTTGCTTCAGCGCAATCAGAGTTCATATACATATCAGAGATGACTACCAGACAACGTCGGATGCTCTTCTTATCGCTATGTTGAGCGACTCACATAGGAAATCACACACGGTACGTGCCGTAGATTATTAGTGGTTTATCGTTATCAACAGAACAAATAATTTGTCACTGACCACAGATAAACAAAAAAGTAGTTTTCTACCAGTCACATTTGTCGCCACTAGAAAATTGATCAGAATCTCATCGCAACTTGTTGGTTGAACGGCAGATAAGAGTGCAATGTGCATTGGTGAAATTCCAAAGCCTACTGAGAAATCATAGTACTCACCTGTTGCTCGATGGAAACCGGATAAGCCTACTAGGGGTCCCGGCAATAATAGAAGGCTGTGCAACAGGTTCACAGCAATTGAAACAATCAACTATCTTCACCTTTACTTCTGTACTCGATGTACCCCTTGAATGTTATCTATTGCAGTCTAAGCGCGCTGACCAATGCTTCTTGGCAGACACTTACACTACTTTTGAGCTGATCTCTCAAACTATATTGCACGACTTAGCGTTGTGTGTTGGTTGCACATAAGTAAAAACGACACGTTACATCACTCGCAAGAGTTAAGTACTAGGTATCTAAACTGGATGCATCAGCAGTCTCCGAACTAGTTCACGGATCCGGAATTTATAATCGGAATCAGCGCGAAGATGAACTTATCTGCTGCGTATGACGAAAATTAAACATGTTTCGAGTGATAAAACTTTAAAATGGCGCAACTATTTTGCTTCTAATCTGCCGTACAATCTCGATAAACAAGATGATACCATTTAATCCAACTAGTATCTTGGAATTTTATGTAAATGAAGCAAGGCGCGTACTTATCGTAGTCTGTATGTACGATTCGGCTGTCTAAAGCCAACTAACTGCAACCTGGCCGAATGTGCTGAAGAAATCTCTAATGTTGTTTGGAAGGTATACATGCATACATATAATAGCCTACACTCAGGGATATCGAAATGGGGAAACGATAGTGACAGCAAAATAAAAAGACTATAGGAGCGAGTCATGCACAAGCGAGCGAAATCGATCCGATTTTGGGGAGATAACAGTCAATCGACGAAAAGAAACAGTTTCTCGAAGACAAGAAACAGTTAATCCAAAAAAAGAAACAGCCAATTGAAGGAAAAAAAGCTGTTAATCGAAGAAAAGAAACAATTAAACGAAGCAAAGAAACAATAAATCGAAGAAAGAAACAGTCAAATGAAGAAAAGTAGCAGAAAATTGTAAAAAACAAACAGCCAATCGAAGAAAAGAAACAGTCAGTCGAAAAAAGGAGCAGTAAATCGAAGAAAAGAAACAACCAATAGAAGAAAAGAAACAGTAAATCGAAGGAAAGAAACAGTCAAGTGAAGAAAAAATGAACAGTCTGAAGAAAAGAAACAATAAATCAATCAATCTGCAGTAAAGAAACAGCGAAGAACAGTAAAGAAAACAGTTTATCAATAGAAAAAAAAAAAATCGTAGAAAACAAACAGTCAATCGAAAAAAAAAGAAACCATCATTCGAAAAATAAAATAACAATTGATCAAGGAAAAAAACAGTCAATCGAAAAAAGTCAACTGAAGAAACAAATAATTAATGCACGAATAGAAAGAGTCAACTGAAGAAAAAAACAGTCAATCAAGGCTAAAAAAGCAGTCAATCGAAGAAAAATTAACAGCCAATCGAAGAAAAGGAACAATCAATCTAAGAAAAGAAACAACCAATCGAAATAAACAGTCAACCGTAGCAGATCGAAAGATTCATGAAAAGCAAACTTAGTACTACACCATTTATTTCCACTAGAGTTTGAATCCTTTGACAGATACGTGTATTTCGACCTCAACTGTAAGGCCGTCTTCAGTGCCGTGCACTAAACTCGACTGTAAGTTACAGTTCGACTTACAGTCGAGGTGGAAATACACGTATCTGCCAAAGGATACAAACTCTAGTGGAATTAAATGGTATAGTACTAAATTCGAGTTTCATTTGTTTATCGATATTCCATCAACCTGCTTGAAGATTTATTGACAAAAGATCCAGTTAATCGAAAGAAACAGTCGAAAAACAAATATCTGGAGAAACAGTCAATCAAAAAAAAACAATCATTCCAAAGAAAAAATCAATACAAGGAAACATTCAATATTGAAGAAACAGTCAATTAAAAGAAGAGTCAATCAAAAAAAAAAAACAGTTGAAACAAACAGTCATCGAAAGAAACAGTGAATCGAAAGAGACAGTCAAACGTAAGAAACAGCAATCGAAAAAAACAGTTAATCAAAATAAAGTCAATCTAAAGAAGCATTCTATACGAAGGAATAGTCAATCAAAAAAAAAAACAATTAAAGGAAAGACTACCGAAAAGCTAAACATTACATATAATTTGCAATTGGATTAGATGGACAAATTGATGTGAAGATTTGCGAAAAAGTTACACGTCTTCTCAGTGAGAATCGAACTCACGACTCCCCGATCTCTAGTTGGGGCGCGTTACCACTACGCCATGAGAGGACTCATGAACGCAGAAGTTAACTTGAATTCGATTTCAGCTCAATAATCACGTGGTCCTTTTTCGCAAAGTGCACCTCTTTCGGAAGAATTAGATGCCCATCCAAACACAACGCTTTCTATATATATCCAATGCCTAGCCCGAGAGCGCATTGTTTTTAGGTATAGGAATAGCACACTACACTAGCCAGCAACTGCGCTGGCTGAGGTTTCTATTGTGTGGGCTTCCAATGGGTCGCGACGTTCTCAAACGACCGGTTACGGAATATGAGTCCGTTGCTCGATAAATACTTGTTTTTAATTAAGAATCGTGGTTTACGGCCAACCAGCCGAGTGGAAGTTTAACAACTACCGAAAAGCTAAACATTACATAACTTTTTCGCAAATCTTCACATCAATTTGTCCATCTAATCCAATTGCAAATTATATGTAATGTTTAGCTTTTCGGTAGTTGTTAAACTTCCACTCGGCTGGTTGGCCGTAAACCACGATTCATAATTAAAAACAAGTAAAGGAAAGAGTCAATTCAAAGAAACAGACAGTTCCAAGAAACAGTCAATCCGAAAAAAAGGTCAATCCAAAGAAACAGTCAATCGAAAGAAGTAGTTAATTGTCAGAAACAGTAAATCAAAAATAAATAATGAACCCAAAGAAACAGTCAATCTAAAGACACAGTCAACCCAAAGAAACAATCAATTTAAATAAACAGCCAATCTAAAGAAACAGTCAATCTAAAGGAACCGTCAACCCAAAGAAAAAGATAATCGAAAGAAACAGTAAGGGGTCATCCAAATATGACGTCCATCGTTTGGGGGAGGGGGGTCTATGAAAGTGTGACAGTGCATGTATTATGTATTGGAATAAGCGTGACAGAGGGGGGAGGGGGTCTAGAAATCCTGAAAAACGATGGACGTCATATTTGGATCTTCCCAATAGAAAAAAATCTATCAATCTAAAAAACAGTCAATCGGAAGCAACAGTAAATCCTAAGACACAGACACTAAAAAAGTTTATAGGTGCAAAGAAACAGTCAATCGAAAGCAATAATCAATTGAAAAAAAAAACACTCAAACGAAATAAAACAGGCAGCCAAAACAAATCAGTCAGATTTCAATAATAAGAAGTTCTAAATTTAGTATCATAATATGCTCGGATTTCGCCTGTACTTTTTCATAGGTTGCCTTTCACTGTTCATTCTCTATCTACCATTGCATTCCCTATACTAGACATACTCACACCATACATCTCATCCAATGTTTTTGTACTACTCTGCCTTTACATCAATCTTCACTGCACTTTGCTCGGTCCGCTCGCCCGCATACAGAGACCACCGTCCAAACAGCTTAGTCAGTTATCTACAAGAAGGAAAAGTAGACCTAGACGACTTTCATCATATACAGGCATACGGTCCACGGATCAAAGTCCACTATCTGTGAAGAGTCCATTGGGGAGCTTGCTATTGTATTTTTACTAATTTGTTGCATTTATTTTTCGATTTTGGAGTGAAAATGATGAAAAATTACGTGTCGGCTCTGCAGAAATCAGCAAAAATGTTGGGTAAGCATTGAAATTAGATATATACATTTGTGTGCTAAACAGTTTAATTTTCAGGTCATTCAACAGGCCCCGTATCCGCTTTAGTGAAAAATCAAGCCGGTAAGTCACGTATTTTGTTTGATAGTTTAGATTTAGGGATATTCGAACTTTTAAATTCGACTTCAAAACTTAGAAAAAAGTCAGTATAATTTGTCTTGAGAAAACACCTGAAACACAGAATAGTACCTAATGCAAATTATTGTCATATGACACATTCCACGCACATCTACGCCAAGATATCAAAAATTCAAACTGTGAAATATTTCCAATGCCATGCAGAACATGAAAGAAAATATGTTGAATTGTATAAAAACATAAATTTGATTGAAAATACAGTGAAAAACATACCTAAGTTTATATAATTTATTGGTGAGAAATTGAGTCATTAAGGTGAAGATGAATCGAAGCCAAAGCTCAAATTTTCAAGAGCACGGACTCAATTTCTCACCAATAAATTATATAAACTTTATATCACTTTTCAGGTATGTTTTTCATTGTATTTTCAATCAAATTTATGTTTTTATGTTTTTATGTTTACCTTAAACAACTTTTTTTATAAGAGCCCTGTATCATAGTGTATCAAGTGTAATATGATTGTATTACCCGTTAACTAGAAGGGTATTAGATGGCATTGTTATGTGCGGGTTTAATTTTTTCAAACGAATTTTTGATTCTTTGAAAACGTATTTTTTTCAAATAGTCACATTATTATGGTGTCGCGTTACGAAAATTGCCTTATCTTCGACATTGTAAAATAAATACTTGTTATAGAACTCTTATATTTTGGATTCTCTTCCTACTCGTCAAGATACGTGCTTCCATAAAAAAAGAATTAAAATCGGACCATTCTTCGAAAAGTTAGACAAGGTGCAAAGTTTTGGTGTCGCGTTACGTTAATTTTAGCCGTAAATTTTCAGGATGAAACTACAAATTTCAAAATGCTCGTTCTCAGCAATGCTACAACCGATTTTCGAAATTTTTGATTTTTAGTAGATGGAAATAGTTATACTAGCTTTCAGCGTTGGTGCCACCCCACTAAAACCCTCCCTGTTTTTGTAAAATGTGGGTATGTCTGTTTTCTTTTGTTTTTCACTCAAATCTGATCAAGTAGCTTTGGTTTTTAATGAATTTGTTGGCTAGTGACTCAAATCTTATCAGACAGGTGCCGTTTAGTGCAGAAATAGTCTCTTACATGTTGTGGAATACTTGGCTTCGATGGTAAACAACGTGGTTCTCCAGCGGATAATCCGGAACATCCGTAAAAATAATAAAAATAATCCAAGACAGTTTTTTTTATTGCAAACTCATCAGAACTCCTTATTGAAAAACGCAATAGATTGTTTGAATTGTTCATGGACCTAAGTGATCACGATAATGGCCTCTGAAAGACCCGGAACATCCGTTAAAATGGTCATTTCGTGAAAATCATCCTAGATCACTGCGCTTTTTTTTTCAATACATAACATAAATCAATTTCTAAACATAATGATGATGATTGGGATTGTTCTTGAATATAGGTGGCCACTATAAAGCTCTTAAGAGGATCTGGAGCAACCGTAAAAAAAGGGCATCTCGTAAAAATCAACTTAGACACGTAGTTTTTTTTTTCAAATCTTCTGGATGCTTTGTCATGACATTTATCTATGTTGACATTCATCCTTTACGTTGTATAATAAT
Organism: Aedes aegypti; assembly: GCF_002204515.2. Lineage (NCBI taxonomy): Eukaryota > Metazoa > Arthropoda > Insecta > Diptera > Culicidae > Aedes > Aedes aegypti. The sequence goes on along the minus strand of NC_035107.1, from coordinate 213,305,530 downwards.
GAATTTGATTAATTTTGCAATAAACTTTAGTGATCCAGCTGGTCTTTGATTTCAATACAAATTATACTTCTTCTTCTTCTTTCTGGCGTTACGTCCTCACTGGGACAGAGCCTGCTTCTCAGTACTTCCACAATTATTAACTGAGAGCTTTCTTTGCCAAAGCCATTTTCACATTCGTATATTGTGTGGCAGGTACGATTATACTCTATGCCCAGGGAAGTCAAGGAAATTTCCTTTACGAAAATATCCTGGACCGACCGGGAATCGAACCCAGACACCTTCAGCATGGCTTTGCTTTGTAGACTCTAACCACTCGGCTAAGAAAGGCCCCCAATTATACGTGTATTAAATGTTTTATATGTTCTATAATTATGATTTTTTACGTGTTAAAAAAACGCACAGTGGTCTAGGATGATTTTTACGACCAGTTTTGCGGATCTTCCAAAGGGAGTTGTAGTGGTCTTGGAAAAATGTTGCAACTTTCTTCAGGGTTCACACCAATTTTATCATCAAGGTGCTTTTTAGATGGAAAGTTGTCAGATTCGGCTTTTGTTTTAACGTAATTAAAGAAATTTTTAGAACATGATTTCAATTCACGCTCAGTTCGTTCATTATACTCTTCAAATGCGATATCAATGGCAAGATTTATTTGATCGCAAATAATCAAATAATTAATTAAATTTTCATCATTTTTACATTTTTTGTATATTTTATGTGCCTTTTGCAGCTAAATATTGAGAGAAGTTTTGTAGGGTAGGTGTACCAGTTTTGGCCACCCTAAGGAAAAATATCGTTTATACATAAAGCGAACAACCTTTGGTTTCTGTCAATACATCAAACGAAAGCTTTCACTCCATGCTCAGCAGGGAACATATAAAAGCTAATCAGAAACTTTGTTTTTGTATTAACAATTGTGGTGGCAAATACTGGACCACTTGCACTAGTATTCGCCACGATTTAAATATCGGTTCCTGAATTCGCCACTTACGTTGTTTTCTTATGGAGGATGGCGAATCAGGAACAACATGGCAAAAAAAAAGGTACAAATGAGCAACAATTTTATTTTTTGTTTTTTTTTTTCTATTATTTTATGAGAAAATTTTTCGGTTTTCGAGAATTTTTACGTATCATCTTAAAGCAATTTAGCGAACACTTAACAATTGGCAACCATATATGTCGTAAAACGGTATATAATCTGTGGTGGCGAATAACTGGTACATGGCGAATACCGGTGCACCTTCCCTAATCTAAACAAGATTAATCTATCAAATTTGATTTTTTTTTTGATAATGAACCTTAAATCGATCTCCTCATATTAATTTGCATATCTATTTTACCCATCATCAGAACACCAATCAACCGTGTCTAAAATTTAGCTGCAAAACATCCAAGACAAGAAAAAGATTTTGAATAATTCATAAAATCATGTATTTGAAAAGATTTGAGAAATTAATTTAAATAATTTCCAAGCTAAACAGAAAATTTAAACAGTTAGCCTTAGTGTATTCTAACTTCAAGTTGATGGAGTCAACAAGCTAAATACGAGAAGAATCTTCAAACCTTCAAGGGCCGTACGCTGGGCTGGCCTGCTCCAAAACAATGCAATATGGGTATTTTTGGTGTAAGGAAGTAGTCTAGAAGCCAAAAATGATTATTTGAAAATCCAAGATGGCGGCCCGAAATTCAAGATGACGTCGGTTTTTTGATAGTTTAAGCGAAGTATGCACTTCAACAGAAAAGTAATCGCCTATCTCGATGCGTGGAAAATTTCTTGCAAGAAATGGCCAAGAAAAGCATTTTTCTTTGATCGCAGTACCAGCCCACTGATAAGTAGCCATGTTTTTGTAGTGAGCATGAAACTCAAGAGTAATTACTCACTTTGGCCAAATCGAATCAATAATAATTTTCCATTTCATCAAACTGTTTACGAGGCTCATCATAAAAAAAACATTTTCGTTCAGAATCAATATTTCAAGCATTTGCAACTGTGTGTCTGTTTAAATCAGCATAAAGTAGTATTAAACACATTTTCCCCCACACAATTTTTATCGCCATTCTAGAATGTTTGTCCCGAAACGACTAATTGTTTACTAACATTGAACTGTCTTGGGGAACCACTTCCCAGTGGGAACCGAAGATAGTGGCTCGTTTTTTTCCCATGGGGTAGTATTGTGGTGCCAGAAGCCTGCGCAGTACGCAGTCGAAAAGAAATGTCATTTCAAATGGAGCTCACTGTAGAAAATTTCTTGACCATTTCTTCCACAGAAATTTTTACTTTTCTTGAGCGGAACTGCATACTTAGCTTTAGCCCCTAATATGGGTACAGAGGTTACACTAGCATGGGTCACCAATAATAAAAATTTAAATCGTTACGGTATTTTAAAAATATTAAATTTTTAATTTTTTTTCGGAGCGTATTTTATTTTCCGTGTAACTAACGGAAAAACAGGTATGAAATGATTTTAATACCACCAGGCTCTTCTTTTGTGATAGGTTAATTGTAGAAAAATATAAAAGGTACGATTTTTTATATTACACGTTAAATGAAGCCCAGGCATTTGTAGGTTATATAAGAATGCAATTTTTCAAACAATTTCTAAAAATACAAAAAAGTTTCAAAAGTCATAAAAAACTTTTCTTATATGCGTGTTATGAGTCAAGGTAAAAGCCAAAAATAAAATCATTTTGATTTCCGAGCTACGAAAAAATACACAAAATTCCAAAGTGTGTGTACCCCGTCTAAAGGCGGGGTTGGGTATTAGAGGATTAAAATAATTATAACTTACATCCGAATATATCGAGATCGAATCCGAAGGAAATCAATTTGTAATGTTGATCCAGTTTGTTCTTCATCGTTGTCGTCCTCGTCATCCGTTCAAAAGCACAACGTAGTCCGTAGACAAAACATAACTTTTCAAAGAGCTTCTCGAATTTCCTTTCTGAAATCCTTCCAGAAATTGTTAAATGGTGAACAGGGATTGAATCCTGAGAAAATTGAGAGAATCTCTCACGTATCGCTCTCTGTAACTATCATAACATGCTGCACATTATGAGAGACTGTTTATCGTATACTGCTACAAGTTTGATCAGATTGGGGGGATAGTAGTGCATGACAAAACCCCTCTAAACATGCTCCAAGCCTGAGGGCTAAACTAGCCTATGTCTTGGCTATATACCAAAAATATGGACTCAAGTTCGGGTCGTCTTTATTCCTAAAGCAGGGAAAAAAGACAAAACAAATCCAAAATCGTTTAGACCAATAAGTCTAACATCAACAATTCTTAAAATCATGGAAAAGATAATAGACGAATACATAAAGTCAAAATACTTACAAACAAATCCTATCAGTAAATATCAATTTGCTTATCAACCCAATAAGTCTACAGTCACAGCTCTTAATGAACTGGTTACAAAAATAGAATCCACGCTTCACAGGAAAGAAATAGCTCTTATGGCATTTCTGGATGTTGAAGGTGCGTTTGATAATGCGTCTTATAAATCTATTGAAAATTGTATGGTGAAAAGGCAATTCGATCGTTGTATCAAAATATGGATTATGAAAATGTTGAATGATAGAGAAGTATCTGCTGAATTGGGAGAATCTTCAATAACAATAAAAACCACTAAGGGATGTCCTCAAGGAGGTGTATTATCCCCTTTGTTGTGGTCGCTTGTTGTTGATGATCTCCTCATTAAACTAGTAGAAAAAGGCTTCGAAGTTATTGGGTTTGCAGATGATGTGGTAATAATAGTTCGTGGAAAGTTTGATAATATAATCACTGACAGAATGCAATCAGCATTGAACTGTACTTGGCAGTGGTGTCAACATGAAGGGTTGAACATTAACCCATCAAAAACAGTTTTGGTGCCGTTTACTCGCAGAAGAAAGATTACTTTAAAAAATTTGACTATAAACGGATGTATTTTACAATATTCTTCCAATGTTAAATATCTAGGAGTAATACTAGATAGTACTCTCAATTGGAACTTACACTTAGAGCAGGTAATACTCAAAGCCACAAATGCTCTATGGGTGAGTAAAAAAACTTTTGGTAAAAAATGGGGACTGAAACCAAAAATGATTAATTGGATCTATACGGTTATAGTACGACCCAGAATAGTTTATGCTTCACTAGTTTGGTGGACAAAAACAAAACAACATATGGCCCAGAGAAAGCTTGGAAAGTTGCAACGCTTAGCCTGCATGGCCATAACAGGAGCAATGCACAGTACACCATCAAAAGCCTTGGAAGCAGCTCTTTATAAACTTCCGCTACATCAATATATACAGAAGGAAGCTGAAAAGAGTGCTCTAAGGCTGAAAAGAACTCATACATTTTTAGAAGGCAATCTTTTCGGGCATCTCAGTATACTGAAAGATTTTCCAATAAATCCATTGGTAGTAATGAACGAAGACTGGATGGAAAATAGGATGAACTTAGATATACCATATAACGTGGTTGAAACAAACCGCCAAGTATGGGAATCAGGGGGTCCGAATATCTCACCAGGATCGATAATTTTCTACACTGATGGCTCAAAAATGAATGATAAAACCGGGGCTGGAATTACAGGACCAGGTATTGATATTTCAATACCAATGGGAAGATGGACCACTGTTTTCCTTGCAGAAATTTATGCCATTCTAGAATGTGCATCTTTGTGTCTGAGAAGGAAATACAGGTATGCACGGATTTGCATATTTTCAGATAGCCAAGCGGCGCTGAAAGCTTTAAAATCATTCACAAGCCAATCAAAACTGGTATGGGAATGCATAACACTGCTAAAGCAATTGTCCGTTAAGAACCAGGTTAATTTATACTGGGTACCAGGCCATTGTGGAATTGAAGGTAATGAAAAAGCGGATTTACTTGCAAGGAGAGGGTCAAGTGTCCAGTTCATAGGACCAGAACCCTTCTGCGGTGTATCCAAATGTTTAATACAAATGGAATTGAAACAATGGGAGGATCAAATGATACAGTCAAACTGGATTGCAACAGAAACCTTAAGGCAATCAAAACTGTTCATAACTCCAAATAAAAACGTTACGGAAAAACTTTTAAGTTTAAACAAAAAATCTTTAAGCATACTTATTGGACTTCTCACAGGACATTGTCCGACAAGATATCATTTGAATAAAATCAATCGATGTCAAACTGGTGTCTGTCGGTTTTGTGACTGTGAAATAGAGACCTCACAACATTTGCTCTGTGACTGTCCAGCGTTATATGTACGTAGAAGACAATATTTCAATAAGGGCATTTTAAGCCCTTTTGAAATTTGGTTAGAAAATCCCAATCTGGTTATTGGTTTCATTCTAAGAATCATACCGGATTGGAGTACTTCACATCATCAGTCAACGGCATTTACCCCAAATGGTAATTCGTCGTCCTGAAAGAATGCAAATTAAATAGGGGTATACCACAATAGATCAAACTCATGGTCGCAGTGGTTTTAATCCCAACACCAAAAAAAAAAAAAAAGCCTGAGGGCACTATTGCTATTGGAAGTTCGTAGATTGTTTATCGTGCCAGTAAAGAAAAACCCCTATCCCCAACGGTAAACAAGCGAGAAAAATGGATTTTATCATAGCTCTCTCTTTGGGGCTCTCGCTCGCTGCTTCCATTTATCAGACTTGTTACACCTTGCGATACAATGACGATCGTGGACCGCAACAGATGGGATGTTTTTCTTTGCTTGCTTTGATCGTGCTTCATACTCAAATGAGAGCGAATCCTGCAATGCCTGATGGTGAACATTGAACACAAATCTGAGAAGCGCGCTCTGCCCCAAACATAACGACAGAAATGAGAGGAGGAATATGCAAGTGTAGGGGAATTCGGGGTAAAACCGACACCCTAAGCTTATTGATAAAATTTGTGTACTTTCGCTTGTTAAACGAACCTAAAATTGTTGTAGAATCACATATTGGTTATAAATCTATCAATCCTTGCGATCGCTGGATGATATATTGAGGTTATATAGTGATTTAAATCAAATTGATATTTCATCATTTTCAGGTGAGACAATTGAGAATGCGGGTAAGATCGACACCCTGTTGGGGTAAAACCGACACATGCACTTTGAATAGAGTTTATGCGTTGTGAACATCACCATCACGTGGCATATTAAAAAGAATGCTTTAAGCATAACTTTAGACTTTTATGACCCCTTCCTCTAAAGGATTATACACATATTACGTAAATTATTGAGGAGAGGCTGAAGATTCACTAAATATATGTGAAAATTTCAAATGTCACATGCTAAGATTATAAAATTGGGGTGAATACGCATGGATATGATTAATTTGTGTTCATGGAATGTTTACGAAGATGAAGTTGTGGCGAATGATTGGTTTTAAAAATAAATACTGTTTATTTTAACAAGACAGAAAAGTGTTTTTTTTTTCAGTTGTTGAAAACTGTCGAACCGTTGTAAATAAACAATAGGATTAATTTGTGAAAACATTTCAAATTCTATTTATTCTTCGATTTCAAATGAGACAAATTTCTCCAAGCTTTATCGAATAAGTTGAAACGTGAAACATGAAAATATATTTTTTTATTACTTAATGATAGCTTGTGGCAAGTCATATAGTGTCGTATTTTACATGTTAACAAGTTCGCCATCCATGAACTTCACTGGAATTTGAAAATAAAGACTCCCATAAATTACGGAGGAAGTGTTCCGACGAGAAAGATTCCCTGAAGGTAGATTATGAAGCAAAGAGAGGTGTCGATTTTACCCCAAATGAAAGTGTCGATCTTACCCCGAGTGGATATTTATTTTTCAATGGCGTTTTCAGCTATCGAAAAACCAAAAATTAGATTCTCCTTCATGTTGTATGAACGTAATAATAGTAAATGATGATGTAGACGCAGAAAAAATAATGATATTTTAAAAATTTCACACGCGAAATAGTTAAAGAATAACAGCGAAATATTGCAACTGCTGTTGCTTCTATGTTATCCAATATGATTTTGTTGTTTATTTTGGCAGTTTATTGGTAGAGTCAGCTGTAATGTCATCCGAACCACAACATTTCACAAGTAAGGATAGAGCGTGGTGGAAATTGCATGAAAATCTGCTCAAAACATGAAAAATTGAAGGGTGTCGATCTTACCCACAGTGTCGGTTTTACCCTGATTTCCCCTACACATTTAATGCTTTCCTTATTTCTTTCCAGTTCGTTCGCTATGTTCCGCCGCCAACAAGTACAACTTCGAAACCCTGAAGCTGTCCACGCCGCAACCGTTCGTGGTCCACGTGGAACTGAACCGTCCGGATCGGTTGAACGCCTTCAACAAGCGCATGTGGATCGAGCTGGGCCAATGCTTCAGCCAACTGCACGACGATCCGGATTGTCGGGCCATTGTCTTGTCCGGTGGCAGTGCCAAGCACTTCACCGCGGGAATCGACCTTTTGGACATGATGAAACTAGGGCAACAGTTGGGAGAGATCGAAGACATCGGGCGGAAAGCTAGGTTGTTCGAAGGACTGATAAAGCTGTATCAGGACTCGATCAGTTCGTTGGAACGGTGCTACAAACCGGTGATTGCGGCGATTCACACGGCTTGTGTTGGCGCAGGAGTGGATCTGATTACAGCGGCCGATGTACGGTACTGCACACGTGATGCCTGGTTCCAGGTGAAAGAAGTGGACATCGGAATGGCAGCGGACGTGGGAACGTTGCAGCGATTGCCGAAGGTGATTGGCAGTCAGAGCTTGGCCCGGGAGCTTTGTCTGACGGCCAGGAAATTCAAAAGCGACGAAGCACATGCTTGCGGATTGGTTTCAAGTGTGTTCGAGTCACGTGAGGAGATGCTGAAAAAGGCAATCGAGCTGGCAACGCAGATTGCGAGCAAGAGTCCGATTGCGGTGCAGGGAACAAAGAAGAATATGGTCTATTCGTTGGATCACACCAACCAGGAAGGGTTGGATCAAATCCGAGAGATGAATATGGCCAATTTGCAAAGCGAGGACTTTATCAATGCCGTGATGGCCCAGCAGAGCAAGGATGAGATGCCGGTATTTTCTAAACTGTAGATAAGTTATGTAGGTAGAAGTGCTTGCGACTGTTTTTCATATAATGGTGATTCATATATTGATTTACCGGCTTTCTTTTCTGCTCTTTTGATATCATATCCGAAATTCCGTTAAATGTCTATTTTAATTACAAGCTAATTAAATTTAAATGACTTAACACAAAGAGGCAACATTACTTACCGCACAAGATCTAACTATTCAAGAGAGCAAACTCGATATTCGTTCCATGTTCATCGAATACACGGAATGCGATGGAATGATGTTCCTGTTGAGCAGCGTCTTGTAAACGTCGTAGACCGTGATCTTCTTGATTTGGTTTGGATAACTGAAAATAAAATAGTTATTAACCTTAGTATGAAATTAGGACACATTAGGTTTTATTAGATCATTTAAACAGCTCGCAAAAATCAGTGTGTTAACCGATTTCAGATCTATTTGGCATATAATGAAAGACACACATCTAGTTTCAGAAACCCTCCGGAAGATTTGGATTTGGTCACTCGGGCCACCGAAAATCTGCTACAAGTGGAAAAAATCCCTTTAGAGACCTTAATTTTGACAATCAGTAAATTTCGCAACCAATCGAGTAATCTCAACCGTCCATTTCAATAGATATTCACGTTGACTATGAATAGTTTTAGTTTTAGTTTTGTGTATTCACGTCAGTGCTATTCGGTAGATGAATATTTTTGCATAAACATTTTCTGAAATAGGGAACATTTTACCGGAGGGCATTCACTGAAATTTTCGGTCTAGTATGGTCCATGCGGATTCGGGTTCATGAGGTTTCGAAATGTGGCCAATCTGAACAATTTCTTTTTCCTCGGTATTATGACAGAAAAGCTAATATATGACGTCCAAATCTTAAGATTTACGGTTTTGACGTAGAACTACGTCTTCTTCTCTATACAGGAGTGAAATTGGAATTTCAAAACCAAGAGTGTTACGTTGGCATGAAATATTTTAAACGTTTATAACTTTTTGCTGGCTTAGCGAAATTCCTTGATTAGCACCTCAGTCGATAGACAAGGCATCAAAGATTCATGTCGTTAACTTACTGAATCCCAGATACCTGCACACAAAGTTTAATAACTGGTGTATAACAAAACGTAGATTTCAAGCAAATCTATAAATAGGAATGCTAGAGAAAAGTTGACGCCATTTGCTTTTCACTCTCCGCTTGGATCGCATCTCAGCAAGCAACAGATCGGCTTGCTCTGACCGGGCGTGCTTCTCAGGCACAGACATCGATAGCGAAGGACCCCCCGCTTGTCTTGCTTCGCTCAAACCAAACTGTCGAGCGAGCGAGAGAAGATGCCGTCTGAAGCCAGAGCAGGCCCATGGCACGGGACGACTAGCGTAGTCAACATCTCCATGTGTTTACTCATTTTCGGGTAATTTGAATCGAGAGTGCAATCAGAATGTGAAGTTTTGTTTGATGTTTATGATCCATAATCGAGCAAGTGTCGCAATGCAAGTGTCGCCATAAAATCACTAATTGCTTCAAGGCTTGCAGGATGCCTTTTAATATTTGCTCTCCTTCCAAAACTATCGAAATGTTGAATGTGCTTCAACTTTTTGGCACATTATTAGCTGATCAAAAATTGATAATCAAACCATAGCAAACAATTAAACAAAACAATGGTCTTTAATTTCACAGTTCTTACAACTGACAGTGGGCGCCCGGGACATCCTGCACTGAAACAAGCGTTGAAGTAATGAGAACCATGAACAAGTTTTTAAATTTACTATTTCAATCACGATTGAGCTATCAAGAACGCTTTTTATTTGCGTGTTTGTCCCTCTAAATCCAACCGCATCGATAGCCGAGCGGTAAGCGCTCGCGCTTGACAATCGCAAGATCCTCGGTTCGAATCTGGCTTGCTGCAAGTTTTTAACCATGGTATAGTAATTTTAACTGTCGTAATGGTACCATGGTAAAATTGAATGCTCAAAATATTTGAAATAAATGCAAATTTAGTCTGCACAAATCAAGTGGCGTTGTGTATTTAATTTAACCCTCTAATATAGTATTTTCAACTGCAACGCTGCACAGTATTTCGATAGGCCGAAATCGTGAACTTAATTCAGTAGCACTCTTAAACGTGATTTTTCTGGAACGGTGTCTTCGGACGAAAATTTTCTAAAAATATAGCGCATATATTGACGGTAAATGTTAGTTCGCAACTTTGCCGTAGGCGGCGCTTTAAAATTAAAATTTCTGAAATGACGATCTTTAAATAGGGTGTCTTCGGCAAAGTTGTAGATAATTTAAATACAAACAACTTTGCCGAAGACACCTAGTCTGTATCTAGTCACATTTCCAAAATATGGAGGTATTTTATGAACGACCCCCAAAAAACAGTTTTTCTTGAATATTATGAAAATGTGAGGTTTTCGGTAGCAACATTGTTCTGCAAAATTGTGTAAACAGTTAAAATGAATCATTTTCTCGAAGACACTAAGGTTCTAAAATGTAAGGGAAAGGAATTATAGTAATTTAAGTGCAAATATCAGTCACTTTTCGGGGTCGTTTATTTTTTCGGGTGGCAAGTGGTGGCAGATGAAACCCATTGGGATTAAAAATATATCATAAATAGTTTTCAATGTCGATAGTGCCATGATTATCCACGAGTATCCCTTCCTGTTAAGGGGGCAGGATTCGTCATTGATTTCGGAATTTTCAAAAGCAGTTTTTTCGTTCAAAATCCAAAAAAAATACACGAAAATGTGTTCACTGTATTCTATTCTCCAACCGAAACACAGTGAACGCATTTTCATCGAATAATTTTTAGATTTGGACAGAAAAACTGCTTGTGATTTGGAATGGTAAATATGAATATATGTTTTGCATGTTGTGTGCAATGTTTGATGCAGAAATGAAAAAATAAAGCAGCTGCCACTAATTGAACACTTCGAAAAAGCGGCTTGCAACGAACAATCTCCGATCTACATTAGAACGATTTAACAAACAAACATTGGTTATTTGGAAGAGAAATGGTTTTTGTTGATTGACATTTTCAGGGCTGTTACAAAAATCTTAAAATCGTATCCGCGAAAATCGCGACTTCAAAAATTCGATCCGCGTCTAGGAACTCCGATCCGCGCCAAAAAACAAAATTCTGTTTCATTGAATTCTTTAATACTCATTATAAATATTGCGTAAACGTGCTTGATCAAAAACTAGTTTTTAGTGGTACTAAATGATTATTTTCGCGTTATCTTAAAGTATCTACCACTGAGCAAGACAAGTTGTTATATGCATTTCTGTCAACACTAAGGGTAGAGTTAAATGATAAAATATTTTAATCTACTCCAGTTGCGTCACTAGCAGGAAAAAAGGTAAAAAGCGGAAAAATCCAATAATTCGAGTTTTTCATGGAGAAAATCGTATTCAACAATATCACTCGAAATTTATTTATCATCAACATTTCAATATATTTTTTGTAGAAAATGGTGCTATTTAATATATGTTAGTGTCACTACAACCAGAGAGGAGGCATAGTTTGCAACTATACTTAACACAATGCGATATGATCTTTGCATACAATAGAAGATGCAAAATGTAGTTATTAATGATAACTTAAAAAAAACATACACAGTAATTTTTAGAAGCATACAAAATCGAGAGCGGACAGGAGAGATGAGGACAGTTAAACAATAACTTTAGAATGCATGGCCATTCATTTATGCTTATTCTGCGCGGCGTGTGATTCGAGACGAGTCGCTCTCATCTAGGGTGACGTGAGACGACTAATGTTAAACAAATGGGAGCGAGTCGACAATTGTCACCTCATTCGACTCGTCTCACATCACACGCCGCGCAGAATAAGTACGATTGTATGGGAACTGTTTTTATTTTTATAAAACTTCAAGTCTTAATACTTAATCAATTTGAGATAAAAAGACAAGATTGTTTTAATAATTTAATATTTAAAAAAAAAATGTTTTTATGGAAATTGTTACATTTTTTTCGAGACCGTAAAACGGGGTATCTTTGATAATGCGGGTAACTTTGATAGTGCGTTGCCCACCACATACTAAACCAAATATCATACTATATGTTAATTGGTTAAGTAAAACGAATGCAAAACTAAAGAATATTAGTATGACACTTCATGTAAGAGCTGTTTTCATTAGAATTGAGAACATTTGAGGCTTTTTATTCGAATTTAAAAAAAATGAAACGATTTTAGCATTTTTGAATTGCTTACAAACAATCTGTTCTACGGTCACTATTTGATGTAGTTTTGAATAGTTGGTCACTTATATTTGACAGCCTAGTTATCATAGAACTTGAGTATGGTATCAAATCTCTTAGCGAAAAGCATTTTCATAAACTGGCTAGAGGTATACAATGCCCTATAAATGTTACAAATTTCATTCAATTTTGTTCGATTTATACTCCATTATGATTCTACCCCATTACCCCGAATGCCATTCCCCAGAATGCCACCACCCCGAATTCCATTACCCCCAATGTACCATTACCCCGAATTCCATCACCCCGAATGCTTTTTCCCCGAATTTGCAATTATCTTCACATGATGATATTGATGACATTTCCCCATGATATTGGAATTCGGGGTAATGTCATTCGGGGTGATGGATCATTCGGGGTTTTGGAATTCGGGGTAATGGCGTTCGGGTTAATGGCATTCGGGGTAATGGGATTCGGGGTAATGGGGTAGAATCTCCATTATCAAAGTTACCCCAAAACAGAAAGCCGACTTTTGATTATATGAAAAATTATATATCCATTCAAAATAAATCTTTCGGCAATCTATCAACTGCAATCGATATCTAGGATGCCAGTACTTATTTTAAAAATATAAACTATAATTCTTTAAAACATCATGCATAAATATTCAAGTTTTCTTCGAAAAAAAAACTATCAAAGTTACCCCGTTTTACGGTAATATTTATTAGTCTTTGGCAGTACATTGGACTATACATTTAAAAATCTCTCGACGTTTGACACAAAATGTTCAACTCTATATGTCCATCTCTGAGCCACCTAAAAATCAATTTTGATGAAATTTTAACAAGATCTTATTTATATATTAAAAAACAAATGGTTTGTTTTTGTACAAGTTAGGAACAAAGGCTACTTTTTTAGCAGTTTGAGTTGATGTTGAGTTGATTTATGCAAAAAACGCAAATCGGTCAAAAGTCGACATGGGACTGTTATGCGATTATGGGCAGATAAGACCTAGGTGAAATCGCTCAAAATGACAGTCGTTTTTATATCATGCAGCTGATTGTGCAGTGTGATTTTTTGAATTTTTCTTCACTCATCGGTATTCAACAGTTTTCTCCAAAGTAACAAATTTATAAATGATCCATTTTTTATTACAAAATTGTTGCTGAACAAAAAATTACCAAGCAAAACTTTTATTTTGAGCGATCTCACCAGGTGCTAACTTTTTAACCGGTGTGTTGTGGTGATTCAATCGCTGCACAGAGTGTCCGCATATTATCCGTACAAGGCTTTGAAGGCATGCATTTATGTAGTCCAGCTGAACAAATTTAGCATACCAACACGGTTTAATATTTTGACATATTATATTCATGATTTTTAGCGGATGAGAAATGTACTTCAAACTTACTGGATTTGAATGGTATATTTTTTTATTTCCAGTTTATCTTAAAGTCAAGAACCCATAGATCGCCGTCAATAGAATAGAATTTTAGATTAGGGTCATTAAGAATTTAAGTCTCTTGATTGACTCGCGACTCTCAAGAAAAATGACTCCAAATAAAATGAAAATGATTTACAAATAAATCGTTACTGCTTTTTTAATTTCCCTGAACAGTATTTTTTATATCAGTGACTACCTATACTAATTGAAATTTACTGCTCTCAAGGAGAAGACTTTAATTTTCTGTTTTAAATGGAAATTTCCCAATTATGAAATCACGACTGTATGTATATAACTGCAATTTTTGCCGCATGATTTGGGAAATCCGCGATTTTCGCGACAGAATTTTATTCACCCGCGATTTTCGCGCTTGGCTGGCCAAATCCGCTACAAATCCGCGAAAATCGCGAAATCCGCGAGAATCGCGAAATCCGCGAGAATCGCGAAATTCGCGCCTGTTGTAACAGCCCTGCATTTTAAGTGTTTTTAAATTGAAGTAAATTTAAACAATTGACAGTCGGTATATTTTATGGCTTCAGTGCTTTCATAGTGAATAACAGTTTAGCAAACATCAGAGAATGTCTATTTCTGAACAATCAACGAACTCTATGTCTAACATTCTGATAGAAGTGATTTCTTTTGTGACAATTTGCAAGCGACAGTGAAACTTTGTTTAATAACATGATTTATCATAATATGATGGTTTTTTTTTGTTAAGAATTAAATATTAAGAATGCGCAGTAAAATAATGTGTTTTCATTAGTCAGAGTAGAGAATTCTTTATTTAAGTGAACCAGCCTCGGGCTGAATTTCCCCATAATAAAGAGTCAATTAAATAATTAATTTAAGTGAAACATTGTGTGCATTCAATGTGACAGTTATAAATGATAGCCTTTTTGTCTTGCTTTTTGTAGAATTAATTTCAATGATATAATGTGTCAACTTAATTTGTAGAAAAAAGAAATCCATATTATGACTTTCCAAATACAGTTTCTTAAATAATCAAAATAGGTTGAGAAACATGTATGCTGAACTAACAAAAGGAGAAACATAAATCAATAAACTATAATAATCTCAAAGAAAGTTGTGCTCATATATTGAACATTAAAAGACAGGTGGTGGAATAGCTTATTCCAAATTACTATTAATAATCATGATAATAAGAAGATGTAATGACAGAGTGCAGTCCCAGTATTCCTGAGTCTGAATGGATAGCAAAAATACTCTTCATTGTACATCAATGCATATTTATATCAATTGAGAAAATAAGAACACGGAGAACACCAGCTTAAAGAATACACTAAGTCATTTAATTTGATTATTATTTTATCTCTATGTAAGAGACTTTTGGCTCAGGGCTAATTAATCTCTGAGTTTTCATATAATTTAAATGGAAAAAGAGTACATTTCAGTAAATTTATAAGAATTTAACATCGATTTTCTTGACTGCTATAATTTTCAGCGCTTTTGTTTGTATTAATGGTCAAATAAACAATTATTTCTATCTGCGCACTTGTGACTCTTCGTCAAACGATATATTCTTCATTGGGCCACTAGTTCTCAATAAATAGTCTGTGTTTGTAGCTGAAGCCGGTGTAAATTGTCGTTATTTATTGATGGTCCATCATTACAATTCCAAATGACTATTGCGATTGTACTCGTTTAATATTTTATTTCATATTTCATTTGGTATTTTCTAGGAAAATGTTACATTGTTTTCAATGTATATACAAGCAGTTATACAGAGTTTATTTACTTAAAAACATACTCAGCAGCTAAGGATTCGGAAGAATGACATTGAACATGTAAAATCAAGATTAGAAAAAAATGTTAATACTGAGCTGAAGAAGAATTAATATATAACATAGATTTTTGCCGTAATCGTTATAACAAAAATAATATGAAATTAGTACTTTAATGCGGATGCAGGAGTATATTGAAAATAATTATAAGTACGATGCGTGATATGAGGTTAATTCGTCAATTAATTTTGGTGTACAAAAATTACTATGGTCTTACTTTGCAAATGGCAGATAGGGATATAAAAGTTCGGTCCATTTCAATAATGAAATGAAGGAATATTGTGAACTTTCCAGTTCCAGCTTTTAATAAATAGTAGAGAGTTAAAGGAATACTAAATGTAATTCCGGTCTGCTTCTCCGAAAGAAACAAAGAGGATAGTCATCCTGGTCTATTTCTGAAAAAAAGAACGTAGGAAGATTGTGGAAGTTCGGCCCATGAAGATATGAAGGAATAACACAAATCGTCCGGTCCGCTCTTTGTCAAACAGCAGAGAGTAAAGGGAACACCTGATTCCTGTCTACTTCTCCATAAGAAACGAAGAGGATAGAAATCCTGGTCCGTTTCTATAACAAGAACGTAGGGAGATCTTGAAAATTCGGGCCATTTCTAGGAAGAAATGAAGGAATAACACTAATCGTCCGGCCCGTTCAGTAGAGTAGAGAGTGAAGAGAACATTTTGAATGATTCTGGTCTACTTCTCCATAAGAAATGTAGAGGATAAAATAATGCTGGTCCATTTCTGGAAAAAGAACGTCGGGTGTTCGTGAATATTCGGTCATGCTCATAAGAGATCCGTAGGAATAACACGTATCATCCAGTCCGTTACTTAAAAAAAAAACATGTTAAAATTGCTACTGTTCAGTCTTACATGAAACGTAGAGGATGACAATCCTGGTCCGTTTTGAGAGTTATCTTCACTGGGTCATGATATACTTCGAAAAAACACAGCATGGCGATAGGCGAACGATTACGACCTATGATAGATACGCAGTGTCAAACACGATGAAGAAAATCAGAATGGTAATGGTTATTGATCCTAAGGAAATGAAAAAGAATGTCCATGGCAGACTGAAGTTGGAGATACAACTCAAATTGACATACAAAATCAGAGTTATCAATCTAGAAATTAGGTCAACTTATTATTTCACTTTTATTAAAGACAAGGAGAGATGTAGTAGGTAGGGACATAGAAGTCTCTAGGTTGCGAGCACGGTAAAAAAACAAGGTATGGACCGATGCATGAGTTCACTATCTGACGTTTGAGCGGTGCCGTGTTATTTACGTGACCATGGCAACTAATGAATTCGGCACCGCTAAAACGTCAAATTAGTGAACTCGTGCACAGGTCCATTTACGTGACCATGGAAACGAGTGAATTCGGCTCCGCTCAAACGTCAAATTAGTGAACTCGTGCATAGGTCCATGGACCGATGCACGAGTTCACTAATGTGACATTTGAGGGGTGCCGAATTCACTCGTTGTCATGGTCACTTAAATAACACAACACCGCTCAAACGTCAAATAGAGAACTCGTGCATCGGTCCATTATACTCCGAAAAATGACATTTGGCAGTGACGTCATTCCTATCGCAAACTCGAACGAGTGCAAAAGAAAGCAAGGCCTGCTCTCCTTTACTATTCTCAAAGCCTCATGCTTGACGATAGGAATGACGACACATGTTTTGATGGAAAATCGTTGTTTACACGTGGGAATAGCCTACATTGTTGTGTCTACCGTGGTTGCGAGAATAATAAATGTCGCTCTTGTTCCGAACAGCATAAAAGTAAGACTTCTCGCATAATCTGAGATAACGCCCTAAAAGCCATTGGTAACCATTTCTCGCATAACTTATGATCTCGCCCTAAAAGCCATTGGTAACCATGTGTGTAGCTCGTTGTTTCTGAGCATTTGAATAGATTTACACGTTATTTAACAACTCTATGATGAAGAAAGGATCATTCTCTACCTGCCGGTGGTGTTGGTTTGGATGCTTATTCATTTATTTGCTCATAAACAACGAGCTACACACGTGGTTACCAATGGCTTTTTGGGCGTTATCTCAGATTATGCGAGATTTGTGTAGCTCGTTGTTTCTGAGCAAATGAATGAATAAACATCCAAATCAACATCACTGGCAGGTAGAGAATGATCATTTCTTCACCATAGCGGTGTTAAATAACGTGTAACTCCATTCAAATGCTTAGAAACAACGAGCTACACACATGGTTACCAATGGCTTTTAGGGCGAGATCATAAGTTATGCGAGACTTGTTTTGGCGTCTCTACAAAGAGGAAGTAGTCCACAGGAGAATTTGCGGTCGAACTGTGAACGCGGTCGGGTGAGTCATTCTCGCTTTGTGGTTCACCGCTTGTTTGCGTTCACTCAGCCATCGTCATCGCCGCCGCAAATTTCATCGACAGAGCATCAGGTGCTAATCAAAGAATTTCGTTAAGCCAGCAAAAAGTTATAAGAGTTTAAAATATTGCACTAACATAACGCCCTTGGTTTTGAAATTCCAATTTTACTCCTGTGTAGAGAATTGTTATTTTAGTATCAAACTGAGTGGCATAATCAAATGCAAACGCATTCATTTTCCGGTGGTTAGTGCCTGTGCTTTTACTGTTCATAAGTCGCAAGGTGGAACTTTCCCCGAGGTCGTGTACGACTATGACAAAAGCCAGGGTCAGCTATTGGTACATGTCGGTTTGTCGCGGGTTACTTCACTGCAAGGACTATTTTTGTTAAACTCTACCAATTCTTTCAAGTTCCATCACGCCAAAGGCAGCAATTCTCCCAAGATGGTTAACTTGATAAACGAGCTGCAGCGCTTGGGCAATCATCAATTACGGACGCGTGGAGATGAACGGCGTGAAATACTGGACCATTGCGGCCCTGCCTGCACATTGATGAGTATCAATGTACACAGCCTAAATGCTCATGCAATGAATATTGCTACAGTCCAAATTCTGTAGAATTCCTTGCACCGTGTGAGACATGGCTAGACAGATCACTCCTCCGTTGACATGGCTGGCTACAGTTGCATAACCAGTTCAAACGCTCAGGCGTGAGAGCTGGAGGTGTGGCGATTTACCAGAAGGATATGGTCTTCAACGTAGCTGTTTCTCACACAATAAGCTTGTTTTTGTATATCGTATATATTGTAGGGTTTCTTCAGAAACCTCTAAGGACTGTTCATTTTATAAAGTGGACACCTTGTACATGCAATATATTTTTAATTTATTAATAAAATCGCAATCGGTTTTCTGTACATCGTTCGACTAGTATTGTACAATGTTGTGGTAATAAAAAAGTTACCAAAATAATAAAATTTCACACTTATAAGGTATTACGTTTAGAATGGTCGATTTTCTGAGGTTATCAAAATCAATGATTATATGAATTTGGCTGGAAAATTCGACATTCTATATTTTTTATTTAAAAAAAGACTTGTTTTTCGAAAGCATCATCAATCAGAAGCCTGTTAAAAAATATCTAGTGATTTTTGGAACAACCATTTTTCAGATATCATTAAAACATTTTTCATCGATTTTTTTCAAAGAAATATATTTCAAATTTAAGTGGACAAATACGAGGAGAATTTTTAGGTTTAAAATACGTCCTGGCGAAAGTACTAATATAGTATTATTATGAATAGTTACCTACGCCTTCATATATTTGGTTATTTGGTCCCCACGTCAAATTTAAAGCACAATAGAAAAACTAAAGCTTTATTTTTAGAAGACCTCTGAAAGCTCAATAACAATCATCAAAATTGGGAACACTGTTTCACTGGAATTGAATTTATTTTCCATGTATTATTTTCAAAATTTGTTATTCTGAGATTACCTATCAAAATATTTGGAGAAAAACGATTACAATTTGGTCTGGATCGATAAATATGCGAAAATGATTTTGAAAGTATGGGATTTTTTAATAAAAACGACCATAAAGAGTAAAATTTGTACCTAAGAATGTGATTAAAAGTCAAGATTTGGCTCTCTTTCATACAAATATAGTTTCTTCAGTAATCTAAACCAATTTTTAACACACTTTTTACTTTGCTTTTTTGCTGAGAGTAAAAAAATGCTGCAACAGCAAATTGGGCCAAAAGAAATAAATCATTAAAATGACCTAATGTCAGAAAATGGTGGAATATTATTGATGCTTTTGAAGCTCTGCCTTTAGTAGAATAGTAAAAGATACCAACATACAAGTTGTTCATAAAAATTAGGCCTTTTTTCATGCGAATAATAATTCTTAACTTTGACGAACAGTTTTTCTTTGGAGTTTTGGGAAAAAACTATTTAGATCTTCAACCAAAAGCATTTTGTAAGTTGTTATATTTTCATAACATTGTAGAATACTAGTTGAACGATGCGTAGAAAATCGATTGCGATTTTACCAAAAAATAACAAAGATATAGCATAAACAAGGTGTCCACTTTGTAAAATGAACAGTCCTTAGATTTTGTCAGAAGGATTCACTGCAAGCAGAATCAAGAAAAAGTGACTAAAATAGAGACCAACTCCGTAAAAAAGACCTGCTAAAAACCCTGAAGTAAGGCGCTTCAATGGAACTTTCTCCAGATTTAGCAGGTTCTTGTTGGTGATGAACTCCGAATCTCTCACAGGATATCTGAATGTGTGCCTTTCATTTAGGCCAAACAAAAGTGAAAATGGACAACTTACTTTTGTTAAGGACTAAGCAAGGTTAACATTATTGTTGGCTACTTACGGTTCCCCACAGGACGCCAGAAACAGCGACTCGCCGGGCGGTGGCTTCAGATAGCACACGGTCGTGATTTCCTTGTCCAGCTCCATCGGTTCGTCGTCGATCTTCGCCTTGGTCACCGTGTTCCGATTGAACGGATGCGCCACCGGGTGCCCGATGTCGTACGCAAACGTCCCATTGGCCGTCGTCCGGAAGTGCTTCCGCTTGGTAATGACCGCCGTCAGAATGTTTTTCAGCAGCACTTGCACCGCGTGGACAATCAATTCCACGGCATTCTCGTCCACATTCAGGAGACCGTTTTCCCAGGCGCCTACAAGCAATCGGCCCAGAACGAGACCATTGTCCGGGAGGAACAGCTCCTGGGCAGCATACCGAATTGTGGGAATCGTTGCACTCTGACTGGCCACCTGCTCGTAATCCACCAGTTCCTTCGGAATGAAATCGTGTACCGTGGCCGGTTCGAAAGTGGCCCGATCCGTCGACGACTTAGATGACCTCTTCCGCTTCTTAGAGCTTCCACTCTTGCTGCCATGGCTGGACTCTGTCCCATAGCTATTAATACTTTGCGGTGGTGAAACGGCGTCGATTTTGTTTAGAATCGCCAACAGGAACCGGTTGTGCAGGTGCATCTGATCCGAGCTGAACAACTTTCGGCACTCAAGATCGAACTCTTCCTTCAGGGTTTTCTTGCGGAACCACAGCTTCATGTTGGCCAAATAGAGCGGCCATTTTTCCCCGAGGGCCAGCATCAAGGTTTGTTTGGCCGTCAGAACCGGATCCACTTCCTCCGCCGAGGTCATTTTTGCACACTTTTTTGAAATTTTAACAACAGAATTAAATAACTACCAAACTCACTGAACTACTCTAAACAAAAAGTGTTTGGAAGATGAAACAGAGAAACAAACAAGATCAAAACAGGCGAATTTTTTGACAGCCGTAGCACGACGCACCCTCTGGTGGCGACTAGCTGGTACTAATTTAGTACAACTGTTCAGGGGGTAGGAAACTGAACTAGGCTTCTTGCGTGACAATTCTAAAGGGCCAATGATTAAAATGTGAATAAATAGATTCTTCACGGAGAAATATTTTTACCTAATTTTTGAGTTTACTTTACCCAAAATTAAATATATCGATTATAGTTTTAACCCAAAATCTCTGGGTTTTCTCTTTCTCCCACACGAATGTTGTCAAATATAGAGAGAGCTGCATATACCCAATGGGGGTTGTTCGTGCATACCACGAAGCTAAGCTATACGCCACCTGTATGTGAGCAACACCACCACATCAAGTCGGCACACCCCTGTTCATCGAGTGAGATAAACGCCCAAAACGTAGGTGAAGCTCATCATGGCGAACAACCTTCTTCCGGGACACCTAATATAAAAGGGGAATAGCAAAGCGACATCGGTCTCTTTCTCGCCGCGAAGCACCATCTCGACGCCATCACCGCAAGTGGATCAGAACGCCATACAAGCAGCAAAGTTTTGTGAAATCTCTAATTAAAATGTGAAATTGAATTTGACGAATTGAAAACTATTAGTGAAATAATATTTAGAACAATAAAATAATTATTAGTATTTGGACAATAAATAAAGTAGTGTTTCGCAATAAGTGTGATCGTGAATTGAATCCGCTATTCAAAAATCAAGAAACTACTGTGGCAATACTTTCTGGGAAGATCCGTTTCCGTTGCTGCTCGCTGTGCTCTCGACATATGGTCCTTCGAGCCGGATAGCGTCGAAACTCCGCTAGTCCGACAGTCCTGCGCCTGTGAGTAACCAAGCTACCGCCATTGTGAAGCTGCTGGTGAATTCCAGAAAGTTCTACCGTGAAACCGCCATCTTTCGAATCAACCGTTCCGTCGAAGAAGCACTCCTTCCGGAACCATTCTCGGCCGTACGTCCGGCCGACCCGTAGAACTGCTACGTAACCAATACAAGGCAAATTCATTGCCTCTAGGAGGTAATTGTAATTCCTATTCCGCTATTATTCGTTTTGTGTGGGTTACGCTGGTCTATAATTTACAGATCCACTTCGTGACGTCATCATGTCTACCGATCGCAAAATCAAGTCCCTAAAGGTGCGGCAGAGGAGCATAATTACATCGCTTAACCTCATCAGAATCTTCGTCGATGGATACGATGAGGAACACCAGGCCGACGAAGTGCCCGTCCGGCTGGAACACCTAACGAAACTGTGGTCAGACTACAATGAAGTCCAGAGCGAGCTCGAGATGGTAGACGAAGCTGCTTTGGAAACTCTTCTCGACGAGCGGTCAAAGCTGGAGACCGCCTACTATCGCATCAAAGGTTTTCTACTGGCCCACAATAAACACGCACTCAACGAAAGTCTCTCTCCGATCAATCAAGCACCACCTCAAGCCTTCCCGTCTGCATCGCAAGTGCGATTACCGGACGTTAAACTTCCGGTGTTCGATGGCAAGCTGGAAAATTGGCTCAATTTCCACGACTTGTTCGTATCGCTGGTTCACTCGTCCACCGCTCTGTCCAACATACAGAAATTCTACTATTTGAGGTCGTCACTAGCAAACGAGGCGCTACAGCTTATTCAGTCCATCCCAATCAGTGCCATTAATTATCCGG
Source organism: Aedes aegypti (assembly GCF_002204515.2). NCBI lineage: Eukaryota > Metazoa > Arthropoda > Insecta > Diptera > Culicidae > Aedes > Aedes aegypti. The sequence continues at coordinate 213,282,703 of NC_035107.1, read as the reverse complement.
TGGCATGGAACCTTCTGCTGGACCATTTCCAGAACACCGATCGGCTGAAGCAAAACTATGTGGACGCTCTCTTCGAATTTGCCGCACTCAAACGAGAATCAGCAACCGAACTCCACAGCTTGGCGGAGAAATTCGAGGCAAATGTTCGGATCCTCAAACAACTGGGAGAACATACTGAATATTGGGACATCCTCCTAATACGTATGCTAAGCACGCGCCTAGATCCAACTACCAGGAGAGATTGGGAAGATTACGCCACTTCGCAGAACGCCATCACTTTCAAGGATCTAACATCCTTCCTTCAACGACGTGTCACGGTTCTGCAGTCGATTCAACCGTCAAATATTAACTACATTCAGCCAGTAAGTCAACCAAGAAAACCTGTACAACGATCCGTATCGAGTCTCGGAGCGAACCATCTCTACCCACGGAAGTGCATAATCTGTTCAGACCACCACCCGCTCTACGTCTGCGAAGCTTTCTCTAAGCTAACCATTGAGCAAAAGCAAGACCAAGTAAACCGCCATCAGCTTTGCCGTAACTGTATGCAACAAGGACACTTGGTAAAGGATTGCACTTCATCGTCAACCTGCCGAAAATGCCGTGGACGACATCACACCCAACTCTGTTCGACTGATGCTTCAGCGAAATTGCAATCCATCACACCACCAGAATCGAACCCGACGGCATCTACATCAACGAGCAACTATTCATTCACTTCTGCATCTGCTATCACCGAAACCATAAGCTGCGCTACTGCTGGCGACCCACAGAAGACAATTCTCCTTGCTACTGCAATCATCAACATAATCGACGACGACGGCACACAACATGTCGCCCGCGCGCTCCTTGACTCAGGGAGCGAATGCTGCTTCATCACTGAACGCTTGTCTCAACGCATCAAGGCTCCGCGGAAGAAAGTTCATCTCCCTATCACCGGCATCGGCCAAGCAACCACCCACGCACGGCAAAAGTTTCTCTCTCGCATTCGTTCTCGAGTTGGCGAGTACTCCACCAACGTCGAGTTCCTCGTTCTGCCAAGCGTAACAATAGACCTACCAGCCACGTCCGTCGATTCTTCGACCTGGAACATGCCACCCGGCATTCAACTTGCTGATCCATCATTCGCCGATACCAACCCTGTGGACGTCATAATTGGAGCAGAAATCTTCTTTGAGCTATTCCGCAATCCTGGTCGAATACCTCTTGGCGACAACCAACCAGTACTCATCAACTCGGTCTTCGGCTGGGTGGTATGTGGTAAATCAACGGCCCGTCCATCCACACCTATCGTCGCACACTTCGCTACCATCGCAGCATGTTCGACCGACAGACCAGCATACGAAAAACAAAATCCAACTACCGATCAACAGCGAACACACAAACATTACGTCCAAAACCAGCGAGATACATCTGTAATCAACACGCGAGTCATCAATGAACTCCATTCATCATCATCTCGAATACACCACACTCCAGAGCAATCTCCAACCGTACCGCATTCCATTCAACCGAACCAAACAATCGTTCAGTCACCACAACGTTTGTGTAACCGCACACCCAATCTTCGCTTGCATCACAATCTGCTGGAACAACATTCCTGCGGTTCGATTGCACACTGCCAATCTCAGCTCGGATTTCAACGCTGCTCGACAAACATCCATCCGACTGTTTTTCGGCAAACATCTACCCAGACTGTCATCAATTTCCATCAACGAACTCCGAACTACAATCATTATGCGAGTATCACCATGTCGTCTGCATCACTCGAATCATCAAACCAGCAATTCATCGGCCAGTGCAAATCGCATTCTCAGCTAGTTTTCCGAATGGCCAAAACATCGTCTCAATGGTGGTCGTTCATAGGGGCCAGCATTTACATCAATCGTGACGCCTACTTTTCCGTCGAAGATCGTAGGATTCATTCAGCATCAACGACTGATCACCAACAACCATGGACAAATCGAACCATCATTCAAACGACCACCGACCGAGGACCTAACACCAAAACTCCTTCGCCGAAGTCATCATACAAACAAACACCACACCATCCATCGAAAACCGTTTCCTGTTTTGCCAACGCTGCCTGAGGAGGATCATCCTAAAATGAAATAAATAAAGGCCTTCTATTAGGAAGGACACGGTAAGCACCTGTCCATTATAAATAATTTTCTCAAAACCCGCTACCGGGTCTCAATTTTGCAGCATCCAAGTTAACTCCAACCAAAACAATTCCGCCATCGAAATGCCCGTCATGCATCGAAACTTCGTCGACTAGATGACAGATAAGGAGAAAGAAGGAGATAATCAAAAAAGGGAATGAGAAATGACAGAAACGAGGTTTCTGAGGGGCCAGTATGTTCGTGCATACCACGAAGCTAAGCTATACGCCACCTGTATGTGAGCAACACCACCACATCAAGTCGGCACACCCCTGTTCATCGAGTGAGATAAACGCCCAAAACGTAGGTGAAGCTCATCATGGCGAACAACCTTCTTCCGGGACACCTAATATAAAAGGGGAATAGCAAAGCGACATCGGTCTCTTTCTCGCCGCGAAGCACCATCTCGACGCCATCACCGCAAGTGGATCAGAACGCCATACAAGCAGCAAAGTTTTGTGAAATCTCTAATTAAAATGTGAAATTGAATTTGACGAATTGAAAACTATTAGTGAAATAATATTTAGAACAATAAAATAATTATTAGTATTTGGACAATAAATAAAGTAGTGTTTCGCAATAAGTGTGATCGTGAATTGAATCCGCTATTCAAAAATCAAGAAACTACTGTGGCAATACTTTCTGGGAAGATCCGTTTCCGTTGCTGCTCGCTGTGCTCTCGACAGGGGTACTTTGGCCCAATAAGCCAAATTTGGATAAATGCAACTTTTCTTGTGTTTGTGTCGAATGAACTCAATTTTGCGTTAAATCAACCCAAAATTGAGTATATTTTTCTAATGGAATTAAAGCCAAACTACCTAGTGGGGACCTTGGAAATTTAGCCAAAATTGAGTTATTGGGCTCAACTACGGAATTGCGTTCAAACAACCCAAAATTGAGTTAAATTCCGTCTCCGTGTTGAATGGTAACTTTTTCGGCACTCAGGGGCTCATTCAATTATAACGTAACGCAAAATTTGCCAATTTCAGACCCCCTCCCCCCACGTAACAGCTTTTGTATGGAAAATTTTTTGTACGGACCGTAACACTATACTAGTGTGTAGTCAAAAACCCTTGGAAACTATGAATCTCGGAGGGGAAGCAGATTTTTTCCCAAAATCACAATATGATTCTGAACAGCTCCGAACACGTTCGCGAATCACTTTTAGCTTCGGTTACTCGAGAGCACGACAGATGCGAGTAAACCAGTGCTCTGACGCTAGGGAGCGTTTGGTTTTGTTTTTGTTCCAGTTCAGCAGAAATGTCCGCCATTTTCCATCACTGATCTCTCCCCAAATCATTTGATATTCAAAGGCGTCTTTCCATCTAATCCTAATCAGTCTCTTGTTTTAATTACCCCTTTAGCACAAGGGGTCATGCAGAAATTACGCTACGCTTGCAAGGGGGGGGTCATGTCAAGTGTGACAAGCCTTACAAAGTTTTCGAAAGACTCATACAAAAAAAAAAACGTCCCCGGTCAAAAAATACGAAATTTAGCGTGACATAATTTGTGTACCATCCCAAACTTCACATCACTAGTTTACTGTCAATTTGATGGTTAATTTGATTTGAAGGTTCTCCCGAGCAGACGGGTGTGGACTTAATACTCACACCCTGAGACGAGACTCGCGGAGACGGTCTTCTTTTTTGTGATTGCTGAGTTTCTTTTTCTTATTTCTCTCAGTGTTTACATGAATCTCGCGCAAGCCGTTCAAGCTCTCACATGACCATCTTTGCCACTCCCACTCACCCCGTCGTTTGCATCACACCGAAGCATAAACGGCATTTTGAGTGAAAATTCAAGCTAGCAAACGTAGCAGATATTATAAATAACCAGTGGGTCCATTCACAAATTTCATAACGCTTTAGGGGGTGGATGGGTGTCCTAGCGTTGTTACGGCTTAAGGCCGGTTTGCTACTGACAAGAAAAGGAATCGCCTATCTCGATGCGTGGAAAATTTCTCCCAAGAAATGGTCAAGAAAATCACTTTTTTCTGATCGCAGTACGCAGTTGAGAAGAAATGTCACTTCAAAGGGGGCTCTCTGTAGGAAATTTCTTGACCCTTTCAGTCAAGGAATTTCTTTACTTTTCTTGAGCGAAACAGCATACTTAGCTTTATACAAAAAATGTAGAGTATCAATACAAAAAGCGTCACGAGAGGGTGGGTGGTCCAAAATTGCCAATTTAAGCGTTATGAGATATATGAACCAGCCCAGTCTTGTGTTTAGATTTATCAGCATCTTTGAAAAAAACTTCTCCGCTGATTGAGGTTTTTAAGGCGAAGTAGGCCGTCATTGAAATTTGTACGCGTCGTTGATGATTGTTGCAAATTCATCTCATGATTTCGAATCAAAGAAAATCAGTTAGTTTTGTACTGACACAGCTGAAAAAGTATCAGCATACTTTATGCATGTTAGCGCGTACTGTGATACTTTTTCAAGTCAATACTAACTATCAAGACTGAGTTTTATCACTTTTAAATGCAAGCTGAAAAGTCATCATTGTGGCCAAAACGAATGACGGGCTACTTAGCCTTAATAATAGTTTATTTTGAATACAATACTTTGGGCTCATTCATAAATTTCATAACGCTGAAGGTGGTGATTGGTTGTTTGTGGGTGGGTGGGTGTCAAAAACGATCATTTTTGGCGTTATGAAATTTGTGAATAAACTTTTTTCACTTTTTCAGCCAAAAACGACGGGCTGCATTTGACGTTTTGTGACAGCGGAATCTGGACTGTATATGACGTTGATATTTTTCCTCTTCGCGAGTCTCTTTCAGCTCACACCTAGCCAGTTCGCGAGTCTGTGATGTTTGTTATGGGTTAGTACCCTGCACCCCGCTAATTTGAACGTCGGGGTTCATTTTTAATTCGAACATCTAGTCACCCTAAAATCGTCTTTCTGGTTACCTCTTTCACTGTTATGTTTTAATTCTGCGTTCCGTTCCACAGCGTTTCATTTCACTTTATTCCGTTCCATGAGCTGAATGACGTTTGAACCATTTTTAATCTGAACGATGTGCGAATTAGCGGGGTACAAATTAAAAAGCGTTCAGATTAAATGTGATCAAACCAACGGGGGTACCCGGTATACACTCGTGAGCTGCTTCGTGATGCGAACTTTTCCACCACTGGGGGAGATGTTTCCTGGATTACATGGCTTGCTGACTTGATCGTGCAAAACAAACTTGCCAGTTGTCAACTATTTTCCAACATGGCGGAATTGGGTCCAAAAATTTTTAATGAAATCTTGTTTTTATTTAATAACACGAAAAAGCATGTTACTGTAACTACTTTAGCAATTTTTCCCGCTCAAATAATGGCTATATCATGTTTAAACTTTAATTTAAAAATTTGGTCCACAAATGAACCTTGACACTTTTGATCATGTTTGACGTTCGCTTAGTCGACAAAAACACCACAGGGGTTTTAGATCGACCACTGGGGTTGTTCCTATCTGACATTTCGTAAGGGACACGGAAAACAAAATACACCCAAAATTTGAGTTTAAGACAAAGGATGTGACAAAATCTAAAAAAAATATTTTTTGGGCTTAAACCAACGGAAAACATTAGAAAATTGAGTAAACATGTGTTTTTGGCCTAAACTTAAGCGTTTGGCACTAAAATTGGGACAGGGCTTTAGGACCCCATACTCTGATTGACGGATTGAACTACCTCCCTTCTAGATACCTTGCCCCGATCTTTTCCGTGCAGATATATTTTTTCATTCCTACCTAAGTTTTATGACCTTGACTTTATTGTGCCCGCTTCGTCAAAAGTTTTGCCCGCCTCGCCGTGCGAAACGGTTGACAGCTCTGTCACAAGCGCGACGCCATCGCTCTTTTAGAACAACTAGAGCCCTACCCCTCAATCGCTGAGCGAGCGAACACTGGAACGCTAAAAATCAGTCCAACAAAATTGAATCCATTCTGTGTGAGTTGTTGAATGTGAATAATTTGTTAGAAGGATTGCACGTTTATAGTGAGTCAGATTGGTTCAAAATTTGAAAATGTCGTTTTAAAACTTGAAAATGCCATTCACGTCCAAATAAAAGTTGTTTGCGATTATGTTTATGTGTTACAATGTTAGTTGAAATGTAGACCCCTAAGTTTGTAGCGAAAGTCTTCAGCGTGGCTCAAAGTGTTTCGACACTCTCTCTCGCAACTTCTCGCCTGGCTGTCCGTCTTCGTCGTCGTCGACCAACGTTAGTACTAAATTTTCCATTCATGGTGTTTTTGTTGTCTCTCAAACACGCAGGCGGCGGTATTTTGGCTCTCCTCGGGGTTTAATCCGACGAAGAAAATTATTGCGATCTTTTCGGTAGTGCGACAGTTTGAACGGGTGCAATTTCGTGCGGAAAGTGTTCTCCAGCGAGCGGTGCATCGTTTACGCGTGGAATTCAGGTAAGCGGCGGTCGCAAAAGTTGCACAAATTGCACGCGAAAAATGGACGGTGCTGCTCTGTGGGGACGACATACCGAAAAGCACAACGAGTTGCTGCTGCTTCTGCGAGGAGAAAAATTTTCTACGACGACGACGACGGCTACTTTGGCTGCTGCCTTCCTGCCATCATTGCCTCCTCCTTGTTCTTTCTTCCTCGCATCGCACATCGTCGCCGTTGTTCCGTCCATCCGAACTACATCACACAAAGTCTCGTGCTGTCAAAGTGTGCGTGCAATGTGGTGGAAGACAACGCACAGTGGGACAGAAGAGTGCGTTATGTGGACATTTTTTTTTGTTTTTAGTAAACTTTCAAGGGTTTTTCTCAATTTTGATAGAATTTGAAGTTTTATGACTAATCCTGTCGTTTCAAAAAATGCCCTGAAATTGTACGTGGTTAAATTTTCCGCCAATCTATTTACAGGGCTGGTATTGTTTGTTTTTTAGATACTTGTAGGCGAATTCTGATTACAAACCTAAAAGGGAGTTTTTTTATAGGGATTACTAGGGTAGGTGTACCAGTTATGGCCATAGTGGTTCCCTATTTCGCCATACGTAATAATCTGAATGTCTACACATTTTGAAAAGTTTTGTGTGTTTTACTAGTAAGATATAGGATATATCTTGATGTTGAAACATTCAAAAAGATTAAAAATGTGAAAGTCATCGAAATATCACATATGGTCAAATAGGGAACCACTATGGCCATAACTGGTACACTTTCCCTATTTAAATTTTCTAAAATACTATCACCAATTCCAGTCTTCCGCCTATTTTCCCAGTAGTTAATCTAACAGATTATTCAAAGACTTCAAACTTCCAAGAAAAAAGGTTTCTTCCAGAGTTATTGAAGAAATTCGTTGAGTTCGTCAACGGCATATCTAAGGAACTACTTCAAATTTCTTTCATTGATTGTTTTCGGAAATCTATTAAGAACTTTTCCAGAAAACTCGCATTTAATTCCACCAGAGGACGGGCCTGGTGTAGTGGTTAGAACACACGCTGAGGATCTGGGATCGAATCCTATCCCCGAGATAGTCACTTATGACACAAAGGTTATAGTGACGACTTCCTTCGGGAAGTAAAGCCGTTGGTCCCGAGATGAACTAGCCAGTGAATCAATTGTCACCCAACACGCAGCAACAAAGACATTGTCACCTCCTATTATTGTTGCAACAATTTTATTCCGCAACATGAGTTTATCATCACTTGAACAGAATATGACAAAGATCGATCACCACGTGCGCAGCGATTTTCTGGGCTTCGCATTGCAATTTTCGAGAATTTTCTCCGTCTTGGTAAACATTGACACATTATCAAACAGCATCCATGAAACAAATTTGGTTTTGTGTTTAAAATAACTGATTAATCGCGAGTTGAAAAGTTTGAAACAATGTTGCGTTCTGTAATTGTCATGACAATTTTGCTTTTGATTGTGTCTTTATCCGCAACAGTTGTGACAAACGGTTGTGAGCGAGCTTGCTTTGTTGTTTGTTTTTCGTCTATTTTGATGATAATTTGATTCACTGGAACTAGCCCAGGACTAAAAATCTCGTTATAAAGATAGAAAAAAAAAATTCACCGGGGATTCATCATTAAGTTGCTTCAGAAGGTATCTAGAATCTAGAATAAGTCAAATATTCATTTATATTAGGTTTTTATGAAATAACACGATAGAGCGTGCTCTTGTTACTACTTCGGTAAATTTTCCCGCTCAAATAACGGTTATATCATATTCAAAAGAGATCCAAATTTGAACCTTGACAGTTTTAATCTTGTTTGACGTTCACTTATTCGACAAAAACGCCACAGAGGCTCACCTTTTTTAACACGGGTTGTTCCTAGCTGACAGCGGACATTGTCGTAAACCAACGAAATGCATCTAAAAATTGAGCAAACATTTGTTTCTAGCCTCAACTTAAGGTGATTATAAAACGAAGCCAAACTTTGAATTTTCAAGTGCACAAGATGAGAGTATCTGACAACAGTTTGCGTTGAAAACCAATCAACTTACTTCCCTGCTGGTAGTGACCAATAGGATAGATTTTTAACGCGGAGCGCTGTTTGGTTCTCAAGTCTAGTGCTCTTGAAAATTTGAGGTGTGGCTTCGTTCTATAATCACCTTAAGCGTTTGGTACTAAAATAGGACAGGGCTTTAGGACTCTATTCCTTTGATACTGGATGAGTTCTATGTGAATACCCTTGGGAAATTTCTCTTATTCTCTGGATGTTCTGAAGTAATCATTGCAGTAGTTTCTGAAGGCATCCTTAGAGAGATTCTTGGTTAAAATCTAAATGACAATTCTGGAGGAAATCCTAATAAATCAGTGCAAGCATGGGTTGTTTTTGTTTTCGTGGTTCCTATATCGTCTCATTTTGGATCCTGTTTGATCTCTGTTTTCAATCATGAGGTCTCTAAAGTTCCTATTATAAAGGCACGCAATTGCTACTAGCCCTGTACTTACGATAAAACTGTCAAGGCTGTTCATTTTTGTAACATGGTCACTTTTTTCGACCTGATCACAAAAAGTCACTATTAGCTACAAAATGAGACTATTTTCTCAATCTGATGCAAAGGTATCAAATTCTGTATAAGTCGTTTGAACTTGAACAATACATTGTTTGTTTTTCAGATGTTCTACATTTTAGAGATAAATAGTATCTTTGAGCTGGAGAATGAGGGATTCCTAGCGACCTTTATGTAGATATGCAGGTGGATATTGTGTCGGTGTTTCAGCGCGATTTAGTCGTCTAATGAAGATATTTGTGTTGAGAACCTTGGATGTCTTCGTGAGGAAATTACTGGTGGCGAAACCAGATGTTGTTTTTATCGGAAAGTCGCTATCGATTTTTCAATCTACCTCTGAAGGATAGATATTATGCAAGGTATTCCAGGCCTTTAGCAATTTCCTCAGGATTTATGTTCATAAAAAACCTCAGATTTTTTCCAGTTCTCGTGAATTGTGGATGTTTGCATTCTATCAGGAATTGTTTTCCAAATAAACTCACTTATCAATCAAAACCCTGAAATCATTGGTGTAATTTGCTAAACAACTGAAACAACTGAAACAACTGCGGAAACCTTGAGAAGACGATGAATATTCCAAAATAGCAACGCTAATCTTCTGATTCGCAAACTGCTAATTGATTATCCCCATAGGCCTTCAGAATCAGTCACTGGGCGTTCAGTGGGACTGGTTTTGTAAATATATATATTGAAACAAGCTTAATCATCTATTTTAGATCGTACGTTAAACTGTAAACAATAAGGTGTCTCGTTCGATATAGATTTGTTTGCGCTTCACACCAGATAAATAGCAGTCATAGGAAAATGATATTTTTTCCACGATATCTAGATTTCAGGTATCCTGTTTTTTACCAATGATGTTTTTACATTTCCAACGAAAAAGGGCTTGTAGGATTTGTTTCGCAAAATTATAGACTATCTTCACAGGAAATTCCCCAAAATTTTAAAATTTTTAGTTTCTTTTCACCTTAAAAAAAAACATTCCTAAAAGAAAATCAAAGACTTCGAGATCAGTATCTATTGTATTGTAGTTTGTATTCCATAATTATGAGTTTGTATGAGATGAAAGAAAGTGTCCAATTTCAACAAGATATCAGTCAAATTACGATTTTCCATTCAAATCATCTCTTCTCCATGGTAGCAAGGGTGATCCACCGATGTTTCAAGAACGCTAGCTAAACCGAAGTGATATGATTAGCTCAATAATGATGTGAATACATTTATGCAATCCCTAAGGGAATAACTATTGAAAAACAATGAACTAATTGTTGAAAAACAATAAAAAAAATGTATAGTAATGTTGAATAATTTAGCTTATTTGCAACAACTTTTGTTCTAACACTTTTTTATGAACACTATTTTGATAGGTCAATCGTCGAATAAAGCTGTGGGAAAGAAATGGTTAATGTGCTTTACCGAAACCAAGTTTGAAGTGTGCACTGAAGATTTAGTTCTTGAGAAATTCCTAAAATATTATAGAAGAAGCTGTTGCGTGGAATCGGGAAGAGACAGAGATTCTTTAGAAATTTCTCGTAGATTCCTCGAAAATCCTCCATAATGAACTAGTCAAATTATGTCTGACTTTGATGTTGTTGGTCGAGTCTTTGTTTTACAGTACACACACAATTAACAAGATAACGGGGCTAAACACAATGCCCTGTATGTGAGTAATATCAGATTTTCGGTGTGATTTTGAAAACATTCAGAACAACTAACTTTTCAATGTTTATATTGCTAAAGTATGATTTAAGTTTCAAAAACAAGCAACTACAAAGCGCGAAGGATTGTAATTTTCTTTACTTTTTTCCAAATTGTTGTTTCCTTATTGAGAAAAAAATAATTTCATTCCGATCCTGCCATATAATTACCATATCAGGATCGCGAGTTCGTTTAAAGTGTCTCCGTTTTTAGGACGGATCAAAATTTAAATTTTCGAACGGCTGATTTTTACAACGTTGGACCAAAATATGGCCAACGAACACTTTTTCCGTTTTTTTTCGAGAAGTAAACATATCTTCTGTTCAAAATTCTACCGTTCATTGATAGTATTGACTATACTGAACCGACTACAATTTAATTAAGATGTTATTAAGCGTGCTGGTAGCAGGTCTCTTTTTAGAGACATGGTCCCTATTTTAAGGAAAATCTCTTATTTTAACCTAAATTGTCTCTAAAGTCAATATTACCGTCATATTTCCTGCTGTGAATGCTGGAAGTAAATTAGAAGCTGCAGAGAAACCTCCAGAGACTCACGCGATTAGTTTTCAGTAATTTATTTTCAGATTCCTTGGCAGAAAGCTTCAGAAATTCTTCTAGTGATTTTCTCAAGGAGTTCCAACCTCCAGTAATTGTAAGTTTATTGTTAACATCGCCTAAACTTATTGGTAAAACCCAGTATTCAAGTAAAAGGAAGTTATTTCCATAGGGATAACCTTGAACATTTTCCCAGATACTACTCCAGGGTTTCCTCCATAAAATTTTTCTACCCATTTTACCACCGGTTTCCAACTGTTCCTACAAAAAAATCTCTGAAAATTTTCTAACGCCGATTTTTCCAGTTTTGTTTCCAGTCATTTTCATATGAATACCTTTACAAATTCATCAACAGATTGTCTTAGCAATTGCTCTAAAATTGCTCCAGGGATCATTCCATGAAATCCCTTAAGAGCACTCCCAGGAAATCTGGCACAAAATCGAGGTTTGTTTCGATGAATTTCTATAACATTTCTTCCACGAACTATTCTTGATTTTCCTATAAACAATTCTCGAATAATTTCTCAAATGAAAAACACTGGTTTCACACAAGCAAATACTAGAGCAATTATTCCGATTATTCCTATACAAATTTCTTCCGGGACTGCGTTCGATGTTTTCCTAGAAATTCTTTGGTAAGTCCAAGATATTATTAAGGACAATTACGGAAAAATCTTAAGACATTAGTGAAGGCATCGTTGGAAAAATTACCGGTTGACCTCATAAAGATGTCCTAAACTCAGACAAAATCTTAACGAAATCGATGGAACATCAGAGTTTATGATCTTGGAAGATTTAGGATAATATTGCGAAATTTGTGCAAGAATTTTTGGAGGAATTCCTGAACAAAATAACAGTGGAATTTCTGAAGTAATTTCTTGGATTGTACTTTGAAAAAATCCAGCTTAAATTTCTGAAAAAATCGGTGATACTGGGAAAATATTTGCCAGAATTAGTTTCTGTTGAAATACTTAAAAAAAAACTACATGTCGTTATGTTACAAGTGATACTTGAAGTAAAGAAATGTCCATCCGGATTTTCTGTTTTTTAATAAAAACTTTTATTCAGAAAAATTACTAAAGTTTATTCATTAATGACTATTTTATATCTGCCTCTCTTCCATTCTGCCGTGAATTTTTACACTAACTATCATTTCGACTGGGTTCAAGCTTAGCAATGCTTCAACCCAGGCGAAGTGGCAAATAGCATAAAAATTACCTGCAGAGTAAAAGAGAGGCAGATACAAAAAAGTTAGAAATTAATGTTTCATTAAGCACTAGAACAGTAATTTTAGAGTACCATAACAGTATATTTAAATGTTAGAACATTACAACTCTTAATAATAGGGCAATACATCTGCAGAACATTCCCGAATGTTATGTAACATTGTTCTTTCCAATTCATGGAATGTTTCTGATCTTATAATTTAATAAAAGTATGATTAACAAAATTGCTAACAATAACAATTAACAAGGTTGCTACGATAATTTTATAATTTTGTTTGTTACTATATTTTGTTTTTTGTTTTTTTTTTAACCCGTATAGGCCTGAGTGAACACAAAAATTCTAAAACCCTCACCGCTCAGCGAATTCTTAATGAATTCTAATGATTTTTTGTCAGTATACTGGCACACATATCTAGTTTCTAGAAGTGGACAGAGGAACGCGGAAATATTCATGTGGCCGGAGTTATTCCGGTAGATCACTGGGTCAGGTCGGGTGAGAAGAGTACTGTGCGTTTGTGCCCCTAAAGGTAGTCACAGATAATTTCCAGAATCGGCTATAATGTGGCCGCTACATGACGGAATTTTAAGAAAATTGCATCAGTGTATACCTTTATAGAAACGATTGAATTAGATAACTAGGGTGTTGGTGCCATTAGTGGACTACCTAAGCTATAAAAAATCATAACAAAATAACGAAAAGCCTTAACAGAGATCTTTTGGCGTCAACAGAAAGATTTCAACCTCTACTATAAGGGAAAAATATAAAAAGAATGATAAAACTAATGTTTCAACATAAAATCGCTTGAGCCACTATTGGTACACGAGTTCCAGTAGTTGCGCTAGTGCTCCAGTAGTAGACGTTCGGGAGTGATACAAGGAATTGTAAACTAAATGGTAAATTTTAACATAGGTTTAAAATTTTTCTCTCGGAACATTAACTTATATCCTTCGAATGAAGCATAAAGATCATATCTGGGACTTTTTTCATTTTTATACATTCATTTTAAAAACTGCTTCCAACCGTTGATCCACTACTGGAACACAACGGCAACTATTGGTGCAAGGGAGCGAATTTGTTGCGTAAACTTAATTATTTATATGACTTTTTGATAGAATAAAAAGCTGAAATTTGGCAAATCGACTAAACTAGAGGAGATCTATCCACCAAAAATAACACATGTCGTTTTTATCGAAAAATGTGTGTTTTATTCCATAGTCCAATCTACTGGTACATAACAACCATTGGCACCGGCACCCTATGAGTTTTGCATTTGATTAATCCTACAAATGACCATTTTCGGGTCCCGGGACCCCTCAAACATACGAAAAAGTGGCCAATTCAAATCTGAACATCTGTGCCAAGCTTATGGGAACGTATTCTAGTGCCAAATTATGTTTGATTTCTTCTTTTCGAGAATTGAAACGGTATAGTATGCAACAAATCTACGGCCTGTTCTTCCGGGCATAACGTCCGAATGGCCACAAACGGTATATTTTAAACGATGCAAAACATTTCATTTATAATGTTGAATATCAGATCTTAATGATTTATGCAAATTGAAATTATTGTCATTGCAAATAAATAAAGGTAACTTGGCATGTCTCAAAAAAATAGCCCTTTTTTACCCGACTTGACCCAGTAACCCACCGGAATAACTCCGGCCACAGAAATATTTCCGAGTTCCTCTGGCCACTTCTAGAAACTAGATATGTGGGCCAGTGAACTGACAAAAAATCATTTGAATCCGTTAAGAATTCGCTGAGCGGTGAGGTTTTCTGTATTTTTGCTTTCACTTAGGCCTATACGGGTTAAGGCGAATTTTTGATATTTCACTCGATCCTTCGTGTACAATTTCTTTCAGGCGTTCATATCTGTTTCGATAGGCCATTTGCCTGAATATTCTTATAACTTCATGGCAAGGATTTGTTAACGTTATGGCAATGACATGGTTGATGGTCCATTGGCCTTCGCTTCTGCTTCTCAAGCAGGGGGTCGTGGGTTCAATCCCAGACATTATGACGCAAATCAGTTCTAGCTATTTTAGTATCGCTCGAATTGAATAAATCGATTTAACCTCTTACTACAGTAGTATCCATACAGTCGAATAACTTATTCATCACTAACAAAACACTCCTACCTACTTCCTATAGCTGTGGCAAAGGCAGGAGATTATCTGATTTTCTTATTTATAACAACTGCTATCTAATTACAATTTTTCCTCTTCCCCGATGGGCATAAGTACGTGACCGGTGCCGTTATTTATCTAGAAATATTAAGAGTATAGTGTGATTGCATATTGAAGATAGTAAAAAATTGAAACCCAAGCTCCATCAGAGTGCTTCTTTGTGCAATATCACTATCCTGATTGATCACAGAGTAGCAACTACGAAATGTATGTTCCATCAGTTGATTGAGGATTTGGTAACGTTATGGCAAGATTATCGAAAAATTATTCCTGAAACGTTGACAAAATACTCATTACATCCGATTTTGCAAGGATGTTTGTACACGGCCGTGCAGAAAAAAGTTTTCATACATTTACTCCATACTGCGACTTACGCCCCGCTTGATATAAAAATATAAACATACTTAGCAGCGAAAAAATGTGTTAGGTATCCTATAAGACGCTGCCACACACTTTCATCCCACGGCAATGTCAATAGATTTTAATAGGTTGAAGCTTTTTTTTTTGTGGGTGGTCATACTATCAGCTTATTACCTGCAGAATTTCAGTGCGCATATGCGCGCATCGTACCTTCGTGCTGTGCGTACACGAATTCTCTCTGCTCTTGGAAGTTTTCTTAAAAACTACCTAAAGCAATAAAACAGTACTTTTCAGTGCTACAAAAACAGTACTTTTCAGTGCTAAAATTAAAAACGGTACTTTTCAGTGCTACTAAAACAGTACTTTTCAGTACTATTTTTTCTACTATTGATCCCTTTACGATCCTTGTTTGAACCCGTGCCTTCGATTTTTCGTTGGACCCGTTGGCGAAAGCTAGCGGTGGTAATCCTTCTTGGACACCGTCTAGGGAAAAAACCTCTCGAAGGTTACGTCTTTCTCGTTTATTAACTAAACATGGTATCAACAACTAACAAAAGGAAGGGTGAATCTCTGAATTCACTACTTCCTTCCAAAAAAGTGGGTTTTAAAACTGTCACTACACGTGGCAAGACTGGAAGAAAGGACGTTTCCCCGGAATGCGAACTTTCTTACAAGGGTGAAATGAATAATTGTATCGAAATGAGCAATCAGTTCGATGCTCTAGACAATTTTTCCGAACACCAAATCGAAGCAGCCTCTAGCCCAGGCTCTTTGATTCAAGTGAGGAAGCAAAGAGTGCCGCCTATCGTGGTCAGTTGTTCCGAATTTGGGGGATTTAGGCAGGAGATCTTGAACTCCATTAGGGGAATCAAGGTTTCCTTCCAAATCGCAAAGAAAGGAGACTGTCGCGTTTTGCCGGAAACTCTTAAAGATCGTGAACTTCTTCTCAAATATCTTGAAGAGAAGAAGCACAAATTTTTTACTTATGACGACAAAACTGAACGTTTGTTCAAAGTTGTCTTGAAAGGTCTCTCAAGTGACAATAAATCACCTGAAGAGATCAAAAATGGAATAAATGATTTTCTTGGATTTTCCCCAGTCCAAGTAGTCCAAAGAGAACCCAATCTGGCATTGTTCGGAAAGGGCTTTCTCAAGAATTTTATTTAGTTCACTTTAACAAAAAAGAACTAAATAATATTAAAGCTTTAGAAAAAGCAAAACTTATGTTCGATGTCCGTGTGACATGGGAACATTTCCAGAAACCTGGAGGAAATTACCAGAACCCCACTCAGTGCCGTCGGTGCCAAAAGTGGGGTCATGGTACAAAAAATTGTCGCATGGATGCTAAATGCATGATTTTCGGAGGTTCTTCTCACGCCAAAGACGTCTGTCCAGTGAAGGAAGATACCACCAAATTCATATGCTGTAATTGCGGGGCTAACCATAAGTCCAATTTTTGGAATTGTCCTTCACGCAAAAGGGTCATTGAGGCTCGTGCCAGGCAGATGAAAGATAATATCCGTTACGATAACGGTCGTTTCCGAAATTTGCCTGGTAGAGTATCGAACAATGCTCATTTTTCAGTTAACGATCGCTTGATCATGAATCATACCCATCAGGAAGATCATAATCATGCTCATTCACAAACTAATTTTAATCCGTCGGGTAGCCGTTCGAATCTTTCAATTTCGAATGTATCTACCCACGGTAAATCCTTTGCCGATATGGTAGCAGGAAATTCGAACTCCTCCCCTGTTCGATCCGTGGGTACCCATTCTACTTGTTTCAAATCAAATGGAAAAAACCCTACTGCCACAGGTAACTCCGCTTCTTCGTCTACCGGAAATTCCAATGGGAAATCACATGAAATGTCTGCCTCTGATTTTAATTTTCTAACTGAACAATTGAATCTAATGATTGATGCAATGTTCAAAGCCACCACTATGACTGAAGCTTAGCTTAGACTGACTACACATATCAATGGTTGCTATTCCGTGATTGACCGAAGTCTGTGAAAATGCACAAAGAATCAACTAGAAGTTCGGCTGGGATTGGCCATAATCTTCTTCAGTGTGCATAATTCAGTTCCTCTATTTATACAGGGTCAATAACGGCGCCGGCCACGTCCTTGCAGTCAGGTGGGATTGGGGGAAGGAATGTTAGTGTGTAACCTTTGCTTTTTGGAGACCGTGTTTGCCTCTGCATCTCCACAAAGGTTACTGGGAGGGATGTTTGTTAATGGGGAGGATCGTTGGGTCATAGGATTCACTTTGATAAGCGATTAGACCATGATAAACAATGATTTGTGAGATATATACATGCTTATACGTAAATATAATATTTTCATTTGATATGAACAATTTCTATGTAGAGGAAAATTATGCCGACACTTGAGGTGACGAACCATTCAAAGTTTGTTGAACAAATACCTAAATGTAACATTCCTACAGCTGTCAGGACGAAAGCATGCACGGGTAGAAATCAGAATCCAAAAACAGGATTATGACTCATGATATCATGATTCCAGCGTGTTTTCGTCTTATGAAAATACACCATGATTTGGACTCATGATATCATGAGTCAGATTGCCGTAACGCAACACACGCGTTATGTTTTTTGTAGCTGATTGCTCGGAATCATGATTCAAATTCCAAAAATGCTGAGTCGCGCATCCGTTTATGATCGACAAAATAAAAAAAAAGTTAAAAATAGCATACATTGAGATTCGATCCAAGAACCTTCCGATTGTAAGCCACGTACTCTACCACGCAACCGCTTCGTCAACTTGAATTGTGAGTGATCGATACGAATGTGATGAAGCAAAGTGCGCCGCTTAGTGTTTTCACACTGGATGTTACGCTTATGAGGAATCATGATTATGACTCCAGGAACCATGATTTGTGATCCTGATATCATGACCTAACCAATTTATGAATTTCATGATTTGTAAATCATGGTGTGGGGATCAGATTTTTATCCGTGTGTGTTATTATATTTTACTCATTTGAAAAGAAACAAAAAACTCGATTGGTTGGGACATCATAGAACACTCTTATTCTTATGCCGACACTTACAGTGGCGAACCATCCAAAGTTTGTTGAATAAAGTGAACCTTTCGCAAGTCTACACTTGTAGTGTCGAACCATTTAAAGTTTTTTTAATTACAAAAATAAAGGTATATAAGAGGTGTTCTGAAAAAAATGTTAAACATAAATAAATCATGAATCAGAGTTTGTGTCGACACTCACAGTAACGAACCATCCATAGTTTGTTGAAAAATCACATTTACATCCCACCATTGTAACGATTGAATGTGCAGTCATACATATTTTATAGATTAGAAATAGTAACATGAAACGAGCTCACCAATTGATCCGTTATCCTTGACTGAGCAGCCACAATCCACTTTCGGCTTCACTCGTTTGCTCGGCTATAAAAAAGCACTCAGGAAAAAAAAAATAAAATAAGCGCGCGACCCAAAATGAATAAAAAAAAACTGTTCAGGCTTTCTTGACGCACTGCCCAGGAGCAAGCGTCAAGGTCGAAGGATTAAACAGAACTAACCGATCGCGGCACTTTTTCACTTTCTTCAACCGAACTCACCGATCACACCACTTTTTCACTTACGAGACCGACGCGCGACATGTTTGATCCTGCCCTCGTCGCTTGCCCCGGCAAAAGCAAGTGTCAAGGTCGAAAGATCAAACAGAACTCTCAAAGCCACCACTATGACTGAAGCAGTCAAAGTAGGTGTAAAATTTACAAATCAAATTGTTATTGGATTACGTTTTTCTAATGGATCCAAATAATAATTTAAATATTTTAAATTGGAATGCTCGTTCTCTGAATGGTAAAGAGGACGAGCTGTTTAATTTTCTTACGGTTAATAACGTGCATATAGCAGTTATTACCGAAACGTATTTAAAACCTGGATCTAAACTCAAAAGAGATCCTAACTTTTTTGTTTATCGTAATGATCGACTTGATGGGGCATGTGGGGGAGTTGCAATCATCATTCATAGGCGTATAAAACATCAACTGTTTTCATCATTTGAAACTAAAGTTTTTGAAACTTTAGGTGTTTCTGTTGAAACACAGTTTGGTAAATATACTTTCATAGCTGCCTATTTGCCTTTTCAATGCTCTGGGCAGCAAGTTAATTTGCTCCAAACTGACTTGCGTAAATTGACTCGCAATAAGTCAAAATTTTTTGTCATTGGTGACTTTAATGCCAAACATCGGTCATGGAATAATTCTCAAAGTAATTCCAACGGCAGAATTTTATTTGATGAGTGCTCTTCAGGATATTTCTCAATTCAATACCCTGATAGCCCCACATGTTTTTCCTCTTCTAGAAATCCATCTACGATTGATTTGGTCTTAACCGACTCTAGTCATCTTTGTAGCCAACTGATTACTCATGCTGATTTTGATTCTGATCATGTCCCTGTTACATTTCAAATATCCCAAGAAGCGATTCTCAATCCTATCAGCTCCACTTTCAATTATTTACGAGCCGACTGGAATATATATAAAACGTATGTTGACTCCAATCTTGATGTTAACATTTCTTTAGAAACTAAACTTGATATTGACAATGCTCTTGAAACTTTAACAAATTCCATTGTTGAAGCCCGGAGCATTGCAATTCGAAAATGTGAAGTAAAATTTGAATCCGTGATTATAGACGATGATCTTAAACTCTTGATCCGTCTTAAAAACGTGAGGAGAAGGCAATTTCAACGCACTCGCAATCCTGTTATGAAAATTATATGGCAGGATTTGCAGAAAGTAATCAAGAAACGTTTTGCTCAATTAAGAAACAAAAATTTTGAAAATAAAATTTCTCAATTGGACCCTGGCTCTAAGCCCTTTTGGAAATTATCTAAAATCTTGAAAAAACCTCAGAAGCCAATACCGGCATTGAAAGAGGAAAAGAAATTATTACTAACTAATTGCGAAAAAGCTCAAAAACTTGCTATGCAGTTTGAAAGTGCGCACAATTTTAATTTAGGACTTACTAGTCCAATTGAAAATGAAGTTACTCAGGAGTTCGAAAATATTCTCAATCAAGAGAACGTTTTCGAAAATGCCTGGGAGACTGATTTGGAAGAAGTGAGAACTATTATTAAAAAATTCAAAAACATGAAAGCTCCTGGCGATGATGGAATTTTCTGCATCCTCATCAAGAAACTTCCAGAAAGTAGCTTATCATTTTTAGTTGATATATTTAACAAATGTTTTCAATTAGCATATTTTCCTGACAAATGGAAAAATGCTAAGGTTGTTCCAATTTTAAAACCAGACAAAAATCCCGCAGAAGCTTCTAGCTATCGTCCAATCAGTTTGCTTTCCTCCATCAGTAAACTTTTTGAAAAGGTTATTTTGAACAGAATGATGGCCCATATCAACGAAAATTCAATTTTTGCCAATGAACAGTTCGGATTCCGCCATGGACATTCGACCACTCATCAACTTTTACGTGTAACAAATTTGATCCGTTCCAACAAATCTGAAGGCTACTCTACTGATCTTGCTCTTCTAGACATAGAAAAAGCATTCGACAGTGTTTGGCATGAAGGTTTGATTGTAAAACTGAAAAACTTTAATTTTCCAACATACATTGTTAGAATAATTCAAAATTATCTATCAAATCGTACACTTCAGGTTAATTATCAGAACTCCAGATCTGAAAGACTTCCTGTAAGAGCTGGTGTTCCCCAAGGCAGCATTTTGGGACCAATATTATACAATATTTTCACATCTGACTTACCTGAGTTACCTCAGGGATGTCACAAATCTTTGTTTGCGGATGACACAGGCCTCTCCGCCAAAGGACGAAGCCTGCGTGTCATCTGTAGTCGATTGCAAAAAAGTTTGGATATTTTTTCTTCATACTTGCAAAAATGGAAGATTTCTCCTAATGCTTCCAAAACTCAACTAATAATATTCCCACATAAACCAAAAGCTATTTATTTGAAACCTTCAAGTAGACATGTTGTCACGATGAGAGGGGTTCCAATAAATTGGTCAGATGAAGTTAAGTATCTAGGGCTCATGCTAGATAAGAATTTGACTTTCAAAAATCACATTGAGGGCATTCAAGCCAAATGTAACAAATATGTAAAATGTCTCTATCCCCTTATTAATAGAAAATCAAAACTTTGTCTTAAGAACAAGCTTTTGATATTCAAACAAATTTTCAGGCCAGCCATGTTGTATGCTGTACCAATATGGACTAGCTGTTGTAATACCAGGAAGAAAGCTCTGCAGAGAATTCAAAATAAAATTTTGAAAATGATTCTGAGGCTTCCTCCCTGGTATAGTACCAATGAGTTACATAGAATATCCAATGTTGAAACATTGGAACAAATGTCAAATACAATCATTAATAATTTCAGGCAAAAATCGTTACAATCTTCTATTGCCACGATTAATGCGTTATATGTTTAGGTTAAGTTAGGTTAAGTATATTAAAAACGTTTTTTTTTTCTCTTATAAGCAGGTGAAATCAACTCACCTGTAAAAAAAAAAAACTGAACTGCTACGGCAAATGAAATGTAATATGTAATGTTAATTAAATCTTAAATTTGTTTTACCAAATTAGGATGATAGTGTTGTCTAATAACACAGAACACCTAGATATAAGAAATGAATGTAATGTTTGGAATGATACTAATGATACTAATAAAGAAAAAAAAAAACCTGCAGAATTTCATCTGAATCGATTGGTTGACAGCTGTGGCATTGCAGTAGGGGTAAAGTGGGTAGCGTCTAATAGGAGCCCAGACTGTATGACCTTTTTTAAGAATAATACAGTATATTTTAAAATGCAAAATGTCAACTTTAGCAAAGAAATTTCTCTGTCAACAACTATGGAAGGGCTCTGATTATAATTTTATTATGTTACCCGACATATGTCGATTGCTCCATTTAACACGTTACCTCAATGCTGTTGTTAAGTTCTAATAGCCTTACATGCTGTTGTATTGTTCTTTTTTGCTGTAAAGCATTTCAAAAGTTCCAGAACATTTTATGAATTAGAGAGAAGAATGTCACTGAAATTTCTCGAAAATTGTGCTGAATAACTGTTATAGTGTTATAACATTTAAATAAACTGTTGTAGTGCTCTAAAATTTATGTCCTAATGTTCAATGAAACGTTTCAAAGCGTTACTGACAGACAGGCAATTCTGGGATTTTATAAATATTAATAAACATAAATAAAAAATAGACCATCCTGTCCCACTGTGCGACGGCGGCGTAGAACTAAAACCACGACAAACGACGGAGGAGCACTAAACACTCGCGGGGCTGCTACGACGACTTCTTGCTGTTCCTGGTTGGTGCAAAAACGAAAAATGTGATGCGTGAACTTTCCGAGACCCTTCCCTCTGCGGTGAATGCAAAAATCGCGAAAAATGCGTTTAGGGGTTTTTTATTTGCTTATTCGGCGAGTCATCTGTTGATAGTCGGTTGACATTTCCGGTATCTCGTGAATCATTATTCACGATCCGGATGGTATTTTGCGATTATGCTGATCAATTCATTAGCATTCGCATTGCTTTGAAGAAACTAGTATTGGGTGTTTTTTTTGGTTTCGTGCATTCTCTTTTGCTATTATTTTCTAGGTTAGGCAAATGTCAGAATCGCGTTAGCCATAGCATGCAGCCCACTGTGCGAGAAACAACTTCCCGGAACTGAGCCCAGATTGTGGGTGGGATGCATTTGGGCGATAAGTGAGTGAAAGTGGTTCCGGGTGTGTTCGAAGTGGTCCAGGAACCTAGTGCTAGTGTCAAAAGGAAAATTTAGGACGTGGACGGCAAGAAGTTTGACAGCTAGATCGTGTTGTGGGACACCACTAAAGCAATTTTTCGCACACAAACACGCCGTGACGTCATGTTATGTGTTGGTGTTGTTGGGTGGTACAGTGGTAGATGGCTGCTTTTTGGTGGTCACATTTTTATACCAATTTTGCAAGTAATATTTTTGAGGGTATATAATATTGACAGTTTATTGATGTATTAAAGCTATAAAAATGAACATTTAAAAAATTATAATATTTGATATGAATAATCACCATTTGAAAAATAGGACCTTTACAATAATAACGCTCTTGGCTGCGTTCGGTTGGGCATCACGTTAGATATAGGCTTCAGCGGAAGAGTCTTTTAAATCTGTGTAGACATTGGGTTGGAAGAAGCCATCTCTCTCACTCGGTGAAGAACAGAACGAGAGAGTGTGTGCGCGAGTGACGATCCACAAACAGAAAGCCGATCGAAAGTCTGACTATGCAACGATCGCCGGAAAAAAAATGAGTCAGTCAATCGGTTATAGTTAAGAGCAACGGACGTGTTGCGATGGTCCGGTAGAGGATGCTTAACATCCTCTAGTCTACAGGATACGACAGAACCTATTATATTTCCCTCCGTGCAAAGGAAGTTTCTACGAGAATCATACCAAGTAAGAGAGCATCTCACTCCAAGTCATGTGCAATATCAATGGAGGTAACTTGCTGACAGAAAATTAGCCAGGCGGAATGAGTACTTCGAAACCTTATTAAATGGAAGGAACGCTAGCACGTCTGAGAACATTTTAGACATTAGTGAGAGTTTATAGAAGCCACTAGAGAGTTAAAGAAAGGTGGAAGCAGCATTTCGCCGAACACCTGAATAGTTCTGAGGGAACAGGCGTGGAGGCAATATGAGAAAACACTGGTCCTTTAATTTCAATTTAAGAATAACAAGGCAGTATAAAAGGGTATAAAGCGGAACTTATCTAGATAGAATTCTCGCGAAACATTACTAAAGGACCTATCTAACATTGAGAGGCTATCTTTGTTTACTTTCTCTTTCATTAATAACTGAGTCACATTAAACTCTTCTGTGGCGTTTTTTGTATGAAACGCTAGTCAAGGAAATTGACTTTCGATCTATAGTGAAAAACTTCCCAAAATCTTTAGTGTTCCACTGTTATAATCGAAAGAGAACGAGAGAGGAGAGAATCTCTCATTTGTACATAGGTCCTTTAGTAATGTTCCGCGAGAATTTTCGCATACTCTGAGATAACGCCCTAAAAGCCATTGGTAACCACGTGTGTAGGTCGTTGTTTCTGAGCAAATGAAAGAATAAGCACCCAAACCAACACCACGGACAGATAGATAATGGTCTTTTCTTCCCCATAGCGTTGTTAAATAACATGAAAATACATTCAAATGCTCAGAAACAATGAGCTACACACATGGTTACCAATGGCTTTTAGGGCGAGATCAGAAGTTATGCGAGAATTAGAGAAATTGTTCGCTTATCTGCTTCGGCCGATAATCAGAATATGGGTGGTAGAATAGCTACTGGTCGAGTGGAAGCAAGTAGTCATATGTCCTATCTACAAAAATAGCTACACGTTAGAATTTGAGTACAGTCGAATTTTGTTCGTTGCACTATCTTTAAAAGGGTTACGTTTTAATTAGGCTCACGTTAGTTGGGCTATAGCCCACCTAAAACAACGGCAAACGTCGTTTTCTGACATAAGACACAATTTATCAATGTTGGTAGCTCTGTTTTTCTTTTGTTCTATGTTATTTTACAGCTCAAAACTCAGCCCAATTAGTGAAAGTCTTTCACTAAGTGGGTTACAGGTTTAGTGCAACGAACGAATGTTGACTGTACTATCACTATTCTAAGTGCCGCCTACAATGTGCTATTCCAGTTCGTGAGAAGTTGTCAAGCCGGCTTCGTGAACGACCGCTGGACGACGGATCAGTTCTTTACAGTACGGAAAACCTGTCAAAAATGCCGGGAATAGGCCTTTTCATGTGACAGGTCCGTCTATGCATTTGTTTACATCGGTGGAGGACCGGCGCAAACACGAGGCTGTCATTTCCATAGAAGAACTGTCAAAGTGCTTCCCGATCAGCTGATTTAGAACGTCATGTGAATAGGCCTATATCAGGACCCTACGCATAACCTGTTCATTGAGTTCAGAGCAGCATATGACAGATCATGGACGAAAACAGTTTTCCCGAAATGCTCACAAGACTAAGAGAGCGACCGTAGACGATGTGCAGAGTGATGTGAAGGGTGAAAACTGGAGCTTGAATCCCGGTCATGGTCTTTTTACCCCATTCATTGAGACATTCTTTTATATGATATGATTAGTTTTTCAGACCCTAGTCAACAGGAATCGAACGAAATAAATATATGAATTCATTAACCATTAACAGCTTACATGTTGCTTTAGTCAATGAATTACAAAAAATGCCCAAAGATCGAACATCGCATCGCAACCTGATGATAGTTAATTCACGCATGACACATCAACCAATGAATGAAAATCGGGATTGAGTTTAAGATATGTATAGTCATCATGTTCTGGAAATTAAAAATCCAAAATTTTCATACAGGTATGTTTTTCGGAGAGAACACTCCCTAAAAATAGTAATTTTCAATAACCTCGAAGCACAAATCTCAACCAAACTATGTTAAAACTTGCTCCAATCATGAAATTGTGTTCGACAAAAGTTCGTAAAATTGAGTCAACTACTATGTAGAGGTATTTTCGATCATTTTTGGTGTTCCGTTCGATAGTTATAAATTTTTAAAGCTTTTTAAAGCTTGAAAAACACATAATTGATTTGAAGCACACCTAAATTATCTCCAAAATGACAGACACTTTGACCAGAAGTTCATTTTGGCATTAAAAATCAAAGTATTGGTTGACTGGGGAATTTCCAGACAAATGAATAGGTCTATTGGTTACCCTTACCGAACAATCCCGTCGGGGGCTTAGATAAGATGATAGACTTTCGTGTCTGTTGTACAATATGGCACTAGAGGGTGTCATGCGGAGAGCCGGGTTTAGCAGCCGAAGTACGATTTTCACAAGGTCCAGTCAATATGTGGACTTTGCTGGAAAACGGTGGCAAATATGTACACCCGCCTGAAACGCGAAGTAACAAAATTTGTCGAAACAAAGTACATGCTGGCAGGCTAAACTGAACGCGAGAGGACTCGCCTAGGAACTAGATTTAAGAAAAACGGGGATAAATTCAAGGTGGATTCATGGTGACGGCTGATAATAGGTAACACACGGTGCCCCGACAGACCGCTATTATAAAAAAATGGCCCATATAATCTGAGCACTGCGCTCGATTCCTGAGGTCATTCTGCACCTCTGGGCTAGTTAAAAACAAATCCTTAGGAGGAATCTCAAGAAATCTTGAGATTTGAAGTTTTTGACTTAAAAATTCAATATAATCCATATGAAAATTTTGCAATAGCATTGAATAATAACCTACAAAAACTCCCAAAAAGTTGGCCAAATTGTTCTCAACTAGTATAAAATTGATACCATTGTTATAATTAGAAATATTTACAACTGTATTAATGTACCGGAGTGGCTTAAGTATGTTTTTTTTCATAGTTAAGGGTAAATTATGTATTTTGGACAAGCTAAGGATATGTCTGGAAACAACGATCGATTAACTACTTTAGATATTAATATCAGGGTGGCCACCGAACCGGGAAAAACGGGAAAAGAGGGAAAAAGACGGGAATTTGAATCCATCGGGAAAAAGACGGAAAAAACCGGGAATTTGAGCTGGTCACCGGGAAAACCATTTTGAACGAAGATCTTCAAGCTCTAAATTTACAAACCACCAAATATAAGCATTAAGCATCTGTATTGTTGGAAAAATAAAATTTAAACATTTTTTATTCAATTTCTCGTAGAAATAGTCTACTTTGCTTCACTAAAGTTCTTAGAACTGTTTCAAATTGATTGGTAATGTTTCGAAATCGTTTGTTTTTTTCTCTCACTTGATTTTTTCACTAACTTATGACTCAAAGCTTTGAATTAAAGTTTAAAAACTTCTGGCAGAATTAAACCTTGAACATATTGGATTCATAACTTTCTTAAGTTACTTTAGTTTAGTGGGGCTTTGTTTCATCCTCATCATTTGCTTTGGTGAACTTTTCTTTTTTATGAAGAAAAAAATCGAAAGATTATAGATTGAAACATTTGAAATAGTATAATAGGATGCACAAGAGGGGCATTTCTATATAAATGAAAATGGAATGGTATTCGTATGTCACGAGTTGGCTTCAGAACGGGACGACTGATTTGTACATTTTTTCACTTTTGTTGTCCTCAAGAGCTCCGACGTGTTTGAGTGGAATAATATTTTTGAAAATCGTCCAAGAAAGTTGAGAAAACGGGAAATGTAAATTTGACATAATCTTCGGTATTATTTTCAACGCCTCTACCCAGTAGGCCGGGCAATACAACGTTTGCCGGGACTGCTAGTTGTTGAAGCGAATCGAAAGTGCCAAGAGTAGAAACCATCCTATTGGCACAATTGAGGGGATTAGAAGCAAATGGCTGTAAGTGACAGAAACCTAGTTTTTTTTTACTTATCTCGTTTATTTGGTAGGCTCGGGCGCCGTAGCGCATAACAGAGCCGAAATATTTTCTTTTTTTACATTATTTACATTTTAAAATTTGTATTCATTTTAAAAACTATGTTAGTTTGGTGAGGTTTTAAGATTAGGGAATACATTTGTACAACAGGAAAGGAAAGGAGTTTTCGGGATTTCTTATGCTACTTAGACTACTAAGCTGATGAAGCTTGAAGGGACAGGATGTCCAGATCTGTAACGAATCTAAACAAAAACGGTTTGTGGGAGACACGACAAAAAGATGACAATTTGAAGGGGAAAAAGAGAGCCGGAGAACAAACGACAATCAAACTCGGATATTGATACGCTTCACAAACAGATAGATAAAATTCATATATTCTAAATCAAGACCCGCCAACACTTCCCTGGCAGGCTTCTGCTGTTTTTCTCGGATCCGGAGAGTTTCAGTCAGCTCAGATCAGATGTCACGATGCTCACCGCATCCTCAGACATTATGTTCGATATCCTGGTAAGCCACGCCGCAAACACAGAGATTGCTTTCTGAGAGCCCAATACGGTGGGTATGCGCATTTAATGAATAGTGATTGGACATAAGCCGACACATGACACGAATGAAATCACGGCTCATACCCAACCCCTTAAACCATGGTTTTTTCGACACTTGTGGAAATATGGAATGCAGCCATCTACCCATTTCTGTTGCCAGCTGATCAAGGTCTCCCGACGGGCCAATGCAAAAAATTCATCGAAGGCGATTTGACGCTCGTAAACATCGCCTTCTTTAGCGCCTACCTTAGCCAGAGAGTCCGCTTTCTCATTGCCCGGAATGGAGCAATGGGAAGGGACTCAAGCTAGGGTAATAGTGTAAGAGCGATTTGACAAAGCATTCAAAGCTTGGCGTATTCTATTCAGGAAGAACGCTGAGTGCTTCACCGGCTTCATTGATCGAACAGCCTCCAGAGAGCTTAGACTGTCAGAAAAAATGAAGAAGTGCTCGGGTGGGAGAGAACTGATGTACTCTAAGGTGTAATGTATAGCTGCTAGCTCAGCAACATATACAGAACATGGCTTTTGAAGCATGAAGGAGGCGCTATGAAAAACGTTGTAAACACCGAAACCAGTGATATCATCCATTTTTGACCCATCAGTGAAGAACTGTCGGTTCTCGCTGACATGCCCGAATTTACTTGCAAACATGGGAGGGATAAACTTTGAACGAAAGTGATCTGGTATACCATGGATATCTTGCTTCATGGACAAATCAAATACTACAGAGGAACAGTCGAAGTCTAGGAAGTTGTCACGATTGGTACCAAGTAACACAGCTAGTTATATATGAGTAAATAATTCAGGTTTTGAACATATTCCGTTGTATTTTTTCAGCAGTATTTACTTTACATCTAACGCTTGTAAAGCTAAAACAGCGCAAAAAATGGCGGCTTATATAACATCTTATAGGTCTGACAACTATTAATGATGACATACAATTAACGATTTATAAACATATTCTCAACATAATAAAGAAGAGTTTATGAGCTGTGATGATCATTTGTTCTAATTAGGCTATTTTTTAGCACAAAATACTCACAAATCAAGTGTATACAGCGACATATTTCATTTGTTGTAATTGAGCTATTTTAAAGTGAAAACCAAATATATATGACACAATATGATCAGTTTATAATGCAGGCAAATGTTTTGGTTGTTATGGCGTTATTTGTACGTTATATAACTTGAAAGACACACTTGTATCACAAAATATCTGATCAGAATGTCCAATGTCTAAATACATGCAAAACAAAGGAACTAACAGCAAAAAAAAAAACAAAATTGTCTTTAAAAACATGGCTATCAGAACCTGAAAAATGTTAAGAAATAAATGAAATATGATTATCATCAAGATGAAGAAAAGTGAAAATGGATCATATCCAGTGGCATTTGGGAAGTTTAATATGCGATTCAAAATTTATAGTGAAACTTTCATTTTCACTCATCAATTTTTCATGGGCTATTATAATAATCAATGTATGTAATACAAATCCTTCAAAACTGTGCTGTTTTGTGGAATTCGCTCCAATTCTCGCTAGAAAAATATTATGGCTGATTGTTAGTTGAGCCTACAGCACCGTCCGAAAATATTCGAATGATTCAATTATGTTTTCAAACTTTATTATTGATCTGATCACATTGCTCACACTCCAAATTGTTACTCAATTTTGATATACCTCATGTCAAGATTGCGCAATTAATGGATTTGAATCTTGATTTCTAACCAAATTAATCTGGTTAATATGATCGATATGCGGCTATATGCTAAGATGATTCAAATTTTCGACCGGTACTGTAATCTGGATTATTAATTTGACAAAATGTGAAATGTCTTTGTTTTGGTTCGTAAATAAGTTTAAATAACGTTGTAATAATGTCTAAAGTGCATCTTAACTATAGGTTCTTGATTATATTCTAATAACGTTTAAAATACATCTTGAGAACATATTTTCAACATACTCTAAAAAAATCCTTTTGTTTTTGTTCTTCGATGATAGTTGTAACACCCAAATAACTTAAATATAGCTTATTGCTATGTGGATAGATTTTCATCTTTCAAACGTTAAACATCGGTTTACGAATATCAACAAGTAAAATTGGCAGTAATGGTGACGGACATAACTCGCGCTGTAGTATTTTTTTATTCAGACAGTATTCATAAATTTGAGGCATATTCGACTACAATGATTGTAGCTTACATAGAGGAAAAAGTTGCTTTATGAGCATGAGCATAAGCATAGATGACCGCACAATTCGTAGTTGCTACTCCGTGATTGACCAGAGCAATCGTAGTTGCACAGGGATTTAATGAATGGGGCTTGGGATTAGCTTATCATTCCTCAATGTGCACAAATCGAGAGCTCAAATTTACAAAGGAAAAAGTAGTTTTATATTATTAAATACTAGTGAAAAATTTATCATTGGGATATTGTGTTTCCAGCTACAAGCGCAAGTTTGAAATTATGTTGATTCCGGTAACAAACAGGTGCCCGTTGTATACAATACGCTCGGAACTATGTGATGTGCCAATCACGGTGCTAAAATAATCGGGAAGTGACGCTTTTGGTGTATATTTTTCTAGGCAGATGTAGCAACATTCATAAATTATATCTCTAAAACATCCAATCCAAGTAGAAGAGGCAAACGAAGCTGGCAGAATTTGAGTTCACCGTGAAACATATTTAATTTGCCTATTCGCTGTACTCTTTGCTACCACATCTCTTTCACTCTTTAATGGGTTTTCGTTCTGTTTTTAGCAGTTTCTGAGTGTTTTATACCCTTACCGTTGATAATATCAAGCCGATTGATCTTGTTTGTCATTATAAAGTTTTATATATGTTTGTAGAGCGTTAAATTAACCAGGACCGGTAGTCACTTTTGGATTAACTGTTTTAAGGTGATTTGTTTTCCGATAGCTATTTTTTAGCTTTTATATAGCACAAGATGTTATGATTTCACCATTTTAACACTTATATGACAATATCTGCTATCTGTTATTCGAAAAGATGTTTTCGGTGTTACTTGGGGTGTTAACCGAAGATGGGCTGACCTCCAGCGTCATGTACCAGTAGTACACACTCATGAAACGAGTTTGAGGGTTATGTTCAAGCAGCTTTTCGAAGTTTTCAATAACCAATGGATTGAGAATCTCGCAACGGATAAGGAACCTGCGTGTTAACTCCGCGAAACGATCTGTCAGGGGCTGTACTCCTGCAAGTACCTCTAAACTCATTGTGTGAGTCGAGTTCATGCAGCCTAGCGCGATGCGAAGACAGCGATACTGAATCCGCTGAATCTTCAGCATATGTGTTTACGCCGCGGATTGAAAACAAAAGCTACCGTACTCTAAGACCGACAAGATGGTTGTTTGGTACAGCTTGATCAGATCTTCCGGATGGGCTCCCCACCATGTTCCGGTTATAGTTCGCATGAAGTTGATTCGTTTTTGGCATTTCTGTGTCAGATACGCAATGTGTTTCCACCAGGTGCATTTGGCGTCGAACCAGACCTCGAGATATTTATAAGACATGCTATGAGTGATTGTCTTACCCATGAGTGTAAGCGGAAACTTGGCAGGTTTGTGTTTCTTTGAAAAGACAACCATCTCAGTTTTCTCCGTAGAGAATTCGATACCCAGCTTTAAGGCCCAAGTAGACAAATTGTCCAGAGTATCTTGTAAGGGTCCTTGTAGTTCGGCTGCTGTTGATCCTGTGACAGAAACAACACAGTCGTCTGCAAGCTGTCTTAACGAGCAATTTTCCATGAGACAGTCATCAATGTCTCTCACAACAAATTGTACAAAAAAATGTTCAAAATTGATGAAAGGCCACTTGCGTGGAGTTTGTCGGAAAGGACATCAACACAAACTGAGTCAAAAGCACCCTTAATATCCAAAAACACTGAACCCATCTGCTCCTTTTTGGCAAAGGCAAGTTGAATTTCAGAAGAAAGCAGCGCAAGACAGTCGTTCGTTCCTTTGGCTCTGCGAAAACCAAACTGCGTATCTGACAGCATGCCATTCGATTCAACCCATTTATCCAGTCGAAAGAGAATCATCTTCTCTAACAACTTGCGAATACACGACAACATCGCAATTGGACGGTACGAATTATAGTTCGACGCGGGTTTCCCAGGTTTTTGGATGGCTATTACTCTCACCTGCCTCCAGTCATCCGGAACAATGTTACACTCCAGAAAGTGATTAAACAAGCTCAACAGGCGCCTCTTCGCGACGTCAGGAAGGCCCTTAAGCAAATTGAACTTGATTCGATCCATTCCTGGAGCGGAATTGTTACATGAAAGGAGAGCAAGTGAGAATTCAACCATCGAAAACGGTCTATCCATGGCGTCCCTATCCAACGGAAATTCTCGACGCACGCGATCAACAGGAACGGAATCCGGACAAACTTTCTTAGCGAAATCGATAATCCACCGAGGAGAGCTCTCTTGATCTTCATTAACTAACGATGTATTACGCATTCTTCTTCCGACGGTCCAAAGGGTTCTCAACGAGGTCTCACGCGATAATCCTTCCACAAAATGACGCCAATAACCGCCTTTCTTCGCTTTAACCAAGCTTTTAAACCTGCGTTCAAGGGAAGAATAGCGCTCATAGTTGTCAATTGAACCACGTTTCCCAAAGTCTTTAAACGCGGCGGATTTCTCGCGATAGAGTTCCTTACACTCGTCATCCCACCACGGATTGGGAGGCTTCTTACGAACCGACGGACCTGGCACAGGACGGCGTTGTGCTTGAAGCGCGCTGTTGAGAATCAACTCGGATAAAAATTGATACTCTTCCAACGCAGGAAGTACTTCTACCACTTTTTCTCCATCAATGATCGCATCCACGTACTTTCTCCAGTCTATGTGCTTTGTGAGGTCGTATGCAAGATCGATGGATAAAGACTGTTGTGTTCCATTGGAAATTGAAACTACGATCGGCAAGTGATCGCTACCATGGGTATCCTGGATTACCCTCCATGAACAACCCAGCGATAACGAGGTCTAAACGACTATCCCTAGGACTTCCATCTTGAGCTGGAGGTGCCACTCGTGTAACTTCGTGTAACTTGAGAATTGTCATATTGAAGTCGTCGCAGAGGTCATATATCAACGTTGATCGATGGTCGTCATACGGTTCCCCCCAGCCTGTTCCGTGGGTGTTGAAATCTCCAATTAACAACCGTGGTTCAGGCATAACTGAGCAGATGTGTGAGAGATCTCTGCGAGATATCGCCGATCTCGGAGGAAGATATATGGAGGCGACACTGAGGCTTTTGCTTTTTGATAGTCACCTGACATGCAACGACTTCAATGCCTGTCATCGGCGGCAGATCGACTCTGTAGAACGAGTGATGCTTTTTGATGAATGGGCAAATTGACAACGCGATTTCGTTCGTGCATTATTTTTACTTATTTTTAAGTCTTTGATATCACCTGCAACAGCTAGATTATCGTTACTGAGTCGAGCACGACCTAGAAATCAATAAACAGATTTGAGTCCCGAAAAATCAAAATTAAGTAAACGGTTGCTGGTATATAGAGTGGAAGTCCTAGTGATGTTGATACTTAAGTAGTACTTATTGGGGATTTGTTTGAAGTTGTTAAAGACTTTGTCAATCTTTCAACACTTCCCGTGTTGTTATAATCCAGTTGTGGCTTAGAATTTTGAACAGGATATTTTTCATGTATAATGCTGAGGGCAATACTCGGTGGGAAACTAGCGGTAAACATCAAGAGTAGTACCAGATGTACAAAGAAGCCAATTTTAGTTTTTTTGCTAATTAGTAATATCCAGCATTGAATGTTCCACGTTTATCGGATGTAATATTAATTGTATATTGAAATTTGTTTTTTAAATTACATTTTATGAAACTAACCCTACTGGGGTATGCTGCAAGAATGTCGGACAACAATTCCGCAAAGATTGCTATAACGGGAGGGGTGGAGTGCAGCGAGGTAGGCTGGTGGATCAAATGCACCAGGATTCGACGAGCGTGGATCAGAACAGACGATGGAAATATGTGGCCCCGAACCGAGATTTTGACGTCGGACAATTGAATGGCTGTATCTGTATGCTGAGAGAATCACTTCAACCAAGTATTACAATATTGTACTAATTCGGATCATGAGCAAAGTTGTCAAATCATAAAAAACGCTGATTTCTGTTTATGTAACGAATCGATAGAAATCGCTGTGCCCTGTGTACACTGAAAGTCGAAATTTTAGAGAAAGTGAAAACTCCATGCAGAAAGGTAGAAGCCTAAAACCTGAAGGAATCGCTAAATTTGCTGAATTGCCATGAGAGGAATACCAAAAAGACTTTCCTTGAAAATTCTTGAAGCAATCAATGGATGATTCTGGAAGAATATCTGAACTAACTCCAAGAGAGGTCCCTGAAGAAATTCTTGACGAATTACAGAAGAAATTATTAGAGTTGCAGGTATTCTTTGAAGGAACTTGATCAGTAGGTAGATAACCTACAACAATGGCCATGTTGATTGTATCCACAAACAATCCAAAGACTCGCAATATGTAACGCATGTTCTGTCCTTGCCATCGAGCACAATTACCCACCGTTCACTATCAGTTGCTCACGGTAGTCGTAGTCGTACGACGAATTACGGCCCCATATACCGACGATGTTGGGCTACGTGCTAGC
Source organism: Aedes aegypti (assembly GCF_002204515.2). Classification (NCBI taxonomy): domain Eukaryota; kingdom Metazoa; phylum Arthropoda; class Insecta; order Diptera; family Culicidae; genus Aedes; species Aedes aegypti. The sequence goes on along the minus strand of NC_035107.1, from coordinate 213,247,918 downwards.
ACATCTACAGCAACGTGCTCGAACATCGCTCTCGCTGTAGTAGAAATGTGTATGGCGAAGAACCACAACAACAGGAAAGAGCATTATAGCAGCTAGCAGCAGCAGCAGCATACACTCTACCACCTCATCTCGGCCTCTGATATGTGTGACTCGGTTGAGGTGCTGCTACAGTGTTATAGATATGACATAAGCCAAGGTAGTAAGCAGCTGCTTGTCCACTCTGTACCACTTAGCTCGTATGCTCGTTTCGCGTTTAGTGTTTCTCACGGGATATTTAGGATATTAGTAAGTACCTCAAGCTAGTAGCTACCTATTTTTTGGCTGAAGATTGTCCCCGGATACTGGTGGCTACCAATTCCACCTCCCAGAAACCAGGACGACGGCCCGATGACGAATGGGGAAAGACCCTCCGGGTGCGCTGCATTCCATCATCGGTTCGTTGCCATCCAGTCTTCCTCATCCTTCCAAAGACACGGATGGGTGATGAGGCGTGAAACGCGAAATGTGTGTATGATATTGTCAGGCTATTTTTAATTCCATGTCGGTTCAAAGCGGATGGACAAACACAGAATATGTACGGTTATAGAAGCACCAGGCACCTGCCACCGCTGGCAGATAGTCCGGCAAACAGGTACCCCATTATGCTCGTCGCCAGTTCGCACGTTCGCACACACTGTTCTAACGCATGCGGAAACGTCGAAACGGGCTTCGAAGATGCTGGGATTTTGTTTATCTTCAAAAATCGTCGAACCCCTCTCTCTCTTGATCGAAATTGCTTGAATTCGTAATGAATGGCCAACGACTTGTGGTGTAGCTTGTAGCGTGAATGCACGATCCATCGTCCTTGGCTGAAGCGATCTCGCTTCGATGGTGTTGAAACTGTTGTTTACTTTTTGGCCTGCACAAAAAAAAATATGTTGGAGGCCGTTTGGCGTAAGATATTACGCTGGATGTTGTAACGAAGGCGAGATGTCATTGTTATTGATGATCGTGAATGTGAAAACCTACCGAAAAATTAGTTTAAATTAAGGTTTATGATTTTGAACATTATTGTAAACAACGCTGAACAGCCAAACTAATGATCCATTTGATTTCTCTTTTTTCTTTTAGGTGAGTTTTCCAGTTTTTGGTCGGAATAAGTTGACGATATCATCAGAAGCATAAGTGTGAACCTGGTGGATAACTTATACAGGTGCTCGAAATTCGGAAAAGTTTGTGCAAATCAAAGGGGATAAACCTAGTGTTTTAGTGTGCAATCATAAGTGGATATTATTCGAGTTCGAGTTGAAGGAACTAAGGTGAGTGAAACTAACATATTACGATTGCCAAAGGATAGTGCTAGAAGTAGTTTATGCGATGTTGATACTACGAAACCATCGTAGTACACGATCCAGTCGATTTGTTTGTCCCGGGTGTAAAGTCAAAATATGAATTATCTACGAACCAATCAGTTTGTTTGTTTCGCGATCCAATCAATCGGTTATCGGTCGCACATATCGATAGATTTTTGAATTAGGTTGACTTCCAATATTTTTCTAGCAAACAGAATACTTTCCAAGAATAACCTGGAGATGTCGATCTGTCGATCTAGAGTATCATGGACACCACGGGCATCTTCGGTATAATTGGTGGACATGGAAACAAGAAGCCTTAGCGTTTAGAAATAAATCAGGTTTCTCCATGGGATACAGTTTTGAAAGGTTCAGCATGGATAAAGATCTACTTATCTACTTTAGTACTGTTTTCTATCATTTCTTATTATTCTTCTAATCAAAATTTAGAACCTTAAACTACACCTACAATTGTGTGGTTTATGATTGCCATCTCCTGTTCACACCACGCTTAAATTTTCTATCAGGTAAATGTCATTTGATCAAACGTTGCATTAGGACCGACGCGTAACTTTGATTTTATCTGTTCTTCGATACTGAAAATTGTGGTAGAAATAAATTATTTTAACTATTACCTACTCAGTAGATGCGCAATTGTTGTGAAATACACGAATTTCTATACGTAGAACTGATTATTATTAGGGAATCGACACTGTTCCTAAAAATGAATAATGCGACCGAGTAAGTTTGTAGTCTACATCTACAAATCTCATAGCATGAAAACCTTTCAAAATACATTGTCAAATGTTATTTTTGCAATTTCTCATTGCAATATGCTGTGTTTCATCACGCCAATCTGTCAAGAAACGGCAGTGCGGGAATATCCATTACGCAACTGAAATCAGTGCTGTAATGATTCATTACGCAACGCTTTCTCATTATGCAACTGTTTTGAGTTGCGTAATGAATCATAACACAACAATTTTTTCAGAAATTGAACAAAAAAAAGGTGAATGCATTCCAATATAATTTCTGATACCCTTAAGTGGTCTTCTACGAAATTGCAAAAAATGTTGTACGTAACTCGTTGCAGAACTCGATTTTCAAAGCACTTGTCGTAATTATCCTACTCGGCAAGCCTCGTAGGATAAATTTACGACTCGTGTTGTAAAAATCATCATTCTGCAACTTGTTCCGTAAACTACTATTTGTTTTAAAGAGAAACTGCTCTACACAGAATACCTGAAAAAAAGGTATTGAGAATGCTACGAAGGGTAGTTTTTAACTCGTTCCAAGTTGAGGAAACGACAATTTCCGCCCTAGTCCACTGAGTTTTACGTGTGTCCATTGTCTAATGTTAGGCACACCCCCTGTCCAAAAGAAAACGATTGTAAAGTTCAATCTTATGTTAAAAACTTGTTTCCAGTATTCAACTTAAAAAAATCAATAGGTAATGAACAACTTCATGGAAAATCCTTAGAATTTTCCAAAAACATAAACTCCTGCAAAACATCTTCCATGCCAGCGACTATCATCCATCGAAAAATTAAAATATTTTTTTTTTCAAAGTTTTCGGTCAAGAATCTCCCAAAAACCAATTAAAACCTATAACCTGTATGGTCCTCTACCCATTCCAACATTCCAAGAGACGTAGCATTGGCTCTTGGCGCCCTTGGTATTTGCTCGCCTTACCAGTCATTTTAAGTATTAGAATGCAAAGAATGTTAGGGTTTTATAACAGCTGTACTCAATTAACGGTGAAATTTCTTTACAGAACTAGGATTTTCGGTGTGAGAGTTCAGTCGATAATTCAGTGAAGTTGTTTTTAACGAGTTTGGCTGTTACGCAACATTTTTTTTTAAAGTTTGATTCAAAGATTTTCTTCAAAGCTTCATCGGTTTTGAATGTTTTTCCACTTTTCTTCAACTTCTTCTTCATTATCGCCCAAAACTGTTCTATCGGACGAAACTCTGATCTTCGGGATCACATGAACGCCCTTCACTTCGTACCAATCCATTACAGGCTTGGCGTAATGGCACGAAGCGAGAATCGGTCAGAACAGTGTGGGACAACGGTGAGTGCGGAGGAAGGGCAGCAAGTGCTTCTGCAAGCATTTTTCTCGATAAATCTGCCCGTTTATGGTGCCGGTTGTAACGAACGGCTTGCTGTACCGTTCACACGCGCAGATAGCCTTCTACAACAGGTACTTCTTTGCGAATTCGTCCATCTTTCTCTTCCGGAACTTTTCCGAAACCTTCATGCGGGATGTACCGACAAAAAACTCGAGGCCGAGGTTTTTTTTAGTGTCCGCCGTCGTCCATGACGAGACAGCCTGGCTTGACCAGCCACTCAAGGTACAGCTTCCGCGCACGCAATTTGGCCACCGTGTTTTGCTTCTCAGTCCGGTTTGGCGCCTTCCTAACCTTAAAAACACGTAGCCCAGCCTGCTTCATGGTCTGCTAGACGAACCACTTCGACGAATTGACCTTTTTGGCCACGTCTCGGGTGGAAAGGTTCAGGTTATTCTTACAGTACTGTCTTGTATTCCGCGCCTTCTCTGGGTATTCCGTTTTCGGTTTTCAGTCGCCTCCAGTGCACTGCTCGATGGTCTTCGTTTGCTGGAACATCGTCACAACACTGGACACTGTAATGGTGGATTCCAAGCCTTTTGCCGATCCATCTGTGCGACTGACCTGGTAGTTAGTAGATTGCTAATAAGATTTTAAAGCGATTCTATAGGAAATTCTTGGCTGATTTTTCTAAGTATTTTCTACTGAAATGCTTGACAAATTCATTAAGACTTCTGTTTCGCACATTTCTGGAATCACTAATATGATTCTGGGAAAGAAATGGTCAAGCAATTTTCTACAGTGAGCTCCATTTGAATTTCTTTTCAACTGCGAAAAATGCTTTTCTTGACCATTTCTTGCAAGAAATTTCCCGCGCATCGAGATAGGCGTTTACTGTTCTATTAAAGTGCATACTTTCCATTAAGGTGAAGATGAATCGAAGCCAAACCTCAAATTTCCAAGAGCACAAATCTGGAGAACCGAACACCCGTTTGAGCTGAAAACTTAATCGATTAGTCACCACCAGCGAGTGACCAATCGATTAAGTTTCCAGCTTAAACGGATGTTTGGTTCTCCAGATCCGTGCTCTTGAAAATTTGAGGTTTGGCTTCCATTCATCTTCACCTTAAGGTCAAAACATATATATAGCTTCATAGGACTCGTTAGATCCAAAAAAGTTTTGCAAGATCCAACATTTTCCCCAGGAACCAGCCATAGGCCATGTTGAACGTAAAATTCCGAAGACATTCTGAGAAGGAAATAATCGGGATCTGCACACATTCTCTAGATTATATTGTCGGGGGACCTGTCGTCTCCGCATGTAGCGAGCATGCCATGTCTCCCAACAATGAAATGCGGGCATTCGAACAGGACATGCTCCGCTTTTTCCTCCGCACTAGTAGAATTGGGGCACGCAGGAGATTCTGAGTACCCGAACCTATTTATTTTTTTTATTTCAATTCATGTAACGTAAGGACAGTCCTTTTTAAAATTTTATACTGTGCTGTATTTAGTTAATGATGAACAATTTTAACTTTACATCTAATTTAACTTCCTGAATTTGACTGTTTGACCTTTTCACCGCATTCGTTCGATCTCACTGAGTAGACCCTTTCTGAAGACTAAGATTAAGGAAGAAGACTTGAGTAACCTATGCTTAATTAACGCATAATTCCTCTTTTTAAACACGCATAGTTAATGGAATAAAAACAAATTACACGATATTGAACGACAATGAATATATTACTTCTAAAATTAGAATGATCTTCAATGGCAGCAATTTGCAATAGAAATCATCGGTAGGTCGAAAGTAAATCAGCACAGCAAAACTCAACTGTTGCCGAAAGCACGGTTGTCCCACAATCTTAAAAATAATGAAAATTACTGTGGTCGCAATTCTCGTTTTGACTGAATGACACATTTTTGACCCCCAAATCCCCCCCTGGTTGCGCCACTGCGTACACTAATTGTTATTCTTTTCTGCAGGAACTCTAAGCCCTTATGAAATATGTGGTTTTCAGAGTTTTCAGTTCAAAATTATAATTTATAATATATGAATGAAATCTTTTTTTTTTTTTCTTCAAAATCTACAATCTTGTCAGTAAATAATAATTTTAATGACTATCGTCATTATTGCTAGCTTGGCTTTCACTGATTTGTTGGTTATCCGTTTTAACCAAGAGATTTTACGCAACCACTGCACAGTGGTCCAGGAATCAGTTTTACGCGGAAAGATGCATTTTGAGCTTTAGAATGAAACATTAGAAGAAAACGGTCTCTACAAAGATGTTTGTATTAGTTAAGCTCTTTGTTTGATGTTATTGAAAATAAAGGTGGACCACATTTTCATTGAAATTGTGTAACAAACTTTCTTATTTGTAGAAATTATATTGTAATGCTTCAGCAAAGTTGTATACCATTTAATTTCAAGCAACTTTGCCAAAATAAGTTTTAGTCGTTTATGAACGACTTTTAGAACTTTTTTTTTATCTTTATTAACGAGATTTTTAGCCCTGGGCTAGTTCATCTCGGGATCAACTACTTTACTTCCCTTCCGAAGGAAGTCGTCACTGAAATTTTTAGTGACTATCTCGGGGATGGGATTCGATCCCTGGTCCTCGGCGTGAGAGGCGTGTGTTCTAACCACTACACCAGGTCCGTCCCCACTTTTAGAACTTAACAGAATGCAAATTTGCATGCAAAACGATTGTTGATAGCTATTTAGTTCAGAAGTTATTAAAGGTTTTGTGATAAAAATCATTTGTTTTTCGAGGCATTTTATAGGCATCTTCAGTTTTTTGATGTAATATACAATTTTATTTTGTCTTTTGAATGCCGTCCAAAGATATCTTTTATGTTTGCCCCAATCAGAGATATTCACAATTAAAGTAGGAATGTTTTTGTGAGAAAAACAACAATAACTCACAAACGGAAGGAGATAGCGAGTTTCTTCACTCACCGAATTACGCATTTTTCAAAGCTCTAAAAGTGTTTCATAGACACTTTGATGAGAGATTTGAATTGAAAACGCTAGAGCCAGATAACCAGTTTTTTTCGGACCACTCTATGTCACCGTAAAAAAAGCTCTAAGTCGGTCAATTTAAGAGATAGAAAAAACTTTTGTTGGCAAAGTTGCTTGAAATTGAATGGTTTACAACTTTGCTGAAGCATGTATAACATAATTTCTACAAAAAAGAAAGTTAGTTATGCAATTTCTATGAAAATGTGGTCCACCCTAATTTTCAATAACTCCAAACAAAGGGTTTAACTAATACAAACAATTTGTAGAAGACTGGTTTCGTCTAATGTTTCATTATAAAGCTCAAAATGCATCTTTCCGCGTAAAACTGATTCCTGGACCACTGTGCAGTGGTTGTGGAAAATCTCTTGGTTAAAACGGATAACCAACAAATCAGTGAAAGCCAAGCTAGCAATAATGACGATAGTCATTAACATTAAAAAAGTGTAAAACTGCTTTCTGAACCATAGTGCACTGTTAAGGAAATCATTTTTTTCCTCTAATCCTCTAATAAATGTAATCACAGAATCTGATGTCTACAGCAAACGGTGTACCGTAATCCGGGGTATCATTGATCAGCGGGGTAACATTGATCGGAATGACTCACCTCATCAACAGTTTGTATTATCATTTATTGATGAAACATTTTCAAATTATGAACGGTACTTCTGTTTCTTATATTCATAAGCTAATAAAAGTTAATATTTTTGTGAAAATTGCGTTTACCTTATGCGTAAATTTGTCAACTTTTCGAAATAATTATTTTAATTGTTAAGGATGACATTACCGAAGATTCATGTCTCACATGAGTTCTGCAAACAATATAAGCAAGCAAAATGTAGTTCTTACTAAAAAATGACATCGCCGAAAACGATTCCGTTGTCAAAACTTTTATAAGTATGCTCAATTAGGCAACATTACTGAATTACTGTTAGCAATGTAAAATTCCCATAGGACATTGCCTACCTTTAGGCGTATTCCGCGGTTCGAGGTGTTTTTAATTTTAAAATAACTCAAAAAGTAAATGACTTGTAAGCGTTTGGTCTTCATATTCGGCTTCAGGGGCCATGATTTAAGTAAGTAACGATATTTTCAGTATTACCGAACGTTGTTTATATAGGTGATCAATGTTACCCCATATCAACTAAATCAAAAAATCGCCTAAAACATTGTTTTTAACATGCTTAAATCTTTCAATAAACAAAATACAGTATATAGTCTCTAGCTATGGGTGGCAGTACTTGTTATAAAAATATAAAACCTGCAACATTTGCATTTTCAAACGAAATATTGAAGAAACATTCAGAAAAATGATCAATGTTACCCCGGATTACGGTAATTAATATTAGTTAGTATCAATTCTGGAGAACTTCTTTGTATGATCATCTCTGCAATTCTTAATATCCTTATTACGTGGCTCTTGGGCCTCTTCGGATAACTGACCAATAAGGATTAAGAAAGAAATAACTTCGCTTCCATGTATAAGCATGTAGTGTACGGAGTGTTGAGCAAATTTGTCCACAACATCGATGTTACTGAATCGATTGATGCTGAATTGATTCACCGATTTAATCGAATCCTTTGCATCGATATTTTTAAATTGATTCGAAATGAAATTTATGAAGTTTGGAATATTACAAATTAACTGCTTTGGGTGTCACTCATACAAACCAATAAGCAATTGAACAGTTTGAAATGCAAACTTTCCGATTTTTTCGCATTAAAACATATTTACCACACTTATGAAGAAGCAAACCACAGTTCCCTTGACAGTACAGTGTCCTGTAGGATATTTTGTCTGATTGTCTGTGATAAATCCATCTGAACAGATTATTCCGTTCTGTTGTTACTTACATTCTTCATTCGATTGCATAAGATTCGATACAGAGCTGTCAGATATTCAAGACAAGTCAGTATAGGGTATTGTGCAAATTATGCATATAAGTAATCATTTGTTCAGACTTTATTTTGACCGTCAGGCTAAAGCAGGCTAAAAGTGACTGTCCCTACGTTTCATAGTATTAGTTTCAAACCATTGTATGTGGAAATTTCAGACTGCGGAAATATGCACAACCTAATGATTTGTAGGTGCAAAACTTTATATAAAACCTTCAACATTTCGAAAAGTATGAGAGATAAAAATATGCTCTCTTCGAGAAAGTTATGCGTTTTTGCAAGTAACAAATAACACTAGAACAATTGAAAATTGTACAAAACGATCCAACCAAGTTATGATGAAAAATGCTATTTAGGAGCGTTCCATGAAAAACTCCACAAATGTACATGAAAATCAAAAGATAGGCATACAGTGTCTTCAGCAAAATTGTTTCTTTCAATTTTCAAGATCAAGAAGATGTTAAGATGATTCAAGATGTCAAGATCCAATCCAAAAAGATTCTCGACCGACTAGATTCGAACATGTACCTTTAAAATGGTGAATAACAGCACGTTTACCGCTACCGTCTGACGAGGCTACTTTTGATTCCAGGGGCTACTTTGGACACTCACCTTTTGTATTTATTAGCAGCGTAAATATTAATCTGAGCAATTTTGTGTCTTCAGCACTTTTATTAACCAATATATTCTCTACCACTAGGCATGATTTTTTCTTGGAACAACATCAACAATAACAGGATAAACAAGAAAACATTTCAAAAAAGCCCGAATAAATATTCACAAGGTATAAAACATTGGCTATACAAACATTGTTTGAATTTTACCCATGTCTTGGAAACTTATTAGGAGCATCACAAAACTATCGAATCGTCATGTTTAATGAAAATCTTGTGATTTGTTTTGCTTAAAATTGTTGTTTTATTAAAATAATTGATCAAAGGTCTTATTTTTGCGACTTTTATTTTATTATAATGTTTTGGTTTGTGTATTTTACAACATAAAAAAATAAAATAAATGTTTGTAAAAGTGAACACATATATTTCAACACGTACCAATGTCAAATTCACAACATAATCTCTAAAAAACTATTTTTCGCCATATTTTACATGAATTTGTAGTACAGAACAGTTGTATCCTCCAAATGCCTAAATTAAACTACTCTTAAGCCAGCTCTAAACTGCTAAGAAACTAAAAGCATATTATAAAAGCAAACTTACTTCTTTACGATCTTGCTAAACTTTACTTCATAGATTGCGTTTTTAATGAAAATTACTTACTGGTATCAAATTAGTTACCGGTATTAATGTGATCCTTCCACATATCGTTCATATAACAGTAAGAATAGAAAAAAAAGTTTTTGTACATAACTCATTTATCATCGTAGTATCTAGTAGTTACGTCGTTCGTTTATGTCAACTTGAAAATCGAGCATTCGTAACTGATAGTTCCATTTAAGAGGAAGTTGAAAATTTAAGTTTCATACTGCAAACTGAGAATAGTGAATGGCATGTTTCGCTGAAATTTGTTATTTATAATTGATTCTAGCTTTGCAATTTTCTACATTAAGTTTATCAATGAAAAACGTTCCATAACATCACAGTGGACGACAATCTATTGAATCAGTTTGAAAGTTATAAGGAAAAATTATTTCATTAGCAAATTGTAAAAATGTCCTAAGTAGCCCCTTTTTTGTCTTGAAGGACACACTTTTTTCGCTATTCAAGCATTTTTGTTATTTCTTGATTGATTTGCCTCATATTTTGCACATTTGTTACGTACATATACAACTTAAATATAGGCAAAAATTATCAACATCTATCGATAATTCTAAGAGTTACAAATCCTCAAAGTTAAAGAATGTGGAAATAATGTCAAAAGAAGCCCCGTTTGACGGTACGGCTATTTCAATTCTTACCCTTTGGAATTCAGTCCAGATCATGTCCAGATCGACAAACCTACAGGCATTAGAGTCCGCGGCTACAAAGCAAAGCCATGCTGAAGGTGTCTGGGTTCGATTCCCGGTCGGTACCCCCGTTGGTTTGACCACATTTAATCTGAAAACTTTTTAATTTGTACCTCGCTAATTTGCACATCGTTCAGATTAAAAATCAAGAAATCAAGAATCAAGAAACTGGAGAAATAGTTGGTAAATTTTTCTGATCTTCTTATTTTAAGTTTTTTTTTGCGAGTGCACAAAGCCAAAATAAAAAGTTCACTGTTGTTGTTTTCAGTTCAAAATTTTAAAAACCGTGCAAAAAAGTAACACCATTTCTCGACGTTTCATACAAAAATAAGGTTTTGGTGGAAAAAAATGTATGGAAAATTTTTTTGCACGGCCGTGTAAAAAAAATCCGTGCAAAAACACCTGGACACCTGGACAGCGTTTGGCACGATCATATAATATTACAGGTCATCCAACTTATTTTGAAATTGCATCTCCAAAGATCTAAAAGTTCAACAACAGTTTTTTTAACATTAAACCTTCCATAACTTCTGTTGGAGCAAAACTTTAGTTTGTAGGCATAATATAGTATGATATACGGTATTTTTGTGTTAAAAATTCGTCAATTACAGTGGGTACACTACTATGGGTCACCTAATATTGTGGGTCATTTTCATTAGAATTAAATGTGAAATAGAGTGACTAATAATCGTGACTAGGGGACCCATGATAGTGTGGGCAGTTTTCTTATTTCACCCTTAAGGACATTATAAAGCAAGGCCAGAAATGGCGTCTAACATGGCACCTATCGCACTTCCCCTCCTTTCCACCCCTCTTGCCATACATTTGGTTTGGACAAAAATATGCAAACTTGTGAATCGAAGTTTACGGTTCTTACCTTTAGATTGTGATGCGAAACTGCTATAGCTGGCACACATGGCTATATTCTACTCACTGAAACTAAATTTATTGCACAATTGTAGTCAGGAGACGTAGCTCGTGCATTTTTCAAACCATGTACATTTTCCGTTTCTTTCAGCTTCTTTCTCCATTCTTGTCGGCATCAATTTAGCAGCAAAGTTCTCACTGCATTTTTACGCATAATTTTAACGTAAAAATCAATACAAATGTAATCACTTCAACCGCGCACATCTAAATTTTCTATAACTTTGATTAAAATACCGAAAAAACCTTGCAAATCGCGTTGAACTGGCTTTATTTTTCCAATTCCAATTTCACTTTACGGAGAGTAAACACTCGCGACGGTGACTATAAGCAGTCATGTTGTGTGGTAGTATTAGTGACTTTTTCAGCAGTGGGGCCGGAATTGTTTCTAAATAATTTATACAAATCACACATTTTTTCCGTATTTCCGAGACTTTGTGCTTCAAAAATTAAAACAATGTGAAGAATGATTTTTTTCCATTTCAATATATAGGAATAAATCCGGATAAAAATCAAGTTTGAATAACTTTCAAATAATTGAGAACATTCAGTATGAGCTTACCGCAACACTGCCATTTAGCTAGCTAATCAAAACAAACTTTGACAGTTTGTTCTTATGGTGGTATCTGTAACATGATTCTTGTTCTAACAAATACAATCACTATATGGGAAAAAGTTTACTTTACCAACACTCATGCATTTTTTATGTGGCTTCCTTTTATAATGTCCTTAAAAATAAGTGAAGGAAGCAAAGAAAGATCTTAGTAGATAAATGTAAAGTTGCTCATTACTCAAAAAACTCTGGATTATGATTCAGGCTGTATTTCAATAAGTAAATTAGACTAGAACCTATCAGATAAACCACCTATTTGTTTTTCCTACATTCATTTGTGCAATCAATTAGTATAACCTACTGAATATAAGAATGCAATAAGAAATTAGCTTTTTCGCCTTCACATCAAAGAAAGCTTTAGGATTCACATTTGTTTTCTGGTAGTGGTGCTTGCCAGATGTAAACAAAGGCTGCCCATTCACCAATACAAACGTGACAAGATTTTCATCACATTTGGTGCCTCTGCTATATAGCCGACGACAGAAGACCCAACATGTGATGATGACGATAATGACACTGACAAGTGGTCGTATGCACCGCTGGACCATCCTGTGTGTTAGTTTCGACCTTTTTTCCAACCAACATATATTTGCGACGTGAATAGCGCATAAACTAATCATAGAGGCACCGTTAGGTGAGAAGCTGAATCAATGAAAAGTGCAGCTTGCGATGGTGAATGAACACATTCAAAGACGATGACGTAGATTCGGGCGGAAGAGTCGAAGTATAAGGCACATGATACACGCAATGTCGCCGCGCTAGACGTTTGGAGCTTAGGCCCTGCTAAATGTACGCCGACAGTCTAAAACCACCACACGGTGATTCATTATCGCGCATCGACATCACACGACAACTGCTCGGCTGACTGTTCCACGTCCACGTTTTTCCTTACGTTTTATAGTCTCTATACCGACAAACAGTGTCTCCGATGATGAGTCTTGTGTAATAAAGTTAGGGAATACCTACATACAGTCATAACGATTGCGCAAAAACTTCTCTGGTGTCGTACACCCGACCGATGGTGATGACTACTACCCCATGCCATGTGGTCGTTATGCTCTTCAGGCACGGTGCTCTCTTCTACTCTCCTCGATTTTCTTTTGCTCCTGAATTGAGTTTGTTTCTCCTAGCATTTTATTGCTAATGCGTAATGGTTATTTTTGAGAGAGTGCCACCTTTATCGAAAAGCAATTTACTGCACATTGTTGCTAGTATTGCGGGTTTTCCCAAATTGGGTAAAAATAACGAAAATTACATAGAATTTTATTCTATCAAACCTTTAATTATACTCTTTTACTGCATTGACACGCCAGACATAACTCATTTTTAAAACCTTGAGGGAAATGACTGCTTACAACTTTTTGATTCTAAAACCGTCTCAAGGAATTCTGAAGGAAACTTTTTTGCAAATAATGGAGAAATATCCCGCTCATTTCTTGGATAAATATCTCAATGAATTAGGAAAGAACTTTTTAACAGTTCTTTCATTAATACAGTATTGCAAAAACATTTGCAACTTTTTTGATTTTCCATACAAAATGAGCAACTTTGGTAAGCTGTATCTCAGTTATTTATAGACCGATTTAAATGAAATTTTGGCAGAACATCAGACATAACTTGAGTTTTAACATATATTTTTGAGAGATTATTTCAATCACAGGTTCAAAAGCAGTAACGGTTTGACTAAAGTGATTTTTTTTGACGATTTTTTATAAATGACATAACTAAACATTTTGAAGGAATAGCTTCATGGTATCTTGAGCAAAGTTGTAGATTTTAACGAGATAAACAAGCTTGCTCAGAACAGCTTTTGTGTAGGGCTGTCAGATTTTAAAATAAATAGTTTTGAATTTTTCGTCGAAATTTACACTTTAGTTAAACCGTTATAACTTATAAACTCGTGATTGGAAAAAAATAATCAAAAATATATGTTAAAATTCAAGTTATATCTGATGTTTTGTGAAAATTTCATTCAAATCGGTCCTTGAATAACTGAGATCTAGCTTGCCAAAGTTGGTCATTTTGTATGGAAAATCGATAAAGTTGCAAATGTTTTGTCCAATACTGGATATCGCTGGAACATATGAAACTCGATTCAACTCAGATTCTCCTTCGGAATTTCTGACCAAATTACGTTCGGATTCTGGGAATGCAGTCACCCCACAGTTATAAATCATCTAATGGTCATTTTCAGAATAAAATATGATTAAAAACCATGGTGATTCTGTACAGTACCAAATTATCTCTCTGGCACTGCAGAATAGAGTTGTTTACGAGAATACACCTCAAAATTCGCAAAGAATCCTTAATTGACTAATATTATGCATCAGAATACTATAACAGCAATTTATTTGCAAGGTAAACAAATTGTGTCTTAGTGAAAGCATACGTTTTGACGTTTCTTATGGAGTCGTCTTATCTTTGATTCATAACTGTGGTATGGGTTTAAATGCCCCACAGATATGAACCAACGCTTCTAGAAATAAATACCATCCAGCGATGAACGATTATCTTTCGCTCTAGAAGCAATTTCCTGTGATTTTTCGAAAACCCTGGTAAGGAACCAGAGAAAATCGTCACCGTCAAGATGCTCACCAGATTGTTAACCACTGCTAGTACTGCATTTGGTCCCTTGGTACTGCAAAAGGTACTCAAATAACAAGTTAGATTCTAACTGGTTTTATTCAATTTTATGATAGTTTTATCGTAGATTTGCATATTCTCAAAGATGGTTAAAAGGAAAAAGATGATCGACTCTTTATTTTGCCATACATTTTGCAGACGACACGCTATTCAAGTAACACTACTGCCATCTGTTGTGTGAAAAGCGCGTAAACATTATTTTCGACTAAATGAAAATCATCGTGCAACTACAAAACGATGATGAATCAAAACAAACACGCTTTAAAAAAAATACACAGAAATGAGTACAACTCACATCAAATCAGGCTCTTCTGGACCAACACAAAATTGGTGGAATTTTTACACATACTACACACTTAAAATAAATCGTAGTATCCTGTGAAATAAATCACCGAAATTGAACTGTAAACAGTAAAAATACAGATTTTCCTGTGAAATCTACTATTCTACCGACAAAATCCGTGAAATTACCGGAGAAAATCGGTGAAATCTACTATTTTACCGGAAAAAATCCGTGAAACAAACCATTTTACTGTAACCCTGTGAAATACTAACGAACAGTTCGGTAAAAGCATTATTTTCACCGAACTTCTGTGAAATCGTGTGACAGCCGCTCTGGCAGGCATAAGCTTCCTTTTGTTTCAGTTTTTGCACACCACTTACAACCAGTGTAAGCTGGCTTAGTGGTAGCAAGCCTGCTTCCTGATCGGCAGGTCGGGAGTTCGATTCCCGGTTGAGCCATTTTCTTGTTTTTCTTTATGATTGTGTTCATCGATTTTACAGATTGTTCGGTGATTTTTCACCGAACCTTCAGCTGTTGAGATTACGGTGAAATTTCACCGTAATCCGTAATTTTTTTAAGTGTGTAAAAAAATATTCCTGTGCTGTTTTTTTTCTTTTTTTCTTGCATTTTATGGCATTTATAAATGATTGACAATATCGAACATCCCCGATTGAGCTGTGTAGCTTTTCTTAAGCGTGAATGTCACAAACGAACACTTCAACATCTGGTGGTCACTAGGAGAACGTTACATATTAGTTAGCTTTTGACTCACCAGAGCGGCGCTATTCGTGTCTCCTAGAAAAGACAGGAGTCGGTTATCTTTTTCCTTCTAATCATCTTTGATATTCTTCTAGATTTTATAGTGATTTTTACCCAGTACAAAAGATCTTGAACCGTTTTTGGTTTTCAACACTTCTTCAAGAACACTTCAGATGCATCACATAAAACTTCGTTTTCAATAAGAACAAGTGACCTTGGCAACAGTTTTATGAAACTCTCGTACTTATCTGTAAGAACGCGCTCGTGAGTGAGAGTAAGAACTCTTCGCCGAGAACATAATTAATTTCTTCCTCATCAATCAACGCACTTCTTCTTCTTTCTGGCGTCACGTCCCAACTGAGACAAAGCCTGCTTCTCATGAGCACTCATGAGTTCTTATGAGCACTTCCACAGTTATTAACTGAGAGCTTTCTATGTCAATTGACCATTTTTGCATGTGTATATCGTGTGGCAGGTACGAAGATACTCTATGCCCTGGGATGTCGAGAAAATTTCCAATCCGAGAAGATCCTCGACTGGTGGGATTTGAACCTCAGCTTGGTCTTGCAGAATAGCTGTGTGTTTACCGCTAATATGTACAATATCGTAGTATTAGAGCGGTTCAAAATTTAAAAAAAAAATCGAAAATGCATTCTTCCATATTTTCCTTTACATTCTTACTTTCACTATGGGATGACAAGTTTGTACGTACATTACAATACTGACGTGTTTGGAACGTTTTTCTAAATTTATCCATAGTAATTTCCATATAAACTTACACTGTCTTTGGGCCACCTTTAAATCACCACCTAGACAGCTGAAAATTTCATAGAACATATTTTTAAGGTAAGGATGGTAAGGAAGATGTGGGAGAATGGATTGTCGAAGATTTTTTAATTTTTAATCTCCCTATTGTAGTATTTTTAATCCTATCGTTTAGGGGGGGGGGGGGGGGGCTTGCGTGGATTTTTGATATGTTCTTGAAGGAAGTCGTTGTTGAACTCATGGCGCATAACTTACTAGTAACGCAAACAACCAGTTCCAGTGGTCTTCCTCCTCTTGGCCCTGATATGGTCGGTGTTCAGACAGACCGGACTAGATGATATTTTGGCGTTCTAAGGATACGTTAAAAAATCCATCAATTCTGATTTTTCCGATGTCATTTTGTTACAGATGCGTTATCAAATAGGTAAGTTCCGTTCTTACATAAAAAAATAATACAAAAATTTAGACATTTGGAATGACTGGCGTACCTTTTTCTGAAACAATGAAAAAGCACTTGGTTCAGTCTGTCTGAACATCGACCATATAGGAGCGGAACCGGACCACTGGACATCTCCTTGCAAGGTGGACTTCTGGATGTGATTAAATGTCCGATTGCTTTCACTGCTCAACGTCTGGGTAAATACTTACTTACCTTTGTAGCTTTAAATTACATGCCGTAACAAAATCTAACATGAACACTTTTCTACAAAACCGAAAAGTGTAAGTAAACAAACGTCAAAATGCGCTTCTCTTGAATAAAACGAACTTATCTTATCACGTTGATTAAGTAGATCAGTTTGTCTACATCAAGATCGCCTTAAGGCTAAGAACTCTCAAGTGATTCTTGTTGCACTTGCTCGAGTTCAGCAAAATTTATTATGAGTCTTTGACAGTGTTGTGTAAAATATGAGGCAAAACGAAACAATAGTACTTTAAGAAAAAAAGAGGTTACTCTGGACACTCTTAGAAATCAAAACAAAATGCTTATAAAATGATTTTTTTTCTTATAATTTTATAAGCGTAAACCATTTGAGAAACGATTGAATTGGGAAACCATGTATCCTGCATTTGTTTGACCCTACAAATGACCATTTTCGGGTCCCCAGCATGCCTCAAATTTACGTTTAAGTGGTTAATTTGTTTCTAAACATCTGTGCCTAACTTATGTGATCGCATTTTAGTGAACTATTATTTGTGTTCTCTACTTTTACAGAATTGAAACGGTTTCGTATCCAACAAACCTATAGCCGGTTTTATCTCGTTAGGCAGAATGCCATTAGGCCGAATGCCGTTAGGCCGAAAGGGTCGTTAGGCCAAAAATGGCAGATACAGATATGTTCCGTTTTTATCAACACGATCGGCTATTTTCAGTTGACAAAAAATAATTTTCTTAGACATTTTTTTTTTTACAAATCTGAATAGAAAATGGCAGGTGTAACATGAAAGTGCACATTTTCATCAGATACATGCATAGTATTGATGTTCAGAAGCTTCGTTCGTAATGGAATTGGATTGCCGTCTCCAACCAATAAGTATGATTTTGCGATAAATCCTTAATAGTTATAATTTCACTTTTGATAAAAATGTCAATAGATTTATTATGGAATTTTTAAAACGTTAATCACATGAATGTACTATGCATTATGAGAATGGTCATATTTGTAAAAATGGCGAACGCGAAAGTGTGTCAAGCTGATCATTATATTTTTGTAAAGAAAAATTCAAGAATTCTCGAAAACTTATTCAAATAGTCTTAAGTCAGAAAAGTGAACAAACTTACTTTATCGATCCTACGTGTTTTCCAGTTGAAATTCTACACGGAGTTGTGTTTGATCCCTCGACCTTGACGCTTGCTCCTGCGGGGGCCGGCGATGAGGGCAGGATCAAACATGTCACGCGTCGGTCGAGTGAAAGTGAAAAAGTGGCGTGATCATTTAGTTGTGTTTGATCCTTCGACCTTGACGCTTGCTCCTACGGGGCCGGCGATGAGGGTAGGATCAAACATGTCGCGCATCGGTTGAGTGAAAGTGAAAAAGTGGTGTGATCGCTTAGTTGTGTTTGATCCTTCGACCTTGACGCTTGCTCCTACGGGGCCGGCGATGAGGGCAGGATCAAACATGTCGCGCATCGGTCGAGTGAAAGTGAAAAAGTGGTGTGATCGCTTAGTTGTGTTTGATCCTTCGACCTTGACGCTTGCTCCTGCGGGGGCCGGCGATGAGGGCAGGATCAAACATGTCGCGCGTCGGTCGAGTGAAAGTGAAAAAGTGGCGTGATCATTTAGTTGTGTTTGATCCTTCGACCTTGACGCTTGCTCCTGCGTGGGCCGGCGATGAGGGCAGGATCAAACATGTCGCGCGTCGGTCGAGTGAAAGTGAAAAAGTGGCGTGATCGCTTAGTTGTGTTTGATCCTTCGACCTTGACGCTTGCTCCTGCGGGGGCCGGCGATGAGGGCAGGATCAAACATGTCGAGTAAAGTGAAAAAGTGCCGCGTTCGATAAGTTCTTTTTGATCTTTCGACGTTGACGCTTGCTCCTTGGCAGTGCGTCAAGAAAGCCCGAATAGTCGTCAGTTGTTTTCCCTCTCGGGTCGCGCGCCTATTTTCTCTGTGTGTTTTTATATAGCCGAGCAAACGAGTGAAGCTGAAAGTGGATTGTTGCTGCTCAAGGATGACGGATCAATTGGTGAGCTCGTTTCATGCTACTATATCTAATCTATAAAATATGTATGATTGCACCTTTAATTTTCAACAAACTATGAAAGGTTCGTCACTGTGAGTGTCGACATAAACTCTGATTCAAAAATTATTTACGTCCAATTTTTTTTTTCTCAAAACATCTTTTTCCTTTTACTTTTATTTTTGTAATTAGAAAAAAACTTTGAATGGTTCGACACTACGAGTGTAGACTTGCGAAAGGTTCACTTTATTCAACAAACTTTGATAAGTTCGTCACCTCAAGTGTCGGCATAATTTTTCCCTACATAGATATTGTTCACACCAAATGAAAATATTTTATTTACATATAAGCATATTTATAGCTCACAAATAATTATTTATCATGGTCTAATCACTTATCAAAGTGAATCCTGTGACCCAACGATCCTTCCCATTAACAAACATCCCTCCCAGTAACCTTTGTGGAGATGCAGAGGCAAACACGGTCTCCAAATAGCAAAGGTTACACACTAACATTCCTTCCCCCAATCCCACCTGACTGCAAGGACGTGGCCGGCGCCGTTATTGACCATGTATAAAAAGAGGCACTGAATTATGCACACTGAAGAAGATTATGGCCAATCCCAGCCGATCTTCTAGTTGATTCTTTGTGCATTTTCACTGACCTCGGTCAATCACGGAATAGCAACCATTGATATGTGTAGTCAGTCTAAGCTAAGCTAAGCTAAGCTAAGCCTACGTGTTTTCCAGTTGAAATTCTACACGTTCCGCTCTTACCTAACTAGATTTTTCACTTTTAGAACGTTTAATTCCGGATTTACAAAACGGCGTAAGTAAGAATTTAAACTTGCGCAACCCAACTGCTACTTTCACCGCTCCGTTGTATGGAGAGACAAAGTGACCTCACCACGAATCAAAACAAAACACTACTTGAGCCGTTCTTACACTGATAGAAAAACGTCGAAAGTAACTGAATTAAACGGCTTATCGTTTTATTTATAACTAGTGGTCCCGGCAAACTTCGTCTTGCCATCAAGTAGGCTGTTGAAAAACGCCATGCAAGTCCCGTGTAGAAAATGACAGATTCGTTTTCTCCCATTTTCTCACTATCCCGATGACTTTCCCAAACTTTTTCTTCGCACAAACACGTCGGAGCTCTGGACGAATTCAACAGTGAAAGAATCATGTAAGTTCAGTCACCCGTTCTCAAGCCATTTCGTGACATACGAACACCATTCCCATGGGGGAAATAATAGAAACTTCCTAGTTTTTTAACGCTAGTTTTTTTTGTAGTCATACGAGGATACTCTATGCCCAGGGAAGTTGAAAACTTCCAAACTAAAAACATTTTCGCCTGGCCGGAATTTGAAACTCCTACTCAACGAGAAATACCTTAGTTGATAATACAGCGGAACATTTTTTTTTGCTTCTCAATGTACAGCTTTTCACTTTATTTGATGCCAATGAATCTATTTCAGTTTTCAAAAATGTCGTCGCACATCTGGTTTTTTATACATTAGCTGTTGAATTTGCGTTATTTATCGATATCATCCAAATTTACAACATATATGAGTTTTTGAATGCTAATTTATTGCGAATCAATGAACTTTGTAACTTATTGCATGGAAAAATGTTCAATGGATTGCCGAGTTTTGTTGATTTTCGTCCTCTCCCCCTTAGAACAGGACTTTTGCTATAATCTGTGAAATTCTAGCATGTTTGAGTCAAAATAGATAACATATAGAGAAAGGGGTGGTAAAATGAACACCTCAAGGAAATAATTTTGTTTCTGATGGATATGAACAATGAACAACATCAAATATAGGGATGTTGTCTGAAGCAGCGATACGAATTCAGACTAAAATAGCTAAATTTTCACATATTTTTATCGTTAGCAAAAAACGATTACCTGCACAATGTGAATAAAATCTCGCATAACTTATAATTTCGACCTAAAAGCCATTGGTAATCGAGTGCGAAGAACGTTGTTTACAAGCAAAAGGATGAATCAACATAAAAATTATCACCACTGGGTGATAGTACCATATTGTCATACAACGAGTATATCCGTTCGTTTGTTCAGTATCAGTAAACTACACATTCGGTTACCAATGGCTTTTAGGGCGAGATCATAAATTAAGCGTGAAATGAACAGCTGTTGGTGGTAAAATGGACATCATACAAAATATTAAAGCTAAATCTGTTTCAATTTTTAAACGTGGTTTTCCAAAATTTTAGTTCCTCCTTATAAACCCGAACACTATGTTTTATGCTATAAACTTTTCAAACGTGGTAAACATTCATTGGAATTTGTTTGTCCTTCGTAAGAGGCACGGTGTTCATTTTTTACACCACTTGCCCTAATGAAAGTTATTTGTCCAAAATATGACGGAGTCGTTCAGAGGCGCGTCCACGTTCAGAACCATGGGTAGGACAAACGTTGTAGAATTTTTGGTGCACAGTGAGGCTAAAATAAAATTTATCCCTGTACTGAAAATTTAAAGTTACTATATTTGAGGGGTTCAAACGGTATAAGTGACATTTTGGCCGGTTTTTAGATGAGTGGAAGCAATTCTACAATGCATATAAATTACTGAATAAACGTAGAATAAAGTAGATTTTCATGACTAGGTTTATGTCCATGACACCCCTTTGCTTCTACCCCCCTCATTTTCATCTCTAAGATCTAAGGTTTTGTTGAGAATTCCTCATTATATTACGACAAGCATTACTGTATGATTTTTTCTAGGAATCAGAAATTCTTTCAGATATTTGCCCAAATGTACAGATATTGCTCAGGAATTTTCTAAAGGAGTTCATTTAGTGATTATTCTCCGAAGAATTTCTCCACGATTTTTTGTAAGAAATTTCTTCAAGTATTTTTTTTAGGATAGCTTTCCTTTTACCTAGAGAATTCAACCTGGATTTTCCTAAAGAGAACTACAATAATGGAATTTTTCCAAAGATTGTTTCAGAAATCATCCGAATTTCTCCAAAAATTCTTTGAGTAATTTTTCAGTAAAGTCCTAACTCCTCCAAGTTTTTATCTAGTGATTCATCCATCGACTTTCCTGGGACATCCTCCAAAATTTCCGGTCAATACGTCTTCTGAAGTTAAATCAATAACTTCTTCAGCAATTTTTAGGAATTTCCTTTAAAATTGTCTTTTAGAATTTATATAAGATTTCAACTACGGATTTCTCTTAAGATACCTTCTGCAATTTCTTCAGAAAACCGAATTTCCTTCAAAAATTCTTTGAGTTTTTCTCAAGTCGCCTTGATTTTTTTTTCAGGAATTCTTCCAAGAAATGCCTAGGATTTGTTTTCTGAAAATAAATCCGTGAGATATTGCTAAATAAAATCCTAGAGTAATTTCTGATAAAACTTGAGTAAGTATTGAAATCACCTTTAATGAAAGAAGATGTCTGAAAACTCCTGGACTCTTGAGAAAATTTCATAACATTTTCTAGATAATTTTCTGAGGTAATCGTAAAAAAATCAGCCGTATCTCGAGATAGCATTCCGCAGGATTTTCTAAAGAAATTTCTCGAAATATATTGAATAGAATCTCTATTAAAATTTGTGTAGCAATAATCGGAGGAATTACTGAAAAATTGCTGTAGTAAATTGGAAACATTAAATAAACTTTTGAAGATCGCTTGGATTTTTTTTTGAAAACCTTCTTAAAACCTTGGATGAAATGCTGGAAAAAAATACTAGAAAAAATAAAAGAAGATATGTTACACGAACTCCACAAGGAATTTTCGATTTCTGGAAGGGAACGTAAATGAATTCTTGAAAAAAATCCACATGAATAGGCGGAGGAACACTTGCAGGGTTTCTTAAAAAAGATATCTTCCAAGGAATATTCTTCATTTTTATATCCTTGATAAATCAATTTTATAGAACAAATTTGACAAAAATAAGACGAATTGCTTGTCTTTACAGCAAATGAAGTTGTTTTAATTTCCTCATATTTCTGGATAACAAATGGGTAAACAGCAAAAAAAAAATGGATCTTTTATTTGCAAAGAAGTGACCCAGCTATTCTCAATTTTTTAGGAGTAACTGAAGATGCTTGAAAAATGTTTTAATGCGCTGAAAATCAATCAACTACTGCGATGGAATTTCTTCAACAATAAAATAAAAAATAAAATAAAAAAATAGTCATAACCTGCTTTAAATATTTTCATGACTGATGTTACAGCAACATCACACTCGTGATGTGTATAATACGATGAGACTGGTATTAAATTAATACATTACTTCATCCAAAGATTTTTCAATAATCTTTTGATAATTCTCTTTAGATGTTCCAGAAACATCCCTAGAATTGCTTCGCGGAATTTCCACGGCAATTTGTCCCAGAACATATACAGGGTTGACTGTATATATTTTTAAGGAGTCATCTATTGAATCATTCAGAAAAGTCATAGAGGATTGCTGCATTTGGTTTTTTTAATTGTTTGAAGAAATTTATTGTTATTACAGTAAGCTGGCCAGGATTTTCTCTATAAATATTCTCACTCGTTCTTCTCACCATCCAGAAATTTTGGAGGTCATGTACCGACCATGTCACGCTTTACTAGGCATAAGAATATTGTTGAAAACCTTATCGTGTATTCAATCCTCAACAGAGTTCCTCAGTGTTTTTTAAGCTTTCTGCTGATCTTGTTTTAATTTTTGTTTTTGTTGAATCGTGGGTAGGACAATCCTTTGACTGTCCTACCCAGGTATTTTTATGCGTAGTACATGTCCTACCTGTCCTACCCACTTCCCGCGCCACTGGAGTCGATAGTCTTTTTAAATACGAAATAATAAACTATTAAATAAATCTTTTTAAATACGAAATAAACTTTATCTTGTACTATGCGCCGTTGCCCAATCATTTATGACTTTCGAGGTACTTGAGCAAAATAAAAGTGCCGAGAAAAGTGTTCTATAATCTGTCAAACTTGAGTAACGAATTTAGTACTAGAACAGATACCCAGTTTTAGCTTCATTACAACGTTTTTATATAGTCTCTGGTCTAAAGGTAACCGCTTCTACTTCCATGGCAGAATATTTTGAATTCATTCCCTTATATCAGAGAGTCTGATCGAATTCGTATATAACATTTACATCGAACATTCTTTGATGCCATGTTTTGTAAGAAAAAAGGGGGATATCGGCAGCTCTATACGTAATTAATTTATTTTAAATACGTTTTTAAATCAATCAATTGCAATCTCCAGCTTCGCTAGGACATGGCCAAGACAACTCTCGGCTGTTGAAGGATGTGTTAATCTTGTCTAAAGCAGCCCGAGCTTGAACACCCTGTTTGGATAGCGGTCGAGAATGAGGCCCCTGATTGAATGGTATATGTAGGACTTGACACCTACGATAAATGTGCTCAACACTAACAAAATGTCGAAAATTCAACCCTGCGGCATTTGAAAAATATTTGGCTTGCTTCAAAATAATTCTTTAGTTTATATTCTAAACATGTTATTATTTTTTTCTTAAATGTTGATAGAAACGGAATAATTTGTTGAAGAAATCGGAACGTGACAAAAACGGAACATACCTGTAGTTCTAATGAACCGTAAGGTCGAATGGGTAAAATTTTTAAGCCTGGTTTTAGAGCATATATTGGTTAATGAAAATTCTGGAAGCACAAAATTGCTCAGTTTTTTTTTGTGCTACCAATAAATCCAAAACGTGATTGTCCAAAGTAACCCCCGGAATGAAAAGAAGACCTATCTGACGGTACTACTAAAATCAACTGTTCTACAAGAGAAGAAACTTTCCCGAAGACACTGTAGGTACATATTGACAGGGTGGCCACCGAACCGGGAAAAGCGTGAAAAAGAAGGGAAAAACCGGGAATTTGAGATTGTCACCGGGAAAATTATTCATTTTGAACGAACATCTTCAAACTCTAAATCTACAAACCACCGAAAATAAGTTGTAGACTTATTTTGCCAATAATATTGACATTAAGTAATTGTAATTTTGTAATAATGATTTAATAAATTGTAGAAAATTTATTTGCAACACTATATTTCTTATAAATGTTTCACTTTTCTCATTGGCTAGCATTGTCGCAAAAAAAAATGATTCGTTTTCTCACCAGGGTTTGAATTTTTCTCTAAATTAGTCTCCGATTTATCTATATCACAACCAATTGACAGACATATGATAAGTATTATACTTCGAAAATTGGTTTTTATATCACAAATTGTCACTATCAATCAAGTGAAATATGAAAATGCAACAATTATTCTACAACTAGTGGTCCCGGCAAACTTCGTCTTGCCATCAAGTAGGCTGTTGGAAAACGTCAAGAAATCCCCCATACAAAATGACACCTTAGTCTTCTCCCGTTTTCCCCATTATTCCGGAGACTTTCCTGAACTTTTTCCTCGCACGAACACGTCGCATCCCTTGTAGAAGGTAACAGTGAATATTTTGCGTCAATCCGTTGACCCGTTCTCGAGCCATTTCGTGACATACAAACACCACTCCATTTTTATTTAGATAGAGATAAATTTTCAAAATGGATATTTGGTGGCCACTCTGATATTGAACTAACATTTATGCCGTAGAAACGAAGAATTTAATACAATAGAATCTTGTTGTACTTGATTATTACTAGTCACTGACTAGCATCTGGCACCCCTGCTTCCATAGAGTTACCAGCTAAGGCCTTCAGCCAGTGCACACATTTAGTACCACATATGGCTCTCTTTGTTTTCCCCCGCGCTCATCTCCGACTTGCTGTGGTTGTTGCATGTGTAATAAATTTTCCCCACTTCGATTCAGCCCGTGAGCAGCGATCCTTTCGTTGTGTTGAGCACACAGATTAGAAGCGCCTCTGTACCCTCTCCACCCCCTGCTGCCCCTCTTGATAGTTGAGCGCTGGTTTGGCGGCTGCCGGGAGAATCGGACATGCAGGCCACTTCGCGAGAGCGTCTGCCAACATTCTTCCGTCAACACGCGTTCGGTTCGGACCTTCATTTCGCGCGCGCCGGGATTCCACGCGGCTTCTTCAACGGCCATAAGGGAAGTCTGGGCTAGACCAGAAAGAACTACTTCATCCTGCTTACTCTGGCTGTTCCTCCTGCTGGTGGGGAGTTGTGCAAGTTGTTTGAAAATCAGTAGCCAAAAAGTGGAACGGGACTTATTTTTAGGTGCCCATTCATGGGAAGATAACATTTTTCGACGTCTACGGCTAATGACGTACGTGTGCGGCTAAACTATTTTAGGTGCTATTTTTTTCGGTTGGATGCCCTAGAAAAGACTTGTGAGTGAGTGAAATCGGACTAACGCCAAGTGCGTGCAAAACCAGAGACAATTATCCGCCGACAAACTCGGGAGTGGCGAAGAGTGTGCGCACCGGAGGAAACGTGAACAAATCGATATTACTAGCTGCTGGCCGTTTTAGGAGGGAGAAGCAATGGGGTACGACGAGGTGCTAACGCATTTGGGCGGTTTTGGCCGGTATCAGAAGAAAATCTACGTTCTGCTGTGTCTACCGGCAATTAGCTGTGCCTTCCACAAGCTCGCTGGAGTGTTTCTTTTGGCGACGCCAGACTATCGGTGCCAATTGCCGTTCGAAGCGGACAATGTCACGTACCAACTTCCGCCGGAACTGATGTCGATGGCCTACCCTATGGATTCATTCTCGAAAAAGTACTCCACGTGTACGTATCTGGATGCAAATTTCACCGATGAGTATATGAACGGAGGGACTCCGGCAAAGGAAGTGGCCAGCTGTGACCATTGGATCTATGACAGGTCCAAGTTCGAGAGCAGTACGGTCACCGAATGGGATTTGGTGTGCGACCGCAATTGGTTGCGAGCATCAGCTGATTCCCTGTTCATGGTTGGAGTCATGTTGGGCAGCATCATCTTTGGATGGCTATCGGACAAGTACGGTCGCAAGCCCATATTTTTCGCCTCGTTGGTTACCCAAGTGATCTTCGGAGTTTTGGCTGGAATTGCGCCGGAATTCTTCACGTACACCATAGCACGAATTTTGGTCGGAGCAACGACCTCAGGGGTGTTCTTGGTGGCCTACGTAATTGCTATGGAGATGGTTGGACCAAAAGACCGCCTCTACGCCGGAGTTGTATGCATGATGTTCTTCTCGGTGGGTTATATGCTGACGGCAGGCTTCGCTTACTTCATCCACGATTGGCGTACGCTTCAGATTGCGCTTACTTTGCCCGGAATCCTGTTCATGACCTACTGGTGGTTGATCCCAGAATCTTCTCGGTGGCTAATTTCCAACAACCGCCCATCGGAAGCAATCACCCTTATTAAAAAAGTCGCCAAATCCAACAAAGTCACCGTTCCGGAAGATGTTCTGGATAAGTTGGTTGAAGAGGACAAAGCCGCATTGGAATCCGACAAGAACGAACCCAAACCGTCGTTGATCGATGTCTTCAAACATCCGAATCTCCGCCGTAAAGCCCTACTGATCTTCTTCGATTGGTTCGTCAACAGTGGCACGTACTACGGACTGTCCTGGAACACCAACAATCTCGGTGGAAATCCGTTGCTCAACTTCGTGATCAGTGGTTTTGTGGAAATCCCGGCTTACAGTTTCCTTTTGCTAACCCTGAACCGTTGGGGTCGTCGTACCATCCTGTGTGGTTGCATGATCTTCGCCGGTGTGATGCTGCTATCGACGATGCTCGTCCCGAGCAATATGCCATGGCTTATAGTTGTGTTGGCCATGCTCGGCAAATTGGCCATCACTTCCAGTTACGGAACGGTGTATGTCTTTTCCGCCGAACAGTTCCCCACCGTCATCCGGAATGTGGCCCTTGGGGCTGCCTCAACATCCGCCCGAGTCGGAGGCATCCTGGCGCCGTACTTCAATCTTTTGGGCGACTACTGGAAACCGCTGCCGCTGTTGATCTTCGGTGCCATGGCGTTCGCCGGAGGTCTCCTGTCGTTGATGCTGCCGGAAACGCACAACCAGAAGCTACCGGAAACGATTGCCGATGGGGAAAACTTTGGCAAGGTGAAAGTCATGCCCGGCGAAGAGGGTCGCCGGGGGGACGTGGAGAACAAGACTGCCGAAGAGATGCAGGTGCTGAATGCTGCCCACCTGAATGGGGACGCACCTCGCTCCGTGGTGGAGAATGCTAACGAGAAGCGAGCTGCGAATGATGAGGACGAGTAGGAGCAGTTGTACGAAAGATGACAAGTAGGGCAGCCCGCGAGGTGCCAAGTATTACGTATCTCTTAGGAACTATTGATAGATAGATGTCTGTGTGTTTGTGTACGCTAGGCTAGGTGTAGATTATTTATGTAAACTAAAATTCAATCAGAACGCAGATTGATCGGTTCTTCAAGTGGAAGTTTTGGAGTGGCTATCGTTTCGCAATGTATTAGCTCTCAAGCTTGGGGTGGAAAAGAGCGACAGGTAGAGGAGGATAGGAAGCGTTTCAACGTAGATTTTCCCTCGTCTCGGCATGATTGGTTGGTGGGCATATCGTACGATGGTTTTCGATTTCCATCTCTACCTCCATTATTGTGGTCGTCATTCTCTCTCCCGAGTCAGATGCCAATGAATGATGGGTGGTTGTTGCTGACTGCCGGCAGTGTCGGTTAGTCGTGCCGGTATTCAGGGGAGGAACTGCCGGTCTCTTTTTCAGAGTTGTTGCATTCTGGCACGATAATTGCGACATGCCGGTCTGTGGAAAGCGAGTTTTTTTTCATATTTCTCTTTTGTGCTTGTTGTGCAGAAAATGGGCTGATATTTGTGATTATGATTTGCCCACCTGGGATGAAAGAGGTACCTAAATGAGGTAAAAGCTTTGTACTTTGAAGATGTAAGATGTTAAGGGGCAATCGCAGATGATTCTTCGAAGCATTTTGAAAGTTAGTCTAGGTAAAACTCAAAAATACCTTTGAGCATGAAGTTTGTACTGCTTTGCGTATAATAAGTACACACTTTGAATAATTATTCTGTCTTTTCTCAATCAACTAAAAGGTCGGATAAAAGGGCATGTTTTAGATTAATCAGCTAATTTTTTAAGTAATTAATCGAACTTTATAATCTACATGAAGTTCGTTGAGGTTGCTTATATTTTCCTCTTCAAGTAGGTAAGACGTTCAATTCAATCTTTTTA
Organism: Aedes aegypti; assembly: GCF_002204515.2. Lineage (NCBI taxonomy): Eukaryota > Metazoa > Arthropoda > Insecta > Diptera > Culicidae > Aedes > Aedes aegypti. The sequence goes on along the minus strand of NC_035107.1, from coordinate 213,218,852 downwards.
TGAACTTTCTAGTTGTTGATGCGTTTACGAGTTACTTTTCCGAGGATCAAGTTCTGGTAATATCTATAGTGTTCAGGGAAAAAGTTTCATTTAAAAGCAGATTTAACTATGGAGTTCACTACTTAAGTTCAATCCGAATTTTGTATCAAAATTTAGCATTTTTTCTAGGTGAAAGCGTTAATAAAATGCTAAAAACAACGGCCTTTAATTTTTCAGTGATAATGACATTGACATGCATATTTGTAGCTACGGTCAAAATGTTTGAATTTATAATAAGTCGAAGATTTAACCAACATTTGAGATTTTGAAGAAATGCAAAGAGACAACCGCTATTCCAAAAAAAAAAAAAAACAGTGAATACTGCATATTACCAGATCTTTATCGGAAATTGGTTTTATGCGATTGAGAGAGAAGTTGATATTAATATCAGTTCATGTTCAAGGTCAATATCAAAGGTGAAAATTTTGAGAAGTTGGTAGCAATAATTCATAACTTATTTAATTTTCACCAAATTAACTCTTTTTGTGGCAATGGCGTCGCGGACCCTTTGAGAGTTCGTCTGTTGGTCTGAGGACCCCCGGTTGAGAAACGCTAATTTAAGGTATGGCTTCGATTCATCTTCAATCTAATGTTCTATAAGTACTTCTATTGATTATTTTCGCTTTTGTATAATGTGGTAAAAGCACAAAGATACACTATGTGCCAGAAATTTGAGAAAATTTTCAACCTGAAAGGATCCTCGGCCTGCGGGGTTTGAATCCTCGACCCTCATCATAGTCATGATGAATAGCTGCTGAAATACCGCTATTGGAGATTAATGGGGCTTAAGATTACATAACTATTATCAATGTGTACAAATCGAGAGCTTAATGTTTAAAACCAATAACAGTGCCGGCCACGTTTTTGGTAATCGTTGAAGGGAAGAAAACGGTTGTTAGACAACCATTGTTATCATTGACCGAGATTACCTCTGCATCTCCACAGTTGTAATGAAAAGGATATTGGGTTCGAGATATCTTGTAATCTGGTGATGCCATCCATGGTATATTGACGCGTAACCCGATTCGCAATAATCCAAATCCACGGAAGAATCACCTAAGAAATTTTTTGATAAATTTCTGGAGATATCCTATAGAAAAACAGGATGTAATGGTGGTATTATTGAAAATGTCCTGGAAGAACATTTCGAAGGAGGTCCAAAGATCGAAGACTCGCTGGATGAATTTCTGAAGATTTAAGATCTTTCTTGAGATTTGTGCTTGGAAAGTCCTTGGAGGAATCTCTGGTGTTATTTTTGACGGTATCTTTGAAAGAAGCTTGATTTCTTGAAGGTATACTGCCCATATTCGCATAACAGTCCCATGTCGACTTATGAGCGATTTGTGTATTTTGCATAAATCAACTCAATGTTGTCAATGTTGAAGCTCAAAAAAAAAATGGCAAAAAAGTAGCCTTTGTTCCTAGTTTGTACAAAAACAAACCCCACTTGTGTTGTTACATAAGCTCTTGAAAGGATCCTTTCAAAATTACATTTGGTTTAAACTAGAATATTCTTTGAACTAGAATTTATGAAAAAATCTTTCGATAATTTCAAAATACCTCTCGAAACTGCCTTTGAGATTCCTTCAAAAATTCCTCTAATTTCACTTCAGATTTTTTTTTAAATGCTAAGATTATTCTAGGCTTCTTACAGGAATTTAATTCGACCTGATGCAAGCATTTTCTATAATTTAATCATCCCATAGGCATAGGAATAATTTTAGATATTATTCACGATTTCATCGAATATCATTTATGAATACTTCTAAGAACATAAATAAAAATACGGAAACTAAAGAAAGTTTATAAACATATTACTTTATCGTTCTCATATTATAAATATTTTTTCATAACAAGTCCTGGTCAAATTCTTTAAGAAATGCCTGTAAAATTTCTGAAATATTTCTATAAAAATATTCAAAACACTTCTGGATGAAATTCAATTTTAGGAAAATCCCGGTTGAAACATTCTATGAATTACACTTAAATGAATTCCAAGAAGAGCGTCGAGTCAATTACTGATGCTATTTCGATGGAATTTCTAAAAAAAAAACTGAAATGAATTTTCATGATTTTTTTTAAGGAATTTCGGTGTCCTAAGAGAAATTTTAAGCAGTGTTGTGAAAAACTCAATTTCTCACAACTCACGCTTGAGATTTTCATGCGTGAGTTGTCAATCACGCAACTCAGCAGTCAAAAAATCATGGATGAGTTGGCTCACATTTTTCACTCATTGTCTCGTATTTCCACAGTTTACTCACAAACGGCAATAATTTCTTGTTAGTCTGGTAAAATTATAGTAATCCTTTCTATCGTAAACAACAACATTCGGGTTTCATGAGTTTTGGCCGGGTTTTGCGACTGAATCATTTTTTACGGTTTGAGTTGATTGAGTTGATTTGCATCAAAATATCAAGCGTGAGATTTGTGTAGTAGATCTCTAATGAGTTTGCTCTCACGGGAGAGCGTATTGATTGACATTTGAGTGTGAGTCTATCAACACTGATTTTAAGATAATTCAACGGTCATTTACATCTAGGATTCAGGTTGATTCCGGTTGTCTTACTGGACAGAGCAAAATGGCCGATACGAATCGAATCATCAGATTTTTTCCAATAAGTAATTCTCCAAGACGCTAAATGGACCCGTTACTCAAGACGCGTTTAGGACCTTTCTTTGCTTACTGTGAAAAGGTAGGGTGGATATCCTGCATAGTTCAATGTTTCATGCTGGAAGAGTGCAGAGGCAGTGTAGAAAGGTCGTTTCGGTGCGAAACTTGAGAATTGTGAGGGCCGGTCTTCTCCCCCTGATAAACAAAAAAAAAACTAGCTACGCCCATGACCCTCGCCCCCTTTTGTACGTTGTAAACGCGGTTCATAAGCAAATATTAGCACGTCAAAATTTGAAAAACAGAAACAAAAAATTAGATAATAAATCTTTGAGCTGTTTAATGGAATACCTAAAAGTAGATTAAAAAAACCAATTTAGTACTATACCATTTAATTCCAGTAAAGTTTGTATCCTTTGACAGAAACACGTATTTCGACCTCAACTATAAGGCCGTCTTCAGTGGCGTGTACTAGACTCGAGCAAATATTAACAAGTAAAATTTTTACGTGTTAATATTTGCTTATGAACCGCGACACTGAAGACGGCAGCACAGTTGAGGTCGAAATACGCGTATCTGTCAAAGGATCCAAACTCTAGTGGAATTAAATGGTATAGTTCGGTTTTTTCATCTACTTAAAAAATATGACCCTATTTTGTCAGGTTCCCCATTTTGTCAGCATTATGGGCGAAACTAGAAAAATTTGCCAGGAATGTTACATCGAAAACTCGTACTTCACAATGTAAGTAAGTCACATTGTCTAGTTTTAAAGGAATCTTTGCAGGAATCCTAATGGAATCGAGATGATAATTGGGCAGTTTCCTCAAAGTTCTTTGAAAGATCACTTGCAAAGAACTTGCTTAATTTTTCTTGAAATTCTTAGTAGATTCGTATACACTCGAATGAAAATTGGACCAATCTCAACCCTTCGAGGGTATGACATTGGACCAAACAAACTAGAATTGATTTGCAATAAAAAAAAAAACAAATCAAGCAATCATCTTCCACCAAAGTTTAATAGAGCTTTCCAATAACAATTGATATGATGAACATGAATGTAAGGTTTAAAAATAGTATTCATTCCCTTAAAAGTGAGATTTTCTATGTAACCCACTTTAAGGTTACCTAGAAAATTTCACTTTTAGGTGAACAACTTGAAAAAAAACCTTATTTTCAAGCTTTTTCTAATAATTTAACAAAAATAAACTTCTAGCTTCTGAAATCTTATTTTTTAGAGTAGCTGTAAATAAATTCAAAGAATATTACATTAAATTTTATAAACATATTCTAAATACTTGCAGTTGCAGAGATATTTCAGATTTTGCTTTGACCTAATACCTCTCCCGGCGATGGTACCATTGACGTTTTTCGTTTTTATTACGACGATTGCGACATTTGTATTCTTGTTATATGGTGATGCAAATCCCTCATTTGCGTCTTGAACCCATGATGTTGAATTATTGAAGTCGTCCTGCTCCTTTGCTGCTTCGGCCACTAAAGATGATTATTGTTGGTTTCCCTATCATAAAAAAATGAATTGTGGTAGTGAAAAGATTTTTCATTTTTGATGTGAAAAATTAAGGTGTACCTGATTATTAGATAAAAGCAAACAATATCTAAAGAGTTTTGAAATTCATATTGAGATTACCGTAAAACTGGGTATCTTTGATAATGCGGGTAGCACTTTATAGTGCGTTACCCACCACATACTAAACGAAATATCATAATTTATGTTGATCGGTTAAGCAAAACGAATGCAAAACTAAAGAATATGTGTCTCATACTAACTTCTTGTAAAATCTGTTTCCATTTGAATCGAGAGCATTCGAGGCATTATAAAAAAATATTAAAAATTGATACGATCTTAGCATTTCCGAAATGCTTACAAACAATTTTAGTTTTGAATAGTTGGTCACTTATCTTTGATAGCCTATAGAAAGTGTTCTATTTATGGCCATAGTGGTTCTGTATTTGGCCATATGTGACATTGTAATAACTTTCACATTTTAAATCTTTTTCAATGCTTTAACATCAAGATATATACATATATATATATATATATATATATATATATATATATATATATATATATATATATATATATATATATATATATATATATATATATATATATACAGGGTGTTAGGTTCGTGAGTGCAGACATTTTAAGGGGTGATAGAGGACCATGTTAGATGAAAAAAATCGTTCTACGGATATGGTCAATTCTTAACTGTTACCGAGTTATTAAACATTTAATGTTTTAGGATATGTTTGTCTTTAAGTGGTTATAACTTTGGAATAGTTCAACGAATCTCAATTCTCTTACTTCCATTTGAAAGCTAATTAAATTTCCAATCTATTAACAACTTTACATCTAATGGGTTTTGCAAATAAATTCATTTTTAAGAGCAAATAAGTTCAAAGGTAGTGATTTTTCTCTTGTTTTTGTCAGTTTACTTTAAAAAATGCGTAATAAATTTCATGCTTGTCTTAAGCAAAGTTGTGTGCTTCAAGCTGCTCTACAATTCGTTCTTTGACACCAAACTGCTATCTCTACGCGTTCTCTTGCAATTTTGATTTGAACACGCCACTTTGGGTCATAAATTTTGGTCCGTAAACGCAACAGGTAACAGTTCATTTCACCCCACTGTGTTGCAAAACTTGACGCATTGTTTGCATCCGCGCACAGCACACTTGATCTCAGGTTTAGGCAACAACAGCTTGGCGCGTATGATTAAGCACACGCTGCTGTGCGTTCTTTTGCATGCTGTTTGAAACTCATTTTTGTCCGATGGAAATCAACTTTTCAAAATGTTGAAGGAGTGTAGTAAAACATTGATCGGTTTGTTATTTTTTTGTTGATGATTGATCTTAATGTTTCAAAGTACTGCATAATAGTATTGATGAAACAACATTCAACATACAGAAAATGTTTATCTGGTTGATTCATATCAGTTTATTTGAAGGCTCTGTGCAATGTTCCAAAGACTGCAAGGATGCTGCTAAACATTTGGAAGCAGTAACACGCTTACGATACTTAAAAGCTTTGAATGTATCCCAGTCCCAATTTTACTGTGAATCTAATTCAACTGTTAACGCCAGGAGTTAAATTGTTTAATGATTCATTCAAAAATAACCTAGAAACTTTGCTAGAAGTTTCCCCAGCCCCATTAACTATTCAAGAATATCTCGAGAAATTAATTCAGGGATGCATCCAGACATTTAAAAAAAAAGTGTCTACACCGACGAATTGTCAAATAAACTCTTCTATGAATTTTTCAGCTCTTCTTTAAGAAATTGTTCATGGTAACACTCACCAAATTTGTAGTGGAATTCGTTTAAAAGTGCTTACTAAATTCATCCTGATATTTACTAAGATATTCGTGTTGAAATTTATCTAGGGATTACATCAGGAATCTCTCAGGTTCTCTTATAAAAGCAGAATAATCGTCAACAAATTCAAAATGGATTTTCTCCAGATGTTTTTTGAGGAATACATGTAATTTTCAATTCAATTCTTCTCAAATTATCCAACAAATTCTTCATAGAGGTGCTGAAAAATGTTTGAAACAAGAAATCTCATGAGGATATCGATGAATGAGTTGATGCAAAAATTGAATTCCAGGAATCCTTGAAAAAATCTTCAATAGACTCGATGGAAAAATGTCTGATAATATTCCTTGAAGAACCACTCGAAGTTTGGTTAATTGTGTTTACTTTAAAGATCCATTCCTCCAGAATTGATCTGGAAATTCCTCCAGAGTTTCTCCAGGAATTTTTCTATACATTCTTTCGGAGTTCTTCCAGCTATTCTTCCGAAGTTCCTCTGGAGCTCCACCGGTAGTTTCTCAACAGTTCTTCCGAAAAAGTCTCTAGAGCTCCACCGAGAATTTGTTCTTCGGCAATTCCTTGGGACTTCATCCGGGTACTCTTAGGGAGTTTCTTCTGGAATTACTTCGAAGCTCCACTGATTCTTTTTTTCAAACGTTGCTTCCTAAATTCCTCTGGAATCCCTCCCACAATTTCTCCGGAGCTCCTCCAGGAACTGTACTGTAGTTCCTTTAGGAATTTACACGCGAGTTGCTTCAAGAATCTGGCAGCTTCTCCAGAAATTCTACCGCAGTTTCTCCAGGAATCCTGCCGGTTGTTCCTCCGAGAATTTTCCAAGAATATACCCGAGAGTTTTCATGGAAGGCCTCCAGGAATTCCTCCAAAACTTTCTTCAGGAGTTCTTCCACAAATTCCTTTGAGAGGTCCTCCAAGAATTTCTGAGGATTCTTTTCCCGGGAATTTCTTCAAAATTTTCATAGGGAGTTCCTTCAAGAATCCCTTGAGACCTCATTCTAAAATTCCTGAGTTCGTAGGAAGTCGCTATGAAGAAAATCCAATGAAATTCCCTGTAGAACTCTGGAGGAACTCCGGAGGATATGCTGGATGGAATTCAGAAGAATTACTGCAACAATTTTGGAAGAATTTCTTTAGCAACTCCGGAGGAATTACCGTTGAAGCTACGAAGGAATTATCGGAGGAACTCTGAAGGAGCCCTGGACAAATTCGTACATAACACTTAAGGAACTCCTTAGCCGAGTGGTTAGACTCCGCGGCTACAAAGCAAAGCCATGCTGAAGGTGTCTGGGTTCGATTCCCGGTCGGTCCAGGATCTTTTTGTAGTGGAAGTTTCCTTGACTTCCCTGGGCATAGAGTATCATCGTACTTGTCAAACGAGATACGAATGCGAAAATGGCAACTTTGGCAAAGAAAGCTCTCAGTTAATAACTGTGGAAGTACTCATAAGAACACTAAGCTAGTGAGGTCGTTAATGCCAAAAAGAAGAAGAAGACTTAAGGAACTCCGGAGGAATACCATGAGGAACTCTGGGATATTTCACGGAGAAAATCTAGGGGAATTTCCGGAGTAACTCTTGAGGAATTCCTAGCGGAATTCCGGAGGATTTCCGATAAATTACTGCACGAACTCTGGAAAATTCCTGGAGGAATTGCTTGAGGAACTCCGACAAAAATTCCATGAGGAACTCTGAAGAAATTCGTAGCGGACCTCCAAAAGAATTCCTGGAGGAATTGTGGAATATTTTCTAGAGAAACTTCGAAACAAAATCCTGAAGGAACTATGGAGGAAATCCTGGAGGAATCTGGCTGGGTTCGACTGTAACTCTTAATCGATCTGATATAACGGCTTCGCAGTCTTTCAGAAAATAAAACAAGGTTTATAACTTGCCCAACGTTTCAACCCGGGTTGGTGTCTTGGAACTTTGGAGATATTTCTGGAGGATCCTTGAAGAACTCCGAGGATTTTCTGGAGGAACTCCGAAAGAATTCCTAGATCCATAAAGGGATTCCCGGCAAAAAATTTGAAAGAATTCTTAGAGAAATTTCTAGAGAAACTACGATGGAACTCCTTGAGAAACTCTGTAAGAATTCCTGGAGAAAATCCGAAAGAATTCCTGGAGAAACTTGAAAGCCCGGAGTACTTTGAAAAATTCCCGGTGGAGCTCTGGGGGATTTCCAGAAGGAAGTCTGCAGGAATTGCTGGATGAATGCCCAAAACAGCTCTGAAGGAATTCCTGGAGGAACTCTTAAAAAAATCCTGGAGGAATTCCAGATGAGTTGCTGGAGGAACTGGTTGGTAAATGGCTGGGCATGTCGTACCATTGGTACCTCGCGTACCTGAAGGAATAAAATAGACCTCTTTGTGCGGTCCTTAGCCTCTTGCCCAGCAACTCCTATCCCTACCTCCTCGCGGTACTGGCCGGGGTACGAGTAACCAACCCCCGGTGGGAACTTTGGTCGTATGCTGACAGGGAAGGGGGGGTTTGCTTTTGCTTTTGCTTCTGCAAACCTGGAGCGTCTGTACTCCATGTTAGGAGCGGCTCACAACAGCGTCTGTTCCCCATGTCAGGGGCGGCTGATCATCGTCCGAGTGCCAGAGAAGGACTCTAAGCTAAACTGCGCACTATGGTCCTCCGAACATTTAGGGGGAATGGTCCTCCGGAAATCTAGGGGGTTGGTGTCAGGCCCTGCAAGCCAGCCGTAAAAAAATCAAGCAACGAATAATCAACGAGAGAATACGAACCGGGACAATCGGCGAAGACCACAGCGACGTAAAGGGACTAGCGATTGGAAGCTCGGTACGTGGAACTGTAAATCTCTCAACTTCATCGGGAGCACACGCATACTCGCCGACGTGCTGAAGGACCGTGGATTCGGCATCGTAGCGTTGCAGGAAGTGTGTTGGAAGGGATCAATGGTGCGAACGTTTAGAGGTAACCATACCATCTACCAGAGCTGCGGCAATACACATGAGCTGGGAACAGCTTTTATAGTGATGGGTGATATGCAGAGGCGCGTGATCGGGTGGTGGCCGATTAATGAGAGAATGTGCAAGTTGAGGATCAAAGGCCGGTTCTTCAACTTCAGCATAATAAACGTGCACAGCCCTCACTCCGGAAGCACTGATGATGATAAAGACGCTTTTTACGCGCAGCTTGAACGCGAGTACGACAGTTGCCCAAGCCACAACGTCAAAATCATCATAGGAGATCTAAACGCTCAGGTTGGCCAGGAGGAGGAATTCAGACCGACGATTGGAAAGTTCAGCGCCCACCGGCTGACGAATGAAAACGGCCTACGACTGATTGATTTTGCCGCCTCCAAGAATATGGCCATTCGTAGCACCTACTTCCAGCACAGCCTTCCGTACCGATACACCTGGAGATCACCACAGCAGACAGAATCGCAAATCGACCACGTTCTGATTGATGGTCGGCACTTCTCCGACATTATCGACGTCAGGACCTATCGTGGCGCTAACATCGACTCTGACCACTATCTATCAAACTGCGCCCAAAACTCTCCGTCGTTAACAACGTACGGTACCGACGGCCGCCCCGGTATGATCTAGAGCGGCTCAAGCAACCGGATGTCGCAGCGGCATACGCGCAGCAACTCGAGGCTGCATTACCGGAAGAGGGTGAGCTGGACGAAGCCCCTCTTGAGGACTGCTGGAGAACAGTAAAAGCAGCCATTGACGATGCAGCTGAGAGCAACGTCGGGTACGTGGGACGGAGTCGACGGAACGATTGGTTCGACGAGGAGTGCCAGGAGGTTTTGAAGGAGAAGAATGCAGCGCGGGCGGTCATGCTGCAGCAAGGGACCCGGCAGAACGTGGAACGCTATAAACGGAAACGGCAACAGCAGACCCGCCTCTTTCGGGAGAAAAAACGCCGCCTGGAGGAGACGGAGTGCGAGGAGATGGAACAGCTGTGCCGGTCTCAGGAAACGCGTAGGTTCTATCAGAAGCTCAACGCATCCCGCAACGGCTTCGTGCCGCGAGCCGAGATGTGCAGGGATAAGGATGGGAGCATTCTAACGGACGAGCGTGAGGTGATCGAAAGGTGGAAGCAGCACTTCGATGAGCACCTGAATGGTGCTGAGAGCTCAGGCAATGAAGGACGGGACAACGAAGGAAATGCCTTCGTCAGTACTGCGGAAGATGGAAACCAACCAGCCCCCACTTTAAGGGAGGTTAAGGATGCCATTCACCAGCTCAAGAACAATAAAGTTGCTGGTAAGGATGGTATCGGAGCTGAACTCATAAAAATGGGTCCGGAAAGGCTGGCCAGTTGTCTGCACCGGCTGATAGGCACAATCTGGGAAACAGAACAGCTACCGGAGGAGTGGAAGGAAGGGGTAATCTGCCCCATCTACAAGAAAGGCGACAAGTTAGACTGTGAGAACTTTCGAGCGATCACCATTCTAAATGCGGCCGACAAAGTATTATCCCAGATCATCTTCCGTCGTTTGTCACCCGTAGTAAACGAGTTCGTGGGAAGTTATCAAGCCGGCTTCGTTGACGGCCGATCGACAACGGATCAGATCTTTACTGTACGGCAAATCCTCCAAAAATGTCGTGAATACCAGGTCCCAACGCATCACCTTTTCATCGGCGGCATACGACAGTATCGACCGCGTAGAGCTATGGAAAATCATGGACGAGAACAGCTTTCCCGGGAAGCTCACGAGACTGATAAGAGCGACGATGGAAGGTGTGCAAAATTGTGTGAAGGTTTCAGGCGAACACTCCAGTTCGTTTGGAACCCACCGGGGACTACGACAAGGTGATGGACTTTCGTGCCTGTTGTTCAATATTGCGCTAGAAGGTGTTATGCGGAGAGCCGGGCTTAACAGCCGGGGTACGATTTTTACGAGATCCAGTCAATTTGTTTGCTTCGCGGATGATATGGACATCGTCGGCCGAACATTTGAAAAGGTGGCAGACCTGTACACCCGCCTGAAACGCGAGGCAGCAAAAGTTGGACTGGTGGTGAATGCGGCCAAGACAAAGTACATGCTAGCTGGTGGGGCCGAGCGCGACAGGGCTCGCCTAGGTAGCAGTGTTACGATAGACGGGGATACGTTCGAGGTGGTCGACGAGTTCGTCTACCTTGGATCCTTGCTGACGGCTGACAATAACGTTAGCCGTGAAATACGGAGGCGCATCATCAGTGGAAGTCGGGCCTACTATGGCCTCCAGAAGAAGCTGCGGTCAAAAAAGATTCACGCCCGCACCAAATGTACCATGTACAAAACGCTCATAAGGCCGGTAGTCCTCTACGGGCATGAAACGTGGACGATGCTCGAGGAGGACCTGCAAGCACTTGGAGTCTTCGAACGTCGGGTGCTTAGGACGATTTTCGGCGGAGTGCAGGAGAACGGTGTGTGGCGGCGAAGAATGAACCACGAGCTCGCCCAACTCTACGGCGAACCCAGTATCCAGGAGGTGGCCAAAGCTGGAAGGATACGATGGGCAGGGCATGTTGCAAGAATGCCGGACAGCAACCCTGCAAAGATGGTGTTCGCTTCGGATCCGGTTGGTACAAGAAGGCGTGGAGCGCAGCGAGCTAGGTGGGCGGATCAAGTGCGTATCGATTTGGCGAGCGTGGGGCAGAACCGAGGATGGAGAGATGCGGCCACGAACCGAGTATTGTGGCGTGAAATTGTTGATTCAGTGTTATCTGTGTAGATGTTAACTAAATAAATGATGAAATTGCTGGAGGAACTCCGGACAAATTGCTGAAGGAACTCCAGAAGAATTGCTGGAGATCTGCTGAGGAATTTACGAGGGCAATCTGGAAAAAATCCTGGAAGAATTTCTGAAAATACTACGGAATAACTCCAAAAGGAGCTATGAAGGAAATCCAATGGAATTCCCTGTGGAGCTCTGGAGGATAAGCTGGATACAATCCAGAAGAAGTACTGGAAAAACTCCGGAGGAATTTCTGGAGCAACTCAGAAGGAATTATCGTTAAAGCTACGAAGGAATTCTCGGAGGAACTCTGAAGGAACCCTGGACAAGTTTCTAGAGAATCTCCAAAGCAAATCCCGGAGGAACTACGGAGCAATTCCTGTAGGAATTCGAAGGCGTTCTTATAGAAACTCCGGATGTGTTTCTTGAGGAACTGCGGAGGCGTTTCTAGAGGAATGGAGAAACTAAGGAGGAAATTCGGAAAAGTTAGCGTTGGAGCTCCAGAGGAACTTTTCAGGAATAACTGGATGAGGAATAGCTTGAGTACCTCCAAAGTATTTTCTTAAATAACTTTGGAAGAATTTCCAGTGGAGAATTTGTCGAGAAGTTGCTGATTGAAATCCAGATGAATTGCCTGAGGAAATGCGGAATAATTTTTGGAAGGATTTGAAAAAAATCCTGGAGGAACTCCGGAAGAACTTCACGAGGAACTCTTGAGGAATTCCGGGAAGGAAGTCTAGAGGAATTCCCAAAGAAACTCTTGAGACATTTCCTGAGAAATTCTGCAGAAATCCTCGAAGGGAATGTAGGGAATATTTTGAAGTAGCTTCAGAAGAATTCCTTGTGGAACTCTTTTGCATTTCCAAGGAATTATTTGAGGAACTCTGGATAATTCCTGGAGAAATTCCGAAAAAAGGAGGAACCACGGAAGAAATGCGAAGGAATTCCTTGTAGAGCTCCAAAAGAATTCCCGGAGGAATATTTGGAATTTCTCCAGAGGCATTTCTGAAGGAAATTCCTAAAGGAAATCTTCGGCGAGGAATATCTAGAGAAAATTCCCACAGAAATTCCTAGGAGAAATCCCTAGATGAATTTCCTGCAGCAAATCCTTGGAGGAAATTCTGGATGAATTTCTGTAGCTAATCTCCAGAGCTATTAATGGAGGGATTTCGGAGGAATTGATGTAAGAAATCCCCGAAGAAAATTATGAACAATATCTCTGGATGAAATTCCCGGATCAATTCTTGGAGGAAATACTTAGGTCTTAGACGAATTCTTGGAGGAAATCTCCGGAGGAATTCCTAGGGAAAAACCCCGGCGGAATTTCTGAAGATATCCCTGGAAAGTTTTCTGAAACAAATTCTGAAAGAAATACCCGGAGAAATCGCTATTGGGAATTCCCTGAGGAATTCGTTGAGAAAATCCCGGAGTAATTCTTGGAGGATATCTGATGCAAATCCCAAACATTTCCTGAAGGAAATCTCTGGAAAAATTCTCAGAAAAATCGCCGATATACCTTCTGAAGAGTGAGAATTCATCCACAGAGGAATTCCTAAAGAAAATCTCCGGATAAATTCTCTGAAAAAATGCCCGAAAGAATTTCTTGACAAAATCTTTTGAAGAAATTCCTGGATAAAATAACCGGAGTTTTTGGTGGAAATCAACGGAGGAATTCTTGGAAAAAAACTATGGTGCAAATCCCCAGCGAAATTTCTGGAGCAGATCCCGGATAAATTGACTGAAAAACTCCCAAAAAGAATTCCTATTGGAAAGCCCCTAAGAAATTCCTGGAGAAAATCCTCGGACAAATTCCTGGAGCACATTTTACACCGAGGAATTGTAAAATGAGGGATATTCTACAATAGATATACTACAAGATCAAATATTAGTCGAAGTGGTTTATGTTCCGAACAGAAAAATATTCTTAAACTGCTTGATTTGTTTTTGTTTTAAAGTTCCTTAATTCCTTTTTTCAGAAAAATGGAAGGTATTTTGTGAGCACCATTATGAATGCCACTACATCTATTTACAATTCCTGGTTATAGGCATGCAAGAATTGCTAGGAAAATATCTGGATTTATTTCTGAATTACTTTCTTAAGGCATTCTTGAAAAATTCATTGAGCTGAGGAAACTTCCAACATAATTTCCAGGTTATTTTCGAACGAATCATTAAAAAAAATAATGAAAAATTCCTGGCAAAATGTTTTAAAACATTTCTGTAAATATTCTTGGAAGAATTTTTTTTAAAATATCCTGGAAGTATCTTTGAACATAAAATCCATGATGAATTTTGAGATAAGTTAAGATGGATGCTAAAAACATTTATTATCATAAAATCCTTAGGGAAATTTTAAAAAACTTTTTTTGCAAAGCATGTCAATTTCACATTTGACACGAATCATGTTAATTTGCAGTACGTAACCATTTTTAAAGTGCACATCTCATTCAATGGCTAACGCAGTGAATGTGTAACAGGTAGAATAAATCTAGAAATGGATTTATAATATCGCAAAGACACTGTCAGCTATTCGCAGGAATTTCTTAGGGGCTTCTTTTGGGGACTTTTTCAGTGAATTTATCCGGGATCTACTCCAGAAATTTCGCTGGGGATTTGCACCAGAGATTTTTTCCAAGAATTCCTCCGGTGATTTCCACCAAAAACTCCGGTTATTTTATCCAGGAATTTCTTCAAAAGATTTTGTCAAGAAATTCTTTCGGGCATTATTTTAGAGAATTTATCCGGAGATTTCCCACAGAAATTTCTTCCGAAATTTCACTCAGGAATTTCTTCGGCAATTTCAACGATTTTTACGGGGATATCCCTCAAGAACTCATTCGGAGATTTTCTCCAGGAAATCCCCAGGAGATCTGTAATAGCAATTCCGCCGAGGATTCCTCCAGAAACTCGTCTGGCAATTTTCTCTATGAATTCCTCCGGGGATTCCCCAAGAACTCTCCCGGGGATTTTCTCCAGCAATTTGTTTTTGGAATTCCTCCGGGGATTACCCCAGGAATTGCTACGAGAGGTACCTCAAGTAGCACCTCCGGGGATTTCTTTCCGAAATTCCTCCTGGGATTTCCTCCAGAAATTCCTCCGGAAATTTTTTCCAAGAATTCCTCCGGAGATTTTCTTTAGGAATTCCTCTGTGGATGAATTTCACTCTCTCCAGAAATTATATCGGGGATTTTTCAAAGAATTTTTCCAGAGATTTCCTCCAGAAAATTTTTGGGATTTGCATCAGATATCCTCCAAGAATTACTCCGGGGTTTCTCAACGAATTCCTCAAGGATTTCTCCGGGTATTTCTTTCAGAATTTGTTTCAGAAAACTTTCCAGGGATATCTTCAGAAATTCCGCCTGGGTTTCCCCTAGGTATTCCCTTGGAGATTTCCTCCAAGAACTCGTCTAAAACCTAAGTATTTCCTCCAAGAATTGATCCGGGAATTTCATCCAGAGATTTTGTCCATAATTTTCTTCGGGGATTTCTTACATCAATTCCTCCGAAATCCCTCCATTAATAGCTCTGGAGATTAGATACAGAAATTCATCCAGAATTTCCTCCAAGGATTTGCTCCAGGAAATTCATCTAGGGATTTCTTCCAGGAATTTCTGTGGGAATTTTCTCTAGATATTCCTCGCCGAAGATTTCCTTCAGGAATTTCCTTCAGAAATGCCTCTGGAGAAATTCCAAATATTCCTCCGGGAATTCTTTTGGAGCTCTACAAGGAATTCCTTCGCATTTTTTCCGTGATTCCTCCTTTTTTCGGAATTTCTCCAGGAATTATCCAGAGTTCCTCAAATAATTCCTTGGAAATGCTCCAGAGTTCCACAAGGAATTCTTCTGAAGCTACTTCAAAAAAATTCCCTACATTCCCTTCGAGGATTTCTGCAGAATTTCTCAGGAAATGTCTCAAGAGTTTCTTCGGGAATTCCTCTAGACTTCCTTCCCGGAATTCCTCAAGAGTTCCTCGTGAAGTTCTTCCGGAGTTCCTCCAGGATTTTTTCCAAATCCTTCCAAAAATTATTCCGCATTTCCTCAGGCAATTCCTTTGGATTTCAATCAGCAACTCCTCGGAAATTTCTCCGGATTTCCACTAGAAATTCTTCCAAAGTTATATCCTTTGGAGGTACTCTAGCTATTCCTCATCCAGTTATTCCTGAAAAGTTCCTCTGGAGCTCCAACGCTAACTCCTCCGAATTTCCTCCTTAGTTTCTCCAGAAATTCCTCTAGAAACGCCTCCGTAGTTCCTCAAGAAACACATCCGGAGTTTCTATAAGAACGCCTTCGAATTCCTACAGGAATTGCTCCGTAGTTCCTCCTGGATTTGCTTTGAAGATTCTCAAGGAACTTGTCCAGGGTTCCTTCAGAGTTCCTCCGAGAATTCCTTCGTAGCTTTAACGATAGTTCCTTCTGAGTTGCTCCAGAAATTCCTCCGGAGTTTTTCCAGTACTTCTTCTGGATTGTATCCAGCTTATCCTCCAGAGCTCCACAGGGAATTCCATTGGATTTCCTTCATAGCTCCTTTCGGAGTTATTCCGAAGTAGTTTCAGATATTATTCTAGGATTTTTTCCAGATTACTCTCGTAAATTCCTCAGCAGATCTCCAGCAGTTCTTCTAGAGTTCCTTCAGCAATTTGTCCGGAGTTCCTCCAACAATTCATCCGGAATTCCTCCAGGATTTTTTTAGGAGTTCCTCCAGGAATTCCTTCAGAGCTGTTTTGGGCATTCATCCAGCAATTCCTGCAGACTTCCTTCTGGAAATCCCCCAGAGCTCCACCGGGAATTTTTCAAAGTACTCCGGGCTTCCAAGTTTCTCCAGGAATTCTTTCGGATTTTCTCCAGGAATTCTCTCAGAGTTTCTCAAGGAGTTCCATCGTAGTTTCTCTAGAAATTCCTCCAAGAATTCTTTCGAAATTTTTGCCGGGAATCCCTTTATGGATCTAGGAATTCTTTCGGAGTTCCTCCAGAAAATCCTCGGAGTTCTTCAAGGAGTTCCTTTGGAGATCCTTCAGAAATATCTCCAAAGTTCCAAGACACCAACCCCGGGTTGAAACGTTGGGCAAGTTATAAACCTTGTTTTATTTTCTGAAAGACTGCGAAGCCGTTATATCAGATCGATTAAGAGTTACAGTCGAACCCAGCCAGATTCCTCCAGGATTTCCTCCATAGTTCCTTCAGGATTTTGTTTCGAAGTTTCTCTAGAAAATATTCCACAATTCCTCCAGGAATTCTTTTGGAGGTCCGCTACGAATTTCTTCAGATTTCCTCATGGAATTTTTGTCGGAGTTCCTCAAGCAATTCCTCCAGGAATTTTCCAGAGTTCGTGCAGTAATTTATCGGAAATCCTCCGGAATTCCGCTAGGAATTCCTCAAGAGTTACTCCGGAAATTCCCCTAGATTTTCTCCGTGAAATATCCCAGAGTTCCTCATGGTATTCCTCCGGAGTTCCTTAAGTCTTCTTCTTCTTTTTGGCATTAACGACCTCACTAGCTTAGTGTTCTTATGAGTACTTCCACAGTTATTAACTGAGAGCTTTCTTTGCCAAAGTTGCCATTTTCGCATTCGTATCTCGTTTGACAAGTACGATGATACTCTATGCCCAGGGAAGTCAAGGAAACTTCCACTACAAAAAGATCCTGGACCGACCGGGAATCGAACCCAGACACCTTCAGCATGGCTTTGCTTTGTAGCCGCGGAGTCTAACCACTCGGCTAAGGAGTTCCTTAAGTGTTATGTACGAATTTGTCCAGGGTTCCTTCAGAGTTCCTCCGATAATTCCTTCGTAGCTTCAACGGTAATTCCTCCGGAGTTGCTCAAGAAATTCTTCCAAAATTGTTGCAGTAATTCTTCTGAATTCCATCCAGCATATCCTCCGGAGTTCCTCCAGAGTTCTACAGGGAATTCCATTGGATTTCTTCATAGCGACTTCCTACGAACTCAGGAATTTTAGGATGAGGTCTCAAGGGATTCTTGAAGGAACTCCCTATGAAAATTTTGAAGAAATTCCCGGGAAAGGAATCCTCAGAAATTCTTGGAGGACCTCTCAAAGGAATTTGTGGAAGAACTCCTGAAGAAAGTTTGGAGGAATTCCTGGAGGCCTTCCATGAAAACTCTCGGGTATATTCTTGGAAAATTCTCGGAGGAACAACCGGCAGGATTCCTGGAGAAACTGCGGTAGAATTTCTGGAGAAGCTGCCAGATTCTTGAAGCAACTCGCGTGTAAATTCCTAAAGGAACTACAGTACAGTTCCTGGAGGAGCTCCGGAGAAATTGTGGGAGGGATTCCAGAGGAATTTAGGAAGCAACGTTTGAAAAAAAAGAATCAGTGGAGCTTCGAAGTAATTCCAGAAGAAACTCCCTAAGAGTACCCGGATTGAAGTCCCAAGGAATTGCCGAAAGAACAAATTCTCGGTGGAGCTCTAGAGACTTTTTCGGAAGAACTGTTGAGAAACTACCGGTGGAGCTCCAGGGAACTTCGGAAGAATAGCTGGAAGAACTCCGAAAGAATGTATAGAAAAATTCTGGAGAAACTCTGGAGGAATTTCCAGATCAATTCTGGAGGAAATGGATCTTTAAAGTAAACACAATTAACCAAACTTCGAGTGGTTCTTCAAGGAATATATCAGACATTTTTCCATTCGAGTCTATTGAAGATTTTTCAAGGATTCCTGGAATTCAATTTTTGCATCAACTCATTTCATCGATATCCTCATGGAGATTTTCTTGTTTCAAACATTTTTCAGCACCTCTATGAAGAATTTGTTGGATAAATTTGAGAAGAATTGAATTGAAAATTACATGTATTCCTCAAAAAACATCTGGAGAAAATCCATTTTGAATTTGTTGACGATTATTCTGCTTTTATAAGAGAACCTGAGAGATTCCTGATGTAATCCCTAGATAAATTTCAACACGAATATCTTAGTAAAATATCAGGATGAATTTAGTAAGCACTTTTAAACGAATTCCACTACAAATTTGGTGAGTGTACCATGAACAATTTCTTAAAGAAGAGCTGAAAAATTCATAGAAGAGTTTATTTGACAATTCGTCGGTGTAGACACTTTTTTTTAAATGTCTGGATGCATCCCTGAATTAATTTCTCGAGATATTCTTGAATAGTTAATGGGGCTGGGGAAACTTCTAGCAAAGTTTCTAGGTTATTTTGAATGAATCATTAAACAATTTAACTCCTGGCGTTAACAGTTGAATTAGATTCACAGTAAAATTGGGACTGGGATACATTCAAAGCTTTAAGTATCGTAAGCGGTTTACTGCTTCCAAATGTTTAGCAGCATCCTTGCAGTCTTTGGAACATTGCACAGAGCCTTCAAATAAACTGATATGAATCAACCAGAAAACATTTTCTTGTATGTTGAATGTTGTTTCATCAATACTATTATGCAGTACTTTGAAACATTAAGATCAATCATCAACAAAAAAATAACAAAACCGATCAATGTTTTACTTCACTCCTTCAACATTTTGAAAAGTTGATTTCCATCGGACAAAAATGAGTTCAAACAGCATGCAAAAGAACGCACAGCAGCGTGTGCTTAATCATACGCGCCAAGCTGTTGTTGCCTAAACCTGAGATCAAGTGTGCTGTGCGGCGGATGCAAACAATGCGTCAAGTTTTGCAACACAGTGGGGTGAAATGAAACTGTTACCTGTTGCGTTTAACGGACCAAAATTTATGACCCAAAGTGGCGTGTTCAAATCAAAATTGCAAGAGAACGCGTAGAGATAGCAGTTTGGTGTCAAAGAACGAATTGTAGAGCAGCTTGAAGCACAAACTTTGCTTAAGACAAGCATGAAATTTATTACGCATTTTTTAAGTAAACTGACAAAAACAAGAGAAAAATCACTACCTTTGAACTTATTTGCTCTTAAAATTGAATTTATTTGCAAAACCCATTAGATGTAAAGTTGTTAGTAGATTGGAAATTTAATTAGCTTTCAAATGGAAGTGAGAGAATTGAGATTCGTTGAACTATTCCAAAGTTATAACCACTTAAAGACAAACATAATCCTAAAACATTAAATGTTTAATAACTCGGTAACAGTTAAGAATTGACCATATCCGTAGAACGATTTTTTTCATCTAACATGGTCCTCTATCACCCCTTAAAATGTCTGCACTCACGAACCTAACACCCTGTATATTATATATTAAATCTAACTACCACAACACACAAACATTTTCAAAATTTGAAGGCAATAAAGTAATTACATATGGCGAAATAGGGAACCACTATGTTCATAACTGGTACACTTACCCTAGTTATCATATAACTCTAATATGGTCTCAAATTTCTTAGCGAAAAGAATTTTCACAAACTAGGACCATTTTGTAATCTAAGTCAGAAATTTCCATATAACGTTAAACGCCTTGAGGTATGCGATTCCCTATAAATGTTACGTAATTCATTCAATTTTGTTAGATTTTTACTCCATTATCAAAGTAACCCCAAAACAGAAAACCGACTTTCGATTATATGAAAAATTATATTTCCATTCAAAATATCTTTTGGCAATCTATCAACTGCAATCGATAGCTAACATGTCAGTACTTGTTTTAAAAATATAAATTATAATTCTTTGAGACAGCATGCATAAATATTCAACTTTTCTTCGACATAACTATCAAAGTTACTCGTTTACGGTACTTCAAAAACAACTCTTCGATTACATCCCCAATGTAATTTGAAAGGGAAACAATCTTATCATACAATATGTTTACAAATTACCAACATTGAGCCCATGGTTCGGCCATTCAGTATTCACATGCCAACCAGAGCTTATCGCGTGAGAAAGTGTATGTTTTCAATAAAACGGCACTGAAACAC